>NW_028317943.1:22152500-22752500 GCF_062004578.1 Staurois parvus
AAGGGTGGGCCAACTCTATATTGAACCCTACGGACTAAGACTGGGATGCCATTAAAGTACGTGTAAAGGTAGGCATCCCAATACCTTTTGGCATTATAATATATATACACATACATATGTACACATACATACACACACACTTTTTACATTCTTTAGTTGTCTCCAGCTAGACAATTATCTCTCCTTCAACAGTCAAGGCTGAGAGGAGATGGAACATTCATAACTAGACTATGACTGGGAAAAAAACCTGGGTAGAATATTTTGTCAACATGGAAAAAACTGCTGAATATTAAATAAAAGCATCCCTGTTATAGCCAGGAACTCTGCAACTTTCCATGAATCTACTGAAATAAAATCTTGCACAGCAGATGTTTTTATCATACTGCTACACTGAAGGTAAAATTCATCAAAAATGATGGAATGTAAAGTGCCTGTCTGTGTACTGCACAGCAACAACTCTACATTCAAGCTAAGCACAAAGGAAATTACAAAAAAAAAACAAAAAAAAAAAAAACTGAAAAACACTCAGGTTGCATTCATACTGGAGCTGAATGTCGGTCATTTTTTGGGGTGTTTTTGCATGTATTTTTGAGCATTTTATTTTTTATTTACGTCAACGGGAAGCTAATTACTAAGGAAAATAAGTGCACAATTTTTTTTGGGGTTTGTTTTTAGGTGCTTCCATTTAAGTCTATTGGGGCCAAGCACAAAGCGTGCAGGCCGATTATCCTGGAGTAGGACTTTAAAGTGGCTTACCTGTAGGTACTGTGAATAGCTCATAATCGTGCACTATTCAGGAGATATTTGTGTAGCAGCACCAGGCAAATGTGCTCTCATGGGTATGCCATTCCTTCAGAGCTGTGTGATGTAAAAAGCGACTCCCATGCGGACACGCGGGAGTGACGTCATTGTGGCTCGGTATTTCAAGCCGCCGGAGCCGGCAGGCCACAAGGAGGACCTGAAGGATTTTTACCTACAGGTAAGCTTATATTAAAGTCTACCTGTAGATACAATTAATATCTCCTAGGCTCGGCCAGTCAGACGGCTGGAGCCCGCAAACCCAGAAGGAGGACCGAGTGAAGATGGAAGCTCTGTCTGCGGTGACAGAACACCACTGGAGGGCTTCATTTTAAGTTTCACATAATGTGCGAATATGCGACAAATATTAGCACAATATAACATCCCCTTGCAGAGGAATTTTTTTTTTTCTTTTATCATGTTCACTACCACTTCAAGTCACAAAATAAAAACCCAGAGGACTTAAAACTTCCTGCACTCTGTCCAGAACGATTTAAAAAAAAAAGAAAGTTTAAAGGTTGTTACTGTTTAAAGTTGTGTTCAAACATGACTTAAAAAGACAAAACCTTTTTTGTTTTTGATGTAGTGAGGAACTAGAACACCTGTCAGGTTTTTATGCCGTATGTGACCCTGTTTCAATCTCACCTGTTAAAAAAAAAAAAAACTACCAACAAAAAAAAAAACTTTTGGAGTTGTCACTAGAACAGCAACAGAGGGGAAATCTTCCAATGGGAACACTAGCTCTGGTGACAACCAGGGACCCTCTCCATTTGGAGGAATTTCCTCTCACTTCATGGCTTGATGGGACAGGAAGTGAAGAGAAAAATCGCCCCAATAAGACACACGGATGGGAAAAAAAAAACTGACAGGCATTATTACCCTCGGTTAGGCCCCTTTCACGTGGCCAAATAGCTGCAGCAAGAATCGGCCACTCAGCCTATTTAAAACTAATGGTGCTCGGACAGCAGCTGCTACTATTCACATGTAGCTGCTGTTAGGGACAGATGTCTAAGCCTGGACACAGTGAGCTGCATCAAGGCTCAGACAACTGTCCCTAACCGCAGCTATCTGCTCTGTGTGCAGCTACATGCAAACACGCTACTGATCGCATAACCCAGACAATCCGCATCAAGAATCCATAGATGCTTGTCACAGGAACCCAGAGGCCATAGTTAGCCAGCCATGTGATAGGGGCTTTACTCTATTCGAAATGAAACAAAAAAAAAAGTTTTGGCTTTAGTTCTAATGGTAAAAATTTAAGGATGAAATTAGAGTTTAGAGGGTTCAGCCTAGTGTGCATGCAAGTCTTGAAAACAAATAGGTTACCAGAGTTACGAAAATTCTTGTAAGACAGAATACAATACATCACATCGTGAGAATTGTAAAGTATTTTTTCATTTCCGAGCAAGCGTGGTCTTGGTCACTATTTAAGAGATGAATACTGTACCGCATAAACAAAAACAGTTAGTTCTGTTATCGTATGAGAAAAATTTTCATGCTTGTACCTAATTTCGCATGAACTGTTGTGATTGGCTCTCGAAAGCTTTCTACTAATGATCAGATTATTGTACAACTGCTCCAAAAAAGGTATTTTCATCTGATTTTCTCATCGTGTGTACAAGACATCAGGTTTTTCAGGTAATTGCAAACCTGCAGGAGACAGTAGGGACTGCAAAGCCATCCTTGCACAATGAACTATTATTTCCCAAACCGTCCTCTGCTCCTCCCAAGACCCTCCTGCTCTCTAGCTCCCTCATCACATCCTCCCATGCTCACTTCCAGGACTTCTCCTGAGCTTCTTATACCCCTAATGTGTCACCATCTCCTACTTAGTTTGTATTAGGCGATTCATGAAAAGAGGAGGCCCACATCTATGTAAAAACTTTTACTTTCATTATCAACTATACCTTTGCACATCTATTAACCCTCTGAATCACTTACTACTACCTGTTAGATTGCAAGCTCACATGAGCAAGGCTCTCCTAACCCTCTTCAATGGTTTCATAACTATACGGTCTCCTGTTACCTGGCACAGTGCAGCGCAAATGCTTGTATAATAATAATGATAATAATTCAAGTGCTAGTCTGCATTACATTTTTTTTCTAGCCATCCCAAACTTATTTATAAAAAATATTGTCAGAGAGACAGGTTCAAAAAGGCGCATGCTGTGTACCCAGAGCTTTCCCCCAGCCCTCACACCTGTACTAATACTATTAAACAAACCCTAAAGAAAAACCATGCAATGAGAACATTTAAACAGCAAGTGTTGAAGTAATGAAGTAATACAAGACCATATAAGCTAGAACACTAAGGCACTATATTTCTGCACAAAACACAAATTCCTCAACAGTATGGAGGCCCCACCAAATACACCAGAAGTCTATCCAAAAAAATGCAACCTGAAACCACCACTGCTGGTCACAATTAACATACCTTGGAACATATTAGAGGGAGGTAAATGTATCCGGCTGTAAATGAAGAAAGAGGAGGGGAAATATCAAAGATGCTTTTTCTTTAGGTAAGAACAGGCAGGAGATCAGTTACACAGTGGCCTATTTTATTCCAGTCCTTTGGTAAGCTGCTTGTGCCTAAAACTACAAAACCAGACATAGCAAGGAATTTATAGCCACAACACCCATACCTTCATATACAAGAAACCTAGGCCTTACTCCTTACACTCCAAGTACAAGTTTACATGGTAATATAAATATTTACAGTGAAGATCAAAAACAGAAAGACAAAAAAAAAAAAATTAAACTTGGCTCCAGGAAAGGTTGCCAAGGGCCACACAAAATTTTTGCAGTAGTCCAGATTCTTCGATGACAATAACGTCAGTGCACCTGGGCCCTATCCTCAATCTCTCCCCAAGTCTGTAAAGAATTATGACCCACATATTTACAGAATGTAGGCTATTAAACAAAACAAAACAAAACAAAAAAAAAAAAAAAAAGGGGGGGGGGGGGGGTCAGTGCCTACACAAACATTCTAGGTTCTTCTGTAAATCTATAAAAAAAAAAAAGTTATAAGCCGTAAGGCATTCTTACAGGGAAAAGCTCAAGGCTGCTAGTCGAGATCACAGCATGTAATTGGCATGTCATAGAAATTCAGAGGGGCAAAGGACTGTTTGGTTCAAGAGAAAGAAAAGCAGTGTATAAAACAGAGATCTGGCGAAACAGAATGTTGGTCTTGTTCAGCATGGCCATGTTAAGAACAGGGTTCCTTTACACAAAGGTAGACCAGTGCTCTGTGACTTAACCCAGATACATGCTTGCTTTGACATTCACATTTTAGCTAGTCTATTATTTACCAGCAGTTAGAACACTTCAAGTAGAAATAAATCCAAAATCTTTTCCCTGTTTTGTATACAGTGTGTAAGGTCAGAAACATCTGTAGGTTATCACTGCTATCTATAGGACCCTGGAGAGATCGCACTCCCCCCCCCCCCCCCCCATTATCATTTTACCAGAACAAGATGCAAGAGGAAAACCCTCCAAAGAGGGGACACACAGCCATTTAAAAATAAAAACAAAAGTTAAAGTGATATTAAAGCTTTAATGTCTCCAGCAATTCCTTCTGTTGAGAAGACTTACAGTATCTACCAATTTCTGATGTATTGTAGTTGTCTATACTCTAGTTTCAGCTGGTCCACTCAGTGCTAGTGAAAATTTCCAGTTTCAAGATGGCTCCTTTCTCTTACAGAGTACTATGGTGCCACCCATACGTGTATGTTCCCAGCCTAAGCTGTGTGTGTTAATGCAAATATACAGTCCCATTGCATTAATAGTTGAACCAAAGTACCGTTGTCACAAACTGCAAGCAGGCAGGCAGGCTCTTTTTTGCAGAAGAGACATGCAATGTACTGTACAGTGAAGGAAATACACATTTGATTTTGAATGTTTGCCCACTCACAAAGAAATGAATCTAAAAATTGAATGGTAGGTGTATTGTAACACAGACAGAATAGCAACACAAAATCCAGCAGAAATGCATGTCTAACAAATGAAGCACTGATTTGCATGTTCATAAGGGAAATAAGGATTTGATCTATCATTCAGCAGGATTTCTGGCTACCAGGTGTCTTTCATACAGATAACAAGCTGAGATTAGAAGCAATCTTTTAAAAGGAGTGCTGCTAATCTCATTTTGTTACCTGTATAAAAAGACACCTGTCCACAGGAGCAATCAAACAATCAGATTCCAAACTCTCCACCATGGCAAAGACCAAAGAGCTGTCCAAGGATGTCAGGGACGAGATTGTAGACCTACACAAGGCTGAACTGGGCTACCAAACTATCGCCTAGCAGCTTGGTGAGAAGGTGACAACAGTTGGTGCAATCATTCACAAATGGAAGAAACACAAAACAACTGTCAGTCTCCCTAGGTCTGGTCCACCATGCAAGATCTCACCTCGTGGAGTGTCAATGATCATGAGAACAGTGAGGAATCATCCCAGAACTACACATGAGGATCTTGTCAATGATCTCCAGGCAGCTGGGACCACAGTCACCAAAAAAACAATTGGTAACACACTACGCCGACAAGGATTGAAATCCTGCAGTGCCCGCAAGGTCCGTCTGCTCAAGAAAGCACATGTCCAGGCCCATCTGAAGTTTGCCACTGAACATCTGAATGATGCAGAGGAGGACTGGTTGAAAGTGTTGTGGTCAGATGAGACCAAAATCGAGCTCTTTGGCATCAACTCAACTCGCCATGTTTGGAGGAGGAGGAATGCTGCCTATGACCCCAAGAACACCATCCTAACTGTCAAATATTGTGGTGGTAACATTCTGCTTTGGGGGCGTTTTTCTGCTAAGGAGACAGCACAACTGCACCGCATTAAAGGGACGATGGATGGGGCAATGTACCGTCAAATCTTGGGTGAGAACCTTCTTCCCTCAGCCAGGGCATTGAAAATGGGTTGTGGATGGGTGTTCCAGCATGGCAATGACCCAAAACACATGGCCAAGGCAACAAAGGAGTGGTTCAAGAAGAAGCACATTAAGGTCCTGGAGTGGCCTAGCCAGTCTCCAGACCTTAATCTGATTGAAAATCTGTGGAGGGAGCTGAAAGTTCCAAAATCAGCAGGGGATCAAATACTTATTTCCTTCACTGTATATGCAAATAAATGTATAATGAGTTTATAATACATATACAAATTATTCTTGTACTTCCAATGCTGTAAATGGCAATACTTGACCATGAACATGTGGGGAGACAAACATAGACCTTGTATTTCCACCTTTATCCAAGGTCCACATCTAAGCGTTTTCTGCAGTGTTTTGCAGAAACGCAGTACAGTCCATTTAACATGATTTCCTATGGGACATGTTCACACCTGTGCGTTTTCACCCGGTGCGATTCTTGGAAAGGGTCAGGGACTTTTTTTGAATGCAAAAAGTTGCATTCGTTTCTATAGACTTCAATGGAGATGCTGCAGAAAAGCATGTATTGCGGTTTTCATTTTATATCTGCACAGTAACAAGAAAAAAATAAATAAAAAAAAAAAGTATCAAAAAACGCAAGTGCAAAAATGCAACACAAAAGTGCAATGCAGAAACGGCTCAAACGCAACCTGCATAAGTGTGAGCCTTAGAGCCAATTCACACATGCAGTGCAGACTGAAGCTCAGGTTTCACAGCTAATTGATACAGTAGTTGTTCAGTGGTTAATGTTAAGTCTACATCAGGTCAGGACAGGATTAAGTCAGGATTTTATCTTGTTCACACGTTATATAGAAACGGTTCCCATAGAAGTCAAAAGCCTGTAATACACACCTGATCCAGATCATATTGCTCAGAAATCGTATGACTTTTTCAAACCACAACGAATCCGCACCACCAGTGCGCCAGACACCATAGGAAGCAATGTTATTTCACATTTCATGCAAATTGGATGCGGTTCAAACCACATCCGATCTGCATATATGTGAACTGGCACTTAGAGCTGATTCACACAGATCAGGAGCGGAATGAAGCTCAGGTTTCACAGCCAATTGATACAGTAGCTGTTCATCGGTTCAGGTCAGGTTTATACCAGGTTCAGGACAGGACCAACTTAGGATCTTATCTTGTTCACAAGTCAGGTTTAGAAAGGGTTCCCACAGAAGTCAATAGCCTGTAATCTGCACCTGAACCGCACCGCAATGCTCAGACATGACTCTTTTAAACCGCACTGAATCTGCACCGCACATATGTGAACAGGCACCATAGGAAGCAATGTTATTTCACATGTCATGCGGACTGGATGCGGTTCAAACAGCATCCAATCCGCATATTATGTGAACAGGCACTTAAGGTAAGTGCAGCAGTCACAGAACGGAACCATAGGACTCACTCACTTGGCACGGGGGCCATCCACAGGAAAGTTTGTACTTTACATGCATTCATGGTTAAACGTCAATGCAGCGATGCATGAGGCTACATTCACACCCAAGTGTCACATTTTCAAGGTTTTTTTTTTTCTGTTTAGCAGAATTGCATGTTTTTGGAGCTTTTGTTAGGAGTTTTTTTTTTTTGGGGGGGGGGGGGGGGTGGCGTTTTTCACCTAGGTATTTTTTTGTGACCAATGGAAAGCTGAAAAAGGGACCCCACCTGCAGCTCCCCAGCCACAGGAAAAACGCATTTTTTTTTTAAGCAAGGCAATTTTTAGGTCTAAATAGGTTCATGCACATGAATCCTTAAAGCGGAATTACAGATTTTGTCAGGTTATTACTGTCGCATCTCTTCTGGGAAGATTTCTGCCAACCTTGGGTTCCAAAACCACTGTCAATTCTTTGGGTCAGAAAGTGAGAACTAGGGAGAAATCCAAAGACTGAGAAGAAAACCCCAAACAGCAAGAAAACTTAACAGAAATTCTAGCCCCTTCTCCACTCTATCCAAATAACAAGTCTTGGCTTAACGTGGATATAAAGAAAAAAGTAACATACTGCTATGATCAGGTTTCGTATTAACGCTCTACCTTTAAAATACGAGCTGAGACACATGCAATCAAAATCAATAAAAGCAGCCAACATATATAAGGTCAGTGTATACCTGTCATTTGACAGCTGTAGATGCCAACTGGCAAAAATCATAAAACAGATTAATTCTTGTCACCTGAAAAAAGGATTTATCAGCTATTTTTGAAAGGGTAAACTAACGGACTATTATGCTATATCTTCACTAAAAACACATAAGAACAGTGCTGTATATGAAGGTCTGCATTGAGTAAAGATAAATGGCAGTTGGATCACCTAAACACAATTAGGGTCCATCCTACACAGGGTTATAATCCCAGGAGCCAGGCAGCCAATGCATAGAGAACTCCAGCTGGTGCTTCATTCTAATAAGCCTTTTTTCAGATGTACTGCACAGGTCTGCTCTGTCACACATTTAGCACTGCTAACAAGATTTGGGCAGTGGCAACCTCCAGTACTAGAGTGGAGCATCAGCCATGACAGATGAAAAGAACCTGCATAAAAATTCCACTGCAGTTTTAAACAACCATCCACAGATCAAAGCCAAGTGTTTTATCCTCCACTATTGCACACAACTGCAGGCAGGTCAAAGTCATACGAAAGGAGATGAAACCCTGTGCCCCTTGATTTCTTACGTACATGAATCAACATTTCATGCTGTACATACACATGTCCCAAGGCAAGGGCCACGATTCACATGTAGACAACCAATTCTCGCAGCAATGGAATTAGCAAGGGTTTGCGTATTGAGGGATTTCAGCAGCTATACAAAATGCAAAGCAATGTAATATGATGCTATTTCTGAATCCAGGGTTCTTCCTTAAAGGAGAAGTTGACCTTTCATAACATGTTACAGGGTGTAACATGTGATCAGACCAGTCCCTTCTCTCCCCGCTTTGACAGCTAGCAGGGGATCTGTCAAATTTAAAAAAAAACCTGCCCATGCGGGGCTCTGCCTGCCTGGGTCACTCATTCACTGTGTTCTGTGAATGAGAAACTACAAGTCCCAACAGGCTTAGCGGCTGTCGGCTTGTAGTTCTCAATGAACTACCACAATGCTGTGGAGCACTGTGGTAGTTCATGGAGTATTCCTGTCTGTATATCTGCTTGCCCATTCATCCCGTACGAGCAAGCAGATATACTGGCAGACCTGAAAAGACCTGCATGGCACCAGCAATCTCCTGATCGCTGATGCAATACTTTAGAGGCTCCAGAAATAAATAATAAATGCACATTTTTTTTACCAGCATAAACATGCATTTTTCTGTAAAAAGGTGAACTTATCCTTAAAAAAAAAAAAAAAAAAAAACTTATGCTACTAAATAAATGCATATCAGAAGCAACATTTCAAAGGAGGTGTCTTTCTGAATGATTCCTATACAATTTCATTCTATAAACACTGCCTTCCACATAAACACTAAATATTGCTGCTTAGCTTTTGACAGACATAACAGATAATGATGGAGTGAACACAAATCACTTGGGTTGCGTACAAAACGTTTCAGGAAAAAAAAATATGAGAGCTAGCATACTCCATAATGTCATCTTTATCCTTTCTTCACTACTTATCAAGTCACTGACCTGGAACAAGCATGTACATAACAGGAGACTGGACTTCATATGCATAACCTTGTTCCAGGTCAGCAGGTAACTATGTAAGCAAGGATGAGCATGCACCTTCAGATACAGTAGGTTATTAGAAGCATCTACCAGGTTTCTAACCTGACGAGCTCCCCTCACAAAGCAACACTAAGCACGGTCTACATCCAAATTGTCTACATAACCAACACAAAGAGGGCCCAGACAGGATTGTTGTTTTTTCGAAAAACCCGAACAGTCACTCAAACATGAAACAATTTACAGTACATCTGTCAAATATGTCTGGCAGCCACAATTAAAAACAGTCTTCAGCTAACATGTTAAAGTAGTTGCAACACCTGTTTTTTTTGTTTGTTTTTTTCCCCCCCTCTTAGGGCTCGTTCACACTTGACTTTATTTCTAACTCTTGCCAAATGCCCCTATAGCGTTTGACAGGCGTTTGGAAAGCGTTTTTAATGCTCCTCAAACGCCCCATGCGCGGTTTTGAGGCAGTTGATAGGCATTTGTCAAGTGTTAAAACCGCACAACAAACGCCTATAATGAAGTTAAATGGTCTTAACGCTCCGCAAACGCACGCGCCTGCCAGGCGTTTGTGGAGCGGCACCATAGACTTGAATGGGAGGTTTCAGCTCCTCCTGACTCGACACGAGGCGTCCATTTTGCCGCAACGCTACAGTGTGAACAGCACTATGTGCTGCCACGTGCAGAATTTTCATAGGCGTTTGAGAAGCATTAAAAACACTTCCCAAACGCCTGTCTGATGCCTGCTGACAAAGCTAGTGTGAAGGTAGCCTCAGGCCTAATTCACATGGGCGCAGACACCCTTAGCCTGCGATTGTGCCTTGAGCCACTAGGTGCTGCACACTTGTCCCAATCTGGTAAATCAATATGCAGCGCTAATAAAATAATATTGATCTGGTATAAAAAAATGCAATAGCTGGAGAAAATCCAGTGACAAGACATATAGTGAATGGATAAATATTAAAACCAAAATAAGCACAAATAAATCGAAAAATATTGCACTAGAAATGTATAAGTGTAAACATAAGTAAATAAAGTTCATAAAGTGCAAAAGAGTGCTCATTAATCCATAATCCAGTAAACTCGTGACTGGATGAGAATCGAGACAGTGATCGTTCTAAAACTTCAAGCATAATAGTGATTCTGGTGACTGGGAAGCAGGAATATTGGCAATGACTGTAGTGCTCGTGACTTCAGATGGTGATGAATTGGTATGTGCTTGCTCTTACCGGAAGCACAAGTCATGCGCATGTAACAACCTCCAAACAGGATCCTGGTGGTCATCATGGATCTGGTCAGGAGCAGAAGGGGGCTCCACTGGCACACACATACAGCAGGGGAAGCACTCCAGACATCTAACGGACCAATCCAGTACAGGGAGTGGGGGAGGAACTGCTCCTCATTATACAATTCAGCCAAAGTACACCGATACTGTCTGATGTTACTCTTCCACCTTAAACGGCTCAGTAATCAAGCCACCAGACATGGATAATATAGTGTAGTAATTATTTAATATATGGGCAAAATAATCCAAATAATAATGCCACAAGAAATCGAGCTTACATGTACAGTGATAAAGATGGCCGCCAGACCAACATGCGGCCTCGGCGGCGTGACGTCAGCACAGCAAGGCTCCTCCCAATCTGACAGCCTGCAAGCAGCTCCGGGTGGCTCATGCCACTTAAAGTGGTTGTTAAGGCTCAAGGTTTTTTTATCTTCATGCATTTTTTGCATGAAATAAAAAAAAAATTATTATTAATAATAAACTTAAGTGTGCAGCAGCCCCCACCCCCCTAGTACTTACCTGAGCCCTACTGTGATCCAGTGACTGACAGCAGCAGGAGCCAATGGCTCTTATACACAATCACATTCAATAAGAAAACGAGGACATGCAGAGCAGCGGCTCGGGAACGAGCCTGCTTGGATGCAACCAAAGCAAGCTGCTTGCTCTGGGGGCACTCAGCAGGAGGGAGGGGCCAAGAGCTCAGAGAAGAGGAGGATCGGGGTTGCTTTGTGCAAAACCACTGCACAAGCAGGTAAGTATACCCACTTTGTTTTCCTTTTTAAATTGCATTTAATGTCACTTTAAACACATGGCACATTCACAGACTACAGGTCCCATCCCCCATGTGAACTAGGCCTTAGAGAAGGAGGTTTAAAACATATGAATAAAAGCTGACTGTTAAAAGCACCCCTTGTTTGTTTGTTCCAACACACAACTGAATTTTGTTGAACAGCTTGACCTTTTAGGAACTGGAAATATAATAGACTAACAAGTAAAAAAACTATTCTGAAAAGACACTGAAAAACAAACACTGCTGTGTTGATACTAGTATCAAAACTGGATCATAGGTCTAATTTGTTTTGCCCGTTATGTAAAGCTTTTAGGGAGAGTATAAGACCCCAGGTGTGTACATTGCGGAGCTTAACGTGGAGTTCCAGTGAAAAAAATAAATAAAAAAACAGCTAAAGAAAAAAAAAAAAAAAACACAAACACCACAAAACACTGTAGCTGCTGACTTTAAAAAAAAAAAAACAAAAAAAAACGACATTTACCTGTCCATCAATCCCTCAGTGTCCTCCCCACAGCCTGTTACACCGGCTGCCCTGTGTTCCCGGCACCAGCATGTTCAGTGTAGGCACCCAGCAGTGACGGCTTGCAGCTTCACAGCTGGGTGCTCACTGCGCATGCACTTTGTCAATGGTCCCATAGTCTTCTGGTCTTCACATGTCCCAGAAGATTACGGGGAGGGGGGACAACTTTTGCTTACGATCGCCTAGGCCAGTGGTCTCCAAACTGTGGCCCTTTGGGAACCATTCCTCCCACTGATATAAAACTACAGAACACTATTACTTCCACTAACACTAAAGATGGTGCAGTTTCCTCCCACTGGTACCATCAAAGGGTACTATTCCTGCCACTGAAACAATGGGGCATAGTTCCATCCACTGATCTATAATATAGAGCACGATTACTCCCGCTAACACTAAAGATGGGGCACTTTTCCTCCCACTGATACCATCGATTGTGCACTATTCCTGGCACTGACACCAATGTTGGTGCACCAGTCCTTCCACTGACCCCAGTATTGGTGAAAACTCTCTTTCATTGATACCAGTGTTGGGGAACCATTCCTTCCACTGACACCAATGTTGGGGCACTATTCCTCTCACTGATACCAATAATAAGGCACTATGCCTTCTACTGACACCAATGATTGTAAACTATTTCTGCTGAATTTTCTACTCCCACTGGTTACAGCCTGGCCTCCCTAAAGTCAGAAAACTGGCCCTTTGTTCAGAAAGTTTGGAGACCCCTGGCCTAGGAGATCGCAGCGGAAGTGGGAACCTGTCAATTTCAGGTACCCGCTTCCCCCCCCCCTTTCCCCCTCAGATGCCAATCCTTATTGGGGAGCAGGGGACCAGTCTTTGAAGCAGAACTACCCCTTTTGGGTGGAGCTCCGCTTTAAGTACAGAGTGTCAAACATGCTGAAATATGTGAAACTGATACCTACCAAAAAAATTTAAAATTAGGGATGCGCCAATACCGAGTATTTTCATGATTACCCATACTCATGAAAATACTACCGATACCTTACCGATATTTTACGGTGTGATTTGTGTTAATGGACGCAAACTGCACCTCAAAGATTAGCATACAATCTGAACAGGAATACGATTCCTGTCCAAAATCGCATGTGGCTCCCCACTGCTCCAGTGTGTACCCAGGTTGTCATAGCCAGAGTTCACAGAGAATCAGAGCAGGCATTCCATGCTGAGTGCCCATGGTAGGAGAGGAGAGAACGGTCATTGCTGCAAGGAGAGGAAAGAAAGCTGCAGGGATTTCAAATAAAATAGGTTTACACTTGTGCAGGTCCTGTATGTGGTGTTTGCACAGGCACAGCAGTCCATTCATTTGAACCTGCAGTAAAAGTACCCAACCCTTTTTTCCCCAAAATGTGGTCACACAGAGCTTCATGGTGCCACGTTTTCCAATGCGTGGGGTGCCATTAGGAATTAATGGTACTCCTGCATGTCTGCTAAAAAGCAGAGTGTTTTGCCTGCAGATCGGGGAACGCATGCACTTATTAGCACACATTCCCTGACCCACATATGTGTCACCCTATCCTAACTGCATACTGAAAAAAATAGTATATGCAATAAATGTATAGAGACTTTATAACGCATGTATAATTATACTTGTACTCCCAATGCTGGAAATGGCCATCCCTGACCATGAACACGTGGGAAAACATATTCCCTGTTATTTCACCTGAAAGGTGTGTGCAGCAATAGCAGAACTGATCCATAGGACCTACTCAATGGTAGACAGAGGGAGGTACTTCAGAGGCTTCTCTAGTGAACAAATATTCACAGACCACTCTCTGAGTCAGGCCCATGAATCCAGCAGGTACGATTAGAACCGATAAGGGGAAAAAAACCTGTGGCCCAACAAAAACATGCTAAAGAGAATCAAGAAAAACCATTGAGGAGGTGAGGCTGGAGTTTAAATCTTCTCTGTGTTCCTCCCAACTGAAAGGAAACAGTCTTTCACCTTGTAGATGTTGAAGACAATGGGAAAATATGCCTAATAAAAATTACATTTTTTCAATGGCTTAAAGAGGAAAAAAAAAAAATGGATCTTTAGGCTCCGTTCACATTAAATCAGATTTTGAAATTCACTGCAAGTCGCACGATTTCAAAATCAGGTGAGATGCCAATTTCCTTGCGATTTGCAAGACATCTGACACAGATGTCTATGCAAATCGCAACAAAAGTAGTACATGCACTACTTTTGAAATCGGTGCGGCTCCGACCAAGTCGGAACCACACCAAAATGATCGCTCTGATAGCGGACAATAGGGTGCGACTTGACATGCGATTTGAAATTCGCAGGGCATGCAAAATCGCATCCAGTGTAAACCAGCACTTAACCTAAAAATTTTGATTGACCCTACTTATATGATACCCCCAGTGATCACTACAATACTGTACCATGTGCTCAACAGAGGACCAGTCTATTTCTAGCAAGTCTGCCTTCAGCCCAAAACCCTGGTGCATCTATCAAGCCAATCCATGTCCAGTCCTTGGCCCACAGCTTACACCAGATTGCACAGGTAGCCAGTGGTATTTGAAGTTAACAGTGCAATTATCCCTTGGCAAGAAAAAAAAAAAAAAAAAAAAGAGAAGACACGGTTGGTGCTTCACCAAATCTAAGCACTACAGTCCTGTGAAAACGCACACCCCGTGAAAATCAACTTTTTCAACATGTTTGACAGGCAAACATTAGGTCTTCATTCCAACAGTGCCTACAGATAAAAGGTGATGTACTTGAACAAATGGCACACAAAAACTGTGAATTCATTTTCATAATTTAAATTTAAAGCAGAACTAAACCCATTGATTTAAAAAAAAAACAGTTACAATACCAGCATCATGGGAATGCTGTCACATTTGCTTGTGTTCTCAAACAAACTGACAAATCATCACATGGCTGGTATCATACTGATCACATGCGCAGTATCATGGCAGTTGCAGATCAAACAGGGGCTTTTCCTTGGATGAAAAGTAGGAGGGGTTAAGTTCAGTTTTAACAAAAAACTGCAGCTCTGTCACACGGAAAAAGTAAGTACAGCCCATATTTAGCTCCATTTTAAATCCATGAAATTAGAATCCAGTATTCCAGATTAGGTGCCAACAAATACAGCCTCATCAGGAAGAATGTATATGGAACCTATTTTATTTGAATTTCAAATAACTGGGGTCTAGTGTTCTCTGCTATCAGGATGTGTGGTATCATTAAGCCAAAATCAAGAACTCTGTAAGGCCATCAGAAACAGGTTTGTGGATTCGTACGAGTCCGATAATGTAAGAAAAAAAAAAAAAATTCCATATCACTTGAAATCAATCATTCCAAAGTAAGAAAATAACCTAGTAGTAGTGTAGATTTCAAATGCCTGCCACTTTGTCCAGGAATGGCTTGCCAAGCAATTTAGCTTGAGAGCTGTCTCCTGGATGCTAAAAAGTTTTCAAAACATCAATTGCAACAGTTGGTGTCAATATAGGTACATCTATAATCAGAAAAACTGCAGTAATGTACTCTGCATGGGAGATGTGCCAGGAAAAGGCCTTTGCTGCCTAAAAGAAGATTAGAGGAACTAATTAAACCATTAAACATACACTGCTCAAAAAAATCAAAGGAACACTTTGAAAACACAAATCAAATCTTAATGGGGAAAATATATCATGCTGGATATCTATACTGATGTGGACTGGGTAATATGTTAGCCCTGGTACACATATGTGGCAGTGCGGGCCGTGTTTTACGTGGGCACAAGAGCCCATTCATTTGAATGGACTCCTGTGCCCCGTAGAGAAGAAGTCCCTGCACTTCTTCTGAAAACAGAGCCCACATGGGAACCTTGTTCCCAGTACAGTTGCGTTTTCCAGTGCAGGCGGTGCCATTAGAATGGCACCCGCCCACGGATCCGCATTTCTCTGTGCAGGTGGTGCAGCTGCACAGATGTTTGTGCAGATCTGCAGTGGCACTACCCGCACAGATGTGAACCTAGCCTTAGGAATGTAAGGATGCCCCATCGTTTGATGGAAATAAAAAGTATCAACCTACAGAGGACTAGATTCAAAGACACCCTGAAAATCAAAGTGAAAAAAGTATGCAGGCTAGTCCATTTTGCTGAAATTTCATTGCAACAACTCAACATGGTCCTCAGTAGTTTGTATGGCCCTCACGTGCTTGTATGTATGGCTGACATCAGGGCATGCTCCTAATGAGATGACGGATGGTGTCCTGGGGTATTTCCTCCCAGATCTGGATCAGGGCATCATTGAGCTCTTGGACAGTCCGAGGTGAAACCTGGCAGCATTTGATGGACCAAAACAATCTCCCAGAGGTGTGCTATTGGATTTAAGTCAAGCGAATGTGGGGGCCATTCAATGGTATTAATTCCTTCATCCTCCAGGAACTGCCTGCATACTCTCACCACAAGAGGCCGGGCATTGTCGTGCACCAGGAGGAACCCAGGACCCACTGCACCAGTGTAGGGTCTGACAATGGGTCCAAGGATTTCATCCCGATACCTAATGGCAGTCAAGGGGCTATTGTCTAGCCTGTAGAGGTCTGTGTGTCCCTCCATGGATATGCCTCCCCAGACCATCGCTGACCCACCTCCAGAACAGTCATACTGAATGATGTTACAGGCAGCACAGTGCGCAGTGGCGGACTTGCCAATTCTGGTGTTCAATGGCAAATGCCATTCGAGCTCTATGGTGCCGGTCAGTGAGCACAGGGCCCACTAGAGGATGTCGGGCCCTCAGGCCACCCTCATGAAGTCAGTTTCTGATTGTTTGGTCAGAGACATTCACACAAAAGTGGCCTGCTGGACGTCATGGTGTAGGGCTCTGGCAGCGCTCATCCTGTTCCTCCTTGCACAAAAGGAGCAGATATCAGTCCTGTTGATGGGTTAAAGACCTTCTACTGCCCTGTGCAGCTTTCCTAGAGTAACTGCCTGTCTCCTGGAATCTCCTCCATGCTCTTGAGACTGTTCTGGGAGACACAGAAAACATTCTGGCAATGGCATGTATTGATGTGCTGTCCTGGAGGAGTTGGACTGCCTGTGCAACCTCTGTAGGGTCCAGGTATTGCCTCATGCTACCAGTTAGTGACAATGACCCTAGCCAAATGCAAAACTAGTGAAAAACCATCAGAAAAGAGGAGTAGGGATAAAAATGTCAGTGGCCTCCACCTGTAAAACCATTTATCTCATTGTTGCCCATCTAGTGCACCTGTCAATTTCATTAACACCAAAGCAGCTGAAACTGATTAGCAACTCCCTCTGCTACTTAACTGACCAGATCAATATCCCAAGAGTTTGACTTGATGCTATACTCCCGATTGGAAAATGTTCCTTTAATTTTTTTTGAGCAGTGTACACAAAAGGCAAAGACCAGGCCTTCAGGGACGTGATGAAAACAGTTATTTGGACACAGTAACTGTTGACAAGTTTGGTGCATTTGAAAAGAATATTTTCAAGCCAACTGTGAAGCATGGTGACAAATATTATGGTTTGGGGATTCTTTGCAGCTTTTTGGGCCTGAGCTGCTTGCTTTCTTAGTGTTGACTATAAAGTTTGTATCATATCAATGTGTAAGAGGATGTGAGCCCACAAATTCAAACTGAACCAGAACTAGATCTTTTAACAGTATAATTATTCAAACCACACTAGCAAATCTACCAAGGAATGTCTCAAAAACAAACTGAGGATTGTAGAATGGCATTGTCAAAGCTCTGAAAATGACCTATTGAAATGGGTCAATAGCACACATGGATAGTTTAGCAAAATATTTTTCTTGTAAGCATTTTGCTTAACCCTTTGAGGACCGTAAGGTTTTGGAACGCCAAAAGAATCAATTTTTTTGTTTTTAAAGTTCATACACTTCAGTTGCTGTAACTAAGCCATTTCATGAAATAATTGGCAAAAAGCTAGATCCATTTGTTGTTTGTTGATAAGAACTAATATTTTGACTCAAACCAAAAAAAAGAAGAAAAAAAAAAAAAAAAAAAAAGAGTTTTAAGTTCTTAATCAGATGATACACGCAATTACAAACATGGGACAAATACGTCCCTTGGTCCTCAAAGGGTTAAGGAGGCAATAGCAACTTCTGAGGCCAAAATTAATTATTTTCCTTTCAGTATACCATTAGATTTATTGCAATTTTTTGTTGATTAAAATTATCAGAAAGGTACATATTCCTTGTGTTTTTATCATTTAGCAGTAGGCACTGTTTGAATAAAGATCCAATGTTTTCTTCTTCAAATATGTTCTATGGGGTGTGCTTACTTTTTCACATGACTGTATTTATTATATTTTGTTCTTCATGGCACCTCTTTAACAAAAAAGTAAACATTTCAACTTGTTAGTTGATTAAGGAGCAACAGAATCATTAAAGTAATTGTATGGGGGAGCAATAATCCCAATACCAGACAACCAATTTTTAATTCTCCTTTCAGACTTGCTTTCATATCATATTAAAAGAACCATTATAAAATGTGATTAATGAGTCCATATTCTGCAGTATATCTGATAGTTGTTAGAAACCGTTTATGCAGTAGCCCAACACAGCATAGATGTGGATCCCTGGAAAACCTATAAATGAAGCTCCTTTAGTCCGGTAGATTTTTGAGCAGTTTCTGTTCTTAAATAAAAAACAAAACAAAACAAAAATTCATGTACACCTTTTTTTACACTGACAGGTCAGTCAGTATCTGAAATGTGCTGTGCTGCAAAATAGTCATACCAAAAAGGTCCAGAAGCTTAAGAGCAGCTTTATTCTGTTATGAAAGAAATATGTAGGCTACAACTGCCAACAATGCAAACTGCCTGGCTGTCACACTGGTGTGTTGGCTTTGATACATCCAAACCACTGACCATGAACAAATACAGAGATGAGCCATGAGAAATTATGACCTTTCACCATCTTTCTATTGCTGTGTGCATGTTCCACATCTGTGACTGAAGAAGTACAGTTCCATATGGGTGACTCGGCCAGGTAAACTGCAAATTCAAGTGGTGGTCAGGAAAGGCAGTCCTACTATTTCTTCCCTAACAGGTATACTTTAAATTAAACCAACGGAAGATTGGTGCCGAATATAAGAGGACAGTGGCTTTCTGGTCATCATAAAGGAGCGAGAGGAGAGGTTTCCACTTAATGTAAGTAAAGACCACATTGTCAGACAGAAAAATATCTACTTTGATCAGGGGTCTTAAATTTTTTAAAAAACTACTTGTCCAAGGACTAAATCGGGGCCCCAATCTATTTGTGCCTCATGACAATCAGTTAAAAAAAAAAAAAAAAAAAAAAAAAATGAATATTTGAGTTGGAGGTGATTTTAGGAATGTCTGGGGCTTTTAAAAACAAAAAGGGGCTTTATGGTGACTTGAACATGTAATATTTTTAACATTGCGCTGTTTATCTCCTGCCTGTCTCCACACCCAAGGACTAGCAGGGAGGAGAGAGACCTTGCAGTGTAATCAGCACGGATTGGCTGTTCGTCAGGAAAAGTTGTGTCAGGGCTTATACTTTATCCCTTTTGCTGCCAGAGCCGTTTTTTGCACACGTTTAAAAAAAATAATTTTAGGCCTGAAGATTACATAAAACCCCCAAACATTATATATTTTCTGAAAGCAGAGACCCTAGAGAATAATATAGTCGTAGTTCCAATGCTGCACGATATTACCGCAAAATTTCAGTAAAAAAAAAAAAAAATTAAAAATTAATTTTAGGGCACAACAAAAAAGCAATAAATTGCCTTATTTTTTTGTAAAATATAAAAGATGAGGTTGCAGCAAGTAAATAGATATCAAACCTTAAATTTGTGCGCACTCGTGAAATGGCGACGAACTTCAGTACCCTATATTTTCTATAGTTCGACACTATTAAAGTTCCTTATAGGTCACCAGTTTAGTGTTACGGAGGACTGGTGCTAGAATTATTGCTCTCATTCTGGCGTGCGCGGCAATATGTAACATGTATTGCAATAGACGGTTTCATGCATAGGTGCCCCAGCGTGTGCTTTTACATTTGTATGTGTATATGTGGGGGTGGTATGTGCTTGGGTGTAATTTTCATATTTTACAATGAAAAAAAAAAAAATTTATATATCATTTTTTATTTTTTTTTTCCCCTCTCTCATCACATAGGGGACAAAGTCCCCTATGTGATGATTTTTGGTGACAAGTTCTCTTTGAGACATCCAAGGTCTAAAAGACCCAGCATGTCTCCCCTCTGCTCCACTGAAAGTAATATGGTGCACATCGCACCATATTACATTCTTTCCCAGGTATTACATTACAGTCTCTCAGCAGGGACCCGAAAGTGACATTGAAACGTCACTAACAGGTCAGCACAAGTAAGGGATGGGAGCAGACATGTCCGCTCTTCTACCTCCCCTCTAGCCGACGGCGTGCCGGGCCTGCAGATGGGCAAATGGTGCCCAGGAGACCTCACGCCTGAGGCGTGGAGAGGCTGGCACCGTGTGAAGCAACTGGCAGCAGCGCTGCTGCCGATTACTTCACTTGACAGGTGAGCCCTGTTGCTTACCTGAAGCAGGGTAAAGGTAGAAAGAAACTACCTGCCCGGCACTACATGTCCTGGACATTGGGCGATAGGAATCCACCATCCCTGACTTCAATATAAAGAAGCATCTAAAAAATTTTTTTTTTAAATAAAATAATTGTGGGCAAGCAGCAGGGCTCACCTGTCAGGTGGAAGTATTCGGGTGGCAGCGCTGCCGCCAATTGCTTCCACACAGTGCCAGCCTCCGCTCGCCCCCCCCCCCCCACAAGAACCATCCACTGTTTTCTGGGCTCCGCTTGCCCATATGCGGGACCAGGACCAGCTCACCGCCGTCAGTTAGAGGGGAAGTAGTAGACAGATACATCCGCTCCCCTCCCCTTCTTGTCCTGACCCAGAAGCGGTGTTATAATGTCACTTCCAGGTCTCCGTTCAAAGATTTCCTGGCCATCAAGGCCAGGAAAGAATGTAATGCAATATGATGTGCACTGCATTACATTCAGGGGAAACATCCAGAGTGTTTTAGACCCTGGATGTCTCAATAAAGAGGACCTGTCACCAAAAATCATCACATACGTGATGTGAAAAAAAAAAAAAAAAGTTTTATTTTTTATATTGTAAAACATGAAAGTTACACCCAAGCACATAACATCCCCCCAAAAAGAAAAGCCCCCACATATACACGTTCAAACATAAAAGCACACGCTGGGGCGCTTACGCATGAAAACATTGATTGCAATACATGTTACATATCTCCACGCACGCCAGAATGAGAGCAATAACTGTAGCACCAGACCTCCTCCGTAACACTGTATTGATGACCTATAAGGGGCTTTAAAAGTATCACCTATAGAAAATATGGGGTACTGAAGTTAATCGCCATTTCACGAGCGCACACAAATTTAATTTTTGACATGTTGCATATTTACTTGGTGTAAGCTCATCTTTTATTTAAAAAAAAAAAATAAAAAAAAAAAATAATAAGGTAATTTAGTACTTTTTTGTGCCCCAAAATTAACTTTTTACTGAAACTTTGCGGTAATATCATGCGACATAAAAAAATTGGAACCAGCGTTATTTTATTCTCTACGGTGCTTGCTTTCAGAAAATACATGTTCGGGGATATGTGTAATCTTTAGGCCTAAAATGATTTTTTAAATTTGTGCAAAAAAAAAAAAAAAACAGCTCTAGCAGCGAAAAGGATAAAGTATAAGCCAGACACTCCCCTTTCTTGACAAGCACCCAATCGATGCTCATTACACTGCAAGGTGTCTTCTCTCCCTGCAAGTTCATGGATACGGTACTGGAGACAGGCAGGGGAGGGGAGAAGGAGATATGTTAAAATTATTAAATGTTTAAGTCGCCATAAAGCCCCTTTTGATTTTAAAAGCCCCAGACATTCCTAAACGCACCTCAGATTTAAAAAAGGTTTTGGCTCAAATGTATTTAATTTTTATCTTGACAAGTAAATTGTCATGAGGGACAAGTAGATTGGGGCACCGATTTAGTCCCTGGACAAGTAGTTTTGTCAAAAATTTCCACACCCCTGTATAGCACATTCTTTTCAACCTTTTTAACATGGGAACCTTTACAAATAAATGCTATATCTACATCTCACTGCAAACTAGTTGAAACAGCAAGTTGAAATAAAAAGCATAAGGAACGTACACTAGCTGTTTAGCATGTGTGTGGCCAATCCTGACGCAGTGTGCCTGCTGGCACAGCTGCAGCACCAAGCCCTGTTGGCTGTAGTCTGTCAAAATCTACCAAGTGGTACTCATGTTTAGGGCCCTATGCATTCAGTGACAAATGTCTGGAAGAAACGTATTCTGCGTTTTGGGCATTCATCCTTGAACATACTGTATAGGACCCCAATTGTGAATATCACTCAGTACATTGCAGCCTGTCCAGCTTTCTGTCTGCATTCAGTTTTGACAGGCTGCAGACAGCAGGGCTGGATGCTGAAGCTGTGCCTCCTGGCACACTAATGCACACAAACTGGCTGCACACATACTAA
Organism: Staurois parvus; assembly: GCF_062004578.1. Lineage (NCBI taxonomy): Eukaryota > Metazoa > Chordata > Amphibia > Anura > Ranidae > Staurois > Staurois parvus. Next base: position 22,174,983 of record NW_028317943.1, read on the forward strand.
ATGCTTAGTGTTCCAGTGTCCTATAGAACTTTTGATGCAAGTTCAATTTTTCCTTGTCAAATGCAGTCACTGTTCAGGTATTCAAACAGCCACGGATGCTGCAGATGTGAGGCCAACAGCTGGCAGGAGAATTGAGCGATTTCTCTCATTCTGCTTGTGGGGCCAAACGAGAGAAATCCAAACTTGTATGGCTAGCCTAAACATTTGGGTTCAATAGCCTTATCTTTATGGGTTACGTTTAGGGAGAAGTACAGGCAAAGCTCATGTTGCTGTACTTCTCCCGTGAATCACAGAAGTGCAGTTCGTTCTGCACTAATGCGACCCATTTTCAGTTAACAGCGGGCAAAAGCCTGCTGATGTCACCGAGGTGGTTCAGGCTGGGAAAAAGATTGCAATCATATGGTTGGGATGCACCCAGGAGCATGGGCCAGCACCTGGCTCAGCCTCTCGGCAAGCCACTGAGATCCCGAACCAACTTCAGCCCCCGACAGCGAAGACTGAAGTCACCACTCTCTGCTCAGAGCAACCGGGAGAACTAAGCGATCAGCGGTGTTTCATCAATCAGTTCTCCTTAGAGCCAGCGGAGTACAGATGCAGCTTTGGATCGATCCTGCATCCACCTCAGAGACACACAAACACACCTCTTTTATATCACATAGAGACAAAACCCTTGCACAGCGGGAGCAATATTGGTGTAAACCTGAGAATAATTTTAAGTGGAAGTTCAGTAAAAGTCTAAAGCCCCATACATACAGGCCAACTATCAGGCAGTATCGCTCTATTCAAAAGAAACTGCCTGACATTCAACCCGTGCGTATGGCAGCCAGTCTGGCTTTTGTTGAAGTGGTATGACCAAAAAAAGGTCTGCCGATCAGCACTCTCAGCCAATGGTTGAGAGCGCTGACCGCCGAGTTCTGGCAGAGGGGCAGTCCCCGTCACAACACAATAGCATAGCAGAGAAATCGCTGTACCAACATCGGGGGGGTGGGAGTAGGTTTAGCCTTAGTTAGATGTTGACTGAACTTCCACTTTCCACTTCTGTATGAAGAAAAAAACAGATTTAAAAACTGGTGGCTTATGAATAAGAAGAATTAAACAACCCCCATTCTGTTGTTCCTTCCAGATGTTGGTGCCATGCATCACTGCCTATGGAGGGTCGTCCAACCTACCCAAAACAACTTTATTCTGTGTAATCTTTAGGTCAAAACTGGAGGAGCGATGTCAAATCCCTGGTGTGGCCCTCCCCAGTCCCTGGAAAGGCTAAGACTATAGTAGCACACTCCCTGTTACAACTATAGAGGGAATTGCTGTAGGGAAAGAAGACAAGGATTTCTTGCATAAGTTTTTCCCCCACAGAGCTTCCAGCCAACCCTAGGCAGAACTTTTCCAAAACGGTTCAAGGAAACATGTTAGCCCCATCCAGAGGAAACACTAATAACTGAGGCTGGGGCCTGGAGGACCACCTTTTATTCTCTGTGGGGTAACAAGTTGCCTGTTCTGTGGGGAGGAGCTCTGTCTCATGGGCTGTCCTGGAAGATGACTTGGGAAATAGCACATTTATAAGAGCAAAAAGGTTAAAAAAAAAAAAAAAAAAAAAAAAAAAAAAAAAAAAAAAAAAAGGGGGGGGGGGGGGGGGACGACGACAAAAATTGTATTAATAAGCAACAAACCTTTGACCACACATCTCAAACCTGGATGAAAATTAAAACCATCAGCTCAAATAAGTGATACAAAAATAACAGCATATATTCTGGGGACACAAGTTACACCAGAATAAAGGGTAAATGAAACAATCCAATATGACAATGACAGCAGGATCATTTATAAAATGATGAATGCAACACCAACTAAATGCAGATATAATATAGTATGGTCGGTTACAAATGCCTAAATCAGAGGAGTAAAAAGGATTTCCTAGCCCATAGGATACTGTGGAAAGAAGCATTCACCTCTTGTATCTAAAGTAGGGAATGAGTATAGAAAAAAAAACAACAGATGTCATGTACGCAAGAGATGCAATGATACTTTTAGAAGACAATGTTTTTTATTTTAACAAATGTGTGCTCAAAGTGTATGTATAACCAATCACCAAAATATCATGAGCTTAAAGCAGTATTACTAGCACAAAAACGTAATACACTGCAGTTTACCAATGGTTAATGGTTGTGGCTGCATTAAAGCAGAGCTAAATTCTGATATTTACAACCCTTCGATGTTAAGATGTGTCACATGAATCTTGTACCTGGCTTCTTCCAGGTACCTGGCTGTGGCCATTCTCACTGGCCAGATCGGAATACTGTCAGTCCTGTGCATGCGCAGGAGTGCTGTTATCCTGGCACACAAGCGCTGTGCTGAAATGTAGATTGAGCTGTGCTTGCAAAAAGACTGCTAGCAGGCAGGTAGGTTTCTTTTACTGCATGTCTCTTCTGCAATACAGCTTGTTTACTCACAGTTTTCAAAAGCAGGGACTTTATTTCAGCTTTAGGTTTTTATTTTAGGCTTTATATCACCTGGTTTCCTCCATCTGTTATTTTCCAACTTCCTTTACCAGACCAAGCTATCCTGCAGATGTAGCAGTCAGAAGGTTGAGACAAACCATAACACTGACAAAGGGTGCTGACAATGGTCCATTTTCTTTTCCTTTATCCCAAAAGCTATAACTGCTTATAAAGTGTTAGTTGGAGATAGTCTTCAATTTGTTACTCAAGTCCATCTACATCTGCTTGTGCATCTAGCACTACCCTTGCCACAGGTTAATAAAGCTGGTATCTAAAAGGTATCTCCATTGCTCCTCCATCCAGAGTGGAGACATCCTAAAACAAGTAGTGTGGTGCTGGCTGGATCAACAGATGAAAATATAGGAAAAATAAATAAATGACCACAGCCACCACATTTAAAGACGGGTAAGCTGCAATATTACATTTTGGTTTTGACATTTAATACTGCTTTAAAGTGGACCCTTGTAATAAATATTTTGTCCCATTGGAATCCTCCCCCTTCCACAATGTCAAAAAGCCAACTTTTTTTTCATATTATCTTTACAGTTCAGCCTGCTGTCTGCCTCCATCCTCTCCAAGGTGAGAGTGAAATGTACCCAGCTGCTAATGCCTACCGGGATATCCATATCACATATTCCAGGAGCCTCCACACAATGACTAAAGGAGGGAAGACCTGGCACAGCATCATTGGGAGGGGGCTGCAAGAACCCAGAGGAGACAGCCAGCTCCCAATGACACAAGAAGAGGAGATGTAGGCCGTGGGCCCTGGCAAGTGGAAGATTACACCAGATCTGAGCTGGATTCGCTGGGCAGAGGAGTATGTTCATTGAGGAGAAAAAGGGAGTAGAGACTGAAAAAATATAAACACAAGAAGAGACAGAGGAGTGATGTTCCTCTTTATACATTCCATTTCAACAGTCATTTTAATCTGGCGCATTTACTAAAATAACCTGGTGATCCTGCCTTCATAGTCCCATTTTAGATTGACAATTCTCTGTCCCAGTCTCCCAACTGTCCTCCTGTCTCACAAGCATCTGATGGAGGCCACGAGTGGTCATTTTAAACACATTACTCAGGCATGAGCAACTGTTGTCTCCATCAGGGAACCCACCGTTGCTGAAAGATGAACTAAACAGGTAAGTTCACCTATTAGTAAAAAATAATATACATTTTTTGCAGGTAAAAAAAAAATGTGCATTTATTATTTTTGTCTGCAGGAGCCTGCAAAGCATTGCACCAGCGATCAGTAGATGCGAGAGAAGATCCCCCGCTAGCTGTCAAAGCAGGGATCAGGGGTCAGTCAGATCGTAACATGTTACACCCTAAATATGGGTGTAACATGTTACGAAAAGGTGAACTTATCCTTTAAAATAAAATAAAATTAAAAAGTTCTAGTTACCTGCTCTGTGAAATGACATTGAACAGAGAGGTCCCTTACCGCCGCTTTAGTGGTCCGTGACCGATGCAGTCAATTCCTCTACCTCCAAGGGCCTCCTTAGCAAGCCAGATGCCACTCATACATGATGCTTCTGAGCTGGGCTGTGTGCATCTATAGACACACAGCATTGTTAATCCATGTCCCCACTCCCTAGTCAAAAGCGTTTGACTTACAGCAGCATTCACAATGGCGATTAAGGCCAGTGCAAGTTGTAGCAGCAGGAATCGGATTTCTGCTTCAGCTCTCAGCGGCTAGGTGCAGCCACTGACCCTGTTGACTATGACAGGACACCGGGGGGCTGCAGGTATTCGTGGTTGTCTGCACAGCCAAAGATTGCTGCTGGCTGCCAGTCCCATTCACTACAATAACAGGTCGCTGGCAGCCGCACTTAGTGTGTATCCAGCAGTGATCACCGCACATAATCGCTGGCTGTGCAGAGAGCCATAATTAGTTGAAACCGCCGTGACCAGTAGTGAGCGGTGCTGGCAGCTGCACTTATCTGCAGAGAGCCACAGCAGGAATCAGAAGATTCTTAACAATACAATTTGCACTGGCACTAATCATTGGTGTGAATGCAACCCTAGTGTCTCCTGTGAGACCAGAAAGTGGAGAAGCGGTGCTGCAGCCAGTGAAGAACTGAAGCAGGTAAGTGTTTAGGGATGGGGGTGGGTAGATTAGACATGGGAAGCTTTTGTACCTTAATGCAGAATATGCATTAAGGTAAAAAAAAAAGAAGGAGGGGGCAGGGATGTAATGGTTTAAAGTAATATAAAAGGTTCTGTTATTTATTTTAATAACAAACATGTCATACTTACCTGCTCTGTGCAATGGTTTTGCACACAGCAGTCCCAATCCTCCTCTTCTTGAGTCCCCTGCCAAATCTCCTGGCTCCTTGCTCCTGCTGAGTGTCCCCAGAGTAAGCTGCATGCTCGTTTCTGACCCCCGCTCTGTATCTATAGGCCCCCCTCCCCCTAACTGGCTGTGACTGACAGCAGTGGGAGCCAATGGCTGCCATTGCTATGTCTCAGCCAGTGAGGAGAGAGCAACCTGGCAGAGCCAAGGCTCCCGTGCACAACGTTGATCGAGATCGGGCTCAGATAAGTATAAGGGGGGCTGTACACAAGAAGTGTTTTTTTTTTTAACCTTCTTGCATAGAATGCATGAAGGTAAAAAAAACCTTCAGCCTTTAGCCACTTTAATATACAGTGTTTTAGCAAAGAAATGTAAGTTAGCGTATTAATATTATACAGAATTTATATTGCATTAACAGATTGGGCAGAGCTTTACAACTTGAACTCACAGGAGGAGCCCCGTGCGATCAAACAATACGGAACGATCTCACAGAGGACCCCCATGCGATCGGACAGTATGATATAAACTCACAGGAGGAGCCCCGTGCGATCAAACAATACGGTATGAAGTCACAGAGGAACCCCGTGCGATCAGACAATACGGTATGAAGTCACAGAGGAACCCCGTGCGATCAGACAATACGGTATGATCTCACAGAGGAACCCCGTGCGATCAGACAATACGGTATGATCTCACAGAGGAACCCCGTGCGATCAGACAATACGGTATGATCTCACAGAGGACCCCCGTGCGATCAGACAATACGGTATGAACTCACAGAGGACCCCCGTGCGATCAGACAATGCGGTATGAAGTCACAGAGGACCCCCGTGCGATCAGACAATGCGGTATGAAGTCACAGAGGACCCCCGTGCGATCAGACAATGCGGTATGAAGTCACAGAGGACCCCCGTGCGATCAGACAATGCGGTATGAAGTCACAGAGGACCCCCGTGCGATCAGACAATACGATATGATCTCACAGAGGAGCCCCGTGCGATCAGACAATGCGGTATGAACTCACAGAGGAGCCCCGTGCGATCAGACAATGCGGTATGATCTCACAGAGGACCCCCGTGCGATCAGACAATACGATATGATCTCACAGAGGACCCCCGTGCGATCAGACAATGCGGTATGAAGTCACAGAGGACCCCCGTGCGATCAGACAATGCGGTATGAAGTCACAGAGGACCCCCGTGCGATCAGACAATACGGTATGATCTCACAGAGGACCCCCGTGCGATCAGACAATGCGGTATGAAGTCACAGAGGACCCCCGTGCGATCAGACAATGCGGTATGAAGTCACAGAGGACCCCCGTGCGATCAGACAATACGATATGATCTCACAGAGGACCCCCGTGCGATCAGACAATGCGGTATGAAGTCACAGAGGACCCCCGTGCGATCAGACAATACGGTATGATCTCACAGAGGACCCCCCGTGCGATCAGACAATACGGTATGATCTCACAGAGGACCCCCCGTGCGATCAGACAATACGGTATGATCTCACAGACGATTCCTGTGCTATCAGACAATACAATATGATCTCACAGACGATCCCTGTGCGATCAGACAACATATGAACTCACGGAAGATCCCTGTGCGATCAGACAACATGTGAACTCACGGAAGATCCCTGTGCGATCAGACAACATATGAACTCATGGAAGATCCCTGTGCGATCAGACAACATATGAACTCATGGAAGATCCCTGTGCGATCAGACAACATATGAACTCATGGAAGATCCCTGTGCGATCAGACAACATATGAACTCATGGAAGATCCCTGTGCGATCAGACAACATATGAACTCATGGAAGATCCCTGTGCGATCAGACAACATATGAACTCATGGAAGATCCCTGTGCGATCAGACAACATATGAACTCATGGAAGATCCCTGTGCGATCAGACAACATATGAACTCATGGAAGATCCCTGTGCGATCAGACAACATATGAACTCATGGAAGATCCCTGTGCGATCAGACAACATATGAACTCATGGAAGATCCCTGTGCGATCAGACAACATATGAACTCATGGAAGATCCCTGTGCGATCAGACAACATATGAACTCATGGAAGATCCCTGTGCGATCAGACAACATATGAACTCATGGAAGATCCCTGTGCGATCAGACAACATATGAACTCATGGAAGATCCCTGTGCGATCAGACAACATATGAACTCATGGAAGATCCCTGTGCGATCAGACAACATATGAACTCATGGAAGATCCCTGTGCGATCAGACAACATATGAACTCATGGAAGATCCCTGTGCGATCAGACAACATATGAACTCATGGAAGATCCCTGTGCGATCAGACAACATATGAACTCATGGAAGATCCCTGTGTGATCAGACAGCATAGGAACTTATGAGAGATTCCTGTGTGATCAGACAACATAGGAACTCATGGAAGATCCCTGTGCGATCAGACAACATGTGAACTCATGGAAGATCCCTGTGCGATCAGACAACATGTGAACTCATGGAAGATCCCTGTGCGATCAGACAACATATGAACTCATGGAAGATCCCTGTGCGATCAGACAACATAGGAACTTATGGGAGATTCCTGTGTGATCAGACAATACCATATGACAGAGATGACAGTTTAGGGCCCTGACACTACACACCACCGTCCATCCATACAGGCCCTGTGATCATCATATGTAGGGGATGCTACCTAGAGGGCCACCATCGAAGGACCCCTGACAGCCCTGCAGGCCATTTCCTTCCATCACTCCATCCTGCAGCAGTGTGGTCCCTGAGCTGGCCTGCAGATTGGTTTATGTGAACACAAACGGCAGCCCTGAACGGCCCCCGAGGGTGCCTGAACAGGGCCTGTCAGCCTGCACACTGGGGGGGTGACAGCTGGGGCAGCCCAGAACCCCCCTGCTGCTGCACCTGATCCTCCTCCCAGGAAAGGCCGGTGTCTGGTCGTGGCCTGTCACTACAAGGCCTGCACCAAGCCTGCGCCCTGGCCTGCAGGCGCCCTCCGTTTCCTCACACCTCAGACCAGCGTCCTCCCTGCACCTCCCCGCCGCTCTCCTCTCCTCCTCCAGCCCCTTCTCCTCTCCATCCCCGGCTACAGAGCAGACAAAAGCGGTGTCGGCGGCCGCCCGGGCCCTCCTCTTCCCCCGGCCGCCCGGCCTCCGTTCTCGGCACCGCCGGCCTTTTCCTGCAGAGAAAAGGGTCAGGACGGCCGGGGACCGGGATTCCGGGGGACGGGTCACCCCAATAAAAACACTCACCGCATGAATTTTCTGGTCTCGCAGAAGCAAGATGGCTGTGTTTCCAACCCGGAGGATGCTGGGTGGGTGACCTTTCCCCTTTGACCCTCCGCCGTGACCCCCGCTCTCCCTCCCTGACAACGGCAGCTGGTAACCAGGAAGCGGCCAGGGGGCCTAGAGGCCTGTTAGTCCGGGCACGGCGCCTCCTCTCCGGTGCTCGGGGATTCCCCCTCCCCTGTGTGTGTGTGAGCGCGCCGGGGGGAGGAGAAGAAAGAAAGGGGGGGGGAGAGGAAGTTGCTGCGGCTGTTTTGGCGGCTTTATTCACATCCCAGGCCGGAGGGAGGAAAGTCAGTTCGGTGTCTGTGATAAGATGTCATGTACAAGCAGCTGCTTCCCTTCCCTCACACTGCCGCCGATACATACCTTGTCATTCTGCTACCTCACACAACACTTCACCCAGAACTGCTTCACCAATAACACCTTGCCATACCTTGGGAAAACTTAGAATTGGTGCCAGGCAGGCTCTGCTTCCATTTTCATCCCTAGCTTCCTGAGTAATCTGCAGTGCAGGAAGCAGCCTGTGCAAGGGCAAATGCTTTCCCCCATTGGTTAGCAACCACTTCCACCACATCCATTCCAATGTGAGTGTATAGTGGACCTTCCTTCACCCTCTTCACTGCCTTTCCATCACTTCCCTTCTCTCCCCTCCTTGTTACACAACTGGCAGCTTACTTTTTTTTTTGCGGTTTTTAAATTTTAAAATACCTTTCTGTTAGGACCTGGCCTCATGCTTGCCGATTTCTCGTCTGCCTGAAGCCGTCTGAGATACTGAAGTTTAGGAGTGAGCACAGGTTCGGTTCAGTCCAAACCCAGAAGCATGCTGCCACGCCCACCAAATGAGGTGCCCAATCGTCCGCAGCCATATTAGATCGTTGATGTCACAAGTTACCCCTCCCCTATGTTGTGTGCTGCTGTGGGGTCAGGAATGCCCTGGCCGTGGCTGATTGGGTGTTGATTTGATGGGCGTGACAAGCCTGCTTCTGAGTTTGGGCTGAACCTAAAGCTGGCCATATGGATCAAAATTTGGCAGCTTCAGCAGTGACCGGACAAATGTCGATCCATCTATGGCCATCCCTGTTTGACAGAAGTTGATCGTTAGATCAACTTTTGTTGAATGGGAATGTTGGAAAAGTTTTCTCAATTGGCGACAGATGCTGATCACTGTATTCTGACAGCAGAGGAGTCCCGCTGTCACAATACAATGCCTCAGTGGGAAGGATTCCTCCATCCCCCTCACTCATATAGATGGAGGAATCCATTAATTTTTTTCAATCAGCCTGCGAGTGAAAGAAACAAGTCATCTATGGCCAACCTAAAGTAGAACTATTAGATGACTATTAACAAAACATTTTTTTTTCATTTTGGGTAGAGTAAGGGAAGGTTATAGCCACTGTCAGGTTTTCTTTTGCCATCTGTGTCCCATTGGGGAGATTTCCTTTCACTTCCTGTCCCATAGCCAAAACAGGAAGTGAGAGGAAATCCCTGTAAAGTGAGGGAATCCATTCTTGTCCCCAGAACTAGTGTCCTCATTGGCAGATTTTCCCTCTATTACTTTTCTGGGGACAACCCAAAATTTGGGATTTTCTTTCACTTGCAATTATAATGGTAAACAGGACAGAGAGGATGACCCTTGTTAACCACTTCAAGTCCGGACACTTTCTTCCCCTTCCTGTCCAGGCCAATTTTCAGCTTTCAGTGCTATCACATTTTGAATGACAATTGGGCGGTCATGCAACACTGTACCCATATGAATTTGTTAGCATTTTTTTTAGACAGATAAACTTTATTTTGGTGGTATTTATTCACTACTGGGATATTTATTTATTCATTTTTTTTGCTATATAAATAAAAAAGTCAAAAAATTTTGAAAAAAAGTGTTTTTCTTATAAAAGTTTGCAAATAAATAATCTTTCTTCATAAATTGTGGCCAAAATTTATTCAGTTATCTTTTTAGTAAAAAACAAAAAATAAGAAAAATTAGTTTATAACCAAAAATTATAATTTTTCTAAATTTTTTTTTACATTTTTATCTTTTTTTTTATATTATTATTTATTTATTTTTAACATACTGTCACCCTAGCAGTACAGTCACTATAGTGACACTGTACTACTTGTGGGGGGTGATGAAGATTTTTTTTATTACACTGATTGCTTTTACACCCATAAAGGCTGTAAAAGCAATCATTTTTCCTTCTCTCTGGCTGCATTCTTGCAGCCATTGAGAAATACTGTGTGAGCTGTGATTGGTCACAGCTTGTCACAAGGTACAAGGCTGTTGTGAATATCCCTGTACCATGTGATCTCTGTGATCATTCACAGATTTCACATGTAGTAAGCAATGATGTCAGAATTGACATCTTGCTTACTACTATTCATGTGATCACTGACTGGCGAATCGGTGATCACATAACTGGGACCTCACACAGAGGTCCCGTACAGTGATCGGTGTTCTCCAGACACAGCGAGCACTGGATTGCGGTGCCACGCACTCCCTGGGAGCGCGCACAGCCTCAAAATGCGGGCACCGTCTATGAACAGCAACCCACTCCTGCACTGCTCCCGTCCTGCTGTTTATGTACATGGGCCGGACGGGAAGTGGTTAAAGGGGGCACAGACAGCAATACAAACCTGAGGGGTTCGAATTCCTTTCCACTCTGTTCAAAACTAATTGAAAAACCTTTGTTTTTAGTAATACTTTAAGTTCATCTTTACTCATGTCACACATTACAGGAGGCTTGGGAGCAATCTCCACTGCCCTGAGCATGCGCCAGGCAATCTTTTCCACACATCACTTGCACCGCAGCGTGTTACAAGGGGGCGTGACTGCATGAACCAGGAAGAGATAGCTGGCCTTTGATGATGTAAGAGTAGAAGATGGCGGCACGGATTGCACCAAACAACGCTGGAGTTGTTGGGCATGTAAGTGTTTTTTGAGGAAAACCCAGCAAGAGGGGAACAAATGTACCAGAGGAGTGAAGTTGCTCTTTAAAGGGTTAACACCCTCACCACGCCGCTGCTGTACTTACCTCTGTGGGTGAAGAGGTCAGTGCCTACGCAACCGGTGTAGCAGTCCAGAGATTTGAAATCCCCATTTTTCTCCTTTCTGAAGGGCTTCCGGGACAGATCACAGTGATTCTCTGTGCTGGCACCGACCAATTAGAATATCTCTGAGAGCCTTATAAACACACTAAGTCAGTGGTGATCATCAACCTAAACATTATAGAGGGCCTCCATGCAGGCTGTGACACTACCAGGGGCCTCACAATAGCAGCACTCTTGCATCTCAACACCCCAAAATTTTGGTCTTACTGCATTTTTTTGCACGGTATTGCAATACACACTGAAGATATTGGAGTAAAAGAACCTCAGTATTGATCTCAGTAAGTGCGATAGAAACCCCCAGTAGACACAGTAATAGGCCCCCCGCATTGATGTCACTGGATGCAATAATAAGCCCCAGAATTGGTGTGAGTGAATAGAATAACCCCAACGATAATGTCAGTGGACGCTATAATAAGCCCCAACATTGATTTTAGTGCACGCATTAATAACCCCCAGCATCGGTGTCAGTGGACACAATAATAAACCCCAGCATTGGTGTCAGTGGACACAGTATTAAGCCCCAGCATCAGTGCCAGTGGACACAATAATAAGCCCAGCCTTGATGTCAGTGGACTCAATATTAAATCACAGCATTGTTGTCAGTGGGTGCAATAATAAATCCCAGCATTGGTGTCAGTGGATGCAATAATAACCTTCAGCATTGATGGCAGTGGAAGCAATAATTACTTTCAGCATTGATGTCAGTGGATGCAATAATAAACCCCAGAATTGGTGTGAGTGAATGCAATAATAACTCCAACAATGATGTCAGTGGATGCTATAATAAGCCCCAGCGAGACCTCAAATTAACTTCTGTTCATACCCCAGATTACCCCCCTTTAAACGCCCATTTAGACCCCAGATCAACCACACTGGAACTCCCCTTCAGACCTCAGATCATTTCCCCCTTAAAGCTTCTTTTCAGACCCAGATCAGTACCCTCCATTCCCCCTTCCCCAAGACTAGCATGGCAGCTTAAAGGTTTAACCACCCCCTGACCACCCACCTAAATAAAGATGCATAAACATGCCAAAGCCTTGGTGATTATTAAATTAAACCCCCTGTTGCTTCTGGTGGGCAGTACTGCCGCCAAACACAAGCCATTAAAGTTGCACACAGTTGCAGTGGGGTGGTTTTAGTGTTTTTTTATGGTTAAAACAGGCAGAGATTCCACTTGTCAATCCCCCTTTGAAAAGCAATGCACTACGAGTCGCTTTTCAGATGGGGCTGAAAGAGCTGCTGCATGTGGGAATGACCCCTAAGTGTAAAAAACACAATAAAAACATCAAAATAAAATTCAAGCACACTTACTAAACTCTGCATTCTCAAATAACATACGTAAAACCATTCCATTGAGAAAAGGTACAGTAGAGTAACAAAGTAATAGAGTAATAAAGTCCAAAAACATTGTGCTGTGACCAAAAAACAGTTTCCGCAGTGAAATCAAATCAAATAATTCTGTTCAAAAGATGTACATCAATGTATCTTCTTTGTAGCTCTTTTGTGTCAATTTATCTTCAGAAGCTCCTCTGTGAATCACTCCAAACAGCATTGCTGTATTCCACACAGCTACACTCACCACAGGTCAACGACTCTACCAAGCAGGGGCGGACTGACCATTTGGAAACTCGGGCACTGCCCGAGGGCCCGGGGTCAGTAGGGGGCCCCATGAGATGCCCCTGGTACCTTTTTCATAGGCTTTTTTGAGTTTGGGCAAGGACACAGGGGCCCCATAATCCCCTATTGCCCGGGGGCCCCATGAGTGGTCAATCCGCCCCTGCTACCAAGTTTTCAGGTCGAAAAGCGTTTAGGGCATATTCACATGAGGCTCAAATTCAGCAGCTCTAGCTGTCCCTCTGAAAAGTGATTTACAGTGAATAGTTTTTCAAAGGCGTTTGACAGGCAGTGAGGAGAAGATATGATGCCTCCGCACTGCCTATTTTTACCCTGTAAATGGTGCACCTTCATGCCACAATTGCAGGACTGTTGCAGCACTGCCCAAAAGACTAACATGGGTTTTGTTTGGCAACAGCAATGCCTGCAAAATGTGACATGCTATTTGATTTTTACCCCAGATACAGTGTGTGTACAGCCCTGAGCGCCTGTATCTGTATTCAGGTGGGCTCAACTGCCTGGTTTTGCTGTCCCCTGGCTGCACATGTGAACAAACCCTTAGCTTGTTAAATCCTTAGCGTCACAGGTTCAAATTTCTACTGATCTTGACATCTGTTCAGGCAATATAAAAGCAATTAAAAACTCCACATAGTGTGCCACCATTAAAATTATAAAAAAAATTTGAAAACAGGTATATTGCACTCACATTTGATGGTGCCCAGAATCACTCCAGTTACTAGTCTAAAAATTAGACATATGCAGTTTCCTTCCGAATCGAAATTTGGACAAATTTTCCATTATTTAGAGATTCGGATATATCAGAATTGTGAACTATAATAGTAACAAATTTAAACAAACCTGTAATAATGAAACAAATTTTGGCCGAAATACGAATGGATTTGAATACGAAAACACATTTGTAAACAAATTAAAAAAAAACAATTTGAATTTGAAAACAAGAAAAGAATAAAATAGAACATAAAATAAATGGAAAAATAATAGAATAAAATAGAAAATAAAAGAATAGAATAGAAAAGAATAGAGGGGGTAAACAAAGAACAGAATAGAAAATAAAAGAATAGAACAGAATACAGTAGAAAATAATAGAGTAAAACAGAACAAAATATAATAGAAAATAAAGGAATAGAAAAGAATAGAATCCATTAGAAAAGAATAGAAAAAGATTAGACTAGAAAATCAAAGAATAGAATAGAAAAGAATAAAATCAATTAGAATAGAATAGAAAAGATTAGAATAGAAAATCAAAGGATAGAATAGAAAAGAATAGAATCAATTAGCATAGAATAGAAAAGATTAGAATAGAACATCAAAGAATAGAATAGAAAATAAGAGTAAAACAGAGCAAAATAGAACAGAAAATAAAGGAATAGAATCAATTAGAATAGAATAGAGAATCAAAGAAGAGAATATAATAGTATAGAATAATATTAAAATAGAATAGAAAATAATAAAATCAATTAGAATAGAATAGAAAATCAAAGAATAGAAAAGAATAGAATCAATTAGAATAAAATAGAAAATAAAAGAATAGAATAGAAAAGAATCGGGGGGGTAAACAAAGAACATAATAGAAAATAAAAGAATAGAATAGAACAGAATACAGTAGAAAATAATAGAGTAAAACAGAACAAAATATAATAGAAAATAAATGAATAGAAAATAATAAAATCCATTAGAAAAGAATAGAAAAAGATTAGACTAGAAAATCAAAGAATAGAATAGAAAAGAATAAAATCAATTAGAATAGAAAAGATTAGAATAGAAAATCAAAGGATAGAATAGAAAATAATAGAATCAATTAGAATAGAATAGAAAAGATTAGAATAGAACATCAAAGAATAGAATAGAAAATAAGAATAAAACAGAGCAAAATAGAACAGAAAATAAAGGAATAGAATCAATTAGAATAGAATAGAGAATCAAAGAATAGAATATAATAGTATATAATAATAATAGAATAGAAAATAATAAAATCAATAAGAATAGAATAGAAAATCAAAGAATAGAAAAGAATAGAATCAATTAGAATAAAATAGAAAATAAAAGAATAGAATAGAAAAGAATAGAGGGGGGGGTAAACAAAGAACAGAATAGAAAATAAAAGAATAGAACAGAATACAGTAGAAAATAATAGAGTAAAACAGAACAAAATATAATAGAAAATAAAGGAATAGAAAAGAATAGAAAAAGATTAGACTAGAAAATCAAAGAATAGAATAGAAAAGAATAAAATCAATTAGAATAAAAAAGATTAGAATAGAAAATCAAAGGATAGAATAGAAAAGAATAGAATCAATTAGAATAGAATAGAAAAGATTAGAATAGAACATCAAAGAATAGAATAGAAAATAAGAGTAAAACAGAGCAATATAGAACAGAAAATAAAGGAATAGAATCAATTAGAATAGAATAGAGAATCAAAGAATAGAATATATAAGTATAGAATAATAATAGAATAGAATAGAAAACAATAAAATCAATTAGAATAGAATAGAAAATCAAAGAATAGAAAAGAATAGAATCAATTAGAAAAGATTAGACTAGAACATCAAAGAATAGAATAGAAAATAAGAGTAAAACAGAGCAAAATAGAACAGAAAATAAAGGAATAGAATAGAATCAATTAGAATAGAATAGAGAGTCAAAGAATAGAATAGTATAGAAAAACAATAGATAGAATAAAATAGAAAGAATAAAATTGCCTTCCGAACTTCGAATTTTGAATAGAATTAATTTGAATTCGAACAGAATACATTGTAATAGACTATAAAATAATAGAAAAGAATAGAATAGATTAGAAAAGACTAAAATACTTTACAAAATATTGTGAGCTGCGCTATGGTGACGTGAGTAGTGATCAACAAAGGCACTGTGAAAATTTTGCTGAAATAGAAATTTCCAGTATGGTCATGCAACTCTTCATATAGCCCATGTACCATCAAAAACACATATGGATTGTGGATTATGGATTGTAACGTTAGAATTATTATCGAGTCCGTTAGAATTATTTTCGAATACATTAGAATTATTTTCAAATCCGTTGGAATTATTTTCAAATTCATTCAAATTATTTTCAAATTCGTTCAAAATTTCGAACTCAGTCAAATTCAAGGAAATTAAACGAATTCTAAAAAATGAATGAAACAAATTTAGCTAACAGAACAAAACAAAATTAGTCAAATAACTAATCGAAACCAAACCAAACAAAATGATTTTTTGTATTTTGCACGTGTCTAATAACAATGCCAGAATGCTCTGCTGCTGTGCACACAAAGCCATTAAGCATCTCTCACGCATCTCTCCTGACCAAGATGTTCAAATCATCCATGCGTTCTGTATTCCACAGAGAACCTCTCCTTCCTGATGCACGTTTTATCACTCAGGACTTTTCAAAGGGCCAGTATTCAGGTTTGTCAGCTGAAAAGTCACTCAGGATGAACTAAGAAGTAGCCACTGTTGACAGTACTGGCCTATCTGAGATTAAAAAAAAAGTGTCCGGTTACATTACTTGAATGACATGCTATTCATCTAAGAAAGACATCTTATCATATCCCATTGGCTCAAGACTCTCACAGTCATGGCCAAAAACATTGGCACCCCTGCATTTCTGTCAGATAATGCACCACTTTGCCAAGAAAATTGTTGCAATGACAAATGTTTAGCCACTCTCATGTTTTTATTTCTTTTGTTTGTATTTGTATGACACAAAAAAGTGAAGAAACAAAAAGCCAGATCTGACACATTCCACATAAAACCCCAAAAATGGACTGGAAAAATGTATTGGCACCCTCAGTTTAATATTTGGTAACACACCCCTTGGAAAAATAACTGAAATCAATTTCTTCCTGTAACCATCAATGAGTTTCTTACACCTCTTGGAAGGGTTTCTTTTCCCAACTGCTATTTTGAGATCTCTCCTCAGGTGCTCTATGGGATTGAGATCTGGACTCATTCCTGGCCAGTTCAGTACTCTCCAGCACTTTGAAACCATTTCTGGGTGCTTTCTGATGTGTGCTTTGGGTCATTGTCCTGCTGTAAGACCCATGATCTCTGACGGAAACCCAACTTTCAGACACTGGACCCTACATTGCACCCCAGACTTCTTTGGTAGTCTTCAGATTTCATAATGCCATGCACATGGTCAAGACATCCAGTGCCTGATGCAGCAAAGCAATCCCAAAACATCAGTGAACCTCCACCATGTTTTACTGTAGGGACTGTTTTATTTTCTTTAAAGGCCTCATTGCTTTTTTCTGAAACCAGCAGAATGATGGGCTTTACCAAAAAGCTGTAATTTTGTTTCATCTGTCCACAGAACATTCTCCCAAAAGGATTTTGGCTTTCTCAGGTTAGTTTTGGCAAACTCCAATCTGGTTTTTTATGTTTCTGTGTCAGCAGTGGGGTCTTCCTGGGTCTCCTAAAATAGCGTCCCTTTTCATTCAGATGGCAACGTATTGTGCTAGCTGACACAGTTCTACCCTGTGCCTGAAGGTCAGCTTGAATTTGTCTGGAAGTTGATCGACGTTCTTTGTCATCATTCGAACAATTCTTCACTGCAATCTTTGACCAGTTTTTCTCTTTCATCCACGTCCAGGGCGATTAGTTTACAGTGCCATAGGCTGTAAACTTCTTGACAATGTTGTGCACAGTGGACACAGGAACATTAAGATCTCTGGAGATGAAACTTGTAACCCTGAGATTGACCATGCTTTTCCACAATTTTTGTTCTCAAATCCTCAGACAATTCTTTGCTGCTCTTTCTTTTCTCCATGCTCTATGTGGCGCACAGAGACACACAACAGAAAGTTTGAGTCAATTTTTCACTATTTTAAATGGTTGCTGGTGTGATTTCTATATTGTCAGTGCCTGTTAATTGATACAGGAGCATCACAAACGTGGAATGCAATTATTTCTTACACTTTTGAGAAGGTGTCGTGATAGTACCCATGATTTCAATGATCATGTGGGTTTTATGGAGAATGCATATCGTCAGATGGGATTTCATGGTGGTCAGAAGATCTGTGTCAAACAATTCATGCCACTTCCACAATAAGAAAAAGCTTATAGTGTTCAATTGCATCAGATCTGATGGAATGGGTACAATCCGACCTGCAGAATCTGTTAGCAGTGTATGTTTCAGAGCCCTAGAATGTGCAGGCAGATTATCTCTCAAGGCCACATCTGGATAACAGCGAATGTTCCTTGCTTCTGGGGGCATTCAAGAGCATGCAGTAGTTCACTGGGGATCAAACCAGATGCAGATCTGTGTGCCTCAATTGAAAACTTCTCTTTTATCACAGGTATCCATTCTCCAGGTTAAAGGAAATGGATAGTATTGGATGCAGTTGAAAGTGGTGACATTTCACTTGTACCACTCATCATCTTATTTTTTAGGAGACTATTGAGGACTAGGATTTGGGTTGTAGCATTGATCCCCTACTTGCCCAAATGTCTACTTTCCTGCTTTTAACACAACTTATGATCCTAAACTCTTGTCACAGGGGCCAGTTATCCAACAATCTCCCTTTTGTTTTTATCAAATGTGCTGACTGCTGAAGGGCTAGATTCTATATGGTGTTTATCAAGAGTCATAGAACCACTGTTAAAATCCTAAAAATATCTGTATGCTTTGCTCTGTATAGAAAATGTTAAATAAACTTTTACTACTATAAAATAAAAGCTAAAAACCTGGTACAAACCTCACATACAGTAGATTTGCATTTGCAAGAGTCCAACAATTTATTTGAGTTGTTATTTTGATTCCTCAATGTGGTCATGTACCTGAAGCCTCATAGGAAATTTTTAATGTCAATATCAGACCTGCCTTTGGTGCTCAATTTCCTTTAAGCATGTTGTGATTTTCAAATCTTATTGGTCTCAGACGAAAACAACTGTCACTTTCTTTTATAAATAAGGATCTTTATGGGACCAGAGACCAAACACAAATACTAATTCTTTAATAAATAAATACAATCAGACAGATATTGTGGATTGAATGGCCGCTGCCCTTTATTATTGGTATAATAAATACAATTCACCAATAATAATTTATTTATGACAATATTTGCATTACTATAACTGTTATTATGACTGCACCAACAAATGAAATACATGTTCACATAGCAGTAGTTCAGGCATTAAAGCGTAAACCAGAATTCTAAGCAAATAAAATGAACTGTCCCTTTCAGCAAAAGGCCACATGATAAAGGACTGCGACAAAGGAAGGAATGCTTCTTCTTTAGCTGCTGCCACTGATCTGACGACGGTTAAGGTTCTTCAAGTCATCTGACCACCACGGAAGTCTCTAGAAGATTTGAATAAAAACCTTACAGGTAAGTAATCAATCATATTAAATTAAAATTTAACTGCCTCTTTGTGTTAGTTCTAGGTCCCATAGGCAGGGGTCGCTATTGTGCATTCCCCTGCCTTTCATTCTGATGTGTCAGCTTTGTGAATTGAACCAATGTCTCCTAAGTGTTTGTGATGCTACAAAGCCAGGGGCAGACTGACAACTCATGGGCCCCCCGGGCAATAGGGGATCATGGGGCCCCTGTGTCCTTGGCCAAGCTCAAAAAAGCCTATGAAAAAGGTACCAGGGGCATCTCATGGGGCCCCCCACTGACCCTGGGCCCTCGGGCAGTGCCCGAGTTTCCAAATGGTCAGTCCGCCCCTGTACAAAGCTGATCTCTAAGTGTCAAGATTCTGAACCCAGATGCCTATCTATGCTCCAGCCCTGACTGCTTGGTGTAATGCCATTGCCAGATATCCGGAAAATGATGAGGTATCTAATCCACGTGAATAGTGATTTGTATTGTATTGTGGTGATCAAGCATCTGATTTTAGTGTGCCCCATTCAGTTTCTATTGCTGCCCATCCATGAATGGGCTCAAGCCAAACCTGTCACTGTCTCTTGCTGGTGCCTACTTAGCTGGTGACTCTGTGAGTGAAGTTGACATTTTTTTTGCCACGTCATGAGGTACATTATCAAAGATTATGACAACATATACAATTTCCAGGAAAATGTCATCTGATGAGCATAAGCACGGTCGACATGGTCAACTGACCGAAAGAGACAGAAGAACATGCGCATGATTGTGACCCGGAATAGAAGAACAACTGCTACAAAAGTGACTGCAGAGCTCAATCACAGTCTTCACGGGACTTGTCACGCTTGAATTTATAGGTTCTTTACATTAGGGCTAGAAAAGTTTTTTAGTACTGTTGCTAGTATTGCCAACATTACTAATACTATTACTAGTATTTATTACTATTTATGTAGAATGTTGTCTTGTACCAGCTGACCACAAATAGTTGTGTCTTTCTGTGGACTTATGGTCTTTGGATTTTATTCAGTAAACTGTTGAGAATCATGAGCTATTTTGCTATGGCCGCTATCCAAAGATAGCACACTACTGTGGCATAATAAAGGACTAAAGGACAGGAACTTGTTGAACTCTAATAATGTGTCATGATACATACAGTATACATTCGTTAAGAGAAAAGAATAACAGTGGTGCTGAGTTTATTAAAGTAAACGTACTTAGATTGCCTGAGCAGCCAAAAGCAGGATAGAAGCGAGTTATCTGCATTATCTTTTTATGTTTCTGACTGAACAAGAAGGTCTTATATTCACTGGAAGATTTATCCCCTTTCATCACCAGGCCATTTTTTGCGATACTGCGCTGCATTACTTTAACTGACAATTACATAGTCATGCAACGCTGTACATAAATTAAATTTCTGTAATTGTTTGCCCACAAATAGAGATGTCTTTTGGTGGTGTTTGAACACCTCTGCATTTTTAATTTTTTGCGCTATAAACAAAAAAAGATCAACAATGTTGAAAAAACACCCCAATATTTTTGAATTTTTGCTATAAAGCATATCCAATAAAAAAATTTAAAAAATAAAATTTCTTAATAAATTTGGGCCAAAATGTATTCTGCTACATGTCTTTGGTAAAAAAAAATCCCAATAAGTGTATATTAATTTGTTTGTGTTAAAGTTATAGCGTCTGCAAATGTCGGTATACACTGGAATTTTTATTTATTTATTTGTTTATTTTATACTAGCTACATAGTTAGTCTGGCTGAAAAAAAGACAAAAGTCTATCCAGTTCAACCATTTAAAAAAAAAAGTTATAATTCTACACCCACAGTTGATCCAGAGGAAGGCAAACAAACCCCCAGCAAGGCATGATCCAATTTGCTCCTACAGGAGAAAGCAATTCCTTCCTGATCCCCCGAGAGGCAATCAGATATTCCTTGAATCAACTTTACCTATAAATGTTAGTATCCAGTTACATTTTGTGTATCCAAGAAAGAATCCAGGCCTTTTTAAAGCAATCCACTGAGCTGCCCAGAACCAACTAGTTATGGTGGCGATCTTATAGCAGGACTGCAGCGGGCATTCTGGCACTAAAAAATTCATATGGGAACAGTGTTGCATGATCGTGCAATTGTCATTCAAAGTGTGATAGCACTGAAAGCTGAAAATTGGCCTGGACAGGAAGGGGGTAAAAGTGTCCAGACTTGAAGTGGTTAAATGGATATCCAAGACACTCAGTTAGCAGTTGGGAGTCAACATCTCTGACCTCAAAACACTTAACGTAATGTTTGATCCTCTGTAACAAATAGAGAGGCTCTTGGCATAGGAAATTCACAGCCATTGTCGGTCCCTTACGCAGGGGAGCCAGAGCCTGCTGACCCGCATGACTGGACCTGTCAAGACACCAAGTGATGGTATCCTGTGAAACAGGCATGATTAGATATGTACATATCTGTACAGAGATGATCAGGCTCAACACCGAATTACATTTAGCCTGGGTTCATGTTTGTGCGGTGCGGAACATCGCATGTAGTTCGGACAGGAATTCGCATCACATCCTATTCAAATCACATGAGATTCTTTGCAGTGTGATTTGAGACGATTCATATTGTATGGGCTCAAATTGCACTGCACCCACACAAAAAAAGGTGCAGGCAGCAGAATCTGATCACATGGGTATTCATAAGTTACATGATTTAAATGCGGTTCGGAAAACGCACAGGATTTGCTACATTTCCTGCACTGTATAATTGTGAACCAAGGCTAAATGTGTTTTTTTAAAAGAGAGATGTGGGATAAAAAAAACAAACAATCATACTCACCTAGGTGGATAAAAACACAATATAAAGAGACAGCACAAACCACTCTAGTGCAATTCATCCTTTAAAACCAAAAAGTTAAAAATCACAATATATTACGCACTCAAAATATTAGACGCTTAAAGTATCACTAAACCCAGGACCCTGAATTCTCTATATCTGATCTCCCACAGTACACACAACATGGAAATGCAATTATTTTAGTAAATAGAAACTGCTAAATACCTTTTCTCATCAGCAGTTAGAGCAGTCTTGTGACTTCTATCAGTGTCAAGCAGAGCATTGGTTAAAGCATGTAGGAGGAGTTTTCATTCTCCCCTACGAGGCTGCAGGACCCCTGACCCTCTCTCTGGACAGTGCTGATTGGCCCTGTGCTGATCACATGCACTTTCCCAAGAAAAAAAAAAACCTCTCCAGCAATACACACCAAACTGAGCATGTGACCACGGGTTCAGTCTGTATCAGGTGGTCATTTCAACAAGAGGAGGGGCAGAGAAGGAAGGATCAAACATCCTTTTTACACAATGCAGAGAATTAACCCCTTAGGTTCCACAGTGAGTATAACGAGCATGCTTTACTGCATATACAGACTGATTTTACTGTTGTGGGTTTAGTAACACTTTAAAGTCTCATCAAAGCCACATCTCAGTCTTTAATGTCCACCTGGATGGAGATCCCTCTTAATATTTGATAATTCCTCTGCACAGTGCTTGACTGATGAAGCAAGCCTGACAGGGAGAGTAGCAACAGCAGCAACTGCTGCCACTATATCACACAGGCCAGCTGCCATATCCATCAGACGTTCACATCTTCAACACAAGGCCACACTGCTCACTGGGGTGCCAGAAGAAACAGGCAGTGACATGGTGGAGATGGGAAGCATCCAGTTGCTAGGACAATGTGTTTTGGGGGCGGGGCCTCCTTTTTCGAGTCAGGCAAGCAACTTTAAAAGCCATTATTTATGCAGCACAATTCATATGCACTAATACCAAAAAGTTCTGCATTAGTACACATTGAGATGATGTAAAAGAATAATAGTTGCATTTAGAAACATAGTAAACTTACTGGAGTGCTGGGCTGTGGAGTGGGCAGGAATGGCTGGCTCAGGCTCTACTGTAAAAGGCTCACTGAGAGGCTGAGCCAGCTGCCAATCCAGACATCTGAGTGGATCCCAATATTAAAGTCGGGATCTCTCCAGAGTCTTGACTGGCTGAGGGACTTCAGCCCACAGAGGGCTTTAGCCTGCTGTCGGCTGAATATGGGTTACTGGAGTGCAGAACTAAGTGCACTCCTGTGACTTCTAGGAAATGTAGATCTAAATGAACATTTGCATATATACTGTACATTTATCACGTACCTGGTAGCAGAGCCGGATATGATGAGGAAGACCTCTCTTACGCCTCTGACTTGGGGTCTCTGATAGCGTAAACAGAAGGTTCAGGAGTGCAGAGTGGCTTGAGTGCCTATAAGTCTTGCTAGCAGCAGAGCAGGTATTGGTAGGCAGGTACCAAGGGCAGCAGGCAAGTAGCAGAGTCAGACAGGTCAAGTTGTATACAGGCAGGACGGATCAGGTACAGGGCAAAGGCAGAAGTGTGGTCTAGGTACAAGCCGGGTCTGGAAACCAATAAGTGAAGCCAAAGACAATGGAACAGACAGGAGAGGAGTTCAGGGGACAAGCCGAGGTCAGTGCAACCAGAATTCAGAAGGTAGTCAGGACAATCTGGGTCAGCAACTGGAATCAGAATACAAGATCACAGGAACATAAGATGCACAGGAGGCTGAAGAAAAAGCAGCACTGATCCTGAGCACCACTTTAAATAGCCCATTTGGCACCAGCATCTATCACAAGTGCACGTGTGCACTTGCGTGCACAAGTACAAGGATCAATATGTGCGCGCATATGCACACGTGAATGAGAATGTGCCAAATTTCTGCGAATACGAGAGGGAACATGTATTAGCCTGTGCACAGAAGTGCATCCAGAAGAGCCATCTTGCCTATTGGCATGCCCTTCCTAATGACAGAGGAGTGTATTGCTCTTCTATTCAGTATTGCTGTGGTGGAATATTACGTGTGTGAATGCTGCTAAAGATGTTTAGCATGTCCACCCATTTGCTAACAGGCAGGTGGAAGGAACATGGGAGAGGAGGGCAAGAGCATGTTTTCTTAGGTCCATTGAAAGCTAGGACTTGTAGAGCACAGGATTGTACTTCCTTTGTACTTGTTCCTCCACAGGTCCTGTATATTAGCCCTTCACCTTCCTTATCCTGAACATCTGGACATCTACACCCTCATCTCTGTCCTTCTACTGTATCTGACCTGTACATTAACCCCTTCATCTCCTCTTCCTTCTGTGTAAGACCCATATGCACTGTACACTGTATCTAGTGTTCCATTACTAGGTCCCATGTCTTAATCCCCTCAGTGCCTCCATGTTAAATTATTTCCAAAAATTGTGAATTTATGGTCAGGCTATAAACAGTGAAATACTTACATATTCCCAAAGTAGACCTGAACTCATAGTGGAGATTGTTATGTTGTAAAAAACATTGGAGAAATGATCATTGTGGCTAAGCAGTACTCTGCAAAATGTACCTTTTGTCTTGAATTTCTCTTACCAATATTGGTGCACTTTCTGTATGTGAGGGTGCCTAGAAACTCCCATATCTACATCCTCATAGTTTTATATCTGCAGTGTGAGATTATCTGAGGCACTGCTAGTCTCGCCATATTGGATAAGATTGGTGATGTCACTGGTGGGATTTTCACTGTTTTTCTTGATGGAGGCTCTGGCATGAGGAAGCAAAACCCTGCCTCTATCAAGATGGCTGCCTCCAAACAGTGCAGAACTAGGCATGAAAAGTCAGAAACAGTGAAAACTACAGGGAAGCCACAGGAATTATTGATGAAATGCTAGTGGTATTATAACAAAGTGGAAACAACTGGAAACAACTGGGAACAGCAGTAACTCAGCCATTTTATGTGGTAGGCCACATAAAATGACAGAGCGGGGTTAGAGTATGTGGAAGCGCACAGTGCGCAGAAGACACAAACTGTCTGCAGAGTCAATAGCTAAAGACCTTCATGTGGCCTTCAGATTAGCACAACAACAGTGCGTAGAGAGCTTCATGTAATGGGTTTCCATGGCTGAGCAGCTGCATCCAAACCTTAACTCACCAAGTGCAATGCAAAGCGTCAGATGCAGAGGTGTAAAGCACGCCACCACTAGACTAGAGTAGTGGAGACGTATTCTCTGTAGTGATGGATCACACTTCTCTGTCTGGCAATCCAATGGATGTAAATATATGATTTTGGTATCCAAAAATTAATAAATAATAAACCTTACAGCTGTGTAAATCCAACAAAAATCCCACAAATCTAAAAAGGAGTCCAAAAAAGTCACACTTTCACCCCTGAAAGTGAAAAATAATATAAAAACCTTTTTTGTGCCAATCAATGAGTAAATAAAGTCCAAACTAAAGTCCACAAATAAATAAATAATCTTCTTCTGTGTCCAGTTAGTACCTCCACATAACTCCAGTGTGTACCTCAAAATAAATAAATAAAATACTACATAGTGCATTACTTTTGATAACAACTAATAAATACTTTGAGAGGGTAATGGTATGCATTTCAGCTTTAGAAGTGTTCACGGATAGTGCACTATTCATTTATTTATTTACTTTATTTGATTTATTTATTTTATTTTAATTAATTTTATTTTTATTTTCACTTTTGAGTGTACACTGATTGTTCACGTTTATTTATATTTAAGGTGTACACGGAGTGATTCACATTTCACATGTTGCTCACGATTTGAATCTTTT
Source organism: Staurois parvus (assembly GCF_062004578.1). Lineage (NCBI taxonomy): Eukaryota > Metazoa > Chordata > Amphibia > Anura > Ranidae > Staurois > Staurois parvus. The sequence continues at coordinate 22,200,793 of NW_028317943.1, forward strand.
TTGTTTTTGCACGCATTTGTGTTTGAAGTATTTATTAGTTGTTATCAAAGGTAATGCACTATGTAGTATTTTATTTATTTATTTTGAGGTACACACTGGAGTTATGTGGAGGTACTAACTGGACACAGAAGAAGATTATTTATTAGTGGACTTTAGTTTGGACTTTTTGTTTACTCATTGATTGGCACAAAAAAGGTTTTTATATTATAATCCAATGGACGTTTCTGGGTTTGGCGGTTGCCAGGAGAATGTTACTTTTTGTGACTGCATTGTGCCAAGTGTAAAGTTTGGTGGAGGAGGGATTATGGTGCGTGGTTGTTTTTCAGGGCTTGGGCTTAGTTTCAGTGAAGGGAACTCTTAAAGTGTCAGCTTACCAAAACATTTTGGACAATTTCATGCTCCCAACTTTGTGGGAACAGTTTTGGGATGGCCCCTTCCTGTTCCAACATGAAGGGAACTCTTTCAGTGAAGGGAACTCTAAGATTTACTGCTACAGGGTGGCAGGGGTGCGCAAAATCACGTATATACAGTATCGGATTTTAGATTTCCAGGTATGGGGCGTGTGTGAGGCATTTACGTTTAGCGAAGACATGTAGCACAATACATTTTGGCCTAAATTTATGCCGAAATTAGATTTTTAAAATTTTTTTACTGGACATGTTTAATAGCAAAAAAATATCACACAGTTATCCCTTTGCTTGCCCCAGATGTTAACCCCTTCCTGCCCAGTGTCATTAGTACAGTGTCAGTTCTTTTGATTAGTACTCATCACTGTATTATGCAGGCCATACATGGGTCGAATTCCAAATTAATTATCTTTAGAAAATCAGAAGTTTTGTGCATTTTGTAATTTGATGGTGCCACGATTGATTTAAAAATTCAATCAACCAAGCCTTTAATTTCACTTCATGTTGCCACAGAAAAGAATTTTCAAGACCAAGAATTGTCTTTTCTTTCCAGGTCACAGCTCATCGTCATTTCTTCTTTATTAAATTTCTCACATGATTCTTTCATCATTGATTAGAAATTTGTTCATTTTTCAAAAAATTTCCAACATGTCCGATCACTCAAATTTGATGGTCGCTCGACAATTGGCTGTTGCTGTGGCCCACTAATGGTGCAAAATTAGAGCAAAAATTCTTAGAAAAGATTTTCCGACAGAAAATTATTTCGGAATTTGACCTAAGATTTACTGCTACAGGGTGGCAGGGGTGCGCAAAATCACGTATATACAGTATCGGATTTTGCATTTCCAGGTAGGGGGCGTGTGTGAGGCATTTATATTTAGCGAAGACATGTAGCACAATACATTTTGGCCTAAATTTATGCCGAAATTAGATTTTTTAAATTTTTTTACTGGACCTGTTTAATAGCAAAAAGTCAAAAATATGTTTTTTTCGCAAAATTGTTAGTCTTATTTTTATAGCGCAAAAAATAAAAACCGCATAGACGATCAAATATGACTCTGTTCGTGGGAAAAAAAAGACATAAATTTCAGTTGGGTGCAGCAGTGCATGATCATGCAATTGTCAGTTAAAGTGGCGCAGTGCTGTAATGCAAAAAATGGCCTGGTCAGGAAAGGGAGTAAATCCTCTGGAGGGCAAGTGGTTAATTTTACCTACAGGTAAGCTTGTAATAAAGCTTACCTGTAGCTAAAATTAATATCTCCTAAATGTGCACCATTTAGGAGATATTCTTTTTTTTTTATGATGACACATGCGCTCTGAGGGAACAGCATATATCTGTGCCGTTCCTTTAGAGCTATGTGCCGTGGCCTGGGACTCTGTCTGTCAGATGTCCAGAGCTTGCAAACCTGGAAGGAAGAAGGGTGAAGATGGAAGTTTCTTCAGCGGTGACAGCACGCCACTGGAGGGCTTAGTTTTAAGGTAAGTTTTACATAATGTGCTAGTATGAGATGCATACTAGCACATTATGACATTACCTTGCAGGGTACTTTTTTTTTTCCCTTTACTGTAATTTACTCCCGCTTTAATGGGGTCTTTCAGCAGCTATATCTCTTTCTGTTCTCCACTTCCTGTGTACAAGCTTTGTCTTCATATTAAGGATTAAAGTGTATCTCTGGTCAAAATGTGAGATGGGGAAACAGCTCTCATTGTTTGAACACTGTTTGTGTGCAGTAAATTATTGTGAGTAAATGAATGTTTTGACTGACATTCTGCGGTTTAACCACAAGATGTCACTGTTTTTCTAACACAGGCTCAGACTGCATAGATATTTGTATATTCATGAGGAGGTGGAGTTTTCACACAGAGTTGGGGTTTTAGTGAACAGGAAGAAGAGGCTGCAGCCTTGTTTTGGACGATGCTGAATGCAGGGGCCTTGTGAGCTGAGAATCCGATGACATCCAGGTGTGAAAGCGTCCCTCACTAACCAGAGATTGCTGCCAGGAAGGCTGATGAGAGCAGAGGAACTAAGCAACATTTGTTCTGTTCAGAGTCACCAGCGGATGCAAAGCAGACCCGGGTCGGTAAGATCGTACACGCACCTCATTTCAGTGTTGGCGCCCAGAGACTGAGTCCAGGCCGATAGTTAGTTAGTTAGGGTCTCTGTTTGTGTCAGGCTGCAAGTGTTGTTACTGATCAATGGAAGGACTTCACCACTTAAAGTGACATTTCACATTGGAGAGCTGATAAAATCCTACAAACTCAAGCCAGGCTGGCGTTTCTTTAGAAGGAATACTCAGGCACGGGCTACAGGACCAGTTATGGGAGGGGGAATACTGTAGATTTGTGTAAGATTGTAAGCTGTTGTGCTGCACCGCAGGCTAGCCCATACCATATACCCATACACTGATTCCTGCTCTATTAGGGTAATAACACTTTCACTTTCTACCTTGATCCATCAGAAGGCGCAGTGCTGTGCAGCACAAGGGTCTCAGCCTTTGGGTTGGGTGTATGTACATTTATTGTATGTTTCCAGCATTTGTGGTTGTGTTTATTTGCCACATCTAAGTAAAATTCTGTTGTGGCAAAAGCTGGTGTTGGGGTTGCTTTCCTCGTTCATGACATCACTGTATCCTGGGGAGCCCACCCCAGTACATGGCTTACAAAAATGTAAAACCATATATTCATTTCCAAAGTGAATTTTAATTATTGCTACCCTACTCATAGTAACCTAAGGGATCCTAAAGTGATTTTAATGGTAATTTTTTTTTTTATTAGAAACGTCATATTTACCTGCTCTGTGCAATGGTTTTGCAAAGAGAAGCCATGATCCTCCCCTTCTCAGGCTCCTCTCCCCTGCTGAGTGCCCCATAGCAAACTGCTTGCTATGGGGGCACTCATGTGGGCTTGCTACCCAGTGGGCTCTGTGTGTACATTGACACACAGAACATGGCTCAGCCCTGCCCCCTGTTCCCTCCTCACTGGCTGTGATTGACAGCAGCTGGAGTCATTGCTCCTGCTGCCTTTCTGTCCAATGAGGAGAGAGTTGGCAGAGCCACTACTGTTGTGCACAGTGTTGGATTGAGATCAAGTTCAGTTAAGTGTAGGGGGGAAGGGAGGGGCTGGGGAGCTGCAGAGAATGCATTAAGGTAAAAAAAACTGTTAGCTTTAGAACCACTGTAAAGTTTGTAAACTTACTTTGTGAAGATCCCCATACAGTTACTTATATGAATTCTGTGACATGTATTGTCTATGCCCTGTGAGTAGGCACTGACATGTCACACATTTCATAGAGCCTGCCTTCTGAACTACAGAGGTGCTGAGAGGAGGAGTTTAAAGGGGTGGAGTCAGTAAAGGAATCACTGCACCATGTACCATGCGATATGTAGTCCTTAGAAATGGCAAGTAAACAGCAGAGGAGAAATTGCAAAGCATACAGGGAATCCAGGATGTTGTTGAAAAAGATGACCAGTAGACAGGAAAAACTCACAACATGAAATGTGATTTTTTAAGTAATTTTGTTTTGGATTGTCGTACATAACTATTGTTTGTATCGTTATTACAATGATGATGTTTTAAAAGGTTGACAGGCTGCCAACTCACTTGTTGGAAGGGGGCAGCAGAATAAGGCTCCATGTACACGAGCCTACCCTGGCCGCAGGAAAATGAAAATTGTGGCAAAACTCAGCAACCGCGGCACTGCGGTTTTGCCGCATTTTGCGTTTTCCGGCGGTCGGGTTCCTATTCTGAATGTGATTCTTGCGCGTTCAGGAAAGGGAGATTTAACCTCACCTAAACACGGCAGCTCCTAAACTCTGCTAAAAGCCTATGTGTACATGGACGCATAGGCTTTTATGGAGTTGAGTTTAGGAGCTTTGGCAAAAAAATGCCAAAAGCTCCTAAACTCGAGTTTAGGAGCTGCTCGTGTATATGAGCCCTAAGCTGAGCTGCTAGGATAGAGTGAAAGATCTGTTGCTTTAGTTCTATTTTAGGTTTACAGCAGATGATCCTCCATTCTGAAAAAATTAATGGAAAAAAAAGTGAAGGTTATAACCCTTGAAAGTTTGTTAGCCATCTGAGTCCCTACTGGGTAAATTTCCCTTCATTTCTATCCTATAACCAAAATAGGAAGTGAGAGGAAATCCCTTCACATTGAGGGAATCCCTGGTTGTCACCAGATCATCAGAACTAGGGTCCTCATTGGAAAATTCTTCTTTTTCTGTTCTATTGACAACAAAAACTTTGGGATTTGTTTCACATTCACTGTCAGTGGTCACCAGGAAAAATAGAGACTTTCCCTAAAAGGGGTACAGACATCAATAAAAACCTGACAGGTATTATTATTATTTTACAGGATTTACTATGTAGCACCAACAGTTTGCGTGGCTTTTTACAAAATTAGGGCAGACATTACAGTTACAATTCAATTTGGTGCAAGAGGAATCAGAGGGCCCTGCTCGTTAGAGCTTACAATCGAAGAGGGAGGGTCAAGTGATACAAAGGGTGATAGCTGTGGGGGATGAGCTGATGGAGAAAATAGAAACACAGTGCATTAGTTAAAAGCAGGATAGGCTTCTTTAAAGAGAAGGGTTTTCAGGAATCATCTAAAGGTGGATAGATTAGAAGATAGTCGGACAGATTGGGGTAAAGAGTTCCACACGATGGGAGAAGTTCGGGAGAAGTCTTGAAGGTGAGCATGGGAGGAGGTGACATGGGAACTAGAGAGCAGGAGGTCATGAGAGGACTGAAGAGAGCGATTTGGTTGGTATTTTAACACCAGGTTAGTGATGTACATGGGGGCCAAGTTGTGGATGGTTTGATAAGTTGTTGTTAGTACTTTTAATTTTATTAGTTGGGTGAGTGGAAGCCAGTGGAGCTATTGACAGAGAGGGGTACTAAACGTTTGGCAAGGTGGATGGGTCTGGCAGCAGCATTCATGATGGACTGAAAGGGTATAGCCTATGTAAAGATAATCCAATGAGGAGGGAGTTGCAGTAGTCGAGGCGAGAGACAACCAGAGAGCGAATTAGAAGGTTTGTGGTGTCATTGGTCAAAAAGGGGCGTATTCTAGAGATGTTGAGGAGGTGGTGGTGGCATGATTTGAACAGGGATTGGATGTGGGCCTGAAAGGACAGTTCAGAATCCAGGGTTACACCTAGCACCTGGTATGTAGGAATGGGTTGATAGTTGTGCCATTTATTTTGACAGAGAAATCAGGGGAAGGAACACGTGGGGGAGCAAATATGAGCTCAGTTTTGAATAGATTGAGTTTGAGGAAGTGGTGTGACATCCAGTCTGATATGTCTGTTAGTAAATCAGTGATACTTGAGGAAATTGATGGGGTAAGCTGAGATAGATTTGTGCATCATCAGCATAGAAATGGTATTGGAAAGCTAGGAAAGAGTTGTAGATCAAGAATAGGAGTGGTCCAAGGACAGAACCTTGGGGGAACCCGACGGTTAGAGGAATAGAGGAGGAAGTAGAGTTGTACAGTGGGGATCACCCCAGCTAAAAACTTGTATTAATGTGCATAAAGAAGCCAAGGAAAGATGGAAAAATCTCCAAAAGGCATCAAATTACAGATTAGACATTCTTATAATATGTCAACAAAAGTTAGATTTTATTTCCATCATGTACACTTTCAAAATAACAGAAAACAAAAAAATGGCGTCTGCAAACGTTTGGGTACCCTGCAGAGTTAATATCTTGTACTGCCCCCTTTGGCAAGTATCACAACTTGTAAACGCTTTTTGTAGCCAGCCAAGAGTCTTTCAATTCTTGTTTGAGGTATCTTTGCCCATTCTTCCTTACAAAAGTCTTCCAGTTCTTTGAGACTTCTGGGCTGTCTGTCACGCACTGCTCTTTTAAGCTCTATCCATAGATTTTCAATTATGTTGAGGTCAGGAGATTGTGAAGGCCATGGCAAAATCTTCAGTTTACGCCTCTTGATGTAATCCCCTGTGGATTTCGAGGTGTGTTTGGGATCATTATCCATTTGTAGAAGCCATCCTCTCTTTAACTTCAGCTTTTTCACAGATGGCATCAAGTTACCATCCAAAATTTGCTGAAATTTTATTGAATCCATTTTTCCTTCTACTCGTGAGATGTTCCCTGTGCCACTGGCTGCAACACAACCCCAAAGCATGATTGATCCAACCCCATGCTTAACAGTTGGACAGAGGTTCTTTTCATTAAATTCTGTGCCCCTTCTTCTCCAAACGTACCTTTGCTCATTCCGGCCAAAAAGTTCAATTTTAACCTCATCGGTCCACAGAACTTGTTTCCAAAATGCATCAGGCTTGTCTATATGTTCATTTGCAAAGTTCAAACGATGATTTTTGTGGTGAGGACGTAGAAGAGGTTTTCTTCTGATGACTCTTCCATGAAGACCATATTTGTACAAGTATCTCTTTATAGTGGAATAGTGTACCACAACTCCAGTGTCTGCCAGATCTTTCTGGAGGGATCGTGCAGTCAAACGTGGGTTTTGAATTGTTTTTCTCACAATCCTGCGAGCTGTTCTGTCTGATATTTTTTCCAGATGTTGCTTTAACTTCCACTGTTCCTGATGACTGCCATTTCTTAATTACATTCCGAACAGAGGATATTGACATTTGAAAACGCTTTGCTATCTTCTTATAGCCTTCTCCAGCTTTGTGAGCGTCAACTATTTTCAGTTTCAGTTTTCTAGACAACTGCTTAGAAGAACCCATGGTGCTGATTGTTGGGTCAAGGTCAGATGAGTCTGGGCATTTAAAACCTTTGAGATTGACATCACCTGGTCTTCCCAGACGATGATTGAGAACAATCCATGACACTGGCAGGTCTCAGCTTTGCAAAGGGGGCAGTGCATGCTATAAATTCTGCAGGGTGCCCAAACTTTTGCAGACGCCATTTTTTTGTTTTCTGTTATTTTGAAAGTGTAAATGATGGAAATAAAATCTAACTTTTGTTGACATATTATAAGAATGTCTAATCTGTAATTTGATGCCTTTTGGAGATTTTTCCATCTTTCCTTGGCTTCTTTATGCACGTTAATACAAATTTTTAGCTGGGGTGCCCAATCTTTCGATCCCCACTGTAAGTGACACTGAAGGTGCGGTGAGATTGGTAAGATGTGAACCAACGGAAAGTATAGTCACAGAGACCAAGGAAATAGAGTTTTTTGAGGAGGAGGGGGTGGTCAACTGTGTCAAAGGCAGTGGAGAGATCCAAAAGTAGGAGTAGGAGTAGGAGCCGGCATCTCAACCATGGGTACCAGGCTGTGACAGCTTGCAGCTTCACACCCGGGTGCCCACTGCATGTGCGTGAGTCTTGCTGCACATCCTGATTGGTCCAGCAGTCTTCTGGGACCTGTGAAGTGTCCAAGAAGACTGCAGGAGTAAAGTGGGGGGGCAAACTTCCTGCTCACTTTACTGAGGCAAACTGAGCCAGCATTGGGAACGGGTACCTATCAAAAACTGGTATCAAAGTGTCAAATATGGCAGTGGAGTGGGGGGGGGAGGTAAACGCACTGTTTTGAAGTATTGGAGCACTTAGCCCTCATTTACACTTGTGTAGCGCGTAAATGTACAAAAATCACATGATTTTGTGTGAGTTCATAAAACACGCAAAAACCAAATGTGTCATGCTTGCAATGTCATTCATTGTTAAAGGCACCCAAATGCGCCAAGCAAAAGCAGTGGTTATGTGAACAGAATGCATGGTTGAAAAATTTGAAAAGGTCAGAGCTCCAAAAGATATGTAAGCTTCTGTGCTGTGTTTGTTGTGTGTTGGATACGCACTACAGTAGCATGAATAGTTTTAGGTGTTTGAAAAAAAAAATTGAATGAACAGTGTTACAGTCTGAAGAATAATGTATTGGAACATTTACAGTTATTTATATTGGTTTAAGTGTATCTGAATTTAAATATATTTGTTAAAAAATTATCGGAGTGATTTCAGTTCCACCAGTGAGTAATTGCACTGTTTGTTAAAGTGTTGCTAAACCCACAACAGTAAAATTAGACTGTATATGCAGTAAAGCATGCTTGTTATACTCACTGTCAAACCTAAGGGGTTAATCCTCTGCACTGTGTATAAAGGATGTTAGATCATATCTTCTCTGATCCTCCCCTTCTTCCATTGTCACCAATCTATCTGCTGATAGAACAGAGCTTTGGGAGCAAGACGCACATGCTCAGTTTGATGTGTATTGCTAAAGAGTTCTTTTTCTTGGGAGAGTGCATGTGATCAGCACAGGGCCAATCAGCACTGTCCAGACAGAGGGTCAGGGGTCCTGCAGCCTCAAACGACAATCAAGGTAGAATGAAAACTCCTCCTACAAGCTTTGACTTGTGCTCCTCTGAACACTGATTGAAGTCACAAGACTGCTTTAACTGCTGATGAGGTATTTAGCAGTTTATATTCACTAAAATAATTGCATCCCCATGTTCTGTGTACTGTGGGAGACCAGATATAGTGAATGCAGGGTCATGGGTTTAGTAACACATTAAGAACATGTAAATACTTGAATGTCCATACTGGTCACAGGTTCACTTTAAGCCTTTCATTACAAAGATTATCACAATAAAAGTCCTGCACCATATTCTAAGCACCCAAATTATCATGCCAAAAATACTGACCCACTGAAAAAAGTGTGTAGGGATTTAGTATTTCCTTTGTTCATGTTATGAATAATGTATAGTGTATAGGAGCAGTTGGCTGCAGTCAATCTGTGTCTCTTCTGTGAGGGTCTCCCAAGTCCCAAGGCATCACATTCTCTGTCAGATGCTGTTGAGCATGTTCCTTCAGGCAACATGTGTTATGGATATTTAAAAACAAAGCCAATCACCTGGCTTGGGGGGGGGGGGGTGGTGGTAATGTGGGCTGCAGAAATATTTTGTACACTTCCTCTTCCCTTTTGTGCTTATGTGCTTAGGCCTGGGATGGCCTCCCAGCAGGGGGCCTAATAGTTGGAAGAAACAGGGGTCTCCCATCCTTGGAGGTGTTCCAGAAGATGGCGACTGCTGGAGGATGAATGCTTGGCCTAGAGCAGTGGTCTCCAAGCTGTGACCCAGGGGCCAGATGTGGCTCTTTGCTAGCTTTCATTCTGCCCTTGGGGCACTATTTCTCCAACCAATACGAGACACTATTCCTTTCACTGATACCAATGATGGGCACTATTCCTCACACTGATACCAGTGATGGGGCACTATTCCTCCCCCTTATACCAGTGATGGGGCACCATTCATCCTCCTACTGACAACAGGCAATGTATAATTTATTTACTCCCACTGACTCTCACAGAATATGGGACATTTTCTATCCCTACAGGCTGCAGTCCTGCCCCCCTAAAGTCTGAAGGACAGTAGACTGGCCCTTTGTTTTGAAAGCTTGGAGACCCCTGGCTTAGAGGGAGCAACAGAGACTGTCCCCCACTTGAGAGGTGGTGAGTGACTGTCTGAGGGAGAAGTCACTCTTGAACCTCAGCTCTCCTGCCAAGGAGTACTAAGTTTCAGATGTCCCTAGAACAGTGGTTCCCAACCTCATTTCCCAAGTACCCCAACAAGTCATGATTTCAGGATTTCCTTCACATTGCACAGGTGCTAAAAATAATCCTTTGGCATGGTATTCATGACAGCTATTTTATCTAAGGAAATTCCCAAAACATTGTGTGTTGCTGGAGGACAGAGGTTGAGAACCACTGCTCTAAAAACCTAATCTCTAAGGAGCCAAAGCCCTGTGCGTATCCAGCCAGCATAGTCGTAATCCGTAATCTCCAAAGAGCCGAAACCCTATGGGTATCCAGCCAGCATAGTGGGTGATATGAGGGTAGAGATACTCATAAAATAGAAGGCTTTAGAGGAGGATTAGAGCATAGTCTATGTTTAGGACAATCTGCTGATTGAGGTACATTGATTCATTCCTCACCTTCTTACAATGGCAATAAACCAATTTCATTTTTATTTTAACTTATCCTTTATTACACCATGAGGAAAGAACCACACCTGAGATGAATGTGCCTGGGATCTTATTGCCAAGTATGCATCAGACACCCGTAATATAAGATGATATTCATCTGAAGGTCAATAATTATTGAAACAGTGCTAGACGTGTATTCTAATTTAATGAAATGTTAATTTTCTAAGGTATTACTTCCCTTACATACTGCAGCGGTGTGCTTAAATAATTAATGAAGGCGTAATCTACCATTTTATTAGGTACCACTGCATTCTATCTCTCACACTGAATATATAACTCATGCCAGACGTTGTTGAGTGGTTAAGTTGTTCTTTGGGTAAATATTAGAATAGAAAACAAATCTGATCTTTGAATGCACAATGATTGTTTGCTTGTTGACTACGGAGGTGGATGTTTAAAATCTCAGAAACTGGTAACAAGATGAAAACTGCTTGTTACTATGGGAAATAAAATGAGAAGGTCAAGACTATTTAAGTTGTTCACAAATCTTTACAGCAGTACGGTGGTGTGCAGCAGGGCATCTCTGAATGCAGAAAAGACTGAATCTTGATAAGGCTTGAGTACAGCAAAAAAAAGTCCATGTCTAGGTTTTACCCCAATTACCTAAGAATATATGAATAAGGAAAATGGGTCTACAGTGACCTTGGACTTACCAAAGCTGGGCACACAGCAAACATTTATTGATCCATTCTTTCTTGTGTTAACACTTCAAGCTTGTCGTGGTGCATTTGTTTGGGGTATATTGCCATGGCCCTTTAGTACCTATTTAGCAAAATCATAATACCATAGCACACCTGAGCATTCTTTTTCACCATAGGCACGAGCACTTGATATTGTACACATGAGGTCAACGTTCTCATGCATCTGCACTCCCTTGCTGTTTTTCTTGCTCTGTTACCCTAATGGAGCAGGGCAACCTAGCATAGGAGAGCATGTGAACTTCCTGATTTCCTCATTTGCTGAGGCCAGAGCAGCAAACCACCAGGCCAAAATACTGTCATGTGGGGTAAGTGGGGGCCCTTGTTGTCATCTTTCTGCGTAAGTTTCAACACCAAAACATATTCAGGATAGACTCCTGCAGCTAGGCAATAAGGGAGCATTGATCTCTGAGTTTATCATGCTGGGGTAGGTCGGCTATCAGAAATGGGCAGGTGGCTGTCTGTTTGATGTTGAGTACAAGAATAGATGTTTTCAGTAGAATATGAACATACCGATGTGCTCTGCTACAGCACATTGGGGAAATGTCTTGCAAAGTGCTTTTTTAGTGTATAGATCTGCATTTTTCCATTCAAGCAAATTAGAACGAAACCCCGAAAGTGGCTGTAAACCTCTGACATGAAATCTGAACAAAGCACATATTTATATAGTGTTTACCTGCATCTCTCCAAAGCACTAAGTGCCATTTCTGTCTGCTGTCTCATTCCGCTGCTATTAGCATGAGTCACTTCTGACAAGTTTTCCTGACACCAAGAGCTAAAAAGGTGACAGGGGAGGGACCACCAGTTGATAGACAACCTAAGCTCTGTTCCTGTGTGCTATGTGAAAGGGGGGGGGTGTCCCTTCCCTCTAATCAGCTCTCAGAGCTCTTGTACACTGTGTAACTTCAGCTCCCACCTCCTGCTTTGTGAGTTTGTGAAAAATACTTTTCATCTCTGAGTTTTACATGGATGCACAGGACAAATGGTTGCAAATAAACAGGTATAATTTGGATTTGTTTCATCTCTGTGTATAACCTGAGGCCAGTCACTTCAATGGGTATAGGTAAGGGTTTACAACCACTTTAAATCCAGAGTTGAGTGCATCTAATACATGTCAACACGCAGCACGTTAACACATACATTTTTGCCATGAACACAGTGGGGTAGATTCACTAAAACTGGTGCACCGAGAATCTGCTGCAGCTGTGCATAGTAGCCAAGCGGCTACTAACCTCAGCTTGTAAATTAAGCTTTGGCAATAAAACCTGATTGGTTTCTATAAAGAGTTGCACCAGATTTTGTACTCTCCAGTTTTAGTAAACAACCCCCAGTATATTACAAACCTTGTTTTTCCAACTACCAGCAGAAGGGAAAATAGGCTTCTAACTTATCCACTATTAGAAGTGCCCTCATTCACCAAAAACTTCATATGACTGGATGCAACATTTCCCATAGTGCAAACCTATTGACATATAATGCAAACAATGCCTGCGTGCAAATTGATATTGCCTCTGCTTTTCAATTTAGTAAAATGGAAAGGGCATGCCTCTACTCCATATCCTCACCTTACCTCCACACACATCAACAATATCTGCCATTTCTGGGTATGGGACATGCCTTTATGTACTGGTGCCTGGGCTTAGCAGTCATTCAATAGCCCTGAGCATTTTGACATGACTTGAAGAGTGATGTCACCATGGGTACTTGAATTTGGGGAAAGCCCTGATATGTACGAAATTTGATTATTATCTTTTTTTTTTATTACTTATTATTTTTTATCAACTAAAAACAGAAAGGATTTATTCTAACTATTACTGGTTTATTAGTTTTATATGGTCAACAAATAATTAAATAATCTGTTGGTTACTCATAGATTTTTCAGGCTCCCTAGGAAAGAGTTGCCCACATTTTGAGATGTACTTATCAATGTTTTCACCCAGGATTCACGCATTTTTCCAAATGAAACCAATAAGGAAAATACTCAACTCCTGGATGAAAGATGTGTGAATCCTGTGTGAATACATATATAAATAGCCCCCCCCCCACCCTCATGTGGCAATGCCCCCTGCAACAATGTAATTACAAATGTGTCACACTCACATCTCTCAGGAAAGAGTGACACCATCAGCTGACTTTTCAGAAGCTGAGATAACTGGATGGAACATAGAATTCAGGTAAGAATATCTCACCACTGGCACGAGATACTGCATAAAAAGACAACACTTTTTAGAACTTGCCAGTAGTCATACAAAGCTATAACGTCAACTCAATTTATATGGTCTCATGGATTTTTTATTAATGATAAGTGGATGGTCTGCTCAAAAGGACTATATTGATATTCTATGCTGTAGGACAGGATGTGTATACAATTATCCATTTGTGTGCAAAAGATTCCAAAATATGTTTCTGTTACTTTTTTTATTGTGATCAAGCTCCAGTCATCTTTTCTTCTTTTTTTTCTGTAGCTGTGGTCTGTTACCTAGAGGCAGGCAATAAATACGCAGCGGGATATGTCTAAAGTAGCTTGAAACCCAGGGCCTAGAAACAGAACAAAATGTACCAATTACCATTCATTCTTTTAATGCCAAGCATAAGACTTTGTTCTGCACACCAATGAAACAGACTGAGAAAAATATTTTATTAAGAGGCATGGCAGCATCTTAGTACCACAATTTAAGGAGACATTAGATAAAAGCAAAGACTACTGTTCAGAGTGCATTGCAGGTATACATTCCATTGTGATGTTGATAGATTCAGTAGGCATTAAGTCCTTTGCTTTGCAGCAGACCCATCTTACTAATGTCATTATCTGGATTTGTGTTATGCTAGTTAAATTGCTAATAGTAGGTACTACTAGCTAATATTCTTCAGTTGAATTTTCTTTGCTGCATTTTAAGACTGTCAGCCAAAATTTTGAACATAATAAACAGCATTAGATTACGGTTATATGGATATATACTAACTTAAAGAATCAGCCCACCCAAAATGACAGTTTAGTCATGGATGTATATTGGAAGATGGAACATTTTATTGGCTTCTCTTACTTGTCAGTGACGCCATCTTTGAGAGTTCCCAGCTCTGTGTACTTGCTGCATATCTCAATTTTTCATTTGTTTTACAAAAAAGGAGAATGCAGCAGGAATATTGAGGTTTCTCTTTCTACAACAAAGACAGTCAGACTCTATGATATTTCACAACAAGGTGTCTTCAGCCTGGTAGAGTAAAGGAAAGAGGCCAATGATGGATTTAGTCCTCATAACTGAAATATGGCCTCAGTTTGAAGAATGAGTTAAAATTCCTAGCAAGAAATTATAAGGGATAGCAAACTCTGCGGGGATGACCTCATTGGACCTTGACCTGCACCTCTACTGACCTCTCCTCCTTTCCCATTGTGATCAAATATGTTTTTCCCTTTACTCACATTAGCCATTTTAATTATTTTTATTTCATTTGTATATTTATGTTTGTATATATTTATTTATCTCCTGTTAATTTTCTTTTCTGTTTTTGGTTATATTTATTTTATATTGTTTATGTTTATTTGATTTTTTCATTCATAGTTGTTATTTGTAAGTTTTAATCCTTGATTTAATCCCTTCGGTTCTGCCACCTCCGCCCCGAGCCCAGGTGAAAGTCATTTATTGAGTTTCCACTTGTATATTTTGTTATGAAACGCATCAACCTTTTTTGTGTCAGATCGTTTTAACTTTGTTCAGTGCACTGTATAATAAAGAAGAAGATGTTAAACTTTAATATTGTGTTTCCAGACGTTTTGTACAAATGAAAGGGACAGCTTAAGAGGCTGCGGTCCAGGAACAAGTACAGCTCTGTTTGATGGGTTGTAGCACCACATTTTTTATCATTGTGTATTATATATATATATATTTTCTTTGGAATACCTCCCTAACATCAGGGTACATGCAGCCAGAGTATCCTGAACTCTGCCCTTGGAGCTACTGGGGGTCTTTGTCCTGATGGCCAGTCAAATTGAGTGTAGCTGACTTTGCTGTCCACCAGTATACCATCTGTGGCATATACATAATAACAGGCAAGTATATGAAGTATACCAAATATATGAAGCTTTGTCACCTGTCTACCTATACTGTTCTCTTACGCAGAAAGTTTGCTTAATTCATCTTTCTGTGTGATCTGAGACTTTGTGAGCACTGCTCCCATAGAGATGTTTCCACCTATTTGGCTCTTTGCAACATTAAACATAAAAAACAGCTTTTTTCATTGTAAGTTCTTAGCCTCTATGCACATACTGTGTCCTAAACCATAGGTTTCTGTTCTGGAACAATGTTCAGAATTGCAGCTTGAAATGGAACCAACCCTATTGATTTAACTGTTTCCCAAAACAGTTACATTTGAGGCATGCCCTGTATACTTGTCACAGGTGGTGCTAGTACTCTTAATTGAACTGTCAAGCTGTCAAATGGTTGGTGTCATAACTGATCACATGTGCAGCACTATGGTAACTGCAGATAAAACAGAGGTTGTGATGTCAGCTTCCTTGGCTGTAAGGCCCTTTTCACACCTGTGTGTTTTCCATATGCTTTAGGTGCTGAGTGTTAAAAAAATCCTGCTAGCTGCATCTTTGATGCACTTTCAATAAAACGCATGGTATATAGCATTTAATGGTAACGCACATAAAGCTCATGTAAAATTCACCCCAAGTGCACTGCACAGATGTGAACACAAGCTAAAGGATAGAAAAGTTTAGTTCTGCTTTAAAGCCTATCTCTGGGTAATTTTTGTGCCCACCCTTCTCCGATGCTCCCATCATCCGGCAATGTTAAACAGTGCTTCATTCAGTTTATGTCTCTCCATCATGCTTCTACCACTGACGCCTTTTCTGGGACTGGAGACCAGCTATCTGGTATTGCAGACTTTTTCCACCCCTGACAAGGTCCCATTGTCATTAGATCATCGGGTCACTGCAGTCGTTAAGATATGAGAGGCCCCTGCTACTAGATGGCCAAGAATTGTCAATGTTACCCAGTCAGACCCTTCCACTCTGCACTTACACCCGCCATAGACTATTTGAAAACCAAATGTTTTGTCGATTCAAAAATGAATATGGTGCATACAATTGTGCCATCATTTGTTTCGGTTTTCTAAACAAAATTTAGCATGTTGGATCAGGCACTTTTGATTGCAAAATGAAAATCACATGTCACAGCTGGTACACTAATGATGCAAAAAATGAACAACCAAAAATTTTTGTTTGGTTTTCAGCTCGTCTATGGCCTGCCTAAGAGACAAGACTTGGGACATGGCATGCTCCCATGACCACTGATTAGATAAATAAAATAGGCTTTTGTTTCAATTTTATCATTGGAGGCAAACAGGGGACTAGTATAAGGATAGTACTCCAAGACTGATTTTTTTGTTCTGCTTTGAATAGCCTGTATTGTGAACAGATCTAAATAACAAGAATAATAAAATATAACAGACAAACATGGATGATTGTCTCAGATGGAGGACATACACACCTTCCTTTCTGCTTATAGAGATAGTACTAATCTAGATTGCTGATATCAGCAGCAATTCACAAATGCAGAGCTAGTGCTGGACTTTCTTGTTAGAAATCCCAGCACACTCTGTACAAACTCTATTATGACAGTGCTCTATATTAAATGTTTAATTGTACATGAGGGATTTGTGTATGTAATAAAAATGTATATAGACCCACTTCCAATAGCTTACAAGCTGCTCATGGGCTCCTGTCTCCAGCTTTGTTGTTTGAACTTAAGTAGTCCTCCCCAGGGACGGACTGACCATTTGGAAACTCGGGCACTGTCCGAGGGCCCGGGGTCAGTAGGGGGCCCCATGAGATGCCCCTGGTACCTTTTTCATAGACTTTTTTGAGTTTGGGCAAGGACACAGGGTCCCCATGATCCCCTATTGCCCGGGGGCCCCATGAGTTGTCAGTCCGACCCTGGTCCTCCCCTAAAAAGTCTATGGAGCCACAAGAAACAAGCGAGTACTGTCCATGATACTTTTTCTTAATTGCACTAACATACAGGCCTGAAAAAGCTGTATGTTAGTGCAAATAAATAAAGTATCACAGCCAGTTTCTATCGCAAGTGCACTAATACAGGTTCAATCACCTCAAGCAGTATGGAGACTCTACTAAGGTTCAAATAAGGTACAGCAGAGCATAAGGGGAGGGAAAGTTGTGTCTGCTAACTATTGCCATGGAAAGAGGATAGATGGGAAATACCTTGTGACAGAGAGTCAATAAAGGAAAAATGATTGTTATATAGGTAAAGTTTTATGTCTTTTAATAGAAAGAACTTGTTTATTAAAAGATAGTTTGGATAAATTGGTAATCAAATTATTATTCAATGAGCGATGCTAAATCCATTTCACTTCCGGTATATTGCTATAAATGCCTTTTACTTACTTGCTTAGACATTGGTTAATTGTTATATAATGCAGATTTCTCCAGTGCTGTCTGTTTTCCTCCTGCTCCAGATATTCTTCTTTAAGGTCTTTTTTTCCCCTCTCATTTCTTTGTTCTACAAAAAGAGCAAGCTGAAAGGAGCGCAGACTTGTCAGAATTTTCTGGAATAAAGGTCTGTCTATTCAGTCCCCAACAAAACACTTTTACATGGGTATCAAAGGAAAACTGCTTAATTTGTTAATCTCAGTACTCAGCTGCTCTCATTAGGCATCTCTATTGTAGGTAGCACTTATAAATTGCCTTATCTATATGCCATGCCCAATTATCAACAAAAGAATTAATAGAGGGACTAATAACGCAATTTTATGGCTTTGAGGTAGATGAAGTGTATAGATTCATTTAATTATGCACTTGTGTTGGCATTCATTCTGAGACACTCACCTAAATGATTGTAAATGGGCAATAGTAATGATGAAGAAAGCTTACCTTACACAGCACTAATTCATGCATAGTTGCTTTTATACCATTTTCTTATATCCATCTTTTGTATGTTTAATCAAAATGGAAAATCAGTAAGTCAAAAATAATTTCATATTTATGATTTGTCTCTGCAGCTAGGGAAAGAATGGTGCTTTTCATTGAGCTCTAGGTATGAGCAACCGCCAGTGAATCTCACACACTCTTGATATTGAAAATCTAGCAGTGATGTGTACACTGGATACGCCAAAGCCAACTGTGCAAGTTCGAAACTATTGTCATAACAGATCACACAACTACTATGGGGCCCAGGAGCACTGGGAGCTCTAAACTCTGCCTATGCAATGCTTTATTTAGCAATAGCATTTGGGAAATAAATATGAATAAAAATCAATATAATTCATTAATCTCTATATGATATCCATGAAATCAACTACCATCTATTTCACTAGAGGAATTACCTTTGATATGGAAATTAAAGGGCCAGGGAAACTCTTTGTGGTTGTTATGCAGCCGCATCACTCATACTTACAGATCTGCACCAGCGTTGTGCTTTTCCACCTCTTGCTCATGTGACATGACAAATTATGTCACATGACTTCATATGACTGTTGTTGAAAATCTTCACTATTATGAGGTTCATTAGTCCTTAACAAGAGGACCCCTGTAGGGTCTCAAGGCAGTACTGCTGATAAGTAACTAGTACTGTATGTTAGAGATTCTGGGTTTTTTGACTGCTTTTATTTTGATTCATTGTAACTAGCTCTGGATTGCAGTAACAGAAGGTTTTCAAGTTAGGATACTGTGATTTCAATAGAAGTTTGCTATAACAGTTGGGTTCATGTATTTCTATTACTCTTGCCTCCATAGCAAAGCCACATCATCTACAAGGAAACATAGACAGGAGCCTAATTCTGATGGATGTCCAGGGGTCAGTCAACAACCCTTATGTTCCTATATGCAGTAAACCTGGGGATAGGACAATTGGTCAAATCTATGTACCGTATTCTCAGGTTGCTATGAAAGCTCTAAGCTGTTGGTATGTGATGGGGCCATGCCAGTATAGGCAATGCAAATGGTGCAGATTATTTGGTCTATTGCAATCCTCTTTAATATCAGTCTAAATGATTGGGGTGTCAAAGTTGCTGACTTGCCTAGGGCCTCATTCTGGCTTAATTAATTTCAGCACCTACCGAGTACTCAGAGACTATCCTGTCATTATTAGTACCAGTAACTGTTATCCTGTTTGCTTCTATTGGATATGTTCTCTTACTTTATACCAATTTCTATTGTGTGTTTTATTAACTCAATTATGAGCTAAACATTTTTTCAAATACACTATATTTCCAAAAGTATTGGGAAGCCTGCCATTACACACACATGAACTTTAATGGCATCCCAGTCTTAGTTTGTAGGGTTCAATATCGAGTTGGCCCACCCTTTGCAGCTATAACAGCTCCAACTCTTCTGGGAAGGTTGTCCACAAGGTTTAGGAGTGTTTCTATGGGAATGTTTGACCATTCTTCCAGAATCGCATTTCTCCACCCCAAACTCACTCATCCATGTCTTTATGGACCTTGCTTTGTGCACTGGTGCGCAGTCATGTTGGAACAGGAAGGGGCCATCTCCAAACTGTTCTCACAAAGTTGGGAGCGTGAAATTGTCTTGGTATGCTGACACCTTAAGAGTTCCCCTCACTGGAACTAAGGGGACAAGCCCACCCCTGAAAAATAACCCCACACCCAGGGGCGGACTGACAACTCATGGGGCCCCCGGGCAATAGGGAATCATGGGGCCCCTGTGTCCTTGCCCAAACTCAAAAAAGCCTATGAAAAAGGTACCAGGGGCATCTCATGGGGCCCCCTACTGACCCCGGGCCCTTGGGCAGTGCCTGAGTTTCCAAATGGTCAGTCTGCCCCTGCAACACCATAATCCCCCTTCACCAAACTTTCTACTTGGCACAATGAAGTACCGTTCTCCTGGCAACTGCCAAACCAAGACGCTTCCATCGGATTGCCAGACAGAGAAGCAGGATTCATCACTTCAGAGAACACGTCTCCACTGCTCTAGAGTCCAGTAGTGGTGTGCTTTAAACCACTGCATCCGACGCTTTGCATTACACTTGGTGATGTAAGGTTTGGATGCAGCTGCTCGGCCATGGAATCCTATTCCATGAAGCTCTCTATGCACTGTTGTGCTAATCTGAAGGTCACACAAAGTTTGGGGGTCTTTAGCTATTGATTCTGCTGACAGTTGGCAACTTCTGCGCACTGTGCGCTTCAGCATGCGCTGACCCCCGCTCTGTCATTTTACGTGGCCTACCACTTGGTGGCTGAGTTGCTGTTGTTCCCAGTTGTTTCCACTTTGTTATAATACCACTAACAGTTGACCATGGAATATTTAGTAGCAAGGAAACTTCATGGATGAACTTATTGCACAGGTGGCAACCTATCACTGTGCCATGCTTAAATTCACTGAGCTCCTGAGAGTGATCCATTCTTTCACAAATGTTTGTAGAAGCAGTCTGCATGCCTAGGTGCTTGATTTTATACACCTGTGGTCATGGAGGTGAATGGAACACCTGAATCCATTGATTTGGAGGGGTGTCCTCATACTTTTGGCAATATATTGTATAGTAAAGGTAAAGTTAATGAAAAGGGTTGATAAAACTGGGGTGGTATGCTTTATGTGAACAATATGTTGTGTTTTTCTGCATCGTAATTAGATGGGATATTAGCAGTCTAAATAAGTTCTTAGCCTTACCTCTTCGAGGAAGTTGTTGGATTTTTCAGTCTTTATGACCTCTGTTGACTTTACAACATACTCAGATCTAGAAAAGAAATATCATAAAATATTATTTTTGGTTATGTGAAAGTTTTGTAATTTAGGTGCGAGTAGTTTTGAACAGCTAACCCTGTATAAATTAGGCCCAGTGTTCTTTGTATATGACTGCAGCACCATCCTTAATTTATCAGAGAGCCCTACAGTATTTACAGCTAGATATTTTCAGCTGACAGGTGAATGTAATCAAAGGATAGTGTAAGAAAATATTGTGGAATCCCCCTAAATTTCACACCAAAACTGAAGGGCTTAGTATGGATTTTAAGGGGGGGACCCTATGAAAAAAACCAAAAAAATTGTGGAGTCCCTTCTAAATTCCATACCATAGTGTTTAAGTCTGGTATGCATTTTAGCGGGGAACCCCGTGCAAAAAGCAAGAAAAAAAAAGCATGAGGTTCCCACACCAGACCCTTATCCAAGCATGCAGCCAGGATGGTCAGGAAATAGGGGGTAAGCACATGCCCCCTCCTTCTGAACCTTACCAGGCCACATTTTGTCAACGTGTGGTGGGTACCTTGTCAGCAGGATCGCCCCTGGCAAAGCACCTTGTCCCGATGTTGATGAGAACAAAGACCTGTTGGTTGAGGGAGTCTGCAGGTGGGGGGGGGGGGGGTCATACCCCACCTATGTTGAGGTTATTTGGCCTAGCATTTTTATTTTTTGTGGGGTCCCTCTTAAAATCCATACCAGACCTAAATGTCCTTTTTTTATCCTTTCTGCTTTGTTAACATTTACCTAGCTGAGAATTCCTGGCTAACAGCTGATAGTTTTGTGGGCAGGGAGTCATTATTTGTTTTGATGACAGAAGTCGTGAGCAGGAAACTGTCACAATTAGTGGTAGTAACATCACTGCTAAATGTATCCCTTCCTATTACAGCTGGAAGTTTACTTGGATAACCATCGATTGGTTTGTCCATCCACCGAACCTGCAGCTCATCCCTAGAGAGCACATCCCTAGAGAGCACATTATGTACATAAACTTTGTACATAATGCAGAGACTTCACAATTTAATATTTTTGTTTATAGTTAAATATTTTCAGCCTAGTGTTAGCGTATTTACTTTATTGGTTGAATGTTCTTTCATTTTTCTAGTTAAATGTCCATAAGGCTTTTTTCTCTTAGGATCAAATGTTAGAAAATGTTATATTTTCCCTGTGAAAGGAAACAAATAGAAACGGACATAACACACATATTACATACCAGTACATTATGGGTATTATTTATGACTCCCTTGGAAGTCCCTTGCCAATTCTACTGTGAACATCAGCACTTACTGTTGTTTATAACATCCTCTGCATCCTCTACCTGAAAAACACTGGATGTCTTTTGCTCTGCTTGCTGTAACTAGTTGAACAATAAAGGCTTTAGACTCCTAAGGATTTTACATATAATGCTCCCTTTGACCTTTTACATGGATTTTTGAACTCAGGTGAATGTCCTCTGGTGAGGGGTCCCCAACTTTGTGGTGAGCTGCTGAATACAGGCCAATTGGGCCCAGGTAATTACTTTTTCTGCATTTGATAACCTGTGAAAATCAGTATCCAGGGCCCCTTTATCACTACCACTTACCTTCCAACAGGAAGTCAGATCAAAGCAACAAAAAAAAGGAATTCAGGTTTCCATCAGAGACAAAGAGGCTGATTTACTACCGGATTTGAGAATGTTCACTCACAATATGAGTGACAATTCATTTCAGTTATCTAATCATGTGAAAAGAAAATCCCTGTTTAATCTGCACATGACTGGATTATTAAAGTTAATTTTCCTTCCAATAAATTTTTATTTAAATACAGTTTGTAAGATAAACATTTGTTACCGTTAACGGATATATTGATAAGAGCACAAAGTCAAAAAATTGACAGTCAAGAGCGGTAGTACATCACATACATGGACTGTAACTAGTAACAAACATTTGTAATATCAAGGGTACATTAATAGCATTTTAACATGGAAACAGTATGAGTAACAAGAGAAAAACCAAAAGCCTGTATGACAAAAGCAGGCGTAAATGGATAAGATATTACTGTGAAAACTTCACTGTTCAAGAATCATAACAGGAAAATACATAGGAATAGATCTTAATTTCCAGATTGTCCCTACGAAACAGCCCAGAAACATAACAAGAGAGGAAATAAAAGAGAAGTGGAGAGGGACATCAAGGGCACCCGAACCCAAGCCTCAGGGTCTCAGTGTTTATAATGATGTGCAACTGACAGTTTGGATTATTAAAGTCAATTTTCACACCATTTATTGTGTGACTATTCTAAAATCCTTTAGTAAATACATCTCATTGTGTTTAAAAGGGATCAACTTCTCCAAACTAGCTGTTTTATGAGGAGGACCTCGTGAGTTTAGACTCAATTCCTGATGAAAGAATTTTCTGACAGTTTGAATTGCCCCATTGCAACCAATTAGATTCTGCAGCTGTCACTTTCCAGTTCAGGGAAATTTTACTTTTCCCACTAGGTCACTAGGGGAATTTGTCAAATCCTCTAGTTTTCAGTCCACAGTGGTCTGAGCAGCATGCAGTCCCCAAATCATAGCTGCATGTTTCTATCCATGTCCATCCTTGTTTGTTGCAGCCTCTTGGGGTAAAGAACAATGGGACTGCTATTAATAGGCAAACTTGGTGGGTTAGCATATCTGAAAGCAAATACATGGATATGTTCATCTTTGAATGTTTGAAACAGTTTTTTTTTTCAGCATGTTAATAAGTAAGGTCAAATGTGTTTTACATTAGTTATACTGATCAAAACGCTGCAGATCTCATTACTTGGTACAATTACTTAGTACTAAGTATAACAGGGGCCTGATTTTGGTATGTGATCACTGTTCTTTTGTAATGAATGTCTGGATGGTAATGCTTTCTGTATACAGAATTTAATTGGCAGGATGATGATACATGGCTTGATTGATTGTTAACTGAACACTGATTGAGTGACTACAAAGAACAAAAACACTGTGAAAAGTATTCAGAATCAGGCAGACCTTCACAATGCTTATAGTCCAAACAAAAACAACCAACAAAAAATGGTTTTGGTATTGGGGTTGATGCTTGGTTGTCAGTTATGCTAGAAAAGCATTATGATTATTTAAACTTTCCCAAACATAAGCTGGCCATAAACTAATGGAATTTTGTTTGAACATTTTCAGTTTAAAAACATTCATCTGGCTTTCCAATCATTAATGGGTCAAATTGGCATTTATTTTCAACACCGGTGAGGAGAAAATCCAAAGGAGAAGGATGGAAATGTTTCTTGAACAAACTGATTTCTAACAGTATATGTGGTTTTCATTCTGAAAGTCCATTCATTCAAAAATCAATTGTTGAAAGCAAACTTTTATATGAAGTTTGTCATGGGATGTACTGATGAGTATTTTAGTTTGAAAATATGCTAGTGTATGGCCAGCTTAAAATTCCACTCCAGCTGCATAGCTGGCTATGCACAGTTAGGTTTTCGTTTGAATGTTTGTATTGAAATACAGAAAAATCATTTGTTGGTCAGTCCGCCCCTGTACACAATGGATGGCTTTCATTCATGACATTCATTGTGTACTATTGTGTTGATCTCTGTGATTAGTCACAGTGATCACATGGTACAGACAGGGCCAATCACAGCCTACCTGTACCATATGATTAGCTGTGGCCAGTCACAGCTAACCACAATAGTAAACACTGAATAAATCAATTTCATTCAGTAAAAATGGTTGCTTATAACAGCAAAATTCACTGGTATAAGCAATCATGGTGTAAAAAAAGAAAACAAAGTTCCCCAGAGTAGTAAAATGTTACTATGGTAACACTGTATAAAAAAGAATTGCACTAGTGACAATATGTAAAGGAAAAATCTTTTTTTAATTTCTTCATTTTTTAAAGAATTGTGACAAAAAATTTACAACTCTAAAAAACTTGCCATGCCTCTTACTAAATACACTGGACTGTCTACTTTCCAAAAAGGGGTAATTTGGGGGATATTTGTACTATTCTGGCATTTTTGGGGCTCAAGAAATGAGATAGGCCATTAGTAAATCAGGATTGATCGATTTTCAGATATACCGTATTTCTCGCTCCATAAGACGCACCTGACCATAAGACACACCCAGGGGCGGACTGACAACTCATGGGGCCCCCGGGCAATAGGGGATTATGGAGCCCCTGTGTCCTTTCCCAAACTCAAAAAAGCCTATGAAAAAGGTACCAGGGGCATCTCATGGGGCCCCCTACTGACCCCGGGTCCTGGGGCAGTGCCTGAGTTTCCAAATGGTCAGTCCGCCCCTGGACACACCTAGGTTTTAGAGGAGTAAAACACAAAAATAATATTCTGAACCAATGGACTGCAGACATAGTACAGGAGATGACCAGAGACCGCAAACATACTACAGAAGATGACCAAAGGCTGCAGACATACTACAGGAGATGACCAGAGACTGCAGACGTACTACAGGAGATGACCAGAGACTGCAGACATACTACAGGAGAAGACCAGAGACTGAAGATGTACTACAGGAGATGACCAGAGACTGCAGACGTACTACAGGAGATGACCAGAGACTGCAGACGTACTACAGGAGATGACCAGAGACTGCAGACGTACTACAGGAGATGACCAGAGACTGCGGACATACTACAGGAGATGACCAGAGACTGCAGATGTACTACAGGAGATGACCAGAGACTGCAGACATACTACAGGAGATGACCAGAGACTGCAGACGTACTACAGGAGATGACCAGAGACTGCAGACATAGTACAGGAGTTAATTAGAGACTGTAGACATAGTATAGGAGATGACCAGAGACTGAAGACGTACTACAGGAGATGACCAGAGATTGCACACCTTTGGGGAGCGGGTAACCGAATTTGACAGGTACCTGCTCCCACCTCCACTGTGATCGCCTAGGCGATCAGAAGCAGAGGCTGTCCTCCCTCCCTCCTCGTAGTCTTCTGGGACACGTGACAGGTCCCAGAAAACTACGGGGCCATTCACTAAGGACAGCGCTTCTCACGCACGCTCAGTGGGCACCTGGCTGTGAAGCCACAAGCTGTCACAGTCAGGTGCCCACACTAAAGATGCCAGCGCCAGGGAGAGAAGACGGCCGGAGAAACCAGGTGAGGACACCGCTGGACCAAGGAACAGGTAAGTGGCAGTATTTTAAAAGTCAGGAGCTACAGTTTTTGTAGCTGCTGACTTTTTTTTTTCTTTTTCAGCTGGAACTCCGCTTTAAGGGGTAGCTGCTTTGGGCCCTGCCTGGCGCTGCCACAGAAGAGCCGAGCGGCCGGCCCGGTATTCTAACACGGCTGCGGCGATGGGGGGGAATACCGGGCTGGCTTCTCCATATTCTCACCATAAGACGCACAGACATTTCCCCCCATTTTTTTTTGGGGGGGGGAGTGCATCTTATGGAGCAAAAAATACGGTATATCCCATAGTTTGTGGACTCTATAAACTTTCCTACAGACTAAATATTAAACACTGATTTGGGTAAGTTTTACCAAAGCAATGTAGCAGAATATAGTTTGGCCTAATTTTATGAAGAACAGTTATTTATTTGATAATTTTTTTTAACAGAAACAGAAAGAAAAAGGCATTTTTAAAAAAATTTCAGGCTCTTTTCATTTATTTATCAAAAAAAAAGAAACCAGTGGTGATTAAATACATCCAAAAGAAAGCTCTATTTGTGTAAAAAATTTTTTTACAAACTTAATATGGGTACAGTGTTGCATGACCATGCAATTGTCATTCAAAGTGCAACAGTGCTGAAAGCTACAAAAATGGCCTAGGCAGGAAGGGAGTTTCTTTTGTACCTAGGACATGTGCATTAGAACATGTTTGCTTTTAACTGGATGCAAAACCACATTCACAGATAGAATTTTGTTGACATTTTTAGTGGTTAGTGGGCTCATATGATGCTCATTATGAGCCCACTAACCACTAAAAAATTGAACGCACATACGGAAACTGTACATTTTCTAAGGAAGTGCCATTAGTGTATGATTACCAATAGGAAGTACTGTAGATCTCACCTTAACATGGCTGTAAGGTCTGTAGCATTTGATTTACAAAACAGTTTTTATTAATTTAAAAGAAAATAGCAGATAGTGTTTGCAATACCAAAATGATATTTAAAACCATAAATCCTACAAGTTGTAAAGTGCCATGCAAACTGTTAGCATTGTGTAAATTCTGTACAATAATAATAATAATATATTCCAATCACAGCTGTGTGGACACCAAGACACCACAATTACTTTGGCCTCGTTTGTGCTTCTCCTGGCTCCTCTTTCATCTCCTTGTGTGGGATGCTTGTATGCGAAGCAAATTGCTTTCTTCTCTGATCCTGCCAGTGACAGCACTACAAAACAAGGAGATGGTAAAGACAACCAGCTGTAACAGTCACCTCTGTCCTATGAACATCACAAAATATTTTTTAGACTTTTCTTGTACAGATGAAACATATGCTTAGGCAGTGTTTAGGCAGGATTTGCTTTTTAATTGTTTGGGAATAAAGTTCCCAGTTCTGCTAAAAGAAATTGTTACTAACACTTCAAGTCCTTGGACCCTCTGTCACTGGGACATGAGGTAAGGGGAAAAATCTTCATTGGTGAGACAAACAGAAAAAAAAGCTTGAATGATGTTCTATCCCTTCTACATGTGATAGAACAAAGGAGCAATAATGACAAGCTTATGAAGAGACACACTCTCAGTTTAAAGAGTAACTCCACTTTTGTTGAGAAAAAAACATTCCCTTCCTGGGGTGATTGCAAGGATTTTAACACACTTTCCTGATGCCTTCATGACAGCATACATATGGTAATTGGTCCGCCCCCGGACAACCCACAGGACCATTATTACTCTATTAAAAAAAGAGCACACCCTCCCTGCCCCATTCTCTTTTCTATCCTGAAAGTACACGGGAGCATGGATTCGCCAGCCCCTGCCTTACCCAAAGAAACTGATGCCGCCTTTTAGGTTCATTCTCTTCTGATATGAAGTGCTCCACTTGGCCTGCTAAATGCACTAAGGAGTGGGGAGCCTGTTTTTCTGTTTATCTTTTTGGGGCAGTAGTATGTGGACCCACCGTCTAGTCCCCATCGCGGTCAGCGACTTTTCTATGTCAGCATTTCTGCTTGTTGGTCTCCCTCTGCTCCTGTTGGCAGGGGCAACGGCGGATGACTTTGCCTTGGCAGGAGTTTTACTCATACCCTATTTAAACAGACAAGGAGCAGGGGGAATATGGCTTGTGTAGCTCCCACCCGTTTTTTTGGATGCCTGGTTGTCTTGCTACCCTCCAGTATGGAAAAGTTTCAAGGTAAAGGGGATTGTTTATGGGGGTGTGCACTTCTTAAAGGGCCAGTGCACTGTGCTTTCTTTGTTCTGTCTGCCTTTCCTAACACTGTTCTCTCTATTAGTTTGTTTTTTTTGTTTTTTTTTATCTTCCTTTGTCTTTTCTTTTGATAGCAGTCACATGCAGTTCGTCGCCATGCAGTAAAGATCCTCAACATCCCACTGGGTATGGGGCTGCAGCTATTGGTAAGTAGGGGAAGGAAAAGAGCAGGGCATCTTTTTAAAAGGATATCTTTGTTCCTTTCCAGTCCACACCAATGCTCTTCTCGCAGAAGATCCAGCAGCAGTAGCCATAGCCATAGCCATAGCCATACATAGAAACACAGAAAAGTAACGGCAAAAAAAGAAGGAGTGGTCCATTGAGTTCCCCCATTTGTTTTTGTTTTTTGTTTTCATTAGCTTTTTTGTCCGAGTATAGATATATGCTTGTCCCAAGCATGTTTGGAGCTATTTACTGTTGACTGGCTCACTACCTCTGCTGGAAGTTATTCCAAGCTTTAACTACTCTTTCAGTAAAATAATACTTTCTGAGATTAGTTTTGAACTGTCCTACAGTTAGTTTAAGGTCATGTCCCCGTGTTCTTGATTTTGCTTTCCGGTTGAAAATTCTGCCTTTCTGAACCTTATGCACCCCCTTGATGTATTTAAAGGTTTCAATTATGTCGTGGCACTCTTCACATTCTACCCAAAGATCACATGGCTCTGCACATCATGCCACCAGGCACTGGGGGTCTGCCCACAGTGCATCCAGGCCCCATGGGAAAGCCTGCTGGGTCTGCGGTAGGCAGGCTCTGCCTGACAAACTGGTCTGTGAGAGCTGTTTCTCAGAAGTGTGTAGAGATAAAGAATTAGAGAAGCAGGAGACATTGACATCAAGGAAGAAAATGATCCAGTAAACAATTAAAGAGTTGACTTTTTCTCAGGAGGCAGCTGGTCCTTCAGGGGTTGACAGACCAACAGAGGCGCTTACCTGCCATGAGGACTCAAGTACAGGCTTGGAAGATGAAGCTGCAGAAGAGTCCTCTATGTCTCTTGACTTCACCATTATAGAGTCCTTTATAACAACAGTTAAAGAGGCCATAAAATGGGGGAAAACGCTGAGCCTTTTTCAAAGTCACGGAGATATTTTCCTCATCTTAAGAAAAAAAACTTCAAACTTTCCCTTAATGGATGAAAACAAAGATGTTATTCTTGATAAAAGACTGGTGCCATTCAGTCTTTTTTCAAAGCTTTATCCCTTATCAGATATGGATGCGCAGCTGTTTGCCACAGTTCCCCCAGTGGATGCCTCAGTTATGAGGCTGGCTAAAACAACAACGATGTCATTGGAAGATGTGGTCTCCCTTACAGATGGGCTTGACAGCAGACCTGAAAAAGTCATACCAGGCAGCAGGAGGCACCTGTAAGCCAGCTGTGGCACTAACCTCCGTTTCCAGAGTAATTAGAACCTGGACCGAGAATGTTGGGTCAGCTCTGCGGCAAGGAGTGGGTTCGGAGCAAATTATCAGAGCCTTGGATGAGCTGAAGTTGGCCTCAGACTTTGTGGCAAAAGCAGCTATTGACACGCTAAAATTTTTGGCAAGAACAATGCTGTACTCCATAACTTGTAGAAGAGCCCTCTGGCTGAAGCCATGGGCAGCTGACCCTTGGGGAAAAGCTTGACACGGCATTTTCCAGTGTGACCAGAGGCAAGAGTCGGTTAATGCCCTAGGACAAGAATAGAAGGAGAAGGTATACCTCAAGAAGTCCTTTTCAGAGCCCAGGGATATGAGAGGTTATCACCGTGGCAGAGAGTACAGGAAAGGCTGGAGAGGTTCTCAGTCATCCTTTCTTAATTTGGCCAAGGCAAAGTCGTCCGCCGTGGCTCCAGAGAACCTGAAGTCTTTTTGACTCCCTGCCCACTCACGCCTGTCCAGTGTGTGCTCGCTTAAAAGCATTCACCCAGGTGTGGGTGGAGGATTGCGCAGATCAGTGGGTGGTGTCCATCATTCAACTAGGAGATTTTTGGAAGGTCAAATGGCAATGTCAGGAATGGACTCAGCACTGGTGGTGGGACTCATGTGCCGTGTGGGCTGCAGTACCAGAGCTGACCAGCGGGTGCTCTCAGCAGCCAGAAGCTCACACGTGCAATCAGCCAAACCTGGGGCTGATTGCAGAAAGGTGTATTTAAGGCATGACCAGGCCTGTGATCTGGGCCTTGGTGTATGTTTTCCCATGAGCCTCTGTACCTGGTATCTTGTGTTCCTGCTTCGTTGCTGACCCGGCTTGATCCTGACCTCTGCTGACCATCTCCTGTTGAACCCCTGGCTTGCCTGACCATCCTTCTGCCTGATCCCCTGTACCGCGCTGCCCGTGAGTTACTGAACCCGGCTTGTGACCTTGACCATTCTCTGCCTGCTCCTTTGGTACCTTGCTGCCCGCACATTGCTGACTTGGCCCGTCTGACCACGCTAACTACTCTGCCATCCATCCATCCTGCACGGATCCAGCCGTACCTGCACATACCTCTGGCGGATCCCTCTACCACTAGCAGGTGTACTCAGGGGCCGCGACCTGGTTCCTGTCTGCTCCAAGTCCATCCCCACCATCAGGGGCCCTGGTGAATAAGCAGACTGGGACTTAGACTCCGCGCCCTGGGGAATCCTGTCCTGGGAACTGCTAGAGGTACCACCAAACGGTCATTACAGAACCCTACGGCCGGCCTGACCGTTCCACCTCTCCAGCCCTGACTACGCCTGTGTTCCTGCACCTACTAAGATTAGTGGAAGGTTGGTTTGTTCACTGTGCGTTTATATATATATATATATATCTGGGTGGCTAATAATAAACTGTATTATTATACTATACCTGAAACCTGCATTTCCCTGTGTCAGTCCACACCTTTCTGGTCATTCCTAGATTCCTGACATCACACCAAGGCCTTCCTGACCAGAAGTGGCTGCACAGGGAAGCCATCTTGACTTGTTGTGAAGGATGCATCCTGATGAGGTTATATATTTGTCTATGCTAGTCTTTGATGACAGAGAATATGCCTATCAGACTCTGCGGGAGTATACCAGGGATCAGCTGCTAGAGTGCATACGGGTCGCTCATTCCCTAGTAGGTCAGGTCCTAAAGCTCTCTGAGGTGCAACCATTGATTCAAGCTTGTGTTGAGTTGGCTTCATCTAGTACCCCTGAAAGCAGGGATGAATTCCTTCCTCCATTCAGGGTGAGTCAAATAATATCACTGGTATGGTTGTTGGAGGATGATCCGGATTGCTTCTTGGAGCATTATTCAGCATGTTCACCACATGTGCTAAAGAAGTGTATAAACGCAGTGCAATCTTTGACCAGACAGGCCTTGTGTAAGCTGAGCGTTGTCCAACCCTTACTGCAGACATAGTCAGACTTGTTACACCCAGCCTCAATCAGCTTGCAACGAACCAGTCCTGTTTCTCATCATTCCTCTGCTCAAAGCTCTTTTCCTGCATTCCCGACAGCACCCCCAGTGACAGCCCAGTATACCCTGCTATCTACCACATGTCAGTACCCTGCTCCCACTCGCTGTACCATCATGCCAGTTGACTCGGTGCCAGCTGACTCGGTGCCCGCTGTCGAGCCAGATGACTTGATGCCTGATGATTCGGTGCCCGCTGTCGTGCCCGTTGACTTGGTGCCCGCTGTTGTACCAGTTGACTCGGTGCCAGTTGACTTGGTGCCCGCTGTCGTACCAGTTGACTCGGTGCCAGTTGACTCGGTGCCCACTGTTGTGCCAGTTGACTCGGTGCCCGCTGTTGAGCCGGATGACTTGATGCCTGATGACTCGGTGCCCGCTGTCGTGCCAGTTGACTCGGTGCCCGCTGTCGAGCCAGATGACCTGATGCCTGAGGACTTAGTGCCCGCTGTTGAGCCACATGACCTGATGCCTGATGACTTGGTGCCCGCTGTCGTGCCAGTTGATTCAGTGCCCACTGTTGTGCCAGTTAATTTGGTGCCTGCTGTCGAGCTTGGTGACCCGGTACCCGCGGTTCTGCTAGATGGCTCGGTGCCCGCTGACATGCCCGGTGACTCGGTGCCCGCTGACTTGCCAGGTGACTCTGTGCCCGCGGTTCTGCTAGATGGCTCGGTGCCCGCTGACATGCCCGGTGACTCAGTGCCCGCTGACTTGCCAGGTGACTCAGTGCCCGCGGTTCTGCTAGATGGCTCGGTGCCCGCTGACATGCCTGGTGACTCGGTGCCTGCTGACTTGCCAGGTGACTCTGTGCCCGCGGTTCTGCTAGATGGCTCGGTGCCCGCTGACGTGCCCGGTGACTCGGTGCCCGCTGTCGTGCCAGATGACTCGTGCCCGCTGACATGTCTCTGCCCGCTGCACAGCCCGACATGCCAGCCCCTGATGTCCAGCTAAACTGCCCAATAACTGATTCCCAGCCTGCTCCTGGAAATCCTGTGCCCAGTGACCTGCCTTCCTGGGTTCTCCTACACAAAGAGAAGTCTACCAGCAGGAAACCCAGCCAGCCGGTTTTCTCCGGCAGTTGGATATTCAGCCAGTTACCTGACCCGGGCGGTGGAACATTTTGCCCACTAAGGACTGTCTGGAGCGTCCTGAGGCCGCTCCTTGAGGGGGGGGGGGGAACTGTCAGGAATGGACTCAGCACTGGTGGTGGGACTCATCTGCCGTGTGGGCTGCAGTACCAGAGCTGACCAGCGGGTGCTCTCAGCAGCCAGAAGCTCACACGTGCAATCAGCCAAACCTGGGGCTGATTGCAGAAAGGTGTATTTAAGGCATGACCAGGCCTGTGATCTGGGCCTTGGTGTATGTTTTCCCATGAGCCTCTGTACCTGGTATCTTGTGTTCCTGCTTTGTTGCTGACCCGGCTTGATCCTGACCTCTGCTGACCGTCTCCTGTTGAACCCCTGGCTTGCCTGACCATCCTTCTGCCTGATCCCCTGTACCGCGCTGCCCGTGAGTTACTGAACCCGGCTTGTGACCTTGACCATTCTCTGCCTGCTCCTTTGGTACCTTGCTGCCCGCACGTTGCTGACTTGGCCCGTCTGACCACACTAACTACTCTGCCATCCATCCATCCTGCACGGATCCAGCCGTACCTGCACATACCTCTGGCGGATCCCTCTACCACTAGCAGGTGTACTCAGGGGCCGCCACCTGGTTCCTGTCTGCTCCAAGTCCATCCCCACCATCAGGGGCCCTGGTGAATAAGCAGACTGGGACTTAGACTCCACGCCCTGGGGAATCCTGTCCTGGGAACTGCTAGAGGTACCACCAAACGGTCATTACAGAACCCTACGGCCGGCCTGACCGTTCCACCTCTCCAGCCCTGACTACGCCTGTGTTCCTGCACCTACTAAGATTAGTGGAAGGTTGGTTTGTTCACTGTGCGTTTATATATATATATATATATATATATATATATATATAAATATATATATATCTGGGTGGCTAATAATAAACTGTATTATTATACTATACCTGAAACCTGCGTTTCCCTGTGTCAGTCCACACCTTTCTGGTCATTCCTAGATTCCTGACAGGCAACCTCCTCAGGCCTCCTTCCTTCCCACCAGGATTCTTAGATTGCAGAAAAAGCAGAAATAGTTTGCAAGTATGTGAAAACATTAATTCTCCAGAGAGCAGTACTTCCTGTTCCAGAGTCTGAAAGATACTTAGGCTTTTACTCCAGTTTTTCTTGTGCACAAAAAGACGGGAGGATGGAGGCCAGTGCTGGATCTAAAGAGACTGAATGACTTCATTTTTTTATAGAGTTACTATAGCAGTCCATCTGGGTGACTGGATGGTGTCATGTCAATTCACTGCCACTTTCAGGCTTATCTAAGGTTCAAAGTGGAGGAAATTCACCTTCAGTTCCAGTGCTTCCCATTCGGCATATGTACAGCCCCGAAAACCTTTACAAAAGTTTTAGTGGCAATTTTAACACCACTCAGTGAAAGAGGGATCTGAGTCCTGCACTACCTGGATGATATCCTGATATTATCTCAGTCCAAGGAGACGCTAACTGCACACTTGGAAGAGGTGATGGATGTCTTGACCAAATTTGGCTGAATAATCAATCAGTCCAAGAGCCAATTCATACCCACGCAAGAGATGGTATACCTGGACACTCTGTTGAACGCCCAGAATTGGTCTGTATTTCTCCCACTGGCAAAATGCTCGGTCATCAGAGAGAAGGTGAGGCAAGCCTTGTCAAGTCAGTCTATGTTAGCATCGATATGCCTCAGTCTCCTGGGGACGTTTGCCTCATGTATTCCAATGGTCAAGTGGCCCCATTGGCACCTCCAGATTTTTCAGCAGGGATTTTTATCCCACTGGAGAAGGAAGTCACTATCCCAGCAAATAGTTATCACTCTGAAGATGAAGTCCAGCCTCTGGTGGTGGACAAGGCCTCAAAACCTTCAGAACCACTGCCATCTGTCATCTCCTGGACCATTCTTACATCCTACGCAAGTCTGTTGGGTAGGGGCACCCATAGGTTGGGACCTTCGGTTTCATGGAGATTTTGTACTCCTGCTTCCAGAGACTGAATTTAAGAGACTGGAAATTGAAAGGAGGAGGCTGGAGGAAGTAGGGTGTTTAAGTTATCAAAACCCAGTTTCAGGCAAGAAAGGCCTCCACAAACCATACATACTACAGAATTTGGGAAATGTTCCTCAAGTTATGGCAGAAAGAGCAGTTTGACCCTCTAAGGTCAGAAGTTCAAAATGTGCTGTAATTTAATCCAGTCAGGCCTGGACTTAGGTTTGAGCCTTAACACCCTGAAGGTTCACATCTCAGCCCTGTCAGCTCTCACAGACACCAGATGGGCCCCGAACCCTCTGATAGAACACTTTCTAAGAGCAGTACTAAGGCTAAAACCACCAAAAAGAAATCTGTACCCCAAATGGGACTTGCTGTTAGTGCTAAACGTTCTTGCAGCTCCCTCCTTCACACAAATTGAGAGCTGCTCTCTGGAGGACATCTCACTGAAAGCAGCCTTCTTAGTGGCCATTACTTTGAGGCGCAGAGTCTCAGAAATTCAAGCTCTAGGCTCTTGAGATCCCTATGTCGTGTTCTATCCAGACAGGGTAGTCCTTCAGCCCATCCATCAATTCATACTTAAAGTGCCATCCACATACCACTCTAACCAGGAATGGGTCCTGCCGGCATTCCTGGAAGAACAGGATTCATCAAAGTTGCATGAATTAGATGTGGCAAAAGCTCTAAATTCCTACATCTCAGCCAGACTACACCTTAGAAAAGATGAGAGACTATTTGTAGCTCCTAGCAGAGCATTGAAAGGGCAGGCAGCATCAAAGTGCACAATATTGGGCTGGATTGTGCAGATCATTTGCAGGGCCTGCCGAGCTAGTGGGCTTCCTGTTCCTCTTGAAGTGAATGCACACTCGACAAGAAGGATGTCATTGTCATGATCAGCCCTTGCAAAGGGTCTCCCCGGAGATAATCTGCAGGGCAGCAAGTTGGTCTTCATTCTTCATGTTTATGTCTCAACTGTACAGCTTGGATCCAGCTAGTCTCATCTCCCCAGGTTTTAGGAGGAAGACTTTGCAATTTTCTGTTTCATAATAATCAATTAAACTCTTTGATTTGAACAGAATTTCCCTCCCTAGTAGCGAGTTATTTACCATATGTATGCTGCCATGAAGGCACCAGGAAAACAAAAAATTGAATACTTACCTTTCCATAATTTTCCTGTTGCCTAACCATGGCAGCATATTTTTTCCCTACCTTGTTCTTATCCTAGTGGCTAGTTGACTCTAGTTACAGGAATGGGGAGAGGGCACGGTGCTCTTTTTTTTTTTATAGAGTTATAATAGTCCTGTGGGTTGTCCTTAGGCAGAGCAATTACCATATGTATGCTGCCAAGGATAGGCACCAGGAAAGGAAAATTACAAAAAGGTAAAGTATTCAATTTTCCATTTGGTTGCAGAATCCTACCTGTTGTTATTCTGAAAGAGCTATTTGTCTGTGTCCGTGCAGAAAGTGAATCTAATGGAAGTGGTTTCATAATTATCAACCAGCTGCTGCACCTGCAGAGCTCCAATGAAGAAAGTAGCACGGTCTTTGTCTTTTATAGGTGATTTTCTACTGGCACCAAAAATTACACTTTCGTTGCAGGGAAGCCCAAAATCTGACTTGTATCTTAGTGCAGACACTAAGAGCCAATCACACAAGCAGGAAATTTTTTTTTATTATTTGCTATTTTTTTTCCACAAAAGTGGAGTTACCCTTGAAGTTTAATTGTCAAAAAATTTTGGCCATGGTGTTTTTTTAACCCCTTCACACTTAGCGATCGCATATATGCAGCCTCAGTGAAGTGCGTCTTTATCTGTGGGGCCACATACATGAAGAAACAGAGAGAACTTTAGGTCTTGTACTAACAATTGGGAACTTGGAGGACTGGTTCGCAATCACTATGAAAGCCTGTGATTGGCTATCACAGTGATCAGTCACTGTACAGCCTGCTGCTGTAGTTTGTTTCTCCTCTTGAATAGAGATAAAGATACATTGTATCATTATATATATCTATATATATATATATATATATATGTATTAAAAAGGAAAAGATTAAAAAATAAAAATAACATAGCTAGATTAGAGTTTGATCTAGGTAAGTGCCAGGGTTAGAATCAAGATTAGGGTCAAGCGTCATGCTCAGAATCAAAGTCGGGATAAGTGTATTTTAGGAAGGATGAAAAAAACAGCTTTTTTTGTAATTTAGTATCAGTGTCAGTTAGTGTCAATGTAGTTTAGGAAGGATATACAAACTAAATGTGCACTGTTTCTGTTCTGATTGTTTCTGGGCCCCACTATGGATACAAACAACAAATAATATACACATATGTAGTATTGCTGCAATTATCATGAGTAGGAGAATTTGTTTTGAGTTGTTCTTTGGTGGTAGCTCATGGTAATAGCAAGACATATGCTGCTAAATTTAAAAAAAAGTATTTTGTTCCAGTTTGCCTGTGGTACAAAAAAAATCAAGAGATTTCAAATACTATTTACCACTAAATAAAAGCCCAATTTGACCAGAAAAAAACAAGGTATAATTCACCTGGATACACTAAGTAGTTGCAGTAATATACTATATACACTTTTACTAACATGTGTCAAAGTTGGAAAACTGTGTTCAGTTGTTAAGATTTGTTTTCGTTCATCATGAAGGGGTTAAGGGGTAACCCCAATTTTAAAGACACAAAATAACCTACTTAAATTGTAGGTGTACCCTTAGGGACACAAATACCACCAAATAACCGATTCCATAAAATCCTGAACCTGCCAAAAGGCATCAATAGTAAGCGGTTGACAGAGGCAGGTTCCTTCTGTATAAACTAATGGCCAGCTGAAACTAAAAGGGGGGTAGAGGACAGAGAGCTAGTGCCCTTTGTGATATCCTATGGGGTCTCCACTAAGCATTAGATATCCAATCATTCTATACAAAACCAAATAATACATGTTTTGCCTGAATGTGCTATTAATGCAAATTCCATACAGCAAAGTAACACATGGTGCAGCACAGTGGCTAAGTGGTTAACACTACTGCCTAGCAGCACCAGGGTCATTGGTTTGTATCCCAGCCATGGCACTATTTGCGTGAAGCTTGCATGTTGTCCCTGTGCCTGCATGGGTTTCCTCCAGCACTCCAACAACATGTTGGTAGATAAATTGGTTCCTGTCTAAATTGGCCCTAGTATGTCTATTTATGAATGTGAGGTAGGGACCTTAGGTTGTACGCTCCTTGAGGGTAAGGGACTGATGTGAATGTACAATATATGTAAATTGCTGCTTAAATTGACAGTGCTATATAATTACCTGAAATAAATACAAATTTATGTGAAGACAGTTTTTAAATCTGCAGCATTCATTGCAATATTAGCTGGTAATCGTGCCACAAAGGCACTTATTGTACGAGAATGATAGCGTTCTGTCCCCATCTCCTATTTTGGCTCCTTTGTTGTCACCCTGTCACACAGGCTTCAGTATGAGACTGCAAATCACTGTTTCAGCACACATTACATAGGCAGGGTCCACAGATGATAGTAGTAGGAAATATGTACTGAGAAATATCATACATCCATTGATCAAAACAGAAGTGAAGCTTGAAGCTTGTGGGCCCCAATCCAAAAGTTGACCTGGGGCCCCCCATTACCTTCCACCGTGTGCCAAGATATGATAGCTGTATGGTGGCTGTCTCAATCTTCTCTCCCTCCTGTTGCCGTCTGCACATGTGCACAAGGTGGGGACAGGCAGGCAACACTCTGAGCTGTCGGATGAAAGCGGTAGGTAAAAAGGAAACTCAGCAGGCCCTCTGACTTCCAGATCCACATACTAGCCCACCTTGTTCACCCAGCAGCTCACAGTGTGGCCTGCCTTATCCCTTCTTGTGTGCACGTGAAGGGGTTGGAGGGGTGTATTGTACTGGGCTGGGTGGGGGGCTGATCAGAGAATGTGCCCCCCATATATCACAGATATCACAGCTTTTTGTTTTTTAAAAAACACCTTTCTTTTATAAGTTATTAACATTATTAAACAGCACCCAATTACCTTATCTCTTGGCCAGGCTGCAGCGATATGGATGTGCAGGATATCAGGGAAAAGTAACACCGCCCTTTCTGGTAATGACACATGCCCTCCTGCCTCCTCTTGGTATTGACAAACGACCCCTCCTTCAAGAGCCCCCATATAAGCTAATCATAGATGGGCCCCTCCTCCTGTAAAGACAGATGACTTCCCTTCCTGGTAATAAAACATGCCCCCCCCCCCCAGGTAATGGCAGATGACCCCCTACCCCCACCAGGTAATGACAGATGACCCTTCCCCCCACCAGGTAAGACAGATGACTCCCACCAGATAATGACAGATGACCCTTCCCTCCACCAGGTAATGACAGATGACCCCCCCACACACACAAGCTAATGACAGATACCCCCTCCCCCATCAGGTAATGACAGATACCCCCTCCCCCATCAGGTAATGACAGATACTCCCTCCCCCACCAGGTAATGACAGATACTCCCTCCCCCACCAGGTAATGACAGATGACTCCCTCCCCCACCAGGTAATGACAGATGACCCCTTCCCCCACCAGGTAATGACAGATGACGTCCACCTTCAGGTGCCCTCCTCCTAACAACACATGCCCCCCCCAGGGAATTACTGATTCCCCCCCCCCCACCATCCTGGTAACTTCACATTATGCTGACAACGATAGATTCCCCATCCAGCTCCCCCTCTGCTCATCCAGCTCAAACTGTCACAGTAAAATCTGAAGCCTCTGGAGCCTGCAGTCCCTCGGGGGCCCCTCAGGAGGTGTTTCGGGATTTTGTGAGAATTTTTGTGTGAGTGTTAGCAGGAGTTGTGGGGAGGGGCAGGCCGGTGTGTGTCTATTCTCTGTACGGATCCAACCGGTATCTTTTTACCTCCCCAAAAGCAGCAGTACCAGCTCCTGGATGGTGCTCTCCTCCTCCTCCCTTGCTCAGCCTGGTGACAGCTCGGTGTCCATCCCCGCTTGGTTGTCAGCAATGTGTCAGCATTGGTTATCTCTTGTTGCTTGTTGACACCTTCCCATCCAGCAGGGTTGGCCTCACCCCATCCTTCCTTTGCTACTCTCCGGCTCAGGACTTAAAAATGGAGCCAAAATCTCAGAGCTTCCACTTTGCTCTGGATTCCGTATTGCCCATCATAATGACAAGGAGATAGCACACGCCCTCCTGGAGCATGAGCAGGGCCACAATTGTAACCCATGAGACCCCTGATGCTATGCTCATGGCAGAAAAGTATCTGCAAAAAAATTGTTTGCAAATAGGCTGCAGGAGTTCAGAGGATGTAACAAAGTAGAAAAAATTATGAAGGGGATAGCACAGCAGATCAGATATAGCAACCAGAGCTACTTTTTTTAGCTTTAGACTGCGTTGGTGCCTTTTCTTTTATATATATTTATATATATTATATACATACATATATATACAGTATATAGACAAGCTGGCCTTGGGCTTTAAGAAATACATCAGTGAATGGTCTGTCCAACGATTATCTTTGCCATGGTAACTCCTAAAAAGTACCACATGGCATACTAGAAATCAATGCATAGTGTAGTTACATTTCCCATGAGCACGAAGAAAAAATGTACTAGAAGTACTATGCTGGGCAGTAATAGCAAATATTGCATGTTGGTTTAACTCGTGGTTTGGAGGACACCAAAAACTATTGTGTGTGCTAATTGTTTGACTTATTAAAAAATAATGAAAGTAAGAGTTTATTTGAACTGAGAAATAAATATTGTGCTCTTTAAAGGACAAAATATATACAGTTATGGCCTGCCAATCAATATGTCTTTACATTGCTCCTTTTTTAAAGTACCGTACATATTTTGTTAGATTATTAAGAAATGTATATACCTGTATGTATTTCCTGCCATTTACTTAATAGTTCCTCTCGTGTTATGAGCCTGAAAAGTATTTCTCTGGTTGGTGAACTTTTAACAGTGCCTGCTATTATTTTTGGACACTTTTTGCTGATATCTATAATTGTTCTCCCGGCATGAAAACCAGGCACCATCGAGCATCCCAGCACCTGGAGAGAAATATCTCAGATACAGCTTAGCTTACCAAATCAATTTACTATGTTCCACTACAAATGAGTAAATCGGGAAAAGTGCAGAACCTAGAGATGGCTGGCAACATATCAAGTCCTTTCATGACCTTGTTGTGAATGACAGTCTGGCTGCTGAAATAAACAGATGGATGGACAATGTCTAAACTCGAAGACATAAAAGTCATCACAGCCCTGAATTGTTTCTGCTAGTCACTTTCCCATGACATAGTGTACCAAACAAGACTGGAAATGGAAAATTACTAAATACAAAACATAGTGGCAAGATTTGTTTTTCTTTGTATTTCTTTAAAGGTTGTATTTATTTGGGAGAGGGACACTTGACACACATATATCTCAGTAATAAAAGTAATCTGTATCTATGTTCTTACCTGACATATGAAATAAAGGGTGCGATGGCCAATGGATTGTTTGGGGGGCATTATTAGTGACCATAATGCCACAATTGTTGCCTTCTGAAGCTGGACATAAACTAGTAGATGTTTGTTAAAAATAGTTTTTGGAAGATTTGTTAAATTTTCTAATAGTTAATGGGGCCAAATCGACATTCATTTTCATTTTGTGATGAGAAAAATCAAAGGAGAAGGATGGAAATTGTTTCTCAAACCAACAGAATTCTAACTGTGAATATGGTTTTCATTCGGTAAAAAAACATACTGATTTAAATTTGGATGTGCAACCCAAAATCGAAGAATTCAAAACGTTGGCATAGCAATCCAACAAGAATTTTCAGGGCATTCAGATGAAATTTGAGTCCATAATGGACTGAATTTCTGTATGAGCATTCAGATAAAATTCTAGTAGTGTATGGCTAGTTTAAGTCACTATAAGGTCACAGTGATGGGGTTTTCGCTCTTGTATGTCTTGGGTAATGCTCCTGTGTGTGGCTCTTTCTGCATGCTGACCCTCAAACTACACTGCCATCTCCATCAGTTACTTACATAAACAATCCTCTCCTTCTGCATGTTACCACTGGTCATTAAGTATGGTACAACATAGACATAAATGATTCCCCAGTTGTGTACAGCGGGGCACAGAGCTTTTTGCTAAACAGGGTTTGCAGCAGATCTAGCATAGCTGTGTTGGTGCCACCAAGGAGAAACCTTGTGTGCTGAAAAAATGGACTGTTGTCTCAAAAAGACTTAGTTATTTCTATATAACAGAGTTAGCTTTATTTCTAGTCATGATTGGTGGATGTAATCATAAAAATGTTTCAGGTTGATTCGCTAAATTTTCCTCCATGAGCTGATAGTTACACACTCTTTTATTAATATATAAAATCCTGAAAGCTTCCCCAGTACTCAGTCAATGCATTTTGTCAAAGAAAGAGATAAATATATTCAACACCAATACCAACATAAGATGCCATAGCGCCATTGATGTTGATGGTAAAAAGGCCATGTATATAAGATGTTAACGTCAACTCTCTGCAGACTCCAGGCTAATTCCCAAGTAATCCAAGGAAGCCTGTTATGAGCATAGTGTCCCTTCACTCTGCTCACTATTATCATTGCTTACTCGAAGGCCACGCAAACACCAGAACACCAGTTCCAAGGGAACTGGAAACACAATGAAAATAAAACACGTATAAGATGAGAGGGCCTATACAACAAAATGTGTCAATCATTAAAAACTTCTTAAAATTTCCTGCTTGACTTTTCTCCAAAAAAAAAACTTTAATAGGGGACTCTTTGGAACCAAAATTATAAATCAGGCCTTTGATTTAAGCTGATTGTAAAACTTAAATATAGCAGTGTCTTATATAACTAATTTTTTATTTATACTTTACTATTAAGGTATTTTAATTTTTATACCTTTTGCTCTAAATTTGGTGGAATGTACAGATCGGGCTGTTACGTGCAGGGCAGAGTTTATACTGGGACCATGATCACACAGAGAGAACTGACAAACAAGAAACTGTTCATTGCTAGCAAACTGTACGTCATTCTCACTGTGGAAAGAATATTAGAGGAGCCAGGAGTCTGAGGAAAGCTGATGTATACATGTTATCTACTTGTATTTTTAAACTTTATAGTTTGAGGTCAATTGTGATCTTATGAGTGCTTTTTATGTTGATTTTAATGGTGGATATGTTTATAATACTATTATACGGTTCTTAGTGCAACACCAAGAACAGAGAACAACTAAGTACACACAGTTTGGCAAAAAATATTATATGTATGGATCTTTTCTTATATTAACAGCGACAAAGCCACACTGCATGTTCTATAGCACAACAATAATTTTGTACCAAGACATCATTTACCAACACTACATAATTTGCTAACAATCCAGTAAAAATATTTAAGCCATTTTGATGAACCAAAAGACAGTCCAAAGTTGCTCTAATTAAAGTTTTAGACATACAGCCTATAGTGATAGAGTAATAGGATTTTCTATCAAAGGATATAAAATATTTGTGATCTCACAAGCCCCCACATGCAGAGCATATGGCAACATCAGATATCCTAACATTTGCACCGTGGTAAAATAATTCACCACACATACCACTTCACATGCAGAATGCACAACGACTTATCAATAACAGCTGGTTACTACCCAGTTGTGAGTATAGAGCTTACTTTTGATTGACAATGCACAGCAGTGGGCAGATTTAAAAGCCACTATTGAATTGAATGCAGCTATGGATCTGACCACCTCCATGGGCTGTCAATCCAAAGTAAAGCGGACCTCATGGGGAGCTAGTCTCTCAGTTCTGTGGCTGTTCCTGCCTCAGTACAAAACTCTTCAACCACTGTGGCTGTCAGTGTGACAGGTGCAGTGCCTAGGGATGGAGGGTGGGAGTGAATGCACTAAGTGTCTAGTGTGGATACTCTTTCCTCAGTGCAGACATAGACAGACTTCACTTTCAGTGCTATGTTTTAAAGGAATCCTAAAGGGTGTCTACAACACTCTTTATGAATTCCCCCGACTGTGTGCAACTGTCAGCTTTT
Organism: Staurois parvus; assembly: GCF_062004578.1. Lineage (NCBI taxonomy): Eukaryota > Metazoa > Chordata > Amphibia > Anura > Ranidae > Staurois > Staurois parvus. The sequence goes on from NW_028317943.1 coordinate 22,244,514, forward strand.
AGATTTGTGCTCTGTACAAATCTGTATTTAGCTACCCTGTAAGTTGAAATGAATATATGGCTCAATAAGTGGCGTGTGTACACAGAAAAAATTGAGCTCACCAAAAAGTCCAGTTGGAACATCTAAGGTGGCTTCTTGGTGGCCTCAGACACTTGGTGCAGCATCTCTGGAGATAATGAAGTAGCTCTAAGTGAACAGATTAGGGAAGAAGAGGGTGCAGTCTATGTGTAGTATAAAACTTGTTTATTGGGGTGAAAGACAATTGGCAACTCGCATTGAACAGCTAAAAACACTGGCTCATCAAAAAGATGCAGCTTTGTCGGGTGGAAGTCCTCAGCACAGCAGGACCCCTGGGTGAAGACAAACACAATGGCTAGGCTAGTGGAGTAACCTGTAGGGCCAAGAAGAGACACCAGAGGGTGCCAGACTAAGTACCTTATATACATGGATCAATGGGTGCATATAAATTGGCAACTCACATGGTGGAAAGAATTAGTGCTTTAAGTACAGTATCACCATGATCAGCAGCTAGTTCAGTAAAAGCTTCACCCTCCCGATAATAAATCTATATGAGAAAGGTCATGGTAACAGAAACAAAAATTTCTACAGAACACATAAAGGTTTAAATCTGTAAAAAAAAGAAAAGAAAAAGCTTGCTAAAATTACAATAATAAATGGAATTTACCCAGGACATTTTTCTTTTTTTTATCAACAAAACTGGCATTACATGTTAAACTTTACAATTGTTACTGTTAATTAATTTAACCTTACCTGTATAACACTTATAACTGTATATGTACTGCCCGAGCCAAGAATATGTCACTTAAAGAATATTCTTCCCTGTAGCTAGTAATGTACCTACTGCACCAGCATCTCTGATTGTCCTTGTAGAAAAGGAAATTAGCTTGACTTATCTTCATTTCTTTGTGATGCTGGAGAGCTATGCAACCTAGTAGTGCCACCACCATAAATCTGACAGCAGAAGTACAGCAGCTTTTTTAATGAGGATGCAGTAGAATAGGTGATGCAGGGGCTAGGTGATAAAAAAAATCCAGATTTGTCAGCTTTTCTCTCAAGGGAGAGATAAAAATAAAGTATCTGTGATATTTAATGCCCAGTGAATACTTGCTGACTTGTGTGTGTTTATAGTGATTCCTGAGAAGTGAATGCATCATGCATTATACAGGCATCACTCTCAGGAAGCAGTTCAGGTTGCCACTTCGGCCACAGTCGTATGTCATACAATCTGTCCTCATTTACTATTCTGTGTTATGTAATAGGACCTTTGAATTTCCAGCTCAGTGCTTGAAGTTACTTACATCAGTGTTGTCAGTGAAGTGAGACACGCTATACTTAATACTGAAACAAACACATTGAGGCTAATCAGTTTTGTGAATTGCATGAATATGCTAATTATCTGTACAGAAAGAAAAGTTATCTGCAATGTCTTCACAGGGGAAATGTTAAAGCAAACCTTTACCCCTTAAAATTAATTATTTGAACCTGTCTCCAGCTCCCCCCCTCTCCTACAATTTTTTTTGTGATTTCTACTTTTTTTTTGCAGGGCAGCACTCTGTCTTTGCGTGCTCAATTCCATGTATGTGCAGATGCACTAAAAGGCTCTGCCCAGCCTTCAGAACCTAGTATTTGCACATGCGCCAATAAAACTTAAAGGGGCACCTCAGTCCCCTTAAATCTGCCCCCCCACACACACACACAAAGGTGCTGCCATCTTTGAAGGCCTGGTGCATACACTGAAGAGCTCTGCCCAAAGAAAAGATAGAAATGTGACAGCAGAAAAAAAGGCCAAGTGGTCCATTTTTTCAATTCCTGCATGTTATTTTTTTGTCCTAAGCATGTTTGAAGCCATTTACTGTTGACCAACTCACTACCTCTGTTGGAAGTCTATTCCAAGCATCAACTACCCTTTCAGTAAAATAATACTTTCTAAGATTATTTAGTTATTACAGATACTTATATAGCTCCATCAATTTATAAAGTGCTTTATATGTGTGTGTGTATGTATATATATATAATGCACATTCACATCAGTCTCTAACCCTCAAGGAACGTACAATCTAAGGTCCCTAACTCACATTCATACATATCCATATTAAGGGCAATTTAAACAGGAACCAGTTAACCTACCAGCATGTCTTTGGAGTGTGGGAGGAAACCCATGCAGGCACAAGGAGAACATGCAAACACCAGGCAGGTGGTGCTGGGGTTAGGATTTGAACCAATGACCCTAGCACTGCCAGGTGGAAGTGCTAACCATTTAGCCACTGTGCCCACACCTATGCAGCCTTTGTGAAAGCCTTTACTTTGCCTTCTAGCTTTTTGTGCTGCAGGGCAGCACCTCCTACTTTCTTGCCTGGTCAAGAATGATGTGTGCTCAATTCCACAAGTGGGCAGATGTGCTAAAGGGCTTAGCCCAGCATTTAGGACCTAGGACCTAGCAGAACAATTCGGCAGATCTAAACGCACACCGAGTTGTTTCCCTGGTGCATTTGCAAAGAGGGCAAACCTCAGGATGTTCCAGACCTTGGTTTTTCCACATATGCAACAGATGTGCAAATACTTGGTCCCGAAGGTTCGGCAGAGCCCTTCAGCACATCTGCACATGTGCCAGGCCTTTAAACATTTGAGCACCAGTGGGGGTGGAGCCAGAGTTAATGTGACTGAAGTTCTTCTAAATGTTGTTGGTACATGGGTAAATACCAGGTCCTGAAGGCTGGGCGGAGCCCTTTGGCACATCTGCACATGTGCCAGGCCTTCAAAGATGGTGGCACAGGTAAGAGAAGGGCAGGGTCTGAAAGACAGGGGCTTCTAAGTTTTGTTTTGGTAAAACTGAAATATGGGACAAATTGACCCCTGCAATGGGGCATGCCCTGCATTGCATGGGTTAAGTGCTTATTTTTGTCTAGGGCAGGGGTAGGTAACCTGTGGCTCTCTAGCTGTTGTGGAACTACATTTCCCATGAGGCATTGCAACATTACAAAACTGACAGTTACAGCTATGACTTGCAGAGACATGATGGAACTTGTAGTCCTGCAACAGCTGGAGAGCCGCAGGTTGCCTACCCCTGGTCTAGGGGAACAAATAACCCTCAATTCACACCTGAGTGATTTGAAGTGCGTTTCCAGAAGCACTTCAACCCACAACACTCAGATTTTATGTTATTTAATTTTGTCTGTTCACATCTGAGTGATCAATCAATGCTCAGATAAAGTACATGCCTTCTTTGGGGCATGATCATGCATTTTCTGACTAAACAGATATCAATAGAAGCACCTATGTTTGTAACTTTTGTTCTTTTGCCTGACTTTATGCCATTCGACTGTCTCCTCCTAGTAACTAGCTTTTCACTGACTAAAACAAAAATTCTTAAGCCTGAAAATGTGCAAAAAATGTACTAACATGATAAAAAACACACACAAAATGACAAAAGGCATTGATGGTCCAGTGTGAAAGTATCCAGAATCAGTTATACTTACCTTACATCACTGCTTCTCTTGGTCTCTGGCACAGATCTCAATGCAGACTGCGAGGCAGCAAGGAACTGAGGGAGTTAAGGTGAGTGTAAGGGTATATTCTAAGGGTTACTACATTCATTCAAGACTAGTGTAGTAGCTGTGAATGTTATTGTGGACTTGGGTTTTATGAATGATGACACTCCTCTCCAGTCACCATCTTTCAGAAGACAAGCTGTCTGTCAGCTACTACTATAGTCATCTCGTTCAATCTAGCTGGTGGCTGCAGGAGGTTGTGGGCCCAGTCTTTTATCAATACAACAGGAGCAGAAGAGGCACAGACTGCATGGCAATGAGGGCTGCAGGATTCAACGCTGCCTGTAGCTCTCCCAGTATGAATGCCCATAATTTGGGCTTCTGCCTGGGGTGGAGCTAGAATGTCTAACAATCGTTTAGGGTACACTGTCAATGACTTTAATTGAAGTGTTTGGCAAGCTTTGCAAGTTGCCAATGCATGCCAAATGTAGATAAATGCAAAGCAAAACAATGCATACATGTTATGTTTTTATGTATATACTAGAGTGTTCCCTTTTTATATTACAGAACAGACACTGGCTTTGCAAAGAATTTAGAAATCTCTTAATAACACAAAGCAAATGTCTGTTCTTTGTCCTTGTGAATGAAGCCTAATGTGTCTTGTGCCTGCCTCTATTCTAAACGCTGTCTGTCCTGTATTAAAGCTGAACTCCAGCCAATAACAATTTCTGGCCATTTGTAGTGTAAAAATAAATGAACACTAATAAGGTGTGTGCAAAGTGTGGCTACTCTTGTGTTATGTAACACTCACTTACTTTCATTGCCCCATAACAGTACAGTCAGTGGCAAGAGTATGGGGCTGAAACGTACAGCTGTGGCTGAAATTCACAGATCATGGCTAGTTTCTTGCTCTGTAACTCATCCATTTTGAAAACATCTTTCAGTAAATACATGTTCTGTGCTTAGAGGAGGAGGTAGAGATGAACAGCACAATCTTCTCTCATCCAATCACAAACTTGTTTTAAAAGAGGTATGGGCTTTAAAAAAACAAACATACAGTACATATTCATCTAGGTGGGTGCTGCATTAATTGGATTCTGAATCTGTCCCCTGCCGCCTCTACACCAAGGACTGAGTGATCAAAGACCACTGATCGCTCAGTTCTTGGTCTTCAGTGAGCAGAGAACCAGTGGCTACCAGTCTCCGGCTCTCTGCTATGCCCTGCAGTGCACACTGGAGTGCTGGACACTGGAGGAGGGAAGGGGAGCGTCTGGCTCTGTCTGTGGTTAGGCATCTGGGAGGATCCCGATATTAAAGTCAGGATCTCTCTAGATCAGGGGTCCTCAAACTTTTTAAACAGAGAGCCAGTTCACTGTCCCTCAGACTGTTGGAGGACCGGACTATAGTTTAAAAAAAAAAAACTATGAACAAATGCAGACACAGTACAGGAGATGACCAGAGACTGCAGACATACAACAGCGGCGGGAATACTGGGCCGGCCGCTCCATAAGACGCACAGACATTTCCCCCCAAGTGTGTCCCATCATTGGTGTCAGTGGGAGGAATAGTGCCGCCCCATCATTGCTGTCAGTGGGAAGAATCATGCCCCATCATTAGTGTCAGTGGGAGGAATAGTGCCCCATCATTGGTGTCAGTAGGAAGAATCGTGCACCATCATTAGTGTCAGTGGGAGGAATAGTGCCCCATCATTAGTGTCAGTGGGAGGAATAGTGCCCCATCATTGGTGTCAGTGTTAAGAATCGTGCCCCATCATTGGTGTCAGTGGAAGGAATAGTGCCCCATCATTGGTGTCAGTGGGAAGAATTGTGCCCCATCATTAGTGTCAGTGGGAGGAATTGTGCCCCATCATTAGTGTCAGTGGGGGGAGGAATAGTGCCCCATTGTTGGTGTCAGTGGGGGGGGGAATAGTGCCCCATCATTGGTGTCAGTAGGGGAAGGGGATAGTGTCCCAACATTGGTGTCAGTGGGAAGAATAGTGTCCTATCATTGGTGTCAGTGGGAGGAATAGTGTCCCATCATTGGTGTCAGTGGGAAGAATAGTGCCCCATCTTTGGTGTCAGTGGGAGGAATAGTACATCATTGGTGTCAGTGGGAGGGGAATAGTGCCCTGTCATTGGTGTCAGTGGGGGGGGGGGGATAGTGTACCAACATTGGTGTCAGTGGGAGGAATAGTGCCCCATCATTGGTGTCAGTTGGGGGGAGGAATAGTGCCCCATCATTGGTGTCAGTGGGAGGAATAATGCCCCATCATTAGTATCAGTGACACCAATGATGGGGCACTATTCCTCCCACTGACACCAATGACACTTAACTTGCTGACCCCTGTTCCAGCATGGTGCTGCTGCAGCCAGCATACCTGGTTGTAGCAGTACCATCTGCACGGCACACTTACCTGTCAGCTTTCCTTCTTCACTCCGGTCTCTCCCTCACTCGGTGTTCGTGGGGCCACTCGGCTCCGCCTCCTCACTGGTGATTGGCCACCTGTGTGCCTTTCCTGAGCTACAGTTCTGGCGCCCAATCACCGGTGAGGAGGCGGAGCCGAGCGGCAGCGCGAACATCGCGTGAGGGAGTGGCCGGAGTGAATGAAGGAGCAGCGCTTCCTGGACTGGATCGTCGTGGGACTAGGACACGGAGCCAGGTAAGATACAGCAGCCCCCTGCCCGCCCCTGTACTTAGTGTCCCTTCCTCGTGGCAAATACGCCCCTGCCCGTAAATGTCCTCGGCAGGCCGTAGTTTGAGGATCCCTGCTCTAGAGTCTGGAGTGGATGAGTGATATCAGTCATCAGCAAACGTTAGCCCGATGACAGCTGAGTACGGGTCACAGGAGTGCAGAGCAAAGTGCACTCCTCTGACTTACAAGGGAAGTAGGGTCAAAAGAGTGTTGGTCCTACTTCTCCTTTAATCGTTTGAGCTCCAGGCTATTTATGAATGGTTTGTGGATGGAAAGTGGTTATTTTTTATGGAACTAGCCTATAAAAGCAAAGTGTTGGACCTACTAACCAGGACGTAAGTAACCTGCAAATCCTCCAGTATTGTGGTTGTTGGCCTGCTTATAGATTGTCTGTTTGCAACTGAGGCTCTCTATTGGATATAGTGCCCCCTTTTTCACTTGCATTAAAAAAAATCTGTAGATAATCAATTGGAAATAGTTTCCTTTTTCCCAGTGGCTAAGCAAATATTTTTTACTTAATTTGCCTAATTCCACAATGCTGCTACTGTGACCCAGCATCTCATCACACTGGTCGTAAGTATATCATTATGTATTTGTATCTGGAACATTCACTGTGCCAGTAAAATCTCTCTATGAGCTCCATTTCAGGAGTAGCTGATCTATCTGTGACAGCAGCCGCTCCAGCATTTCTACTGACACTATATATTAACTTTCTGCTTTGTTAGGCACAGCTACCTGCTCGTCATTTGTCCTCAGAGAAACTTTATATTTTTCTTAGTACAAGAAGTGTCAAGATTTCAATGTGGAAAGCTAACACATGTTGACTCTGCTTGCTGCTTCAATTTAGGAAGGATTTCTTTACAATAGCTAATGGTGTTTAAAAAAGTAAATTATCCGACTAAAAATCTAAAGAGTACTTGTGCTAATTAAAATGTTATAAAAGTGCCAATACTTTTCCCTTATTTACTTGTGTTACTTACTGGAGTGTTTAGGTAATTTAAACAACACTGATTTTATTACTGCATTTATTTCAGTGTTAGCAATACTGGCTTGTATTTTTTCATTATGATAGTTTATAGTAACTATATATCAGTAACACTGACTTAAAATATATACACAATGTGTGTTTTTGTGTGTGTGTGTGTATATATATGCTGTGTGTGTGTATATATATACTGTGTGTGTGTATATATATATATATATATATATATATATATGTATATGTACATATTTATATTTATTTATTTATAATAAACACCACCAAGGTGCAACTTTTGTTATTTCTTGCCTCTGCTACTCCCTCTAACTACTGCAACTCCCTCCTCATTGACCTACCTCTCCATAGGCCGCCCCCCTTCAGTCTCGTGAATGTCGTGAATGCTGCTGCCAGACTCATGCAACTTACCAACTTCTCAGTGTTTGCCCGTCCTCTCTGCTCCGCTGGCTTCCGATTGTCCTATACCAATAAAATTCGAAATATTAACAACAACTTACAAAGCCATCCACTCTGCCAGTAGTTACATAACCAACCCCATCTCAGAATATCAAGTAAACTATCATCTTCACTCTTCTCAAGACCACCTGCTCTCTAGCTCCATTGTTACTTCCTTTTATGCATGCCTCCAGGTCTTCTCCACAGCTTCTCTCAACTTGTGGAACTACCTACCCCAACCTGAATGGCTAGTTCCTACTCTGGCTGCCTTTAGGTAATCCCTGAAAATAAAGCCATATAAATCCTGTAATATATATATATATATATATATATATATATATATATGTGAGATGGGGAAACAGCTCTCATTGTTTGAACACTGTGTGGAAGTAAATTAATGTTTTGACTGACATTCTGCAGTTTAGCCACAAGATGTCACTGTTTTTCTAACACAGCCTCAGACTGCATAGATATTTGTATATTCATGAAGAGGTGAGGTTTTGCACTCTAGAGTTGGAGTGAACAGGAAGAGGAGACTGCAGCCATGTTTTGGACAATGCTGAATGAAGGGGCCGTCTGAGCATATCCAATGACATCCAGGTGTGCATGCGTCCCTCAGTGACCAGACCTGCAGCTGAGTGAAGCTGATGAGTTTGCTGCCAGGAAGCTGATGAGATTGCTGCCTGGAATGCTGATGAGATTGCTGCCAGGAAGCTGATGAGATCAGAGGAACTAAGCAGCATATACGGCAAGATCGCATGCTCGTTGGAGAGACATTTGTTCTATTTAGAGTCACCAGCGGATGCAAAGCAGACCCGGGTCGGTAAGATCGTGCATGCACCTCATTTCAGTGTTGGCGCCTTGAGACTGAGTCCAGGCCTATAGTTAGTTAGTTAGGGTCTCTGTTTGTGTCAGGCCACAAGTGTTGTTACTGATTATTGGAAGGACTCCACAACTTAAAGTGACATTTCACATTGGAGAGCTGATAAAATCCTACAAACTCAAGCCAGACTGGCGTTTTGCTCAGAAGGAATACTCAGGCACATGCTACAGGACCAGTTATGGGAGAGGGAATACTGTAGATTTGTGTAAGATTGTAAGCTGTTGTGCTGCATCGGAGGCTAGCCCATACCGTACACCCATACACTGATTCCTGCTCTTTTAGGGTAATAACGGGTAAGGTGTGGCAGCTTAGTTGTGTCCGCCAGTAGGTAAATTACTTCACTTTCTACCTTCATCCATCAGAAGGCGCGCAGCACAAGGGTCTCAGCCTTTGGGCTGGGTGGATGTAAATTTATTGTATGTTTCCAGCATTTGTGTTTGTGTTTATTTGCCACATCTAAGTAAAATTCTGTTGTGGCAAAAGCTGGTGTTGGGGTTGCTTTTCTCGTTCGTGACTTCACTGTATCCTGGGGAGCCCACCCTGGTACACGTCTTACATATACACTGCTCAAAAAAATTAAAGCAACACTTTGAAAATACATCAGATCTCAATGGGGAAACATATCATGCTGGACATTTGATCATTTTGATTTCCATCAAATGGCAGGGCATCAACCTACAGAGGACTGAATTCAAAGACACCCCAAAAATCAAAGTGAAAAAATGATGCAGCAGGCTAGTCCTTTTTGCTGAAATTTAATTGCAGCAACTCAGAATGGTATTCAGTAGTTTGTATGGCCCCATGTGCTTGTATACATGCCTGACAATGTTGGGCATGCTAATAATGAGATGACGGATGGTGTCCTAGGGTATTGCTTCCCAGATCTGGACCAAGGCATCACTGAGCTCCTTAACAGTCTGAGGTGCAACCTCGCAGTGTCGGATGGACCGAAACATGATATTCCAGAGATGTTCTATTGGATTTATGTCAGACAAGCATGGCGGCCATTCTATGGTATCAATTCCTTCATCCTCTTGTCACATGAGGCCGGGTATTGTCATGCACCAGGAGGAACCCAGAACCCACTGCACCAGCATAGGGTCTTACAATGGGTCCAAGGATTTCATCCGAATAGTCAGGGTGCCATTGTCCAACCTGTAGAGGTCTGTGTGTTACTCCAGACCATCACAGACCCACCACCAAAACGGTCATGCTGAATGATGTTACAGGCAGCATAATGTTCTCCATAGCTTCTCCAGACCCTTTCACGTCTGTCACATGTGCTCAGGGGGAACCTGCTCTCATCTGTGAAAAGCACAGGGCACCAGTGGTAGACCTGCCAATTCTGGTGTTCAATGGCAAATGCCAATCAAGCTCTATGGGGCCGGTCATTGCGCACAGGGCCCACTAGAGGATGTTGGGCTCTCAGGCCACCCTCATGAAGTCTTTTTCTGATTGCTTGGTCAGAGACATTCACACCAGTGGACTGCTGGAGGTAATTTTGTAGGTCTCTGACAGTACTCCACCTATTCCTCCTTGCACAAAGGAGCAGACATTGGTCCTGCTGATGGGATAAGAAGCTTCTGTGGCCCTGTCCAGCTCTCCTAGAGTAACTGCCTGTCTCCTGGAATCTCCTCCATGCTCTTGAAACTGTGCTGGGAGACACAGCAAACCTTCTGGCAATGGCACGTATTGATGTGCCATCCTGGAATAGTTGGACTGCCTGTGTAATCTCTGTGGGGTCCAGCTATTGCCTCATGCTACCAGTAGTGACATTGACCCCAACCAAATGCAAAACTAGTGAAAAATAGTCAGAAAAGATGAGTAGGGAAAAAAATGTCAGTGGCCTCCACCTGTAAATTCATTCTTGTTTTGGGGATCGACTCATTGTTGCCCACCTAGTGCACCTGTTGTTAATTTCATTAACACCAAAGCAGCTGAAACTGATTAACAACCCCCTCTGCTACTTAACTGACGAGATCAATATCCTATGAGTTTAATTGACTTGATACTTTAATTTTTTTGAGCAGTGTATATACACTATATTGCCAAAAGTATTGGAACGTCTGCCTTTACATGCACATGAACTTAATTACATCCCAATCTTAGTTGGTAGGTTTTAATATTGAGTTGACCCACCCTTTGTCACTATAAAAGCTTAAATTCTTCTGGGAAGGCTGTTCACAAGGTTTATGAGTGTGTTTATGGAAATGTTTGACCATCCTTCCAGAAGCGCATTTTTGAGGTCAGGCACTGATGTCGGACGAGAAGGCCTGGCTCGCAGTCTCTAGTCTAATTCATCCCAAAGGTGTTCTATCGGGTTGAGGTCAGGACTCAGGCCTGTGCAGGCCAGTCAAGTTCCTCCACCCCAAACTCACTCATCCATGTATTCATGGACCTTGCTTTGTGCACAGTCATGTTGAAACAGGAAGGGCCATCCCCAAACTGTTGCTACAAAGTTGGGAGCATGAAAAGGTCCATAATGTCTTGGCATGCTGATATCTTAAGAGTTCCCTTCAGTGGAACTAAGGGGCCGAGCCCAACCCCTGAAAAATAACCCCACACCATAATCCCCACTCCACCAAACTTTACACTTGGCACAATGCAGTCAGACAAGTACCATTCTCCTGGCAACCGCCAAACTCAGACTCGTCCATTGGATTGCCAGACAGAGACGCATGATTCATCACTCCAGAGAACATGTTTCCACTGCAGCTGCCCACCATGGAAACCCATTCCATAAAACTCTCTATGCACTGTTGTGCTAATCTGAAGGCCACATGAAGTTTGGAGTTCTTTAGCTATTGACTCTGCAGACAGTTGGCAACTTCTGCGCACTGTATGCTTCACCATGCGCTGAACCTGTTCTGTCATTTTACGTGGCCTACCTCTTTATGACTGAGTTGCTGTTGTTCCCAGTTGCTTCCACTTTGTTATAATACCACTAACAGTTGACCATGGAATATTTAGTAGCAAGGAAATTTCATGGATGGACTTATTGCAGAGGTGGCAACCTATCACCGTACCACGCTTGGAGTCACTGAGCTCCTAAGAGTGACCCATTCCTTCACAAATGTTCATAGAAGCAGTCTGCATGCCTAGGTGCTTGATTTTATACACCTATGGCCATGGAGGTGATTGGAATGCCTGAATCCAATGATTTTGAGGGGTGTCCCAATACTTTTGGCAATATAGTATATATACACACACACACACACACATATACATACAGTATAACAGTCCCAAGGGTAGCCACGACACATTGTTTGAGGTAAATCCCCAGATGCTCACCAACAAAGAAATCCGTACAAATCCAAAACTGGTATAGAGGCACTCATGGGTCTTGCAAGACATGTGAGTACCTCTATATCAGTTTTGGATTTGGATTTTGGATTTGTGTGTATATATATATACATACATACACACATATACATGCTGGGAGTATAGTTACAGTGGCAGATACATATTTTTTGTAAGGGTTTTTTTTTTTTTTTACAGTTTCTTAATTTAAGTCTCTTCTTACGAGATGAGAAAACATTTTCAAACCATTAACTGCATTCTGCTCCTGTGGACACAGTTAACTTGAAGGTGTTAAATAAATCCTTACATGTTGAATATAGCACCCTATGGAAATGGCAATTTAGTGCGGTTTGAAGGTAGAAAATCATATGTAATTGGCTTTGCAGTTCATGTTTTCTAACAATTACATCTGTGTCCTTTTATATAAATGAAATAATAGCATTCTGAAGAAAGTTAAAACATTGATTCATCAGTACAAGTTAACACAATCAAAATTACATTTATATCTGACACCATGCGCTTTCCCCATCTTTGTGGTCTATTTCCTATGAGCAACATGCTCAGCAGGGATTGCCAATAGTGTTAGTTGAATCCATTGAAAAAAAAACTAACAGTGCTCAAAAGTGTTTTTGATGCAGCAGCTCCTTGGACTTAACACAATTATCTCACTCAGTGGCATCCTACCTTCTTTATTCTCACAGTTTCCTTCTTATTATCCATGCTAAGTCTCCCGCACTTCTCATCTGGATCCTTTGGAAGGTCTAACTGTGTTTCTCAGTGTTCTATGCTAGGGTATCAATCAATAATGCATGTATGAAGACTCTACAGTTTCTTTTCTTTTGCAATTGACATCCTAAATAAACAGACTTGGGAGCTATATCATCCAATTCCTGACACTTGCTGAGTGGTATCTGTGATATTCGCACAGCTATTGCTTTAGGATATTGAGAGATGTGCTTGTGCACATCTATAGAGAAAGTAGAATACATGGATTGCTACTGAATGGAAACTATAGTACTATTTGTCAATCGTATTTTCCTTTTTAAGTTTTAAAAAATATTTTAATGTTATATGTTCTTTATGTGACAAATAGATATTTAATACATGCTTCAGTATGTGCAGATCATGCTGGGCTGTTTAATCAGAAAGCCTAGCAATAACTCCTGTTTGTTGATTGCTCCAGCAGAATAAGGATCCAAACAAAACCGTCTCTAGGAGGGGTGCTCTGAGTCATTTCAGTGTGGTGTATATAAGTGATCTGATATCCAGTACAGCACAACAGTAAACCAACTATCTGAAACCCTGCAACCCAAAACCCCCATTCACCATCTGCTAGTTGCAAAAGGAGAATTATGAAATAGGCAATATTTCGAATTTACCTGAATAAAAAAAGAATAATACAAATTTTAAAATGTATAAAATTATACTTTTGGGAAATGTACTAAAACTGAAGCAGACAGAATCTGGGGCAAGCTTCTAGCCTCAGCATGTTCAGTTACGTTTTGCAAATGAAAACTAGAAGCTGATTAGTTGACCTGCACAAATGATCAAGATTTTGGCTCCTCCAGTCTTAGTAAATTCCTTTTTATGAAATTCCTTTTAAAAATAAGTTGGAGATTTGATTGGTAGGCGCAGCTTTATCCCCACTATCCTTATCAAAATATTAAATGAAAATGCAGTCCTCAGATGCAGATGAACAATGGTGTCTCTGCTGTTGCTGTCTAGGATTAGGCAGTGTTTACATCGTGAGAGCACTGTCTGTGCCATGACTGCACCAGCCTCAGCACGTGGAGGATCGAGTCAGCAATGTTTGCACGTTTACACATAATGCAAATTACAGGCATAAAAAACAATTCCCAGCACAGTACTAAACACAACTAGTATATTTATCTCAAATCTAATGTTAAACTAATGTTGCATTATCGTTTGAGCTCAACTGTACAATATGGGCAATCATGTTTCAGGCACTAGGAACTGGATAGGGAGTTTATTTCATGTGATGAGAAAGGACAGTCAATTTCCCATTGTTGAGGGAAACTCCTTGAAACAAAACCTGGGAAAAAATATTGTCAACAATTACTACCCTTTGTCTGTTATGACCCATTCGTATGATGAAATGGAGCCATCAGGAAATCAAAAAATTGTTATTCATACTTACCCTAGTTTTCCTTTCCTTTGATCATTATATTTGGTATCAACACCACTGGTCTGCTAAGAAAGTCATGAAGGGCTCCTTGACTCCTAATGTTTCTATCCCTGAGACTCTTCTTGCTGAAGTGATCGTGACCTAAACAGACGGTTTTAAAGTGGTTCTAAAGGCTGCTGGTTATTTTTACCTTAATACATTCACTGCGTTAAGGTAAAAAACCTTCTGAGTGCAGCTCCCCCCTCCAGTCCCCCTTGTACTTAACTGAACCTGATCTTGACCGTTGATCTCCAATGCTGTGCACAAGAGCAGTGGCTCTCTCCACTCTCTCCCTCATCATAGGCTGGGGGAGCCATTGGCTGTTGTCAAACACAGCCTGTGAGAAGGGAACAAGGACTAGGACTGATTCACACTCTGTGTGTCTATAGACACATGGAGCTAGTTCAGGAGTGAACCATCAGGAGTGCCCCAATAGTAAATTACTTGTTATAGTGGGCACTCCTGGGGGGGAAGGGGGGGTAGCCAGGAGCGCTGGAGACCTAAGAAGAGGGGGATCTGGGCTGCTCTGTGCAAAACCATTGCACAGAGCAGGTAAGTATGACATGTTTGTTATTTTAAGGGAAAAAATTATGTTTACAATCACTTTAAGGTGAGATGCCCGAAAAACATGTCCCATTCAAAGAGATCAGCGGCCTGAAAGTACATGACTAATAGTAGATCTCATTCAGGAAAAAAGTAATTTTCTTGCTGGCCTCAGTCGTATGATTTAAGGTGAGGTGCCAGAGAGACATGTCCCATTCAAAGAGATCAGTGGCCTGAAAGTACATGTCTATTAGTAGATCTCATGCAGGAATAAAATAATTTTCTTGCTGGCCTGTCTTATGATGGCCCTGAAGAACTAAATCACAAGGTCATTAGGTGCCCACTGCACTTTAGTAAGACTATAATAGCTAACAATATTTTATTTTCAAGTTCTTAGGCTGAGAAACAGGCCCAGGTCTTGCTGAAGAAAGTCTAAGATATTCTGGACTTGGAAGATTGGCAAGTGAGAAATTCTGAGATGAAGCAAACTCTTGAAATCTTTGCCAGACTATGTTGTAAGTACTGTTAGTACTGCTTTTTCTGAACTGAAAAGAGTGTTGATCACTTTTTAGGAGTGTCCCAGCTTTACCAGCATTTGTCTTTCAAAATCTAGGACATCAGGCACAATTTTTTGGATGCCTGATAAATTATAGGGCCTTATAAAAGACATTTCAGTACCACTGGAAGAGGAACTGGCTCCTCTGGGCTCAATTCCAACAGGAGCAGATATCATGGTGCCTGAGCCAACTGGGAATTACTGCCAGGACTTTGGTCTTTCTCAGTCCAGTATCTTTTTAGAATTTTGTACATCATGGGGTACTGGTGGAAAGACATATGCTATATGAAACAGCCACTCCTATGTCAAGGCATCTGTCTCCAGTGTTGTGGATTGGGAACTTTTGAGAAGAATCAATTCCATTTGGTATAGGCGGGAGTTGCAAAAAGGTCCACTTGAGGAGGAAAAGTCTATTTTGACAAATTGATAAATACTTCTGGGACCAGAGACCACTCATTGTTGTCCAGTGGGGTTCCTGATAAGTAATCTGCTTGGACATTGTCCCAATCTGGAATCTAAACAGCCAAAAAATGGAGAACAGATTGAGCCCATGACATAATTGGAGTCACTTATTCCAGTAGTAGCCTACTGCTGTTGCATCTCTGCTTCTTGATATATTGTCTGTTTTAAAACAAATTACTTCCCAAAAAAGATGCTTGCAGGGCTTGATAGGTCACTCTCAGTTCCAGAATGTTGGAAATTGCTCTCTTTGAGGGAAAAACTGGCCTGGTCTGACTTGCCCAGACACATACCCCCACAGCCCTTCTGGAAAGCATCCCTCATCTATGAGTTTGGTGAGAGACGGACAATTCAAGAGATTTTCTTCTTTCATCAACTAATCCAGACTTTCCCTCAGCGAAGGGCTCTCCGTGAATTTTTGATCAAAATCCTCTGACTTACTCTGGTTCAGGAAGCCATTCTGGTGGGAGTGAGACCTCCACTAGGACCACCTAACTGTAGGGATTGTGGACATCATCGTCCCCACCATCTGCAGGCATTGGGAGGCCTTCAGACACTTGGTGGATGAGGCTACAGTTATCCTACTGAGAATGTTCTCTGTGTGAAAAGAGCCAAAACTGTGGTTACTATGCTTCAGTTTGTGAATAAACAAGAAGCCTCAGAGCACTTCCTATTCATTCATTTGTGCAACTGAGGCTGCATAGAAAAGAACTGAAGAATCTATGTCCTCAGTGGCTTTCTCAGTCGCAAATGTGAGACATCAGGGGTCTCTTTAGACTTCTGCTATTTCACCAAAGCCCCCCCCCCCCAACAGGGCAGCTCATAAAATGTAAAAAAAAATTACAATTCTAAAAAAGAATTTTAAAAAATAATGACTCATTCACATGTGCTTTGCCTTCTTAAGAGCAGACAGCATTTGGATCACTGTTCAGAGAGCATTTGGTAGGCTGCTGCTTTAACCCCACACTAGCACGCCGCAACTGCAGGGTGCTTACAGAGCAGCACTATTCACTTGAACGGGTCTTGTTAGACAGGGGTATAATTTCTGCTATGGCTGCAAATCATAGCATCACTTCCGTGACATGTGTACACCCTCAGCCACTGTCTCTGATGCTAAAGGGGATAGCTGTTGGTGGGTGGTAAATATACACAGCAATGTATTATTATTTTTATATGGTGTTATAGGCAAAAGACAATCAATTCCTGTTATTTTTACCAATCCTTTTATCAATTGATTTGGAAATAACAGTATAAGATACTATAGATAATTCATATGGGAGCGCGGCACTATTAGTATATTTATCTTTAGTCACATAGCACTGTTTAATGAGCTGGTGTGAGTGTCAGCGAACCACAGGTGTGTTGTATTTTAGTCATTATTTTTATTCATACAATCATTTAGAAAATCACAGGTTTTCTACCATAGTAGCTCACAAGTATATATATAAATTCTTTTGGTGGGTGGTAAAAGCGCAGCTCAACCATGGGGTTTTTACTGCCCACCAACATCACATGTGAATAACTGCCTGAGGACTCATTTACACAGATATTTTGGCTGTGTGAATCAGTAGATTTTTCATTTGGCTGGAGAAACCTGTTACTGTAAGAAGATACTAATGTATGAACACAGCCACAGGTTCTAATTTGGCATGTGTGCATGCATGTGCAGACACCTGCACCCACACACCTGTCAAATTAGGACCTATGGCTGTGTTTTTACTGGTACTGTGTCCCCGTAGTGTAACATACTGCACACAGCTCCAGGTGGCTCCAGTCACATAAACAAACTGCTGATTCACACGGCATAGGCCACAGTGCCCATATGAATGACCCCCAATACCACACACACACAGAGCTTAAGCAAGAATTTTGTTGTGTTTGAATCCATTAACAATGAATTTAGTGTATTTATAGTACCATTTGATATTTCGGGAAGGGAGGGGGTCGGGGGGTCTGCCATGTAGGCTGTACAGGGCTCTGTGATTTATAACAGCAGCCCTGATCTGGGTAGGGATGAGCTGGCTTTGGTGGTGTTCTTTTAAATAAATGGAAAAACTAGTCCTCCAGATGTATAACATGCAACATCGTTTGTAGCGACTGCAGATTGAAACGCTCTTTTAAAATGAACTTGTTAAGGTACTTTAGGTCTTTAATGACTGGTCTCCAGTTTCCCACCCATTCAGGAAGAGAGGAGATTACCCCCACAAAGCGTCCTTGATATGGCACCACTATAATTGAAGATTCTTCACATAGCAGAAAAGTACATCCCTTTTGACTCTGGATGCAGAGATTTTGTCAGAAAGACTTAAAGATGAGGCACTTTTTGGAACTTCCATATATAACCCTCTGTAATAGACCCCAGGAAAGTGTATTTTTTCTACAAATTGTAGAGTTAAACACATTCTTTCAGGATCTGCAGATTCCTTTGCCTCTATCTTTGGAGGGCCTTCTAAAATAATATTTTTAAGTTTTAGAAGCCTTCTGTGCTGGGGGATATAGCCAGACCTATCCCCCATCGATTTAGCGATGGCTGCATCCAATTTATATCCAGAGACTTCCCTTTAAAAGGAATCTTACAACATCATTGCTTTGAACTAGGGTCTGCAACCCATGGCTTAAAATATTTTAATCTCTCTGAGAGAGGCAGGTATCCCAGATTTAATGAGATCATTCAACACCACTGTGTTCTGGACCCAGACCTATAGAGCCTTCAACACTGAGGCAAGTGCCACTGCAAGTTTGCATGCTTTCCCCCTTAGATTTTCCTAAAATCTAAATCAATATATCAGTCAAGTCCGCCTTAACAGTGACAGCATTATGGAGAATCATCTACCATGACAGATCCTTCCTTTATATTTTCATTTCTGAATTAATTTGTATTTTAAAGTTTTGTTTAATTGCTGAATGAGGTGTTTATATCTGCCTTTGACCACTCATCTTCAAAAAAGAAAAGTTGGAAAGTTCACTCTTCATATGCCTGAAACACTTTATTTTCTTCTGATGCTCCACTGATGGCTCTTCCCAGGGTAGAGCTAGTCTGACAGACTAAATGAACAGTTGTACTCGAACTTAGTCAAGCCCTCCTGACTCCTTTTCAGAAGAAGAACCTGCAGAACTACCTGACTTGGGCAGATCTTAATCTGGGGTATGGAGGTGTCTATTTGGGGGTCTGGAGCAGGGGCGGACTGACAACTCATGGGACCCCCGGGCAATAGGAGATCATGGGGCCCCTGTGTCCTTGCCCAAACTAAAAAAAGCCTATGAAAAAGGTACCAGGGGCATCTCATGGTGCCCCCTACTGACCCCGGGACCTCGGGCAGTGCCCATGTTTCCAATTAGTCAGTCCGCCCCTGGTCTGGAGGTAAGTGCCTGGAGACAGATCTGGTAACAAGCTGCTTTGAAAAGAGGGTGAGCTTGAATAGGGGATTCTTTCATTGTCTCTTGAAACAGTCTGCTTCCAAGAAACAACTCTCACAGGCTGTCTTCCCCGGGAAAGCTACATGGGCCCAACACTTTTATGAGCAAGAATAAGGAAAGGAAAGAATATAATTGTGAGCTTTGTTAACTCTATCAGGGGTGGACTGACCATTTGGAAACTCAGGCCCCGAGGGCCCGTGTCAGTAGAGGGCCCCATGAGATGCCCCTGGTACCTTTTTTGAGTTTGGGCAAGGACACAGGGGCCCCATGATCCCCTATTTCCCGGGGGCATCATGAGTTGTCAGTCCGCCCCTGAACTCTATGACTGAGATTTGAAACACCTTTCTCTGTAACACTGAAGTGAAGAAATAGAAGAAGCTGAGCATTCCTGTCTGCATCTGGTGGTATGTGATGATTTGTGATCTAATCTGGATGGGCTGGAGAACAGAGAAGACGAACTAAGCCAAATGATCCCAATTGAAAAACAACCACAATGGAGAATGACCATCTACTTTCTCTCACAGGGCTCTTCTGGGGAAGGGGGTGGTTTTTTGCATTACATGCTGCAAAAATATCAAGGAAGCAAATATGCTCCATAAAAAGGCAACCGATCACGGCACAGGTAACCTGTGGTAAGGTGTGACCAATACCTCAACACCAGATGCTGCACCAGGGAGAAGCAAGGTCAGGTTGACAGGGAGCGATTTAAGCAGCTGGTCCAAAATAGAACACTGCCATCCAGTTTAAATCTGTCACCAGGCTCTAAACTCATCCCTTACCATGACCTTATAGGCTGCAGGACCCTGAGCATTCACAAAAGGCTCCAGGTAGATGACCGGGACACAACTGCATTGCAAAAGCAAAGCAGAAATGTCTTCATGCCCATAATAACACAGTGTCTGGAGCACATGGTGTACATTCTAGCACACATGTGGCCAGAATGCTGCCTACAGCCAGATAAAGTGCAACAAGCCACTCCTCAGAACATTGATCATTGCAAAGCACGAATATGCCCTGAGAAATACCAGCAGGGCTTTCTCTCCCTGCTCCATTTAGAATTAACCACAGAAGAACTGCACCTGTAACCCAGGTGGACCATCAAGGCTTTACTGTAGAAATGCATAGCATCATACCTGTAAAAAGAGAAAAAGGATAGAATGTTATGGCTCAGTGGTGTTTTAAATGTATGAGTGAATACTCTTATTAGGGTAGGGGGTACAAAACCTAACCCATTCATGTGCTGACATGGGGCTTGATGTTTCTTTTATGAGAAAGTAAGCAGGAAATAAAGAAACTACTAGCTGTTTTGCAGAGTACAGGGGCAGACTGACAACTCATGGGGCCCCCAGGCAATAGGGGATCATGGGGCCCCTGTGTCCTTGCCCAAACTCAAAAAAGCCTATGAAAAAGGTACCAGGGGCATCTCATGGGGTCCCCTCATGACCCCGGGCCCTCGGCCAGTGCCCTAGTTTCCAAATGGTTAGTCCGCCCCTGACAGAGTATATTTGGACTTCCCATAAGAGTGTGGCTTCATTCCTTACAGTTGGTGGTCTATCCAAGCAAATAATTTTGGGACGATCACATTCTAACTTTAAAACGATACAGAGTTTGCGATTAAACGTACCCTTCTGTGTTTGCAAATGACAAAAAGTTATGTAGTGGGATCAAGTCATTGCAAGATGTCTATAACTTACAAGTTGACATGCCTTGGCTGATTAAAGAAGTACAAATCAAATGTTTAACCACTTTCCTGCCTCCCTATAGCAGATATACTGCTACAGGGTGGCAGGGGTGCAGCCTTGGCTGTCAATTACCGGGTCTCGGCCGGTGATTACTCGCCGGCACCCAGTGATCACCGAGTATTACCGACAGGGGGAGAGAACTGTATGTAAACAACACAGATTTCTCCCCTGTGAGCTCCAGCACACTGCTTTATATGGTTCTGCATAGCAGAGCCATACAGAACAGTGTGCGTACAGTTGAAAGCACACACACGGCTTCCAGTAAAACAGCTCACCCTTAACCCTTTGATCGCCCCGGATGTTAACCCTTCCTGCCCAGTGCCATTAGTACAGTGTCAGTGCTTTTTATTAGCACTGATCACTGTATTGGTGTCACTGGAGATGTCAGTGACACCAAGTCAGCTCCCCCCCAGTGTTAGAATGCCAGCCGCAGTCTCACAGTCCTGCTAAAAGTCGCTGATCATTGCCATTACTAGTAAAAAAAAAAAAAAAAAAAAAAATTCCAGTATATATACACTGCCATTTGTAAAAGCTATAACTTTCATGTAAACCAATTAAATTACATATATTGGGATTTTTATTAGAAAAAGACCTGTAGCAGAATATATTTTGGCCTAAATTTATGCTGAAATTTGATTTTTTAAATTTTTTTACTGGACATGTTTAATAGCAAAAAGTCAAAAATATTTTTTTTTCTCAAAATTGTCGTTTTTTTTTTTTTAAAGAGCAAAAAATAAAAAACACACAGGTGAGCAAATACCACTGAAAGAAAGCTCTATTCATGGGAAAAAAGGATCTAAATTTCATTTGGGTGCAGCATTGCATGACCGCACAATTGTCAGTTAAAGTAACGCAGTGCTGTAACGCAAGAAAATGGCCTGGGCTTACTGGAAGATGATTGAATGCTGTTCCATGTAATTCAAGCCAGTTTAATTGGGCGAGTCTGTGGGGACAGAGCGAGAGATAAGGTGAGTAAGGTAGCTGGAGCTGATTTTTTTTCTTTTCTAAAGCTTTAATTATTACAAAAAATGGAGCTCAAAACACTCTAAAGCTTTCCTTTTTTGCTTTGCACTTTATCACTTTCTCCATTTGCTGTTGCAAATGTCCTGTTGTCAAGGTCTGGTGGTGCCAATCACTTGAATCAAGAACGTTTGTGCCGATCATTGGGCTCAAGTGGGAATTTCAGAGTAGCAGAGCTTTGGTGTAGGAAAGTAAAAGCTCAGTTCAGTCCAAAAGCTATCTTGTGCTCTTTCTCTGTAATAAAATGACTCTGCATTATGAAAGAATATTAGAAACATTTTAAAGATGCATTGCCATTAGCATAAATTTTCTCCCACACGTAGCCTTTTTAATAAAAGTAATCAAGTTTTATAATAACATGGGACAGTGATTATTTGCATTGTCAATATTGCCTTGCATTTTGGCAGGTAATGGAATACTGCACTAATCCTATGCTACAAATAGTTTTAAGAAGCTGTATGAAAACATCAGTCTATTCAGCTCTGTGAAACTGGAGCACTTAAGCCGATAGGAAGGTGTTGGACTATATGATTGAAGGAAACCTTAATGTAGAACTCTGATTGGGCTATGGACATTCAAATGTTTACTTATTCTTAACACACTGTATATAAGCTTTAAAATAAGCCCTCACTGACCTCGGTAGCTGTGGACACTGTGGAGCAATTCATTCTAAAAGTTCACAACAAAACAGTGAAGAAGCCATCCCTGCCAAGTAGAGCCCTGTAGAAATCTATGGGGTATGTCTCTAGATGAGCCCCATAAAGTTCTACATTGTGAAGCCATGGTGAGGGAGAAAGCACTTTACAGACGTCAGATCTTGGTAAGTGTGCATCTGTGGAGTGGGAGTGTGGGATCTGTTAGGTCAACTGAAGGCAAAAAGAGTATCCAAACTTTTTTGTTTTTGTACAAAAATGCACTTAGTCTTTAAAATGCTGCCACCATAGTCCTTGGATGTAGTGGTTGCATTAGTTTTCTTTTTTTCAAGTTTGTTTTCCTTTTTTTCACCTGATAATCCTTCAAACAACACACTTCCCGTGTGGCTACACTCACTCTTCCACTGTATCTATAGAGGGAACCAGGGTTGCCACCCAGATTGGACTACAAACACATCTGTCTTTGTTCATGTGCATTATAAAAGGGATGATGGGATTGCTAGTTTACTTAAGAAAGATAATATTATTTTGATTTATGTCCAAGGAGCAGGAAGTGACAAGAAAATGCAGTAACTGCATTACTGACAAGATCACCAGGCGTTTTCTGTGCTTGCTGAAAATGTTCTTAGCTTGATTAACCAGTTGCCGACCGCAGGTAGCCGAATGATGGCTGCACTGCGGCCGGCCAGTTCTGGGAGGCCGTCATATAACGTCCTCCCAGAACGTGCTCTACTGCGCGCCCTAGGTGAACTCCGTGATCGCTGTGTCCTACGGACACAGCTGATCGCGTGATGTGGTAAAAGGCCAATCACAGTGGCCATTTACCATGTAATCAGCCGTGTCCAATGACATGCAGATCACTGGGAAGTGCAATTGCTGGTTCTCGGTTGCACTTTCCTCACACTATCAGAGCGTGAGGAAAGTACTGCCAAGAACCGGCAGTTGTCAGAGCAGGGATTGGCACCGATCATCAGGGCACTGATGATCAGTGCCCTGATGATCGTATCCAGCAGTGCCACCCACCAGTTCCGTCCACAAGTGCCCAGCAGTGCCACCCACCTGTGCCCAGCAGTGCCGCCAGTCAGTGCCGCCCAGCAGTGCCACCAGTCAGTGCCCAGCAGTGCCTCCAGTCAGTGCCAGCTCATCAGTGTTGCCTATCAGTGCCGCCTATCCATGCCACCTCATTAGTGCCGCCTATCAGTGCCCATCAGTGCTGCCTATCAGTGCCACCTATCAGTGCATATCAGTGCTGCCTATCAGTGCAGCCTCATCAACGCACATCAGTGAAGGAGAAAAATTACTGTTTGCAAAATTTATAATAGAAACAAAGAAAAACATTTTTTTTCAAATTTTTTGCTCTTTTTTTTGTTTATAGCGCAAAAAATAAAACACCCAGCGGTGAGTAAATACCACCAAAAGAAATCTCTATTTGTGAGAAAAAAATGATAAAAAATTCATATGGGTACAGTGTTGCATAACCATGCAATTGTCATTCAAAATGCGACAGCGCTGAAAGCTGAAAATTGGCCTGGTAAGGAAGGGGGTATAAGTGCCCGGTAGACAAGTGGTTAACAAATTACTGCAACCAGCACATTTTAAGACTGGTTTGCAGCAATATATTATATTTTTTTTGTGGTTTAGATAAGCTTTAAGCCAGAGTAGAGAGGAGAGACAGAGGTACTGAAAATCTGCTTTCACTGAAGGTAATGATATGCATGAAATGCAATGAAATATACAGTATATGAAAGCATATGCCTGGTAAGTAGATAATACAGTATGTTGTATGAGTATACTTTGTAAAATATTCTCTTTGGAATTGTTCAGAATATTAATAGACTTAATGTATTTTATGGCTCCCCAGCTAGGATTTATGCTGGCAATGTGTTTTTTTTAATTAATGTCTGACTTTTTAACTATTTAGACACAGTTAACATGTAGATTTTTAAATGCATTTTAAGCACATTTAAAAAATCCTACTTGCTGAATTTGTTTATGTAGTTTACAGAAAGATTGTTGGTCTTACCAGAAATTTTACAAAACAGAGACCTAAGAGACAAGTGGTTCCTTCTTAGACAGGAAGCACAAGCCAGAGATGGAATAACTATCACTGCTCCCCTTAACTCTCAGTGCAAAGAAAATAAAACACTGGCCACCATAGTAAGTAATGGGGAGAGTGAAATGGTAAGACACTGGATGAAAACAATAAGTTCTTACCTGTTTTCAGTAGGACTATGATTTATTATTATTATTATTACAGGTACTTATATAGCGCTGTCAATTTACGCAGTGCTTTACATATACTGTATATTGTACATTCACATCAGTCCCTAACCCTCAAGGGGTGTACAATCTAAGGTCCCTAACTCACATTCATACATACACATACTAGGGCCAAGTTAGACAGGATCCAATTAACCTACAAGCATGTCTTTTGGAGTGTGGGAGGAAACCAGAGTACCCAGAGGAAACTAACTGTATATATTCCCCAGGAATCTTTCAGCACAGCGAGCTGAGAGAAAAGGCAAGGGGAATCCTCCAGGAGCAAAAGCACAGCTTATAGGAATACCTTTGGCAAGACCTTTTGTCCTACCAAAGTCTGGATGCTGTATTAAGAAAATATCCTTGCTGTAGTGCATGATATAAGTGCAATGGCTCAACTAAGCAACTGAGCTGTTGATGCCCATGCTCTTTGAGCTTATGAGGTGGGCAGATATGTAGTAAAGAAGCTTTAATCCAAGTAGGTAACTCTGCTTTCATACTTCTATAGACTTGTACAATGGCCTCATTGATCCAGCATGCTCAGGAATATCTAGCAACTTTATGGGGCCAACAGAATAGCATAAACAAATGACTACATTTCTGAAATGAGAGGTTTCTAGATAATGAAGCAAACAACATTAATTTCAGTACAATGAAGCTTCTTAGGGATACAAAAAGTATAACAAAAGAAAGGGAGGAATATGTCCTTTGTCCTGTGACCTCTGGAAGCTGCCTTAGGAAAAGCTATGCAGCATTTTGCTGGTCCAAACACAAACCTTTCAGGCAAGACTGACTAAAAGGATTCATTTCCTGAGAAATATGTAAATCATTCTCTTCTAGCTAAGCTGATGGCCAGAAGAAAGATAGTTTTCAAAAATTTAAAAAAATGTAAGGGAACATTCCAACAGAGGTGTGAACAGAGATTTGTATAACGTTGTAGCTGTGTAAAATAAAAACAAACTTAAAAGGTCCCACAAACCTGAAAATCCAATTAAGAATGAAAGCAATCTGCAGAGTACTAAGGGACCATATCCATTCTGTTTTAAAAAGTCCAACCATCGGTGATATCCCAAGGACAATGATCATATTTAATGAACCAGGAAAAACAGATACTTTCAAGATCTTAGGTAAATTGTGGGGGTAGCCAACTTTGGCTTTTGAGAAGAGTAGCAATCACTTTGCTGTAAACAAAAAAAAAACGTTGTTTCACAAGATTTGCTACTCAGGGTCAAGTCTGTCGAATGCTGAAATTAACTAGATGGGGAGAGGAACCTTTTACCAAAGGAAGACAACCACCACCGAGAATTCTCAAGAATTCACCAAGAATGACAAACAGAAGGAAAACACTAAGAGCAGGCAAAGTTTAAACCAGAGAAAATGGTATAATAGAAAACCTTAACCCTCCTTTGTAGACAGTGACCAACATGTAGTCACCTTGCTGTCAGCAGCCACACCACTAGCTGACTTTATGGTGAGGGACCTTCTGGGCCACCAGCATATAAATCCCATTACACATGCCTGATTAGGGGGTCCTGTGTGGCTCTAAAATGTTGTATTATGATGTGATCCCTGAATAAATGTTTGGACTTTACAATAAGATCCAAGGGGTGTTGCTGACATTGCCTACTTAGTAGCACTGGGCAAAAAGCACTTGCTACAATTTACTCACTTCTTTGTCACATGTCTGATATGCCCATGGGTTGCTGAGCAGTAAATCCAAAAATCTCTGCAACCATTCATAGAGCTCATTGGCAAGCATAAAGGCAGGAGGTTATGCTGTACACATCACAGGGTGGAAGTCTACACAGCAGTGTGCAACAGAGACCACAGTTTGTTGTGGGAAAATGCTGATCACACTCACATTTTAATTTCTTAAATCTATGTGTGCTACAATGATAAATCTGAATAGTATACAATAAACTACATAATTAACAGCTTTATAAACACAGATATTTGGGTCAGTTCTCTTGTCTCTAGTGGTAAACTCACTATTTTCTTTGATCTTGGATTGCATGTTCCAGTTTATATATAAAAGAATTGTGATCATGTACCAGACCAGTAATCTGGCAGAATGTAATCATCTGAACGTTGTCTTGAACTGATTTTTGTGTATCTCCTATTTAAAGTCTGTGACAGATGGATCTCCATCTGTGATTATATGCTACATTTTCATGTTACTGTCTATCACTAGTTCGAGGTTCTGAAATTTTATTGTATCATTTTCATTCTTATTTTGTGTTTTACTACCATTCACAATACAAACTTTGTAAATGAATTTATTAAAGCAGGCATAAATACAGTATAGCCCAGAATTGCATATATGTTAAACTCATGTGAAGAGTTTACCAAAAACAAAGTATAGCAGTATACTAATACCATATATCAAGGCTGACAGAATATTGTTTTAAGATTATTTTGCACTAACTAGCAAATAATAACAATTCATCATTATTAGCCAAATAATTAGTGACCATGATGAAAGCGTTTTTTTTTTTGTCAAAGCTTAATTGACCAAGCTGAAGTTAGAAGCTGACTGGCTACCATGCAGAGCTGCACCATAATTTGCACTCTCCAGTTTTAGTAAATCAGCCCCTATGTGTCCCCACTGAGAGGGTTTTCTTCCCTATCTCTTGTTTTAGTGAGTTTAAAATTTTAGATTCTCTGTTACTTTAGTCGCCATTCTCCTCAGCTATACTATATTGCCAAAAGTATTGGGACACCCCTGCAAATCATTGTATTCAGGTGTTCCAATCACCTCCATGGCCACAGGTGTATAAAGTGGAGCACCTAGGCATGCAGACTGCTTCTACGAACATTTGTGAAACAATGGGTCACTCTCAGGAGCTCAGTGAATTCAAGCATGGTACCCTGATAGATTGCCACCTGAGCAATAAGTCCATCTGTGAAATTTCCTTGTTACTAAATATTCCACAGTCAACTGTTAGTGGTATTATAACAAAGTGGAAGCAACTGGGAACAACAGCAACTCAGCAATGAAGTGGTAGGCCATGTAAAATGACAGAGCGGGGGTCAGCGCATGCTGAAGAGCACAGCGTATAGAAGTCGCCAACTATCTGCATTGTCAATAGCTAAAAACCTCCAAACTTTGTGTGGCCTTCAGATTAGCACAACAACAGTGTGTAGAGAACTTCATGGCATGGGTTTCCATGGCCGAGCAGCTGCATCCCAGCCTTACATCACCAAGTGCAATGCAAAGCGTCGGATGCAGTGGTGTAAAGTACGCCACCACTGGACTCTAGAGCAGTGGAGATGTGTTCTGTGGAGTGATGAATCACACTTCTCTGTCTGGCAATCCAATGGATGTGTCTGAGTTTGGCGGTTGCCAGGAGAATGGTACTTGCCTGACTGCATTGTGCCAAGTGTAAAGTTTTGGTGGAGGGGGGATTATGGTGTGGGGTTGTTTTTCAGGGCTTGGCTTCTTAATTCCAGTGAAGGGAACTCTTAAGGCATCAGCATACCAAGACATTTCAGACAATTTTGTGGTAACAGTTTGGGGATTGCCCCTTCCTTGTTCCAACATGACCACGCATCAGTGCACAAAACAAGATCCATAAAGACATGGATGAGCGAGTTTGGGGTGAAGGAACTTGACTGGCCTACACAGAGCCCTGACCTCAACCTTATAGAACACCTTTGGGATGAATTAGAGCAGAGACTGCGAGGCAGGCCTTCTCGTCCGATATCAGTGCCTGACCTCACAAATGCGCTTCTGGAAGAATGGTCAAACATTCCCATAGACACTCCTAAACCTTGTGGACAGCCAGCCCAGAAGAGTTGAGGCTGTTATAGCTGCAAAGGGTGGGCCAACTCAATATTGAACCCTACGAACTAAGACTGGGATGGCATTAAAGTTCATGTGCATACTGTATAAAGGTAAGTGTCCCAATACTTTTGGCAATATAGTGTATGTTACATGTCCCCATTCACATAGCTTAACTTGAAAAAATGTAGTCTACCTTTTTATAGATACTCTATTTTGGGCCCTTAAGCAGGGAAAAATACTACACAGTTCTTTTTGTGGACAAGGGGGCTGGGCTGCTGTGTTTGTCATAAAGAAAAGTCTAACTATATCTCATCTTAAGAAGGTTCCCTCTCACCAACTTCTACCCATCCTACAGATATAAACAAAGATCCTGCAGCCCCAGCTTCCCTGTGTTAGTAGGCAGCTGCTGCAGAAGAAAGGAGGGAGCGCTAACAGCTATCATTGTCTAGCACTCCTTTACACAGAGCTGCAAGATCATGTGACCAGACTGGAGTGGATTAAAAATAGTTAAGTATACAGATCTATTTTTTTTTTTTCAACAGGGTAGGCAAGATAGGTGGAAGGAGGGGGGAGAGAACACTTTTAACAAAAGACATAGTTATAGTTTTCTTCCAGTTTAACCATGTATGTACTGTGCAGACAGATCTTCATTATCAATTGTAACTAGTTTTGAACACTATTGTGACCTGTTTTTTTTAACCTGTTCTTACTTTTCTGTGCTTCTTTTTTCTGATTTTTCTGTCATTTCATGACCCCTATGTTGTGTCTTGATACAGTGATTAACAACAGTACCTATGGGCACGTCCCATTGGTGGCATGCTCTGGGGGCTACATGTTGCATCAAACACATTGATGCACTGATTATGGGAGGGCTCACTATTATTTATGTAACTCTGGTTTTCAGATTAAACATTAATGTTCCTCTCTCTCCTGTATTTATTTCTTTGCCTTTTTTTTTCTTATCTATTTTTGCTTCATTTTCCCAATTTTTCAGCTTGACAAATCCTCTCCTGCTTCCCTCACTTTCTTCTCTTCTGGTCATACAAGGGACAATTTGTGGTACAGGACGCCTTTTTACATTTTGCCCATATGCTTCCATAACCGCACATTCCTAACTCCAGAAACCACTAAACAGCTCATCCACTCCCTCATCATATCACGACTCGACTACTGCAACTCCCTCCTCACTGGCCTGCCTTGCCGCTGGCTATCCCCGCTTCAGTCGATCCTGTATACGGCTGCCAGACTCATTCACCTTTCCAACTGCTCCATCTCCACCACCCCCCTCTGCCAATCCCTCCACTGGCTTCCGATTGCGCAACAGATCAAATTCAAAATCCTAACGCTGACGTACAAAGCTGTCCACCATACTGCCCCGAACTACATCACTGACCTAATATCCAAGTACCGACCAGCACGCACACTCCGCTCCTCACAAGACCTCCTTCTCTCTAGTTCCCTGGTCTCCTCCTCCCATGCCCGCCTCCAGGACTTCTCCAGGGTGTCACCCATCCTCTGGAACTCCCTGCCCCAACCCATCAGATTATCACCTACTCTCCTCTCCTTTAGGCGCACCCTGAAAACCCATCTCTTCAGGGAAGCCTACCCCACCCCCTGCTAACCTGCTGACCTCCTCCACTCTTGCTACCACCCCATCCCCCACAGCTATCTCCTCCTGTGCCACCATCCCCTCCCTCCTAGATTGTAAGCTCGAAAGAGCAGGGCCCTCAATCCCCTCATGTTTTGCATTGTATTGGTATTGTTCTGTCACATGTTCTGTCCCCCTTTGTAATGTACAGCGCTGAGCGAACTATTGGCGCTTTATAAATACTGTATAATAATAATAATAACCTTAGCAATGCCCAGACTCAATGCACATGTGCATAGGCTTAAAGGACCTTCTGGTCAGCTTACAGTCTGCACATACTCAGATGCACTGCAAGAGCCACATGTACTAACTGACCAGGCATGTGAGCCCAATAAAACAAGTTTCCTGTACTGATATTTACTGGTTATTTTTAATTTTTTTCTATTTGTTTTTTACTTCTGGTTTCCTAATATCAGGCAACACTAGCAGTCCTGTCTGCTGCTCAGGTATTATTCTGCCCCTTCTAATTGTCCAGAACTCTATCTTGATACAAAATATAGGAATCTGCCCACTAGGTAGAATCACAGTACATGCATGTGATCAAGACTTAGGTGTCCTTTTATGACACAGAGAATAGCTGTGATTCAGAGGATCGCAGCTATTCTATGGTCATTCACAGTTTATAACACTCAGGAGAACATGTTCAGCTCTTCACTGGAGATCTGTGTTCTCCCTCCAGATTCTCCAGCCCAGAGCTGGAAAATCGGAGGGACCGCAAACTAAGCAGAGATAATTTACCTCTGTTTAGTAAACTGATCTTTTACTGTAATCTCGCGAGATTATAGTAAAATCAGCCGTTTTCCAGCGTTTGTAGACCGTTCTCCCTTCGTTTGGAGAACTGATCTACATAAGCGTCATAAACGGCATTCACAGGAGAACTGTGTTCTCCGAGAATGCCGGAGAACTGAGCAGTGATCTATTACTGCTGGTTCATAAACAGACACCTTAGTTTATACTCTTCAGATTGAATCTGAGAATATGGAGATGAACAATCTTGTCATTTACGTTGACTTGATATTTATAGCAATTTTTACTTTCTGCCACTTTCCTTTTTTCTCCCTTCAGTTCTTTTCTCCTTTCTCTCCATTCTTTTCTCTGTTCTGCTACTTTGAAGTGTTACACAGAGTGTTATATGGCATGAACACCTTGATATACTATTCCTCCTCTAGATGAGGACTACAGAGTACACATGGTGGTCCCACAATGGTAATGCTAAAATGCATGCACATACATGCACTGGTGCACTAGTTCGCTCTCATGCATTAGTGTGTGTTGCTAATACATATGCACCTTGTTTCAAACATGAATTGAACATTACATGCAATCTATTTTTCATTGCACATACTAACAGTGAATGTCTGGAAGGTCCTTTTTACTATGGGTGGATTTCTGTATATGTGGGCACTGTTTGTTTATCACATGCCTTAGGAAAGGTACTTGCGTGGACCCAAAATGTTACTTTTCTATGTGATCATGCAAGAATAAAGAGCTTTGCACTTTAAAACAAGCTTGTCGGTGTACTGGCAACATATTTAATTTCAGTTTCATACATTGTACACAGGGGCGGACTATTGGGGAACTCGGGCACTGCCTGAGGGCCTGGGGTCAGTAGGGGGCCCCATGAGATGTCCCTGGTACCTTTCATAGGCTTTTTTGGGTGTGATTTGAGTGTGGGCGAGGACACAGCGGCCCCATGATCCCCTATTGCCCTGGGGAACTCGGGCACTGCCCGAGGGCCCAAGGTCAGTAGGGGGCCCTATGAGAGGTCCCTGGTACCTTTCATAGGCTTTTTTGGGTGTGATTTGAGTGTGGGAGAGGACACAGCTGCCCCATGATCCCCTATTGCCCAGGGGCCCCATGAGTTGTCAGTCCGCCCCTGGTTGTACACCATGACTAGTCAAGACTCGTTGCCTTTTAATCACGTTACCAAGAGAAGGAAAGAAGGGATACAGAGAAAAAGAAAAGAGGAGGAGAAAAAAACCCTCACATGGAAGAAAAAAGGTGGGATTTTAAAGGTGCCATAAATAGTAGGACAACAGTATAAAGTTGAATTGTACAATGTTTATTGTTAAGTCAGTAAAAAAAATTAAAATCTAAAAAAAATACACTTAAGTATCCCATATTATTTGTAGTACTTGTTCAAAAACATGTTTCCAGTGCAATGATTCTCAACATATTTCGCCTATTTCAGGCTTCTTCAGGAGATATTTAATATTGCACCTACAAGAACAAATTTATGTTGATTACACAATATACCAACAGATTGAATATCCCAAGTACATATATCAGAATAAGACAAGTTTAAGTCATTGCAGATCATAAGTAATATACATCATACATATAAGTAAACCTGTTTCAAAAGTTGATGAAAAGCAACTTACCAAACAATTCATATATAGCTCAAGGTGACAAATGGTATGCAGAATAGTAGCAATTTGATTATGGTGCAAGTTGAGAGGTAGAAATGTTGTGCCCCAAGTTATTTTTTAAAACAGTATGTTAGCAGGTGCAGTTAACTTACTTGTCACTAAATGGCTCAGTTCCTAAAAGGAATTTGGTTATTAGGTGTCACCCCCCCTTTTAGAGAAATCCCTCCTCTAGTGATGTAATAGGTGGAGTAAGTATCCACATACATGCCAGTGTGGGAGGGACCCGAGAAAGACGGGACATGGGGGCCAGACAGCCCAGCGCTGCTATCTCCTGCAGAGCTGATCTAAAGGACCCTCTGCAGAACTAAAGTCCCTGGTGAGGTGGTACAGAACATGGGAGGAATAGCTGTAGTAACCCTGTCTCCTCTGACCTATAGAAAGCACCTTGATCCCTCCTGACCTTCATCTGCAGGTCCAATGACTTGGTGATGGAAGCTTAATGCTGTGGACTAGGTATACATAGGGTAGTGGCTCCAAAGGGAAGGAATGGAGCTGTAGAGGGGAAGATGGGCTTAAAGATTTGCACCTTTGATACTGCTATAGAATGTCTAACCTTGCATGTGGCATTCCGCTCTGCAGATTCTGTTAGTCAGCTCATGTCCTGTAGTTCATGTCAGTGTAAGATTTCACAGAAAAGTTACAGTAAAGTCTGAAAAAGGCATTTACAGTATGTATGGACATTCCTTTATTTTCTAATATTAAGGCCTCAGGCCAGGAGAATGACACAAGATGGCGGAGAGTTTCTCAACAAAAGCTGGGTGGCTGTCCTATCTGAGAAGAAGCAGGTGGATGACTTGTAATGTTTGGCGCCAAATTGTCTGCAAGCATCATTTCACATAGGAGCTGCTACAGCCATTCCTGACCCTCAAAATGACAGCTAGGTTTTCCTGAAAATACCAGCAGAATTGACGTAACTATCAAAGAGGGCAGTGTATGGGGTACACAGTCCTGCTTGTGCCCTGCATTCCCAGGATTCTCAGTGGATTTGTAATGGGGCACAATGTCATTCTGACCTAGGCTGGAAAGCAGAAAGTGCTGTGATGCAGCACAAAAAAAATACTAATTATTTCTGTTTGCAAAGGAACATCTTTCAATTCCTTAAAAAGGAGGGGGGAGGAACAAGAAAAGCAAAACATATTCTTATGAATGACTTTTTGCTTTATGTGGTTGAAAAACTGGATTTTTTTGTTACTTACTGTAAAATCCCTTTCTCTGAGTTCACTGATGGGCACAGCTCTGCTGAGTCTTGACCATAGGGTTATATCACTACCTTCAGGAGTAGGACACTAGGCTGAAAAATAACTTAGCACCGCCTGTGGGCAGTCCTTTCTGGCATAAAATCCTCTCTCTGCTATAGGCAATCCAGTTTGTAACAAAGCCGTGTCAGGAGTAAAATGTACAGTAACAAAAAATCCTGTTTTCTCTTACGCTCATTGACGGACACAGCTCTACTGAATCTTGGCCATAGGGATGTCCCAAAGCAGTACTTCAATGAGTGGAGGGCAAACCAAAAAGCAACAGGAGCAACCAGGCAAACATGCCAGCCACCCAAACAACCCCTAAAGGGGCAACAAAAAACCTGAAAACAGCAGCATGCAAATCCATGCGGCCAAGACAAGCCTCCAAAGATGCAAACATCAACTGTGAAAATTTGGTAAGAGAATGCATAGGCGACCAGGTACCTGCCTTCCAAGCCAGAGAAACAGACGCTAGAAAGCACTGGAGGCACTAGTGCCCACATGGAGTACTGCATAAGGAGCAAGGGAGGAGCTCAGCCCTTAAGAGTGTACACATGAACAAGTGTCCGACAGATTCCAGAGAAAACGTGGTAGAAGCCACGTTTTCTGAAACCAACCATGAGCATAAGAGACATCTGACCAACCAGCAGGAGGTCGCAGTTGACAAAGACACACTAACCACATGGACCACATCCAAAGTGGGAAACGCAACCTCCTTGGGATTAGGAAAAAGACAAAAAGGAAAAAGCTATGGAACTGCAGGTCCCAACAAGGAGCCAGGTCTCTAATCCTGAAAACTAGGCAGAAAAACTGGATTGCTTATAGCAGAGAGGGGGTTTTATGTCAGAAGGGACTGTACATAGGTGGTGCTCAGTTCTTTGTCTGGCTAGTGTCCTACTCCTGTAGTGGCAATATAACCCTATGGTCAAGATTCAGCAGAGATGTGTCCGTTAATGAGCGTAAGAGAGAGTTTTTTTGGTGCAAATATACAGTACAAGAAGGCAACACAGCAAAGATTGCTCCCTAACTAAACTAACTGATGCCTATATACTGTGTATATACACAGATCTCTGAACCACCAGTGGTTTAAATGTTTATGCAATGAAATGCCCCCCATCCTTTAGAGCTAGATATAAAGTATACTGTATATAAATTTGATGTCAGCGGTTGTGTCCATGTAGCTGCTGCGTCCCAACAGACATGAATGAGACTACGTGCATGCAGATGCAAGGAACATGGATGTACACTCAAGTACAGGAGGTGGCCACACAGAGGCTAGACATTGGCACCACTGAGTGCCAAAACATAAAAACAGTGTTTTCTAAAAGCAATTTTCGATAGTAGTTTAGTAAACTAAATGTAATCCAGCTTGGGAAATATCCTGACTCCCAATACGGCCAAAAGACATTGTCAGGCATATCTCTTGACATAAGATATTGTACATTCGGTTTTGTATGCATGCTGAGTTAAAAACTATTTTTCCTTTTATTGTGTGTGTGTTAAGTTGTTATGGCCACTGAGCTGTGTTTGGTCCTTGATGAATTATAAATAAAGCATTCATCTTTTTGCCAAAAATATGCTTACATAGTAAGTTATTATACAATTTTGCTGTGTTTAACTAGAATGTTTATACACTGAATTGTAAATATTTGTTGTGGTTTATAAAACAGGAAGCTATCGCTGTCACTGAATTAATGCTTTACATAATTCGATTGCACTTATTTATTTTGTTTGTAGAATTGTAGGGTATACACATTTCTTTAAGTCCTGTTTCAGTGCTCCTTTATAATTAGAAATGACTTTCTTTTGTAGTACACTCCACTCATCAGCATCTAGCAGGTTCTGTCACTGTGCAGTAACAATATTGGGAAATCTGCTGTATTAAAATTAGCTTGCTGATCATAGCATGGCATATGTACAGAGTAGTAGCTGTCTTCTTAAACTCATAAAGTACATTTATACTACTGTTTAAATTTCATTTTTGGCCTTGTAGTCCAGAAGAGCAGCAGTTGTATAACAGTTTCTGTTCTGGGTTTTGCTGGTATAAGCTCAGTTGCTTTCCCCAGCATCCCACTGTGTAATGGGATATAGTGTGTGGAAGAACACAGACCCTGGCCTGCATATCAGTGCCTCTTAAGTCAATCCCTGGTTAGTGGAGTGAGTGACCAGCAGGTGGATGAAAGGAGTATAAATAGGTTGGGTTCCAGAACAAAGTTCTTTTTTCTTGGGGGAGCAAGAACTGGCCTGAGAGTTGTGGCATCCCTGGGAGTTCGGCTGCATCCAAAAGAATCCTTTTTGGGGTCCAAGCTTGTGCTTTGGCTGGGGGTCCTCTGTTCTAGTCTCCTGAAGATTGCAGAGAGCTCTTCTAAGGACCCAGGACAAAGGCAAATCAAGTACAGAAACTGACTGATACTGCAGGCGGCTATACAGTGTTCAGGAAATAGTGAGTAACAGTCTTCTGGACTTATAGACCTTCTTTGACCTCTTTTGAGAGAGACCATTCTTTCTACATTCAGGACCATACTTTTGCTGAGGATTCCCTGATTAGTACCAGTTTACCTTCACTTTAAAGAGGGTGCCCTCACCCTGAAGGAATAGTTCAGATTTAGTGTTCTCTACTGCAAGTTGATGAAATTATCTTTTGGGTCTGGTGGATTCCTTAGCTCCAAAAGTAAACAACAGAAAGAGATGGCACACCAGCCTAGTGCACTATCCAAAAGATGTTTAACTCCTTGGTGCCGACCGCACGCAAATATGGGGCACCACTGAACTGGGCTTTTTTCAGTGGGACTACATACACTATATTGCCAAAAACATTGAGACACCCCTCCAAATCATTGGAGTCAGGTGTTTCAATCATTTCCATGGCCACAGGTGTATAAAATCAAGCACCTAGGCATGCAGATTGCTTCTACAAACATTTGTGAAAGAATGGGTCACTCTCAGGGGCTCAGTGAACTCAAGCATGGTACCGTGATAGGTTGCTACCTGTGCAATAAGTCCATCCGTGAAATTTCCTTGCTACTAAATATTCCACGGTCAACTGTTAGTGGTATTATAACAAAGTGGAAGCAACTGGGAACAACAGCAACTCAGCCATAAAGTGGGGGGCCACGTAAAATGACAGAACGAGGTCAGCACATGCTGAAGCACACAGTGCATAGAAGTTGCCAACTGTCTGCAGAGTCAATAGCTAAAGACCTCCAAACTTCGTGTGGCCTTCAGATTAGCACAACAACAATGCATAGAGAGCTTCATGAAATGGGTTTCTATGGCTAAGCAGCTGCATCCAAGCCTTACATCACCAAGTGCAATGCAAAGCATTGGATGCAGTGGTGTAAAGTACGCCGCCACTGGGCTCTAGAGCAGTGGAGACATGTTCTCTGAAGTGACAAATCACGCTTCTTTATCTGGCAACCCAATGGAACACTTTTGTGATGAATTAGAGTGGAGACTGCGAGCCAGGCCTTCTCGTCCGATATCAGTTCCTGACCTCACAAATGCACTTCTGGAAGAATAGTTGAACATTCCCATAGACACACTCATAAACCTTGTGGATAGCCTTCCCAGAAGAAATGAAGCTGTTATAGCTGCAAAGGGTGGGCCAACTCAATATTGAACCCTATTGACTAAGACTGGGATGCCATTAAAGTTCATGTGCGTGTAAAGGCAGGCATCCCAATACTTTTTGACAATACTGTATAGTGTATTTGCATATCTGTCTTTGTGCATGCCGTGCGGTGCCCTCCCAGCATGGAGACCTGGGTCTTACTGAGAGTCCTAGGTCCCGTAGTAACGATCGGGACCCAGAACTCCTGATTCCAGGTCACCTGATCGTTGTGATAGCCTGTGGTTGGCTATCACAGTGATCAGTCACTGTGAAGCCCGCCCCTGTTTTCTCTCTGTGAGTGGAGGAGAGCGATACATTGTATCTCTCTCTATCCTTGCAGAAAGAAGAAAACAAGTGTGTGTAAAAAAAATAATAATAATAAAATAAAATAAAATAGAAAAAACTTTAAAAAGAATACCTAGAACAAGGTTTGATCTAGGTCAGTGCCAGAGTTAATGTTTGGGTCAAGGTCAGGGTCAGTTTTTTCTGTCAGGATTTTTTTTTTTTTTACATTTTAAAATAGTGTCAGTGTATTTTAGGTAAGATAAAATAAAAGCAAAATGTGCACTATTGTTTCTGGGCCATTCTACGGGTACAAACAAGTAACATACACATATGTGGTATTACTGCGATCATCAGGAGGAGGAGAATTTATTTTGGGTTGTTCTTTTGTGGAAGGTTATAGTAGTAGCAAGAAATATACAGCTAAATTTTAAAATATTTTGTTTGTTTTTTTTACTGTTTTGGGCCAGTTTTCCTTTGATAATAAAAAAAAAATCAGGAGATATCCATTACCATTTACCATCAAATGAAAGCCCAATTTGTCCTAAAAAAACAAGGTATGATCCACATGGATGTACAAGGTAGTTGCGATGATATGTATGGGTTTACTAGCACATGTCAAAGGTGCAAAATTGTGCTTAAGCATTAAGATTTGTTTTACCCTTAGGTTTGGTGGGGTCAATATAAATCCAAAATAAAACTACTCGCAAGCATAGAAGAAAACACGCTTATCTTGCCACACTTCCGTGGCCAAATGGAACAATCTATCAGACACGGGGGGGGGGGGGGGCACAACAGGGTCCCTGAAGGCTGATGCATTTTGAAGGATTATCTTTCTTCCCCAGAGGCTATCTAGCCTTCAGGAACCCCGGTGTCCCCCCCCCCCCGGTGCCTGGGAGATTTTTACATTTGGCCACGGAAGTGTGGTAAGATAAGCATGTTTTCTTCTATGCTTGTGAGTAGTTTTATTTTGTATTCATATTAAAAATCTTTTGGATAAAGCGCTAGGCTGGTGCACCCTCTCTTTCTGGTATTTTCTTTTAGTTGTCACTGGACACCCCCAGTCCTAGAGGGTAGCATGGTTACATGTGATGTTCCATATGATCTTCCATGCATCAACTGGGCTATTACACTTATGCTCAGGAGACTATTCTTGTTGTTGATTCCTTAGCTCCCACAAAGGAGATCTGCACCTTACTTACATTATTGTTTTATTACGCTAGGAAGCTTACTATTGTCTTGTGGAAGAAGCCTACAGCTCCTTCCATTCAAGCCCGGAAAGGGCTAGTAAAGCTAGCCCTAATGCTAGTGCTAGAGCACTTTATAAGTTAGCAGAGGAGTGACAACTAAATTTGATAAGGTGTGGGATTGGTAAATAATATGTCTACAGTATCTGATTGAGAGATTTTTATTCCAATTCTTTCCTGGTCTGAAGTTTACTTATAATTGTTGTGTATAGACATGAGATCCTAAAAAAACTAATTGAGATATCCTCTGTCGGGTTGCTGTTACTTTGATAATTTTGGGGTAGATGGTAGCTATGCCTTGTATGTATTTTCCCTTATATGGTGGCTGGTAACTGGTGAACCTTTATATTTTAAGATGCAAATGTCATGGACTCTTAAGTTTGGTTTGTGTGGTCTGTTATTCAGGCTCTAATTGTGGTTTTGTACTTTTTTTTTTTTCTTCAAAAAAGTTGATGAAGTTAATTGGAGTATCCTTAGGTTCACCCTCACCCTATCCTAGTCCTCTAACAATAGAAAATAAAAACCTCCAAAAAAAAAAGACATGCACAGCCTGTTCCTTGATTCGAATGACTGTGAAATACTGTGCGCCTGGCTGCTGTGTGCCTTTCAAGCAATGGAACATGGGACCAAAAGCCAGACCAGTCCCAGGTCTGCACCTTTTTTGGTATATATTTTTTGTATTTATAGGGTGAAAAAGCAGAAAGGTGCATCACAATAAAATCCACCCAGAGGTCTTGCCACTTTATCCTGTACAAAGATCCTGAAAAATTATGAGCCCTCACTCTGATGCCTTCATGAATATCAAATATACTTATACAGGGTGTGAAAATTTAAATCCCGGAATGGAGTGTAAAAAAAAAACCAAAATGTTTGCTTACCTATACATGCACAGTATCTTTATCACAGCATGCAGGGTGTCCGGACCGCCATAAAATTTCCCACTTCTGTATAGGTTCCGGTTTCTCTTCAGTGGTGATCATCTTTGGCTTTTGTGAGCATAGATTACATTTTGCTCTCTTACCGTGGAAATGTAGCTTACAAAATTCATTTAGTTTTTTACTGCTTTGGGAAATTGCCATATTCTGTAAATAATAGGCCTGGACTGGACTATGCCCCCAGAGAGCATGTCCAATTTTTTATTTCATGGTACCAATATAGTTACAATGTCTCCCTCTGGTAGGCATCTGGAGTCAGCTCTGTATACTCTATATGAGGATTTGTGTGATCTTTAGCTGGAGTGTATTAATATATTTGTGAATTGGATATTAAAATGGTGGTAGAGGTGCATCTGATATTAAAATGGCGGTAGGGGATATTATAGTCACAGGGGTATAATTACGGTAGTGGTATGGTTATTATGTGGTAGACATTATTATAGTGGCAGTAACTAGTTTTTATACAAATTAATATAATTTTGTAATTGGGGAAAAATAATATGGTGATCCAATATGTTATGATGTGCTGAGCGAAATTATACAGACAAGTATTGGCCGAGGTGGATGTGATCTGGTATTGGCAGATGGGTGCTGAGGAGCTTCACCGGTATGGCCAGATCTAGGGGGGTGCTGAGGTGGACTATGCTTCCCCACATTTTAGTTGTGCCCCCCCAAAGCCAACCCTAACCTGCCACTTTACTGCCCTAACTTGACAAAATACTACCCTAATATGATACTCTACCATCCCAGTTTGACACTAAACTGTCCTTGACTGACATTATACTGATCTCAGACGTATGCATTGTGTGGGGAGAAGGAGATCCACTGTCTGTGCCCAGTCTGTGTGCAGTGCAGGGATGGGTGAAGGTGCTGTGCCCCTGTCCTCTGCCCTGCCAGCAGTGACCCCTAGGCTAGGACAGGCTAGATCCAGCCCTGTTCTCTAGCACATCATTTCAACATATGGGGCATCCTACTTTGTCTAAAACTAGCCCTGGCTATTTCTGCTCACTAAAGCCAGAAAAGAGGTGTCAAGAACGATTGTGTGTTTTTGCTTACCTCTGAGTGCTACAAAGGTAAAACTTGCTTGTATCATAATTGTTCATTATCACGGACTTAGTTTAACTTGTCAAGAATATAATTACTTAAAACTGTGTATATGAGGTTTTCTTGTACAGTATTTGGCAAAAGGCTTTGAAATGCATTCCCAGCAATGTTCTCACCCACAGGCAGCTCTCCCAAGAATGGTGGTCAAAGGTTGTCTCTCTACTTATGAAGGGACCAGGTATGCAAAGAGAAGAGTGCCGAAAGCAGTAAGTATAACATCCAATTTAAAGTGGTTGTAAAGGCTCAAGGTTCTTTAACCTTCATGCATTTTATGCATGAATGTAAAAAATCTTGTGTGTGCAGAAGCCCCCCCTAATACTTACCTGAGCCCCATCGCTATCCAGCAATGTGCATGAGAGCCTCGGCTCTCCGGTGACTCTCCCTCCTCATTGGCTGAGACAGCACTGGCAGATATTGGTTCCTCTGCTGTCAACCACAGCCAGGGAGCCAATGAGAGGAGGGCGGGCCACAGCTCTATGTGTGAATGGACACACAGGGCAGCGGCTTGGGAGTGAGCCTGCTTGGGTGCCCCCTCAGAAAGCTGCTTACTGTGGGGGCACTCGGGAGGGTGCAGGAGCACCAGTAAGGGACCAGAAAAGAGGAGGATCAGAGCTGCTCTGTGCAAAGCCACTGCACAGAGCAGGTAAGTATGACTTTTTTTTTTTTTTTTTTTAAATATTGCCTTTAATATAAATTGTATTCTAAACCACTTGCCCTCCAGAAGCCCCCTTAATGACCAGCCATTTTTTGCTATTTGGCACTGCGCTTTTTCAACTGGTAATTGCACGGTCATGCAATGCTGTACCCAAAACAAAAATTTATGTATTTTTTTTTCACATAAATAGAGCTTTCTTTTGGTGGTATTTGATCACCAATGGGTTTTTTATTTTTTGTGATATAAACGAAAAATACCAAAAATGTTTAAAATATGTTTTACTTTCAGTTATAACAAATATATATACATGGATGGCATAGGGGGCAGCGTGGGGCGCATGCATGCATACACACACGGAAATAGAAAGTGATGTAAAATTACATCACTTTGCCCAGAGCCATGGCTCGCCCACACATTGTTGGCGGGGGAGTGGCAAGTAGTTGAAGAAAAAAAAACTGAAAGAAATTTCTCTCAATTTTTTTTAACTTTTTTTTAAACATTTTTATTTTATTATTTAAAAAAAAACACTTTCATCAGAGTAGTGCAATGTTACCATAGTAACATTGTACTACTCTGAGGGGGTGATCAAGGATTTTATTTTAATTTTTTTTACACTTTTCATTGCATGAGCAATGAAGATCATTGCTCTGCAATGTAAAGCTTGCTTCGAACTGTCATGAATGGGTTAAGTTCATGACAGTTCAATATAATAGTGATCTGTGATTGGCTCCAGATGGTCACATGGTACAGGGTACTGTAATTGGCCTCATGTACCATGTGACAGCTGTGGACCAATCACAGAAGCAAAGCTTTTATGAATCAGATTGATTCATAAAAGCTTTGTTGTCATTGTGATTACATGATTACCAGGTCCCGATTACCAGGATTCGCATTCGGTGGACAAAGTGGATGTGGGGAGTAGGGTTGCGCACCCACAATGCCCGTGTTGGCAAAAGACCAGTGATGTATGGGTACGTCACTGGTTCTGTAGCTGCCACCCATCTGCAATACATTCTAGTGGGTGGCCCGAAAGTGGTTAAAAGCCAATTATTTGGGGAGGTTGCAAAGGTCCCCCATTAATCAGGGTTTGATACTGTTGAATGAAGCTTATAGTGGGCTGATACAATTACCGACATCTGAAGTGATCATGCTCATTACCCCTCAGGATCCCTCCAATTTTATCAGTTAAAGCGGAGCTCCACCAAAAGGGGAAGCTCTGCTTGTCTCCCAGAGCTGCTGTTTGGATGTAAACTGCCTCCCACCCTCATAGATCTTTTGCTTGAGGATGTTCCAAAGGTTCTCAATAGGATTGAGGTCAGAGGAGGATGGAGGCCACACCATGACTTTCTCTCCTTTTATCCCCATAGCAGCCATTAATGCAGAGGTATTCTTTGCAGCATGCGATGGTACATTGTCATGCATGAAGATGATTTTATTATGGAGAGCATAGTTCTTCCTTCTGTACCAGGGAAGAAAGTGATCAGTCATAAACTCCACATACTTTGCAGAGGTCATCTTTACACCTTCGGGGACCCTAAAGGGGCCGATCAGCTCTGTTCCCATGATTCCGGCCCAAAACATGACTCCACCACCCCCTTGCTGATGTCGCAGCCTTGTTGGAACAGGGCGGCCGTCCACCAACCATCCACTACTCCATCCATCTGGACCATCCAGGGTTGCACGGCACTCATCAGTGAACAGGACTGTTTGAGAATTAGTCTTCATGTATTTTTCTGCCCAATGCAGCTGTTTCTGCTTGTGAGCATTGGTTAGTGGTGGCCGAATAGAAGGTTTATGCACAGTTGCAAGACTCTGGAGGACTCTACCCCTTGATGTCCGTGGGACTCCAGAGACACCAGCCACTTCAAATATCTGTTTGCTGCTATGTAATGGTATTTTAGCAGCTACTCTCTTGATCCAATGCATGGATCTGGCAGAAATCTTCCTCAATGTGTCTTTATCTGCATGAACCCGTCTGTGCTCTGAATCAGCCACAAATCTCTTAATAGTGCGATGATCACTCTTAAGTTTTCGTGAAATATCTAATGTTTTCATACCTCGTCCAAGGCATTGAACTATTTCACTCTTTTCGGCAGCAGAGAGATCCTTTTTCTTCCCCATATTGCTTGAAAATGGTGCTCTGCTTAATAATGTGGAACACCCTCCTTTAGTAGTTTTTCCTTAAATTGGGCTCACTGGCCAATCTAATTATCACAGGTGTCCGAGATTGTTTTCAGTGATCAAAAGAGCCCTGACACACAATGCCATCCATGAGTTAAACTGAAAAACAAAATATTTCATCTTTGTGACACTTAAATAGAATTTGCAACAGGATGTAGTCGCATGTTACTGTCACATCACTCCTTTCTCATACTGCACACAGTGATTTCACTTTCATATTTCACATTACGTCTGTATTGTCAGTCTTTAATCGATCACCCTATAGCAGAAATACTGTTACAGGCGGCACAGGGGCGCAAAAACATGTATATATACATGTCTTTGCATTTACTTATATAGTGCCGTCAATTAATGCAGCGCTTTACATATATATTGTACATTCACATCAGTCCCTAACCCTCAAGTACCTGAAATAAATAATAATTTATGGGTAGGCGCCATTCGCGGCCGTGGCTGTCAATGACTGGGTCCCAGCTGATGATTACTCGCCAACGCCTGATGATTTCCGAGGATCTCCGACGGGGAGAAGAACTGTTTTGTTTACTAACAGTTCTCTTCCCTGTCAGCTCGGGCACACTGCTTTGGATGGCTGTGCTTACAGTGAAGCACATGAACACAGCCCTCCAGTAAAACACTCCCAACACACAGTTAACCCTTTGATTGCCCCTCATGTTTTTTAGCACTGATCACTGTATTGGTGTCACTGGGAATGTCAGTGACACCAAGTCAGTTCCCCCCAGTGTCAGAATGCCCACTGCAGTCCTTCTATAAGTTGCTGACTACCGCCATTACTAGTAAAAATGTAAAAAAGAAATTCAATTATCTATACCTCCATTTGTAAAAGCTAAAACTTTCACGCAAACCATTTAATTTACACGTATTGGTATTTTTTTTTTAGCAAAGACATGTAGCAGAATACATTTTGTCCTAAATTTATGACAAAATTTGATTTTTTAACATTTTTTAATGGACATCTTTAATAGCAACAAGTCAAAAATTGTTTATTTTTTTTCTTAAAATTGTCGCTT
Source organism: Staurois parvus (assembly GCF_062004578.1). NCBI lineage: Eukaryota > Metazoa > Chordata > Amphibia > Anura > Ranidae > Staurois > Staurois parvus. The sequence goes on from NW_028317943.1 coordinate 22,289,305, forward strand.
TTTTTTTCTAGCATAAAAAATAAAAAACACACAGGTGATCAAATACCACTGAAAGAAAGCTCAATTTATGGGTGAAAAAGGATGTAAATTTAATTTGGGTGCAGCGTTGCATGACCGCACAATTGTCAGTTAAAGGAACGCAGCACAGCAACGCAAAAAATGGCCTGGTCAGAAAGGGGGGTAAATCCTCAGGAGGGCAAGTCGTTAAATACTCTGCTTTGTTGTGCTTCTCATCTATAGTATGTACCTTCAATTTATCTACATGTCTGCTTTAATAGTATGGTTTTTTTTAATGAAATCACATTATGTGCTGGAGAGAGAGCATAAAATTATACTATACTTATTTCTGACAGTATCAATGGAAAGTCATATCAGCAAAATCTTCAATAACTAAACATCCAGCAGCAGTATGAAAAACGCTTCCCTGTGGTCAGGGGCGGACTGGCAACTCGGGCCCTCGGGCAGTGCCTGAGTTTCCAAATGGTCAGTCCGCCCCTGGCTGTGGTGCTGACACACAGTAAATTTAGATGGGGATACCACTCCTGTACATACTATGAAGACCTTGAACCAAAGATTTGGAAGATGAAGGATTGAAGTTCAGTCTAATTTTTCCCTTACTCAGTCAGTGTTCTAGCATTGGCTTATAGCCAAGAAACAATCAAGCAGGGAAACCTCTACCTGTCCTTAATCATACCAATCATACCATACCATACCATATCATATCATTACCATTTATAACCATTTAAATCGCCTATTGAGAAAAAATATAGTACAACATGGTCACTACCTTTTTGCTCAGGGACAAGGATTGGCTGGATCAACTGAGGCTCCATGCACACGGGGTGTTTTGATAACGCTGGTAATGTTAGCTGTGTAAAGTCACATTAAAAATGTGAGTTTTGCAGCTTTGTTTAGCGTTTTTGCATTAGCGCTTAGTGGTGTTTTCCCGCATTCACATTTTTTAGCATTTTCTTTTTTACCAAAAATAATTTTTTTGGGACGGTCAAAAAGAAAAGTCCAAAAACTCCGGTTTGTGGCGGTTTACTGTGTTTTTCAGCATTAGAGTGTTTTTACAGCTAAAAAATTCCTCAAGAAACCCACTAGTTCTGGGTTTTCTTTCCAGCCAAAAAACGTTGATTACAGTCTGTGTGCATGGACACATAGGATAACATGCTGGGGGGTCAAAAGCCCAAAACAGCAGCTGTAAAAATATCAAGTGTGCATGAGGACTAAAGCTTTACCAACAAATTGTTAAAAGAAAAAAAAACAACTTTGTGGGCATTCAATCCCTAGGAGCAACCCTAACCAGCCCAATTCCAATAGGCAGGTGGACTGGACCAGGTTAAGGTCTTAAGCTATGGTTTATTTCTAAAATCCTCCAAAAGTCCCCATATTAAAACATATTTGAGGCTTTTTATTAAAATTCTTGTACGGTCACCTTACTGTTGAGTCATTACAATCATGTATAAATGTCCATGTTATTTTTGCTGCTTTAGTCATTAATTCTGAATACTGAAACCTGCCACAATAATAAATGAAAGCATCTTTCAGGTAGGCAAAGTGTTTAGGGCAACATTGTGTCACAGCGGTCAAAAGCAGCAACTGATTTGCCAGTCAGTTGGATTAAAACAGTATGCATGTCTCATAATGCTTAGTGGTGCATCAGAAATGCCAGCTGCGGCTCAGGACTTTAAGCCTCTGAGCAATAATGTCATTTTCTAATACACTTTATGTAAATTACAGTAACCCAGGTGTATCACCAAGATGAAAATGAAATGTAGAATAGAAAAGCAATATGAAGGTCATGACTTCAGTTAAATAGAACAGGCATGCCAAAATTTTTATATCCTTTCTGGATCGCCATTCCTGAGCATATCCTTCCAAGTCTAGAAATCTCCATTATGCCACTTTTCTATAAAAAAAAAAAAATAATTCATTATATTTCTAAAACATTCACAGATACTGTACAAGATGAAAACTTGATGGCAGCTTCCATCCTCAATGTCTAAGTTCGTATGAACATTCATTTGTCATCAGAAGGCGTATTCACTGCATAATAATGACACTAATGCACAATGTGTACATGCCTATAGACTGGGCCCAAAGAGGCTTTCCGCAGGTACTGTGTTCCGGATTTTACTGTGATCTTATCTATCTTAAGGTAAACAGTATGCATGGTAGGGAAGTACTTCGCAGGTACATTTTCCAGCTATTTCACATTTTTGTTCTAAGAATGTTATAATAAATTTCTAAACTAAATGTCATCTCCAGTCATTTACATCATTACATTTTCCTATATATATATTTTTTAATCCCCTGCATAGCAGGGTTCAGGCTTTGGCAGAGACGTTGAGCAGTGTGAGCCAATTAGTCCACACTGTATTCCACAGTGCTGTTTGTATAACACTAGGAGCTTGCTGACAGAAGGAGTGATCAGCGTGATTATTTATAATGTATTGTTATGTGCCTATATTGTTCAAATCAGTAAGCTGCGGCAGGACAGTGAGCAAGCTGTCTTGCCTTAAAGGACAACGATCATAAAAAAAAAAAACTCTGAAGTGCACACAAAGTATTTTTAGAGAAACCTCTGTTACTATTCAACTTTTCAATACAGTGCAGCATACACATACACTATTATCTCCACCAGAGTGGCAGCAGGAGGATGAACAGAACATCTTCCTATATTTTTCCCATTACAATGATCCTCCACCTTCTCCCTAAGTCTTCCTCAGACTCCAAACCTGAAGGAAGAACTAACCAACACCATTTTAAAAATGTACAACCTGTTGTATCTAGGGATGTGCAATTCCTATCGCCCGACGCCAAGGACATGTAGTTTTTTTTTTGCCTTTAGCCCTGCTGTGGGCAAGCAGCAGGGCTCACCTGTCAGGTGTAAGCATTCGGGCGGCAGCACTGCCACCCAATTGCTTCCACACAGCCCACAGTGTCAGCCTCTCTCCCCTGCCCGCTATATGTCTCTGGCTCCGCTTGCCCATCTGTGTGCCTGGGAGTGGCTCAATGTGCGCCGGCAGGATGTGGTATAGGGGAGGGAGGAGAGTGGACACATCCACAGTATAGGGTGTATGAGGTTGGGATTACCAAGATGGCAGCCGCCCTCCGTACCAGAATGACGTAACCGCGCTTCCGTCCAAAGGATGTATGGACAGCAACCGCCATCTTGGTACACCCTATACTGTTGAAATACAGTGATTGCTTGCTGGGTCTGCAGACCTATTTTAAAATTGTAAGTAGTTTTTTGTCTTTGTTTATTCATTAAAATTTGACTTACTACACTATGGAAGCCTTTCTCTGATCCCTTTCTATGAGCATTGTGGAGGAGGAGATTTAAAGCTATACACCCTTAAGGAGACCATGATCATTGATTGCTGCATGCCAGGGGTGGGCAACTGTGGCCCTCCAGCTGTTGTAGAACTACAAGTCCCATGAGGCATTGCAAAACTGACAGTTACAAGCATGACTCCCAAAGGTAGAGGCATGATGGGACTTTTAGTTTACCAACAGCTGGAGGGCCACAGTTGCCCACTCCTGCTGTATGCTATGGAGAGGAATCTTTCGTTTGTCGTATGAGTGGAATTCATCCAGCTGAGGATCATCCAGCTACGTTTATGCTTTATGACTCCTTGTGGGTTACAATTTGAAGGTGAGCGCGCACGCTAGGCGGTGAAGGAACACCCCTTTTTTCAGCGTTTGAGACTTTTATGCGTCTGGGATTGTTTCTTTTGGACTCTTTGTTGCCAATCAGTTTTTTTCTCCATATATATATATATGTTGTGACAATTTTTTATTCCACATGCAGATCACATATTGGTCATATTGGTCAATGTCACGATTTTGATGTCACATTTTTTGGTAGCGATTTATTTATTCACTGCACATTTGTTCTCCTGGTCACATTCATTCTTTGTCACGTCTTGTGATCACCTTTATTATGTATTATATATTTATATACTGCACATCTGAATTGTTCCTTCTTGTGATATAATAGCTTCCTTTATGTCACTTTATCGTTAGTGTAGCGGTGTCTATTGCATCGCAATTAAAATCTTTCATCGGTTGCAATTTGCACTTTTGATAACCTTGTATGCACCTTTTTTATAATCTTTTATCACGGGATTATTTTTGTGATTTTCACTTTTGTGTCAGTATTTGCACTCCCAGTTATAGACGTATGTGGAATGTTCACTTGCTAAAATTGCATTATGGCTCACTGATTTATTGATGTTTATTGTCCAATCACTGTGAAGTAGCGCAGCGCCACTTCTGTAATTTAATGCAGTGCGATGTGCACTGCACTACATTCAGTGGAGCACAGGGGAGACATCCAGGGACTTTTAGAGCCTGGATGTCTCAAAAACTATAACCTGTCACCAAAAAATGATCACATAGGGGGCTTTTTGTCCTCTATGTGATTAAAATAAAAAAAAAGTAATTTTTCTTTTTTTTGTTAATGGAAGTTACACCCAAGCATATAACCCTCCCCCCCCCTTAACTTTTTCAAGGCCCCCCACCCCCACATATACGCACGCACAAATGTAAAAGAACATGCTCTGACGCCTACACATGAGAACGTCGATTGCGATACACATCACCGCGCATGCCAGAATAAGAGCAATAATTCTAGCTCTAGACCTCCTCTGTAATACTATACTGATGACCTATAAGAGACTTTAAAAGCGCCACCTATAGAAAATATAGGGTACTAAAGTTTGTTGCCATTTCACGAGTGCACGCAAATTTAAGGTTTGCCAAGTTGGTTATCTATTTGCTCGATGCAACCTCATTTTTTATATTTTACAATAAAAATTGGATAGTTTATTGCTTTTTGTGCCCTAAAATTAACAAGTGTATTTTTTACTGAAATTTTCCTAAACGTCTGTGATAATATCGTGTGGCATAAAAAATTGAAACTACCACTATTTTATTCTCTAGGGCCTCTGCTTTCAGAAAATATATGTTTGGGGGTTTTGTGTAATCTTCAGGCCTAAAATGATTTTTTTAAACGTGTGCAAATAACTCAAAAACAGCTCTGGCAGTGAAATGGATAAAGGATAAGTCCAACACGCCCCTTTCCTGAGGAGTACCCAATCAGTGCTCATTACACTTGCAAGGTCTCTCTCCTCCCTGCTAGTCCCTGGATGCAGTGCTGGAGAGAGGGAGGAGATATACAGCGCAATGTTAAAAATATATGAAATGTTTAAGTCTCCATAAAATCCCTTTTTGTTTTTAAAAGCCCCAGACATTACTTAAAGCAGATTTCAAAGAACAAATTTTAACCAAAACCGTATTTATCAGGACAACTAGATTGTCATGAGGGACAAGTAGATTGGGACACCGATTTAGTCCCTGGACAAGTAGTTTTTTCAAAAATTTCTACACCCCTGTGGATCCCACATGAAAGTCAATGCAAATCTGGTTTTAAGGTTGAGTTGCTTTGTTACAGTTATTTAAAGTGGTTGTAAACCTACAAATCAAAAATCAATCAATCTGATCCTACAGTTGAACAGATTTTACCTTTACTAAGCATTTGAGCTTAGTTTGGTATCTTGACGCAATCCCCTTCTCCAGAAATCCCCCCTGCTCTTCTGAACAGAATATATCCGACACAAGCAGAAAAATGGTGTCGCACTCCCCTTCTCCTGCGCGTGACATGCTGAAGACAAGCCCAGCATGGGCCTCCATGTATTACACTGCAAAGGGTGGGGGAGTGGGTGTCCTCTCCCTGCTGGTCTCTGCCTTCACAAGATCGAGAACTCAGCACCAGTGATGTATGACATAGATCGGCATCACTTCAGTAATGCTGTACTTATCTAGGCAAGTCTGCAGACAGTTGATTATTGTCCTGCTCTATTCACAGCACCTAGCTTGTGAATTGCCATTTACAGAGTTTTACATGAGAATGTTTCCTGGTCCACAATGCCACTTTAGGCTGCAGGATCCCTATTAACCCCTTCCTATCAGCTTTCTCCTGATTAGCACAGATCCTGTGCTGTAAGCAGAGCTGACAGTCACTTGCACCTATGTATTCCCCTGAATGCAGGCATAGAGATGTCAGATAGCTGTGCACGTTCTTGAGTCGGGGCTACAGGGTGTGTATAACTGAAGGATTGTGTGACATCACATCTCCGCCTACTATTCTCTGGTCCTAAGCCACGCCCACAGGCCACCAGTTTGGAGGGCTGAGACAAGCTAAGGGAACATTTTTCTGAGGTATACTCACAGCTGTATATATGTTCACATTAAAATGTATTCATTTATGGCAAAAAGTAATTTTATTTATATTTGTGTTTATAGCCACTTTAAAGTGTCATTAAACCCAATTCATAAAACTATCAACAAATACTGTATTACATACTGTTCATACTCACTATGGGATTTGTTTTCTGTATTCTGCAAAACATCTGGCTAAACCTGCTGTTCTCTATCTCCCCCTTCTGTCCATGTCCCCAATGCAGTTGGGGATTTTGCAGAGATGTTTTGGCAGCTAGTGCTCATGCTCAGTTTTCAGGGTATTTCCTCCCTATATCATCTGAGCAGCCCATGTGACTATAGAGTCACACATGTGGGCTTATACACAGTGGTAAATGACAGCCCACTACCTCCTTCCTCCTCCATGCCCACTAACCAGCTAAACATAATGGAGGTGGGAGATTACATCTTTATTGGTGGAGGCTTCACTTCCCTGCTCTTCTAGGACACAGGCTGGAGGAGTGTGACACAGCCTGTGTTTGGCAGAAACCTGCCCACACCATGGTATTGAGAGAAAATAATAAAGATTTGATTTCACATATATATTTGTATGACAATTTAAAACAATTTATTGAGATTATTTATATTCATTCAGTATTCCAAAGGCTGCTTTTTTTTTTTAATTTTGAACATGTGACCATCAACAGGGGACTAGAAGCTCCTTCTGCCACGGATTCCCTGCAGTAGGCGGGGAAAGAGCTGGGTCATGTGACAGCTGTATAACAATTAGGAAAAAGGCACAGTGTAATCATCCACTTACAGAATGAGAAGGAATAATGTAAATTAAACAGTTTGGGTTTAGTATCACTTTAATTCTTTTTACAATCTTGGGGCCAATATATGCAGAAAAACTGATGATTGGAACTGACTTCCAGTAGATGTAGTGCATTAGGCTGTGGCAATGGGATGCAAGGAAGTATACATATTGGGGGAAGGTGGTTTACTTTAGTATGAAGGTTGGGGGGTGGAAAAAAGCCTCTGTGGAAATGCACTTATACTGTACTTTATAGACAATCTTGTGAATTTTGTCTTCTTAAAGCTGAAGTTTATTAAAATTTATTTAAAAAAAATAAAAAAGAAGACAGGACCAACAATGGTATTTGCCATAAATGAAGAGTGTCTGATATGCTGGTGGCTGTTGTGTTAGATTGAAATCTGAAGTTTTCTGCTCCCAGATGCCCCCCCAGTAGCAGTGATCTTCCAGTGCTGTGGGGGGGGTTAATATGAGCAGCTCTGACAAGTCCTCGTTAGTGCTGACTATGCCTTTCCACCCCATGCTCCACTCATAGAAGCTGCATGATCAGTTTTCACAATAAAAAGCGCTACATGAATGCAGGTGGATGGGGTTTTAACCATTCCCTACTCTATCTAAAACTAAAAAAAAAATTGGTTTATACTTTTCTGTAGAGTTTGTAGCCCTATGTTGTAATGCATTTTTGGACAATTTTCAATGCATGGAACATTCATGGTTTTCGAAAAGGATCTGTTCACACCAATGCATTGCAGTTGCATTATAGGTACATTGACCTGATTTTGCCATTCAAGCTAGCACAGTTCTGCCAAAAAAAGCACAACACTATGCAGCACATCACACAAAGTATAACATATGTATTTCCTTACAACATTTTATCTTATACAGAAAATCTGAGAAAAGTTGATATATACAGTATTCATTTAATTTCTTGTTTCAATGTTGGCAATTTTTTTTATATGTTTTAAAAACAATTTAAGAAAAAACATAGTAATATGCCAGCTAAAGTATAATAAATTAAATCTTAAAATGAAGCTCCACTTTGTTAAGGAAAATAAAACAATTTGTAGGACAATTATATACATTGCAGAGATTTTACCAAGAATAATTGCAGCATTTTTGCATGCTTTTCTTCTATGGAAACTGACACATGCATTCCGATGGACTTTAATTTCAGAGAATTTGCCATCCAGCTTCTGAAATCAACAGTAACAGTGTAGTGAGAAGAGTAAAATGCTAATAAAAGCAGCATGCCAGCTGCATGAACATTCAGGGCCTATTCACACCTTGCGTCCTGGTGCTTTTAATGCATGTAAGATAATGCTCATTTTTTCACAAGTTAATATGGGTTAAGGCAACCCATTCAAATAATTTAGCGGGAATGCACCAAAATTTAAAAAAAATGGACAAGCAATATTTTTGGCAAAACAGCACTCAAGAATGTACAGTAGAGTGTTACTGTATGTTGTGGTGCACTGCACATGCACTGGAGAGGAGATGCCTTATTGCATTGGAGTACCACATTGCATTGGAGTGCAAAAGTCTGTTTTCTGCCTCAGTAATATTTCTGTTAATCCTTTCTGCTGGTATACTCCACAGTGTCACTCCTGAAGGGTTCTTTTCCTTCCTTGTTCTCTGTGGACAATGAAATGCTTCATTTTTTAGAGAAGCACACTGTTAATGACAGTTTGCCAATATCTATTCATCATGGTAAAATAATTATACTTCAAAACAGCACTTTTGGAACCAAATTCTTTACATGAATCCCTGTATATCACGTTTTAAAAAATGGGCTAAAATAGATGGCAAATTACTCAAATATAATATGAGTTAATACAGAACATTCTTTATAAAGTAACCTCCCACAGGCCAGGTCTAATTGGCATTGAGTGGAGCAATAAAAAAAAAAAAAACAATCATTGAGCCTTTGTACATAAAAGAGCAAATATTGCTTCCCCAGTTACAAACTATACATAAGAAAGAATTCCAAAACCTGAACATACATTGATAAGGTTATTTACATATATATTTGTATTGAAATAAAGGCATCCACTTTTACTGTTCAGCTGTAAATGTAAGTTTCTCTTTTAGCCTGATAGGCCAGTTTCCAATCTGTAGGCATTCACTTTTCACTAAATTATGACAGACACTCTTTGAAGGTATATATATTAAAAAAAACCCCATAGAATAATATTGTATTCAAGTGCAATAAAAGTAAGAAAATTAATTTTGACAGTTGTCATTTTATAAGTTTTACACGTACGGGTTAAAAGTGTTTCTATGGACAGTAGCGTCACTAGGGTTGGTGTCACCAGGTGCGGTAAAACACAGTGTCACCCCCCCCTTTTCCACTCGCCTGCCACAATTCACAGCAGCTATCTTTATGACGTAACCAGGGGTGTTTTATGAAAGCAGTGGGCCTGTGTGCAAGATCAGAATTTTGGTCCTAATACCAGAGAAAGCAATGTGGCACACAGAAAGGTGGGGGTGAGAGAGAGGGGGTTAGAAAACAGGGGGATGAGAGAAAGGAGGGATGAGAGAGGAGGGGATAGAGAGGGGGGGTGAGAGAGGAGGGGAGAGAGGGTGGCAAGAGAAAAAAGGTGGCAAGAGAGAAAGAAGGTAGCAAGAGAGAAAGAGGGGGCGAGACATGGGGGGAGAGAAAGAGGGGGGGTGAGAGAGAAAGAGAAGGGGGAGCGAGAGAGAAGGGGCAGCGAGAGAAGTGTTGAGAAAGAGGGGGTGAGAGAGAGAAGGGGTGAAAGAGAGAGAAGGAGCAAAAGAGAGAGAGGGGACGAAAGAGAGAGAGAGAGGGGACGAAAGAGAGAGAGAGAGGGGACGAAAGAGAGAGGGGACGAAAGAGAGAGGGGACGAAAGAGAGAGGGGATGAAAGAGAGAGGGGATGAAAGAGAGAGGGGATGAAAGAGAGAGGGGATGAAAGAGAGAGGGGACGAAAGTGAGGGAATAAGAGAAGGGACGAAAGAGGAACGGGGGGGGGGTCAAGAAAAAGAGGGAGGGCAAAAGAGGGGGTGAGAGAGTTGGGATGAGAGAGAGAGGGGCTCCCCTATCCCCCCATATTACACTTTGAGACTCCCTCATCCCCTCCTCAAACCTATACTGGGAGAACACTCCTCCCCCACCAAAAAAAATGTATACTGTAATCTTTATAATTATTTCAGCAGGGTTCCCTGATCACAGCCGTGGTAAAGGTGTCAGTGTCTAGTCTTGCCACCTAATATGGACTGTCACCTTCCCGCAGCCTGCTGGCTCCATCACCAGCTGTGCAGTGAGTCACGATCACAGCCCGGGACTCTGACCAGCTCTTCCACCATAGGTGAGCTGCTTCTGAGATCGGAGGATGCCACTTCCTGCTTCTCTCCCCTCACTGTCCCCGAATGGTCAGTCCGCATCCACCTCTGGTGTCACCCATGTGCGGTCTTGTACCCCCCGCACCCCCATAGCGATGCCACAGTCTATTTTTGTTTAAAAGATCCTTGCGTGTCATGAACAGCAGTCCATGTGGCACCTGCACCCCAATGTACAAACACCAATGAGTTTTGCTTGCTTTGACTCCTGTCTACATCATGTGCCTTACCATCACCAAGTAGCAATAGTAGGATACATGAGAGGGGGCAGGGTAAGGTTTACCAAGCAGGTGGTTGGTGCCTGCATTCTGGGGAATAAGAGTTCTATACTGGCTGCCTACTATTTATTATAAAACGGGGGTTAAAAATGCCTCCATAAATTAGTTCTAAATTTGCTCATAGAAACTGCATCATCAAACCAGTTAGGGAAAATGCAGGGCATATTGTTAATTTCTTAGAAAAGCTAGTGTGGATTAAGAGGAATATACAGTATGTAGCTGTAATTAAGAAATATTAAATACTTCTAGTTTTTGCAATGCATACACGATGAGGACTTCTATCTAACAAATTGACCCTTAAATCCTTTGTGGGGAAGGAGTCTTACTGTAACTGTAGAAAAAGGAAATAATGTATTATTAAAAAAAGAATAAGTTTTAAAGCTGAACTCCAGCCAAACAACTAACTAAATACACAGATAAAACACATTGAAGGGTTTACCTGCCAAAGGATCTGCATTTCTGTTCATGCATTCCTAAGATTTGCATAGTTCTGCCACACAGCACAGTCTTGTTCTGAAGGGCAGAAAATCTGATTTTCCTTTACTGCAGTTTAGTTATACTTACAGGTCTTTACCCTCCTCCAGCCTGGGCTTGATGAGCTCATCTCTCTGGCACATTATTCTTTCCTCTCCTGTCAACATGCCTCTTGATAGTACATGAGCACTGTAGTACAATGGACTGGTTCCTTGCTCTTCCCTGTCCCAGTCCGAGCTCCACTATACAGTAGAATGCAAGAGGATGATACCATGTTTTCCTTTGAAAAATATATTTAATGAATACAAAACTGCATTCATTTGTGTATTTTCTATCAACCTGGAGCTCAGCTTTAAGAAACACAGTTGCGGGTATGAAGAAATTCGCTAACTTCAAATTTCCCATTTGGTCAGTAAATGAATGGCGCACTTGTATTTGGAATGGGCTGACATGCAACGTGTCATACTCGATTTGGTGCTTAGAAAATAAAGCAATATAGTAATTTCTATTTGTAAGACATTTTCTGGATTTTGGACTGAAACATGCAGGATTCATTAGACGTAACATACCTTGTCACTCTGAATTCCAAATACAATAGTCTACACTACCTTTCACTGTGTTCAGAAGCACTGTACAAGATTCAATACAATCTGATGATACATTTTGTACGAAGCACGATCATAAGAAACGGTGTTCATTTGGAGGATCGTTAAACTAGATAACAGAAAACAAGGATCCCTTTACTATTTACACTTCAACTCTCTATTTGCTTCATATTACATTAATCAGTTAAAAAATAAAAATAATGTAACAAAGTAAAAATGAGATACAGTAGTTATGATGCAGACATAATGTGGGTTGCGCAAGCCAGGACAACACAATAATTATTTATTGTAATTGTTTTGTATTAAACAAAAAATGACATGGAGTTCTAGTTGCAGTCTCGATAAAAGTAAAAATGATAGTCTGTGTACAGGATTCCAGCAAAGTTTGGATCCGTTGAACAATTTGCAAGATCCTATAAAATGAAAAGAGGAAAAAATATAAATATTATATAAATATTTGCTTCCTAGTTTTTCTCCTTTCTTTTTTTCTTCTCTGCTGAATCAAAGTGCTACGTTAAATTTATTGATGGTCTTCTTTAACTTCCTATAGGAAGGAAGAAAAAAAAATGCCTGGATGCCAGCAGGATGAGGGAAAACCACTTCTCTCCAGGCTCTTTCCTACCATGAGTTTATACATAAGGACCCATTCATATTTGTGGATTGCAGAAATGTGTGCATTTCCACAATGCATTGCACCTCATTGCACTTAGAGAAGATGAGTTACATTTTTATTTAAAAGTCGAGTGATTTTTCAGTATATAACATCAAAGAGACAAGTTGTCACACAGGATAGTAAAACTAAAAAAAAAAAACAACAAAGAGAAAAGAAGGACATGAAGGCCAAAGTACAGCACTGAACACAGAGTACCATTCTTAAAGAATATAGGAACAATTGAGTACTGTCCATGATACGTTTTTTATTTGCACTAACATACAATTTTGAGGACAAGCTTAGTGCAAATGCACTAATACGGCTACAATCACCTCAAGCATTAAAGAATATATAAACCCAACAATTCATATTCATGATATGTGCCTGCTGTACCATGTACTTTTATGAAAAAGTACCCTGTTCTCTTTGTATTGCTTTCTTTGTGTGAAATCCCTGGTGTTCCTGCCAGGCTCTCTGCGTTCCTATTTAAAACTGACCACACTAGGCAGGAGAGCACAGCATGGTCTGTTCTCTAGCTCTGCTGGGAACTCAATGTGCTCTCATCCAATGATCATTCTTGTCCTGACACAGCCCTCTGCACAGCTTATCACTGGGAAGATCAGTGTTCTGCTGTTTCTCCTCCCCCAGCTCTTATGCAACTGAGAACAAAGGGTATGTGATCACTTTCTATCTATACACAAATGTTTTGCCTTTCATTTCTTTTTTAAATTGAATGTGTTGTTTTAAAAGGTGAGGGCTAAAAATCACTTTAAGTGGATATGACACCTGTACACCTCTATACTATAGAATAAGCGGACAGTTATCCTACAAGTCACAGTAAATGTAGCATTCTCAACAAAAAATAATCAACGGACACATCACATCTATCCAGCTAGACCATATTGCATCAAACTTGCATAGACCATTAAAAAGTAGTTCTCCCAAACAGAATATATTTGTTCATTTTGGATTTCCACTCATCTACTGTTGGTGGATTAGCAGATACCCATTGTAAAGTAATCAGTATTCGTGCAAAAAAGAGTGATGACTGCTGAAGTTAAGTTAGAACACCACATAGTGGAATACACAAAACCTAAGATATATAAAATTAGATTGGGGCTTGGGTAGTACCATATAGATCATTTAAGGGTGCGATAACACCATGCCAGTAGTGTCTAAGCTTTGGGCTTCTCCACAGTAAATGAATAAGGTTACCATGCCAGTGGTTGCATCTGGCACAGTGTAAGTTATTCTTGAGGCCTATTCTATACAAAAACATCAGGCGTACGGTATACTCTATGCAAAACAATAAGCTGTGTCACCCTATGTGTTGGAGAGAGTGAAACTATCTGGCCGCTCTGCAATAGATCATTCCAAAGCTCCTTAGAAAGGGGACACAAATGCATCTACGATTACAGGGGAGAGGAAACTTAAGGAGACATTTTGCCAACAACTACATGCATGCTGATGAGATAAGCCCTTTAGTAGACTCAGCCCTGGTAAGTTTATTAAAAAAAAAAAAAAAAAGCGTGAGAGAGAAGGAGGTAGAAGGCATTATCAAGCCCCACATATGGAGTACCTGGCACCATTGGAAATAATGATAGAACCAATTTTGTTCCAAACTGAACTCTGAACACAGCTGTTGAAAGGATTTTAGGGTTCCATCAGAGTAAGGCTGAAACAGAGCTGTGACTCCCGCCCTCTCCCACCTTAAAGCCTTCTAGCTGAGAATGTTCAGCCAGCATATTGTTGGACCAGAGCAGGCATCGCACTTTGATATCCTTCCACTGAAACTCATAGGAGTCGGGCGAAAAATTGTTGGCCAAACAATAGCTTCATCCAAACATAAGCAGCCACTGTTTAGGTATTTTGATAGCTGATGTGGGAAATGTATCATCAATGTTGTAAAGCGTGGAAGAACCTGTTAGATACATGTGTGTGTTGTCAGAATTAGTTGTCGAAGGAACATTTGTTTTCATTGGGCGATTCATTCTCACCACTTGCTCTTGCTTTTAGATTTCCCCTCACTTTTGTCTCTGTTACAATAATCACAAGGACAAACAGATGGGTGAGTCTGCCCGGCAGGGACGCAAATACTCTGGGGCCACATAGTAAACTATTCCAATAATTGCATAAAACCCTACATCATAAAAAATAAATATAGCATTAACAGTAAAGGAGTAGCTGCACTAAATATCGGTGTCTCCAATGAGAACAGTGGGTATACCACTAAGCCTCCAATGTAATCTTGTACTACAACTGAAAACCACCCCTCATCTTCAAAGGTATGATATAGATATGACACAGAGCAAACAATGGTTTTAATTTCCTAGTTTTTGTATAGGGTATGGAATAAAAAAGGTGTAATGTAATCCTCCATGAAAGCAGGTGCTGCTCATCCTCAGCCATCACTATTAGTAATAATAATAATAGAGTCTAGGAAGTTACTGACTACCATTGGGTTACATAGATAATAGCTGTGTTCTTTATTGTATTTATTAGCTGTATTCTAAGCACATTTAGGGCAACTTACCGGAGTGGCCACACGAAAATGGTATTCACTGTCAAATAGATAGGCTACAGGGAGGATCCAGTGATGCTGAAGACCCTATGACATAAGAATGACTTAGAAGGACTAGGTAAATACATTTATAAATCAAGGAGAGATAATAAAGCAAATCAACCGATATACCAAAGCAAACAAATATTTTAAGTAACATTAAAATGACTAAATTGATAAAAACTCCTAAACAGTTTAACAAATTGTGCAGACAGTCTTTGATGGGAAAATTCAGTGTTCTTTTGACATTACTCAGTATAATGCACAGGAAAAGCTGCACACCGATGATGTCTTCACAGGCAAAACTTTAATCAGCCGACAATCTTCAGTACATGGTCCTGCACTTAGGGCCACCCCCAGGAAGCTTTTTGGCCGATTGAAGTTTTGCCTGTGAAGACATCATCTGTGTGCGTACTACCTTTGGATTATACCGAGTGATGTGTGGCAGAGTGATGGACTCCAACCCAGTACCCGGTTCCAGCATCTGATGGCTGAGTGGAGCACTTAAAGGATGGAGCAGTGCACTTTTCTTTGACTCTTTGATGCTGCTGAGATCATTCAGAATTCACTGCAAGTGCATTTGACCTGCCTCAGCTGCTTTTGAATTCCCATAGATTGTATAGGGAGAGAAGCAAACAATATTCCGTCACCATAGGCTCTAATAATGTTATGTCATAATTGCTTCAATGGCCCTAAAAATATTGAAATGGTCAGAAAAACTACCGATGTAATTAAAATGAGGACGCTGCATATAGCATTTGACTTGAACTAAAATGCAAAACAAACCAAAATAATCTGTTTGGTGTGCAACAATAAGAGAGACTGCAGTTACCACTTTATGTGAATACAAGATATGTACAAACTGAAAAAACAAACACTGCACTGTCTCTTTAATTCAAATAAAGTGATAAATGTGCCTAAATTCTGTAAGCCACCTGACAAGTAATAATTAAGTTCAGAAAACCATAAAGTGTGCAAAACCAAATATTGTGCAATAATTGCTCCAACACTAAAGTGCTGTTGTGCAGTAATTCAAATGTAAAAGTATATGTATATGTAATATTCCCTACACTAATGAAAAACATCACCCTAAATGCAATTTTTGCTCTTTTTTTGTTTATAGTGCAAAAAATAAATCACCCAGTAGCGATTAAATACCACCAAAAAAAAGCTCTATTTGTGTGAAAAAAAAAAGATAATTTCATATGGGTACAGTGTTGCATGGCCGCGCAATTGTCATTCAAAGTGAGACAGCGTTGAAGGCTGAAAATTGGTCTGGGCAGGAAGGGGGTAAAAGTGCCCTGTAGGGCAAGTGGCTAAAGTGATTGTAAGGCTTGGGGTTGTTTTTTCTATAAAAATAACAAACATGTTATACTTACCTGTTCTGTGCAATGGTTTTGCACAGTGCAGCCCTAATCCTCCTTTTCTCGGGTCCCCTGCCACCACTCCTGGCTCCAACCACCCTTCCCCCGCTGAGTGCCCCCATAGCAAGCAGCTTGCTATTGAGGCACTCAAGTGTGCTTGCTCCTGATCCCTGCTCTGTGTGTCCATGAGACACATAAAGCAGGGCTTGACCCCATCCCCCTCCCTTCTGACTGGCTTTGATTAACAGCAGTAGCAGCCAATGGCTCCTCATTTGAGCCAATGAGGAGCGAGAGAGCTGAAAGAGCCTTGGCTATTGTGCACATTCCTGGATCAAGATCAGTTTCAGGTATGTATTTAGAGCGGGCTGTGGGGGAAGCTGCATGCAGAAGGTTTTTACCTTATTGTATAGAATGCAGTAAGGTAAAAAACCTTCTGCCTCTGCAACCACTTTAAGATAACTAATATGACCTTGTCATCTGATAAGTCATGGCAAGTCACAAAACTATGTTTCCCATTAAAAAAAAATTAATAACTTCAGTTCAATGGATTTAGCTTGTTAAATGTATGTAGGAAAACAGAAGTGTCCACAATTTTCTCAAATGATCATGACATATTTCAATTAATAATACCAATTACAGTTTCTTGCAGCAAATGAGACATGTGACTAAGTGTAAGAAGTGACCCTATGGGATTTTACCATGCTGCAAACGATTGTGACATAATGAGGGCTCCGCCGCCATCTACTATTCTTTCCACCAGTTTTTATTTTTATTAGTCCAGTTTACAGTTTTTACCTGACTTGCCTCTGGAGAATCCTCTCTTTTTTTCCTTACATGAACACCTCTGTTACAGATATTCCCCAGAATCACCTTACACTGGTAGACAATCAGTGGCTCTGTAGTGCTAAAAGCAGGAATAGCATACAACACAAATTAATGACAAGAAAAGCACAGCATTAATGAAGAAATTCAGATAAATTACAACTCATCAGATATTTTAAGATAACTTTAAATAAAGGCATAATAAGCATATTAACATATAACTTTTGAAAGATTTGTATTTCCACTTATAAATTTAAATGTAGAGTAGAGGATTAAGCCTCATAACTCAGGGCACCAAACAGCTTGCTATCATAGAAGTAGTAATGAATTGAAAATTGTATCAAATTTTTTGGGAGAATGTAAGGACTGTGGACCTTCACCTGATGCTTAAAAAAAAAAAAGTTCAGCGAGAGGACAAAACAATCACTTGAAACACTGGGGGAAACCCACACAGAATGGCATTAAAATAGGAAAATGTAGTCCCATTGGGATGGAGCTGCCCCCCAAAAGAAGGCCTGCAGCTATTGATTGATTTGCAAAAGGCATTTAATTCAGTATTGTGGACTAATCTTTCCCAGATCCTGGAACTATGGGGGTTTGGTCCCCATTTCCTACAAATTCCAAAGTCTGTATACTTATACTTCCAAGCCCATTGTGACTGAGACTTTAGTTATATGAGAACGTTTGAACATAAAAGTTGTTGAGTGTGGCCCCAAAACTCTTAAATGAGCTTTGTTTGTGGATGATTTGCTTTTGTTTCTTCAATTCCCAACATCCTTCATATTATACATGATATCAGAGACATTTCTGACCTCAGGGTGAATGGGACCAAGTCGATGGCTATGAACAATAATGTCCTTAAGGAAATGTTGGATAGACTGCAGGAACATTTTCCTTTTATCTGGAAAGACATCGCTCCTATACTTGGGAATTCACCTTACCCCTTTCCGGCCATGGCACTATCATCTTAACTATCCTGTACTATTTATATGTCTGGAAGAGGAATTTCTTAACTGATCGCTTTTTGATCCATTGTCCATAGGTAGAAATAATAACATAAGAAATAATAAGAAATAACAGTAAAAATGACTATATTGCCCAGGCTTCTATACAGTTTTTTTTCAATATCTGTCAGTGCCAACTAGACATTCAGATTTGATGAGGTTTCAATAGAAAGTGATACACTGCATATGGGGAAAGAAGGGACAAAGTCTCACAAAAAGGGTCTTGTTTTCATTCAGATCTCATGAGGGAATAGGGGTTCCTAAACTGGGACTATTACCAAGCTGCTGAGCCTCTTCATTGTCTATTCCAGAAGGGTGCCGCCTTTGTTGTTTTAGAGACTATTTCACCCCTCACTATAGATTTTGTGATGTGGAAATCTCATAGGTAGCGACCTCCGTTCATGGCTCCAACGTTGTCACATTTGTTGACTCTGAATTCACCTCACTAGGCTCCTTTATTAAATAACTCTAATTTTTCTTCAGGAGTAGATGCTAGAGCATTCAAATGGTGGCTTAATAAAAGGGCTATATTGTACATGGAAATACTTAACTTCTGCTGGATCCTTCACACTACGCCATTGTCTTTCTAAACTAAAAATGCTTCATTAGGAATATTTTAGCTTTCATCAAATTTCCCATTTTTTTGAGGTCTTTATTATCTGAGTCTTCAGACCCCACTTCAGAACCCCAGGACGAATCACAAAATTACCTATACAACAACATCCTAATAAAACTTTGCTTAATGGCCCAATACCCAACGCCTTGTAATATGCAGTGATACCCATTGCCCAAATAAATCCTCTAACTTTACAGCAGGTCAAGCACAAAATCTCACGGATTATGATTCATGAAAAGTTAATTAATGATTAATGATAAGGTGGGATAATTTGAGGAGACCTGAGATCCTGGGGCACAACATGTACAAGTCCAGCCGACATTATTTTCTTTATTTCTCTGCTCCTTTTCCTTCTCTCTTTCAGATTGTTTTCTTTGCTTCTCATTTTATTTTTTTGCTGGATAGCAGGCCTTTTGGTTTTCTTAAAGACAAGGAGTCTCAAGACACGATTCCTGATGAACAGCTGTTTACTTTGTTTTATGTCATCTCCTGCTTGGCGTATATTTAGTATGGGGTAATCAATATTGTCTTTCTCATTACATCATTGTCAAATGTTATTGTATTATGTACCTCTTTGCTTAATATTTAAAATCTTGATCATAAAAATAAGAAAATGTGTATAATGGAATAGCAAGTCACAGTCCACACTCAGCCCAGGTGGAATGCTGTGGTCAGGGCTCGGAGAGAATTTTTCAGGTAAGGACTGGTAGTATCAGAAATAGAAATCAACTGAAACAGTTTTGTAAATGGGAATGGCCTTAAAATTCCTCCTGACCTCATTGGGCAAGTCTGATTAGCAGCTAAAGGAAACATTTGCTGGAAGTTATTTCTACTAAGGAGGTTATAACAGTTACTAAGCATAAAGGATCTTTATAAAATCATGGACTATGATTATTTAAATAATGCATTCCATAAGAACATGAAATAGCTGAAGTTCTTTGAGTGTTAATACTTTAGGAAAATTGTGTTTGTACTTCAACTGAAGACCAGACCACCATTAGTGCAGAAATCCAGATGTCCCTTTGTCACAAATATTCAGATATCTTTTTTTGTTTCACCACCCTAATCCAAAATGCTTCACACCTGCTGATAACAGTGTTTTCTATGGCCACATCGGTCAGTATTTTACCAGAATTTAACTGGTTACCTCGGCATCTGGGTTGCTCTACACGCTTATTTAAAGAAGTATGCAAAGCATTATTTTCATCTTAATTAGCCACATAATATAAATACAGGGTATTTAAGAAAACAAAAAGGGTCCCCACAAATCAGGCCCAGGAATAGAGGAGAATGCCCATACTTTCCAGTCTGGCAAAGTGAGGGATAATTTCCCCTATTGGAAACATACTTAAATAAAAACCTAAGAAATTATCTAATCCTCTTTACTTTATTAAATAGGTCTTTTATTGTGGTTTGTTTCTCTATTAAAAAAAGTTTTCCTACTATGTTCTGCCCAGAAATCAGAGCTTAACGATACAGAAAGTAAGGGGAAAGCTCCCCAGCAAGAACAAGGACACCCATAAGAACCTGACATAGACTATTTCTTTCCCCAGTCTACAATTAGGAAGTGATTTTTACAATAAAGTTCCAGATTTGCAGACAAGAGTTCCATCAGTTTGGGAGACATAGGGCACGCAAAAACGCATCAAAAATGTACATGCAGGCATCTCAGGGTGCCTGCTTTTAATTACAGGGTTAGACAAAAAAATGGAAACACTACATGATTTGTAGTTGTGAAAGTGATGTCATGTTTCGCTTTGAAAGCGGAAGTTATGAAATACTCTTTTGCTTCACGCAGTGAATGACAAAAGTGAGGCTTCCCACCTGTTAGCTAGGTGTCTCATCACAGTGAAAGCAAAAGAATGTTACATCACTTCCACTTTCAACGTGAAACATGTCGTCACTTTCACATCTGCAAATCATGTAGTGTTTCCATTTTTTGTCTAACCCCTGTAATTAAAAGCAGGCACCCTGATATGCCTGTATGCACCTTTTGATGTGTTTTTGAGTACCCTAGGTCTCCCAATAAGGAAGCTCTTGTCTGCAAATCTGGAACTTATGCTTTAGAATGTTTAGTGAATTAAACAGTTTACAAAATAAAGCAAAAAAAAATTAATCATAGTAATACTATGAAAAACACTAAGCCATCATTTCCATCAGGAAATACCATATAACGACTGAATGACTAGGTATTAAAAATAAATGTGTCTTTATCCCACATAGCAGCCTATACTAGTTGAAATGCTACTGGTGCAGAGGCCTGACCATAATTCCTTACAATCCTTATGAGAAATGGGTGAGATGACAACTGGGTCAAGGGCTCTCCTGAGTGTTCTTCTACAGAGGATAGTAAAGCTCACATCAAAGTGGAGATTGGACTGTACATGCCTCTGTGCATAAATAAACAAAACCTTAGCAGTCATGGGGATTTAAATGAGAAAACAAGTAGATTGCAATGTGTCAAGGGAATGACAAGTCTGAGTAATTGAACAATAAAGAAGATTATTGCAAATAACAACAAAGCCAACTTTCAGCACAAGTAAGGCTGTGACTAACAGGTTTTTTTGTCACACTGAAAAGCATAGCAAAACATGAGTAGTGACACAGATTATGAGAGGTATTTATTTTACAACTGATTTAAGCTTTGTACTGGACACTTGTGTTCATGCGATTTATGTGAAATAGTCTTTCAGGTTTAAAGTTAAATCTTACAGTTGGCTGCCCAAGTTTGCTGGATCAATGGTAAAAAATAAAGACAAACTGTTGGAAATAGTTTGCTTATTGAGAGGCAGTCTAATTTGCACAAGATATTTGGCTGAATATGTTGGAAACTTGATTAGCAGGAATATACATAGTATTTTCACAGATTTTTTAAAAATACATACAAAAACAGACTGGCTTGATGGAGATCAATATTTAAAAAAAAAAACAAAAAACTGAATATAGTTTGCAATTATAGATGTACATATGTACAGTTCTCGCAGCAGCTGTATCATTAAGTAAAGAAAATAGGTACATTAGGGGAAAAAATTTATAGGAAAGATTTTTGATGCACAACTTACACAAATTCCATTAGAATTCAAGTACTTTTATTAGCAAAATTTAAAAAGGAAATTCTTTACCAAATAAACTCATGCCCCCACTCGCTTATTTTTAAAAAGTCAATTTTACATATATTGTGTTAACAATAAGAACCATCTTTCCTTCATATTTTAACAAATATACCCATAATGGCAAGCTTTGAAGAACAAGCATTGAAATCACAACACGTGTCCCATTTAGACTCCGGTCGAGGTTTTGAAAGACTTTAGGTTATCATTGCCTGACACAACTGGACCATCAGGATCACAGATAACTGGGTATTTTTTTTGTAGACGCTTTCTAATCAGGTACTGCCATGCTCAATCAATACTGAAATGGTAACTAAGGAGTAAGTTGCAAAAACAGAAAATTTCCTTTCAAATACTGACCGTAATTTTTCCTTTCCTGATGGACTCCATGGCAGCCTACGTATGGGTTTATCCCCACCTAATCCAGTCTTATAGGACCCCACTCCCATAAATTTTTGCTCAGAGCCAGAGGCCTCTTTTCATAAATAGCCTACTCATGCCATTGAGAGGTTACTACTGCTGCCATGGAGTCCATCAGGAAAGGAAAATTATGGTAAATATTAGATAGGAAATTTTCCATTTTCCTGACAGACTCCTTGGCAGCATACGTATGGAAAATAACTAGCCATATACACACAGGTGGGCAGTTGCTGAACAAAAAGTTTTAATTTGCACTGTTCACAGACAGGACTCACAAACCAAAATTAACAGGATAAAGAAGCAGGCTCTACACAATATTGAGCCATAGAGGTGTTGATCGAGGACCACAAGCCCACTCTACAAATTATCCCGGGGAACATGCCACGAAGCCGCCTGGTTGAGTGTGCAAGCACCTCCTCTGGAGGAGCCAAACCCTTAGCTCTGTTGGTCATCTGGATGGCCTGAATGATCCATGCTGCAATGGAGCTAGATGAGGCATGATCTCCCTTGTTCTTCCCATGATAGAGAACAAACAGATAATCAGTCGGAAGGGAGCTGTGGCTTGCAGATACAGCGTTAGAGTTTCCCCCACATCCAGCGGGTGTACGTTAGTACGCCAAGAGGTTCTGAATGTTGGAAAAACAATCTTCTTGTTCTCATGGAAAACTACTGTTACCTTGGGATTTGAGCTGCGCATAGGTTTCACCTGATCTAGGAAGAATGTAAAGAACGGTTCTTTATATCTGAGGGCTCCAATTTTGCAGACTCTTTTTGCTGACGCAATAACCACGAGAAAGGCAGACTTGATTGAAAGCTCTTTGATTGTGGTCGGCCCTGTATACTCTATATCAGCTTCCAAGAGAAAATCAAGGACAAGAGGAAGGTCCCACTTAGGGAATCTTGGCTTTCTCTGAGGTCTCAGCCTTACCACTCATCTAAAGAACTGGCAAACAAGAGAGTGTCTGGCCCATGACACCACAGTAAAGGCTGACACGGCTGTCACCTGTACTCTAAGGGAGCTGACTGATCAAGCGAGGTCTAAGACTGTTGGCAGGAATCCCTGGAAATCCTGAACTCTTGGATTACAGTATGATCCACCATTAACCAACACATTCTACAAATTGTGACCAGATTCCCCCATAAACCTTGTTGGTACTCATTCTACTGGCATCCATCAGAGTAGGGATGACTTCAGCAGGACTGCCTAGGGCCTCCAGTCCCCCCCCCCTCAAGAACCAGACCATTAGATGAGGCTGAACTGGGAAAGGATGTAGTGTTGCCTCCTGCGATAGAAGGTCTGGCCTGAGAGGCAGAGGGACTGGATCCTGAATGCTGAGCTGCGCCAGCAAGGGGAACCATGGCTTGTTCTGTACAGAATTACCACCACTATTTCCACCTCTTCTGCCCTGAGTCTTCATAGAAACCTGAGGATGACTGGACCTGGAGGACACACATAAGTCTTGCAAAACCTCCACTGATCCACCAAGGCATCTATCCTGGCCTGGGGATAACAATCCCTCATGTAATACTTCTCTAGTTTGTTGCTGCATGGAGAGGCAAATGGGTCTACTTCGGGGTTGATTCCGTGGATCAGAATCCAATCGAAGACTCTTGCATGGAGAGACCACTCGTTGTCTAATTGGGCCCTAAATAGAAAATCCACTTGAGAGTTCCCAACTCCGGGAACATACACTTCCCATAAATTGGACAGATTTTTCTGAGCTCAGGACATGATTGGCTCAACTTCCCATAAAAGGGATAGACTACGGGTCCCACCCTGCCTTCTTATGTAGAAAACCACCTTGGGAATTGTCTAGCTTTAAGAGCACTGACGTTCCATCCATCAGATGGTGGAAGGCTTGAAGAGCACAGAGTGCTGCCCAAAGCTCCAGGACATTCAACATGACCTTGTGAGAGGGAAATCTCCATCTGCCCTGAGCTACGTCTGATAGTCAATGAGCACCTCATCCTGTGTTGCTGGCATCCGTTGTGATTGTGATCCAGGTAATGAGGGCAATTGAGCAGCAGTTGAGTAGATTTTTACATTGCAGCCACCAAAGAAGACTCCCCCTCATAGTCGAGGTTATGTAAATAACCTGTTCCCTGCTCCAAGGACTCCACTGTCCTGAAAACCCTTCTGGAGAGGTCAAAACCTCCACTGTGCCCACTTTACCATAAGCATGGTGGCCACCATGGTACCCATGATCTTTAGGCACTAAAGGGCTTGAAGATGTGAAGAGGGCAAGACCAGTAGTATCCTGCTCCAGACCAACGGAATCTTCTCTAAGGGCAGGGAAATGGTACCCTGACTGTATTGAAATGAGCCCGAGAAACACCAGAGACTGCAGGGGCTCCAGGTGGCTTTGTTCAACAGCCACTCGAACTCGAGAAGTGTCGAGATGACTTGGGCTCTGTGTTCCAGCAGCTCCTCTCTGTCCTGGGACAGCAGAAATAGGTCATCCAGATATGGTGCAGGTGAATGCCTCTCGTTCTGATCAGGGTCACGATAGCCAATAAGACTTGAAAACATGCAAGGTGATGTTGAAAGCCCAAAAACAACAGGTTAACTGGAAGGAAACTGAAGGAACTCCTGAAAATCTTCCACTATGGGCACAAAAGAAAAAAAAATACAAATACAGATATGTGCTACTGAAAATTTTGAGCTATGAAGAGTATGAAATGCTGCTCTACTGACCTGATGCTTGAAGGCGAGTATATGGCCTCAGCAAGCACTACTCCCCTGGCCACACCCCCTGATGCGTTTTACCCTGCCCACCAGGGCTTAGGCATACAGGTGGGGAGTATAAGCAAAGCCAGAGTATTTATGCACCATTGGCAGTGAGTAAGAAAGGGTGTGTGTAAGGGTGTGTGTAAGGGTGTGTGTAAGGGTGTGTGTAAGGGTGTGTGTAAGTGTGTGTGTGTGTGTGTGTGTGTTGATATGGAGAAAGGAATGTGGAGTGAAAAACAGTGAATTAAAAGTGAGACACAATGAAAAATAGAATAAGTAAAGACTATAAAAAAGTATGAAAAGATGAATAAAGGGAAAGAATAAAAAAAAATGATAATGAAAATAATAAGGATAAAATAAATGATGAAAAGCAGGCATAAGAGGATGGAAAAACAAATGAATATGGAAAAGATAAAAGAAAAAAAGAATTAAGAATAATGAAGTGAAAAAAATGTGAGCGAAAAACAATAATAAAAAAAAAGAAAAATACATATTCCTACGCAATTCATAGTGTGAACCAGGGCTTTATTCTTTGTCTGCACAAAAAAATCTACTATTAATTGACTACAATATGTACATAATTCTGCCACCAGAATCCTCACTAGCTCTGGTAAAAGTGACCATATTACCCCTATCCTGGACTCCTTGCACTTGCTATCCATTTCCCATAGACTTTAAGATCCTCTTGCTCAAATATAAGGCTCTTCATGGCTTGGCACCGCATTATCTGTCTGACCTTTTATCAACGTAACCTCCGCTTCGTAACCTCCACTCCTCAAATTCTGGTCTTCGGTGTGTCCCCCTACTCACCTACACTTGATGGGAGACAGAGCCTTCTCTCCTGCTATGCTACACAACTCTGGAATTCTCTTCTTTCTTCCAAGGAATATCAGAGTCATCTTCTCTAAACTCATTCAAATCAAATCTAAAACCATTTTTCTTTAGACAAGCTTTCACTTAAAGTGTTACTAAACCCAGGACCCTGCATTCACTATATCTGGTCTCCCACAGTACACAGAATGTGGAAATGCATTTATCTTAGTAAATATAAACTGCTAAATAGCTTTTCTCATCAACAGTATATAGTAGT
Source organism: Staurois parvus (assembly GCF_062004578.1). Taxonomy (NCBI): domain Eukaryota; kingdom Metazoa; phylum Chordata; class Amphibia; order Anura; family Ranidae; genus Staurois; species Staurois parvus. Next base: position 22,315,405 of record NW_028317943.1, read on the forward strand.
TTTGTGACTCCTATCAGTGTCCAGCTGAGCACTGGTTAAAGCTTGTAGGAGGAGTTTTCATTCTGGTCTGACTGTCCTATGAGACTGCATAACCCCTGACCCTCTGTCTGGACAGTGCTGATTAGCCCTGTGCTGATCACATGCATCCTCCCAAGGAAAAACCTAGCAAAATCTAGCACTACACACCAAACTGTGCATGTGCAGAGTGTCCCAGAGGCTGTGTTCTATCAGGAGATGAATTTGGGAAAGTAGAAGGGGAGGATCAGAGAAAACAGGATCAAACATCCTTTTTACACAATGCAGAGGATTAACCCCTTAGGTTCCACAGTGAGTATAACAAGCATGCTTTGCTGCATATACAGCCCGATTTTACTGCTGTGGGTTTAGTAACACTTTAATGGTCCTTTTTTTCCTATGTTTTATACTGTGTATTTCTTGTTTGTTTTCTTTGTAAAGCCTTTTGAGAAGCTACCTTTAAAGGCACTATATAAAATAAAGTTTATTTTTATTAACCTGTTGCCGCCCGGCCTATAGGCAGATGGCGGCTGGGCGAACACCTCGTCTCTCTGGGTGGACGCCATATGGCGTCCTTTCCAGAGCGTGCATTGCGCATGCCCGCAGGGCTGCGCTGCATCACGATCTGTCACTGGCCATGTACCTCGGACACGGCTGATGACAGATCTGTGTCCCGTTCCCAGTACCATGTGACAGTTGTATACAATAGATTGATGGCATGAAAGGAAGCCATCAATTGTATACAAGTGTGTCTAGCTGTGAATGGTCACAGTGATCACATGCACAAGCTGGACAATCACAGCTAATCACAAAAAAAACCCCTGAATGAATCAATTTCATTCAGGAAAATGCTTGCTTATAGCAAAGTAATTCTTGTGTAAGAAAAAAAAAATACTGATCACTTCACCAAAGTAGTACAATGTTACTATGGTAACATTATACTACTTTGGTCATAGTGAAATATGAAAAAAATCTTTAAAAAAAAAGAGAAAAAGTAATAAAAAATTTAAAATTTAAAAAAAAAAAAACAATTTTTTTTTTGTACTGTCACCAGTCAGTGTCCCTGATCACCGCCATGCCAGGTGACGCTGTACTGCACTGGTGACAGTATGTAAAAAAAAAAGTGAAAATCATTTTTTTAATTTCATTTTCTGAAAAATGACAAAAAAATTACAACTTCAAAAAACTCGCCATGCCTGTTATGAAATACTATTATGACTATCTACTTTGCAAAAAGTGGTCATTTGGGGGATATTTGTACTATTCTGACATTCCTGGACCTCAAGAAATTAGATTGGCTGTCAGTACTTCAGAATCAATCAATTTTCAGATATATCCCATAGTTTGTGAACTCTATAACTTTCCTACAAACTAAATAATACATCCTAATTTGGGTTATTTTCACCAAAGACATGTAGCAGAATACATCTTGGCATAAATTTATGAAGAACAATTATTTATTTGCAAACGTTTATAACAGAAACAAAGAAAAACGTGTTTTATTTTGTTAATTTAGCAAAGAATAAAAACCCCAGTGGTGATTAAATACCACCAAAAGAAAGCTCTAGTTGTGTGAAGAAAATGATAAAATTTTAGTTAGGGTACAATGTTGTATGACCGCGCAATTGTCATTCAAAGTGTGAGAGCATTGAAACCTGAAAATTGGCCTGGGCAGGAAGGGGGTAAAAGTGCCCAGTATGGAAGTGGTTAATAGTATTACAATGTCCCAGTGAAGTATTGCACTCTCTTTGGAGACTGAAACACAGCAAGTGCCAGAATTCTTTCCAGATCAGGAACTAAGTAGACAGGGTAAATGCTTGATTAACCAGCTTGGAAGGATCACCAGAATTATTAGTATGATACAGAGGAACTGACTGGTTAATGTCAATCATTTATGATCTAAGATTGTTGATTGCATGTCTTCCCTCATGAGGTGCTGCAACTAGAGTGTTCTCAACCAATTCATTAATACCTATGAGAGGTATCAAAGACTGTGCCATAAATATACTAATCTCTCAATGCAGTACAATACTTAATAGTCACAGGAAGAATTAACCCTTTCGCTGCCAGGCTCTGCGCTTCACTTTTAAAATCAGGTGGCTTGACCATTTTAGTAATTTTTCCATTGCTTTTTTATTTTTCCCTTACAGCTTTCAGAGTTTGTAAGAGGCCCACCAAACCATATATTTTCTGAAAGCACATGACCAGTAGTATAAAAATGTGCTACTTATTTTTTTAGGCTCCGCAGTAGTTGCCCAAATGTTTATCAGATCTCTATTGTGACTAAAAAAAACACTAAGATCCTGGGAAAAATTGGGAAGCTCCGCAAACGCCGTTCAATCAAGTGCACTGCATGAAGTTGTGGTACATTTTTCTACAAAAATGGGGTTAAAACAGGTGGTGAGGAGGTGTTGCATTGCTTCCTAACTGCCTATCAGTAGCCTCTAGAGCATATTCTCGGGTTTCAGAGGTAAGGGAGATTAAGACCCTTAGCCCTGCTTCAAACTAGCCCACAGGCTACGGGTCTGGTTATGGCTGCAGGAATCACACCTGTTTCCTCACCTGCAATCCCCTGCAGTGAGACACATGGGGCTGCCATTGATTCTGAATGGCACCCCCACACATCCCAGCCCACATCACGATTGCGGGTGCGGGAACTGCAAGGAATCCGCATGGTCAAAAAAAGGAGCTTTAGAAAAAGGTGAATGTACTTTTTTTTTTGCATGAAACGCAGTCACGGCAGCCCATTCAAATGAATGGGCTGCTGTGTCCGCACAGATGCAAGCCACATGGCTGGCACTAGTGTGAACCTAGCCTTATTATTTCTTTTTTTCTTTACAATTTTGTTTTTGTTAAAATTAATTTTTAATATTTTTTTACTTTTTTCTTTTTTTGGGGGGGGGGGGGGCTTTGGAGAGACATCAGGGGGTCTAAACAGACCTCTAAAGTCTCTTTTTTGAGACAGAGAAAGGGACTGTAGACAGTCCCTTTTTCTGCAGCCTGTGCTGTGCTTTAGATGCATGGATAGGAGTCTGTATAGACTCCTATTCATTCACAAACTGAAACATAGTAAACACAGTTTACTATGCGTCAGTAATTAATGAATACAGATGCGATCTGAACTGATTGCTCTCTGCATTCAGAAAAGGAAGCTGCAGCGGCTCTCCCTTCTCACTCCGCTGAAAGCTGTTAACCAGCCCCTACTCTCCATCCTGACAGCTGTCAGTGGCTGCAGCCAGTGGGAGGATGAAGAGGTAGAGCAGGCCAACATCACTGCTTGGGGGGCCACAGGGAGATCGGGGGGGGTGTGGGGGATTGGGGGTGGGGATTTGCACTGCAGGAGATGCGACATTTGTTAGCAGTTGCAGCGGCTCACCCTCCTCACCTCGCTGACAGCTGTCAGAATGGAGAGCAGGGGGATGGTAGCCAGCCCCTCCCCCATTCTTCGTTCTGACAGCTGTCAGCAGCCCGAGGAGGGAGAGCCAGCTAGCAGCACTGTGTGGGGGACCACGGAGATTGGGGGATGCTGCAGGGGGAGTCACATCTGTCAGCAACTGCAGTGGCTCTCCCTCCTCACCCCACTGATAGCTGTGAGGATGGAGAGCGGGGTGGCTCCCATGCAATTGCCAGCGGGAGAGGCAGAGGAGGAAAGCTGGTAATTGCATGGGAGCCACAAAATATCGGTGCTGGGGGAGTAGAGGGGGGGAGGGTTGGGCAGGGGGGAATCTCTGCTGGGGGACACAGATAAGGGGAAGGAAGGGTCCAGTAAGGTACAGGATTGGAGTTTAGGAGCTAGGTAGAAGTGGAGAGGAGAAGGCAGCAGGTGAGAAACACAGTAGCGGCAGCAGTTTGGGGGGTGGGGGGTGGGGAGGGGTGTCACATTTTAAGTTAATAGCTCTAAACTATTATTTTGTTCTGCAGAGTCTGCTGAACATATCTGCTTTAAGTTATGAGCCTATAGCAGAAGCAGGAATGCGACGACCTGGCACCAAAAAGGTTAAAGTGATTTATTGAGCTTAAACTAGAAAGAGACAGTTTAGTACTACAAATGAAGACAGACAGAGGTGAGACTTGCACAACTTAATGAATCTAAATCTCATTCTAAGTCTCCACATCAAGATCTTCCACTCTCTGCCAACATTTTATTAAAGCCCATGCAGATGTCGAAGCTTCTAAAATTCAGGCAGCCTGAGAAAGAAAGCGGAGACGGAAGCAGAAGCCACAGAAACTGCAAACAAGAAAGCACTGATGGAATCAGAAGCTGCATGCAATAGAGCAGAGATAGAAGCTTTGGAGAAATAATGTATGCATGCCACAGCCATGTCAAGATTGAAGTTATTAGAGCAAGCTGCTAGTGAAAGTGAAGGAGGCAACAGTAGCAGACTCTCAGTTGCATTGATTGCATCACATTCCTCACTCTCCCAAAACGGCAGCTCACAGGCACAGAAGCTGTATCTTTCAACCAAAGTCAGTGCACTGTGGCTACCTCCTCAATCTGCCTAATTATCCCTCAGTACACAATGCAATAACACCTCAGCAAACTCAGACACCTCCTACCAAGTACACTGCCCCACAGCTGCAAATGAACAAAGCAATCAACTATAAGCCAGTGTCAGGTATAAACATCTTTGCACCACCATAAGTCTGAAAGTCGCTCAATCTTTGCACACCAGCCAATATAACTAACTTTGTTCCATATGCAGCTGTGCAACCAAAGTCTGCATACTCAGATATGTCACAGTTTGTTAAATACATGCATCACAAAGAGCTCACCAAGACAGGTCTCACTAAGTTTGATGATAGACCTAAAAAACAACAGAGGCTAGAAATCCACCTTCAAAGTCACAATCAGTGAGTTAGATATCACAACTACAGAAGAACTAGATCTGCTTATCAGGTGGCTAGGCCCTTAACATAGAAACAACCTCAAAGCTGTTCACATTGACAATCCTGTTGCAGGCTTTAACAATGCTTGGGACAGACTTGAGAGTAGCATTGTAAGCCCAGGAGCCATTGAGGATGCTTTATTTAAAAAGTTGCAAAACTTACCAAAAATATCTAGCCAAGATAATCTAAAATTTCAAGAGCCCAGTGACCTTCTCATGGAGCTTCAGATAACGAAAGCTGAAACCCACCTACCCGGCTTCTAATACCTAGATACTGCTTGTGAGGTCGACCCAATAGTCTCCAAGTTACCTTACAGTATACAGGAAAAATGGGCATCACTTGGATCAAGGTATGAAAAAGAAAATAAGGTTTCCTATCCTCCCTTTTCCTATGTCCATGAGTTAATTCAAAAAATTGCAGATACTAAGAATAATGCATGCTTTTTCTATAGGGAATTCAACATTCTTGGTCCACCTTTTCCAAGGCCTGCAAGCTCACACATTTCACCACAGAACTCTGATGCCTGTGAAAAGGATTGATATTCTACCTACAGTCCCTGAAAAGACTGATCAAAACAAGAAAATCAAGAGCCCAAATTGCCAATGTCCCATGCAAAACAAACCACAGCCACTTGAGAAATGTATTGGCTTCAGAAGGAAACCTTTGTAAGAATGCAAAAAGCTGTTAATGAAATTTGGGGTTTACTTCAAATGCTGTGCTTCCACAGAACACCATGCTAAAGCCAGTAAGGCTACTATTAAGTGCATAGAATGTAACAGAGTTGATCACGTGCAAGTGCTTCATCTACTGCTGAAACAACTACTTGATGTCACATAATCCATTATAATCAATTATGAAAATAGTTGTCAACTATTTTCATATTTGATTAGTTGATCAGCCGATTAGTTTGCCTACATACAGAATGCATTATTTTTTTACATATCAGAAAATACAGTGCAGCACACATGTAAGAACAGTGTACTGTTCTGTATGTCAGTATACACAGTGCAGAGTGCATACAGCTCAGAACACCGTCCATACATGTCAGTAAGTGCCTGAGAATTTGTGAATGTGCAAGGAGCAATCCTCATGGGACATGTAGTCCTGGGCAGGAGAAAGAAGTGAGTGAATCTAAAAAGGCAGAAGTTTTTTTATCTTGCTATAGGAGCATTCTATACTATACTTCGCGACTTGCTACAGGGGTACTCTGAGGGCAGGAGGAGCCAGAAGTGCCAGTGGGGGACCCCAGAACCCAGGAGAGGAGAGTCAGGGCTGCTCTGGTCAAAACTACTGCACAGAGCAAGTAAGTATGACAAGTTTGTAGTTTAAAAAAAATCAAAGGTTTACAATCACTTTAAGGACTCTGAGCAGTGAATATCAACATTTGAACCCAGAGTAGCTGGAGGCTGATAGACTGGAGGTAATATAAGGCATTACAATTATAGAAAAAAAAAAAAAAAAAAAAAAAGTTTACCAGTATTGTGCATTATATTTGAAATTATTATATCCATGTGAAAAGGTCTTAGCCCTTAATGCTACTTTAATATATATGATGTATATCTCCACCCCCTGTAGCTTCATGTCTGACACCCAGTTAAAATATCCTGTATACATCCTACCTGAGGGTATATTTATAAAAAAAAAAAAAAATTATATATATATATATATATATATATATATATACACACACACACACACACACATATAATTACTTTCGCAGTATAATTTAACCCCTTAGAGTAGTGATTATCTGCTGTTTTGGTGCTCTAAGGGGCAATTTTTTTTAACCCCATTATGGCCAAAAAGAGCATGCTGCTGCTACTAAGTCACTTATGCTGGCCATATATGTATTGATTTTTGGTGAAAATTTGTTGTACTTTTGATAAATGGACAAATGTCGTTCGACAATTTCACTTGCTTTTTAACATTCAATTTTAAAATTAATATCATTTCTGAACGTAAATCCACATATACTGTCCACAAATTTGGTCATAAACAAACATCAATTTGACCCCACCATCAATTAGAAAATCAAACAAATGCTCTTAAAATGAAAACATTTGTTTGTGTATAGCCTGAATAAGTGACAGCGGGTATAGGTAGCTTGTATCGAGCTACCTGCCTATGACAAGGGAGTCTGTCATGCATAATATTATATCACAGTCCTGTCTGAAAATCTGCAAAACAGCATGTCAGGTCTTTTTACCTTTTTTTCTCCTTTAAATAAATAATTTTATCTGAGTCTGATGATATATACCAGATTCAACCTCTAATAGTATATACAGTATCTCTCTTCTGTCTGTTATTCTCAGAGTGGATTAGATATTTTGTTCCCCAACCATATAGCTGGGGTTTTACAGTATATTGAGCACAGCATATACTGTAGATCAGGGGCAGACTGACAACTCATGGGGCCCTCGGGCAATAGGAGATCATGGGGTCCCTGTGTCCTCGCCCACACTCAAACCACTCCCAAAAAAGCCTATGAAAGGTACCAGGGGCATCTCATGGGGCCCCTTACTGACCCCGGGCCCTCGGGCAGTGCCCAAGTTTCCGAATGGTCAGTCCGCCCTGCTGTAGATATTCAAGAATAAATAGTATTTTTTTAAACTTTGCATACTAACTAAATTATACACCAAACTTTTTTTAGGTTTTTATCCAATTATTCAAAACAATAATTGGCCAACTAATCGATCATGACAGTAATCGTTCGTTGCAGCTTTAGCTTCATTCATTTCAAGACAGTCCCACTCTATCCACAGCTAATCTGAGGCAAAGCATGGTGGGGAGAACACATACCATACACAGCACCTCATACTTCAACTTTCTCTACATGTACAGAAGTCAATGACAAATCCTTTGCCAAACTATGCATAGTTTCTGTATACCACAAGGGTCAACCTAGAAAAGCTGCAAGAATGTATATATTCAAGATGATCAGATTAAACAATTTCTTGAAAAATGAAAGCTTTTTGACCTGTTAAATATCACAGGTGATGACTTGCCATACACCCTGGGCACCTGTGCCAGTGTTGCAGAAGTTTCAGGCAGGGGAGCCACTGGTCTTGTAGTACTTCCCCTAAATGGCAGTGTAGAAATACCATTGCCCACTCTCATCTAGTGCAAACTGATTCCAACCAAGAAGAGATCCTTACTGCTGCAGCCACCTCTTACCACTCAACTGGAGGCATGTTTATCAGCTTTTGCAAGAATTGCAGATATTCTCCTGCTTCTTGGATGATACATCACAAGGGTACACAAGACTCGGCAACAAATGAACAGGCTATATGATGCACCATATACGCAACACCTGGACCCAGGGTGGGCCATCATAGGCAACGTCTGTCTAGGTAATGGTAGGTGGTCTGCAACAGTTTCTTCTTTCAAGACACTTGTCCTGCCAAATGGTCACATTACCTGTTTTGAACAGTGCCCACATCATTACCATGTCAGAGAAACAGTTCTTCACAGTAAGTGATAACAAGGCCCTTCACTTCTGGGATGATAATGTTGCACCACAGTTTTCAATGTGATAAATTAAGACAATGAGCTGGCAGCCTCGATAAAATACATAGATTTCCTAAAAACTATGAATAAGAAGTTTTATCAGGACAGTTCCAACACCTGGGTTGCACTGCTACCAATTCATGCACCAAGAAAAAAACTACCATATAAAGTTCAGCATGAAGAAGCATGCACCCTGAAGAGTAAACCCTGAGATGAAAAAAAACACTTTGTTGACTTTTTGCAGGAGGTATTTGCGAGAGATCATGCTGAGCCTCTTAGGGAAGGAAAGGAATGCTGATACCTCCCATGTTTTGGCATGTACCATCCTCGCAAGCCAGATCAGATCAGGGTGGTGTTCAGCTCAAGTGCCCAATATGAAGGTGTTTCCCTCAAAGACATCCTTCTCACTGGACCTAATCTGAACCTTATAGGAGTTTTGTTCCAGACAAGAATTAGTTGGTGTTATGACCGACATTCAGCAAATGTTCCATTGTTTCATCATTCGAGAAGACAACAGAAACTTCTTCAGGTTCCAATGTCATTGCAACAATGATGCCAGCAACAAAGCCATAGACAACCTCATAAAAGTAAGTGGTTTTGATAACACCGCTTCTCCTGCTTTGGAAATTTATGGGCTGAGGAGCACAGCTCAAGAAGATGAAAAAGTATTTGGAATTGACGGACGTGAATTTATGGAAAATAATTTTTACCTAGACAAAGGGCTCAAAACTCTGCCTACAAAAAAAGAAAACTGATCTCTCAGGTGAACTCAGGATATGCTTGTCACTGCCAACTAAAGTTGGGCTTGATGTTCAAGATGTTCCTTCTCATATCTTGAACCCACTGTTGCCCATTTTTGCTTGGTTTACACCATGTGTAGAGTCTAGGAAACCAAGTCTTTGTAGATGTGGGTTTTCCTTAGCAATTCAAAGTTCAAAAGGAAGATTGATTGGTTCTTGTAATTTCTGATGCTTAGCCAGAAAATGAATGATACATTATTAAAAAAAAACATTCACAGTGTAAAAATACACAGACTGTAATCCTTTTTAAGCACATTGAAGCATACAGAGTGCAGTGGTCAAGCGTACCTAACAGTCCCTTACATTGCTGGTTAGCAAGTGAAAAAAGTTGTTCTATATTTGGTGTCAGTGGGCATAGAAATAAACCATAGTCCCAACATTTGAAAAGAATTAAAAGCAACCTGTTTAAGGGTTTGAGAAGGAAAATGCAGTGCACTACAAGGACCACAGTGCACTGCAATCTAGTGGGCATAGCCAAAACGTGCGATTGATCAGTAAGGTGGGTGTTGATTTACAGTATATTGTTTGTGCACCTTTCCCCCTTTTCTCTGCTATGGTTTAGATAAGATAGGGCCATGGGTACACTGAAGGAAATGTGAGAGCAAATTAAGCACCATTGTTGGTGTCTGCTGCAACAATAGATCCAGATTTAGTGTCAGTGCCAGCAATGATAACCCCCATCAAGTCTCAGGGCCAGCAATAACCCCCAGCAAGTGACAGGGTCAGCAAAAATACACCTCAACAATAACCCCCATGAAGTGTCAGGGAAAGCAATAACCCACAGAAATAATTCCCAGCAAGTTTTAGTCCAGTATCGATAAACCCTCAGCTATGATACCCAGCATGTGTCAGAGCCAGCAATGTTAATCCCCAGGGTGTGTCAGCAATAACCCCAAACAAGTGTCTGGGTCAGCAATTATAACCCCCATAAATATCTTCAGAAGTGTCAGAGCAAGCAACATAACCCCCACAATATGTCACAGCATAATAACACCCAGCATTGGTGTTCAGGAGTTTTCTTACCTGAAAACACACTCGTTTTCCATGCTGCTACTGAATCTATGATTTATCTGTCAGGCAAGAGATCACTCAACTTTACAGAACAAGTCAAAACAGTACAACTGCAGTAGCATACCTTGCACTTTTTTTGCTAAGTAAGCAGGGACCTGATTGACAAGATCAGGGTAAGTTCCACATATTTCAAAATATGCGGCTGATGCAAACTGCAAATGGCTGTTTATACACTAAACTGTGTTTTGAATGTTTCAGGAACAACAATGTAGTTACCCAGCACATATTTTCCATTTCAGAGAAGTCACCCAGAGTAATTTTTGATGGTCCTTTAACAACCCCAAAAAATAATTTAATCACATCCCTATAGACTGCAGAGGCTGCAGTTTGTTAACCTAAATGAACAACATTCTGAAGACTACAATTATTTGAAACATTAGTAGGAGTGAAATTAAAACAAAACGATAAGTCAAAGAAAGCAGAATTTGTATTATAAAAAATTTGTACAAAATGAAATTGAGTAGAGTAATACACTAGTAAGGCTCGTGTAGCTTCCTATTTAAGTAGCGACTTCCATTGGCTACTATGCCAAGCTCAAGGTTTACACATGACCATCCTTTTTAATATTTTTTCTACTATGAGATTTTTCTTTTATAACTTGTTTGAGATAAATATTGAAAGACATGACCCAATTTGGGCTGAAATTATAATGCTTCAGTTGTATGCAGTCGCTATGGTTTTCAGAGACACATACAGTATGTACTTATATCAACAAAGTAGTAAAAAAACCAAAAAAAAAAGTATGTTGGCTTGTTGCATTTAAAGGATGACCTTAATAGCTAAACGGGATCTCTACTCTAAAGTGTCGTAGGTGGACTGAGATGAGGACATGCTTATCATTTTTTCTATTCTAAATGTTTACATTTAGATTGTCGCAGGAAAATCTCTGTGATGAATTTTTAGAAATTGCAATAAAACAGGACTCTATAGTGTTAGGACCCATATACTGTGGACTGAAAATTTTCTGCTGAGTCAATGCAAGGGCACATAGAGAACATGATCCCTGCTCCCCCTGCAACACTGACATGCTGCATGCTTTTTGGAATGCACCAATGCTCACCTGTTAACTACGTTCACTTTCGAATTGCCGTTCCACTGTGATGCACAAGAATGAATGATTGAGTTGTAATCATGACAATTTAATAAAGTTAAAAATAAAAGAAAAAAAAAGGTAAAGAGTGCCTTGGGTTGTAACACCACAAAACACTACCACCTCGCCACCAGCACATAGCAGTCACTAAGCCCACACGGTAAAATGGTCAAACCTACTCAGCTGAGAAAGCATGACCATGCAAAGGAAGAAAACATCAAACTAGTACGGCATTTCATAACTTCACAGGAAAATAATGTGATTTTGATCAGTTTAAGTTGTCATTGTTCTAAAAATATGCATGCATTATTATGTGACCATTTAAGTTACAGGATGTTCTGAGACTACTAATCAGCTACTACTAATCATAACCTTCATCCCACATGGGGCCACTCTTTTATTGTGGCAGAAAGAAGAGGAAGTGAAACAGCAGTCACTAAGGACTTTGTATGGTCCCTGCTCCAGAATGAAGGGGATCATCTGGGAGGTTGGGGGTCCATTTTTGTAATGGCAGGGAGCCTAAAGACTATTTTTGGAGTTTAGGTCTGTTTTAAGAGAGATTACTACATAAAGCTTTGTGTGATTTAACTTACTTAATTTCTAAAGTAATGCGCATATTGGTTGGAGTATACTTGCTCACTGGAATGATGTAACTGTAAATTCCAGACCTAAAACAAAGACATAGAAACAATCAATTTTTTAAAAAAGTTACTTAATTACTTGCAAAACTGTTTTACAATTGTGCATCTCCTTATTATGTTTTTTTTTTTTTGCTATATTGAGTGCATGCTTACATAAGGTCTGTGGCTTTCTAGAGTGCTTCTGGTCTTCATATGTCACTACAACTTTAGGAACGATAGGCTTATGGTACAGGTAAAGCTTTAGTGAAACCCCAATGTAAGCAATCACATAGATTAAAGCAAGGTTAAAGCTGTACAGCAGGGCCTTAAAATATGGCAACTGTATAGGTAAAGTAAGATATTCTTTTTTATTCAAAGTTTAGAAACAGGATTTATTTAGTTGTATTTTGGATAACATTTGTACATAACATACCTGGGTAGTGGTTCCTCCCATTGTGCACTGTCCCTGTTAGTTACAAAAGGCTTAAAAGAGAAGTTCACCTTTTAACAAAAAATAATAAATGCACATTTTTTTTTACAGGTAAAATGGCAGGTATTATTTTTTGTTTGTTTGTTTGTGGAGCCTCTAAAACATTACACCAACGATCAGCAAATCACTAGTATCATGCAGGTCTTCACCTGACCTGTCAGTATATCTGCTTGCTTGTACATCCCGTATGGGCAAGCAGATACCGACAGGAAGGCTCAATAAGCTACCACGCCACAAAGGCTGCCGGGACTTGTAGTTTTCCCAATCACAGAATACTGTGAATAAGTAATGAGGCAGGGCGGGCGGAGACCCACACTGCCAGATTTTTTTTAAAATAGCGGTGTACCCCAACGTTCAATGTTGGGACCCTTACTTTTTATTATATTTATAAACGATATACGGTCTGGGATTAAAAATCCCATTTCAGTCTTTGCAGATGACACCAAGCTGTGCAGTGGAATAACGTCCTTACAGGATGTCTTTAACTTACCAGCCGACCTCAATGTACTGTGTAATTGGGCAATTATATGGCAAATGAGGTTTAATGTTGATAAATGTAAGGTTATGCACTTGGGGGCTGAGAATATGTATGCATCATACATACTAGGGGGGGTACAACTGGGGGAATCAATGGTGGAGGAGGATTGGGGAGTTCTGGTAGATCACAAGCTTAATAATGGCATGCAATGCCAAGCTGTGGCTTCTAAAGCGAGCAAAATCCTCTCTTGTATTAAAAGCAATATAGACTCCAGAAAGAGAGATATAATTTTACAAAGAACCAGCAAACACAAATGCTCCTGCGCTTGGGGATGGACTCGATGCAGGCTACAACCACATAAGGAATGTCCTTAAACATGCACACCTTGCTGCCCTCAAATGGACCGGGGAAATCCAAATATACTGAATGAGGAAAGAAAAAACAGAGGGCACACAGGCCTAGTGCATTACCATAAAAAATGTTTAATAAAAAATAAAGTAGGTGTTGTACTCACAAATGACAATATAGTCAAGGCACATCATAAAGAACAGCTGGGTCAACACTGCGCTGAGTAACAGTCCGCAATAGGGAGTATAGACATCCAAAAGGCTGACGCGTTTTGAGGACTTGCCTCTTCCTCAGAGCCACTGAGGAAGAGGCAAGTCCTCGAAACGTGTCAGATTTTGGATGTCTATACTCCCTATTGCGGACTGTTACTCAGCGCAGTGTTGACCCAGCTGTTCTTTATGATGTGCCTTGACTATATTGTCGTTTGTGAGTACAACATATACTTTATTTTTTATTAGATATAATTTTACCCCTGTATAAATCATTAGTAATACCTCATCTGGAATATGCAGTTCAGTTTTGGCACCAATTCACAAAAAGAACATTGGGGAACTGGGGAAAGTACAAAGAAGGGCAACCAAACTGATAAGGTTCATGGAGGAGATTAGCTAAGAGGAAAGATTAGAGGAACTGAACTGATTCTCTCTTGAGAAGAAGAGATTAAGGGGGGATATGATCGACATGTATAAATACATCAGTGGTTCATATAGTGAACTCGGCATAGAGTTATTCACCTTGTCATCACAGAGGACAAGGGGGCACTCTTTATGTCTGGAGGAAAAGAAATTTAATCTCCAAACACGGAAAGGTTTCTTCACAGTGAGAGCTGTGAAAATGTGGAATAGACTCCCTCAAGAGTTGGTTCTGGCCAGCTCATTGGATTGCTTTAACCACCTCCCGTCCGGCCATTGTATATAAACGGCTGGACGGTGGCAGTGCAGGGTCGGGTGGCTGTTTATAAACAGCCTCCCCGCACCCTGCTTGTGCGCGTTCCCTGGGAGCGCAGCACCGCGTTCCGAACACAGTGGAACACCAATCGTCGGACGGGACCTCTGTGCGAGGTCCTGATCATGTGATCACTGATTTGCCAATCAGTGATCCCATGCAGAGTAGTAAGCAAGATGTCACTTGTGACATCATTGCTTACTATGTGTGAAATCTGCGAATGATCACAGAGGTCACATGGTACAATGCTATTCACAACAGCCTTGTACCATGTGACAAGCTGTGACCAATCACAGCTCACTCAGTAGTTCTCAATGGCTTCATCTTCATCACCCCCCACAAGTAGTACAGTGTCACCATGGTGATACTGTACTGCTAGGGTGACAGTATGTAAAAAAATAAATATAAAAAAATTTAAAGAAAAATTTAAAAAAAAATGTTTAAAAATTATAATTTTTGGTTATAAACTAATTTGGGTTATTTTGCTTTTTACTAAAAATATAACGGAATCAATTTTGGCCAAGATTTATGGTACTATTTATTTGAAAATTTTTTATAAGAAAAACACTTTTTTTCAAACTTTTTGGACTTTTTAATTTACATAGCAAAAAAAAATAAAAAATCCCATTGGTGAATAAATACCACCAAAATAAAGCTTTATCTGCCTCAAAAAAATGCTAAAAAAGTCATATAGGTACAGTGTTGCATAACCGCACAATTGTTATTCAGAGTGTGATAGCAGTGAAAGCTGAAAATTGGCCTGGACAGGAAGGGGGTAAAAGTGTCCGGACTGGAAGTGGTTAAAAAGAGGCCTGGATTTTTTCTTGGATACACAGAAAATATCTGGATACTAACATTTATAGATAATGTTCATCCAGGGAATATCTGATTGCCTCCTGGGAGATCAGGAAGGAATTTTTTCCCCTACAGGAGCAAACTGGGTTTTTTGCCTTCCACTGGATCAACTGTGGGTATAGGATTATAACTTTTTTTTTTTTAATTAAACTGGATAGACTTTTGTTATTTTTCAACCAGACTATGTAATTATTACATTATGGTTACAATAAAGGTAAACTATTTATGTAAACCAGAATAACCTCTGTTCCTCTAAATGTTCTGGTGTGATACAGTGTTCCTCTTACCCACACTGCAGGCTTTTTTTGCAGTAGTGATGATTAATTACTTGTTGATTCTCGACAATCTGTATAGAGCTGATTGTTGTATCAATCCCTGAAATAGCAAAGGGATAACAATATGATGTACAGAACAGCGATGTATTCATCTAAAGTGATTACAAGTGCTTTGAAAAAATGTATTAACAGTTAAAAAACAGCATTTAGTGGATACATATGATAGTGTTGTCATGACCTCTCTTTCCGTGATCTTTGTAGTAATTTCCGCTCTATTAAAACCATTTATACCATTTCTGAGATCTAATATATAATAAAGCAGTTCAAGGTAAAGAAAAAAAAAACACCTAAAATAACAAGGCCACCTGTATGTACAGTATGTGATAACTGTATATTGATGAATGCTATAATGAAATACATAAAACAGCAAGACATTGGGGGGTAGGGTTTACTAAAACTGGAGCACACAATATTGCATGCAGCAGTTACCAATCAGCTTGTTCAGTTAAGCTTTGACAATAAACCCGAGAAGCTGATTGGTGAATATGCAGAGCTACACCAAACTGCTTCATAGTAAAATATACATTTGTATTATCTGTAGTGAAAATTACTCCTTTCTAGGCCACCTTCAAAGTGGTGGACAAAAAATTACAAATTATTTAACTTACTTTTTGTTTAATTCTTAAAGTGGGACATCAGTCTAATTCAATAAAAAGCTGTAAAAAGCTTGTCTTAAAAGGGAATTAACATTTTGCAGCATGCTTTTAGTAGTTAAATGGGTATTGCTATACAGTGGATATAAAAAGTCTACACACCCCTGTTAAAATGTCAGGTTTCTGTGATGTAAAAAAAATGAGACAAAAATAAATCATTTCAGAACTATTTCCACCTTTAATGTGACCTATAAACTGTAAAACTCAGTTCAACAACAAACTGAAATTTTAGGTGGAGAGAAGTAAAAATAAAAAAATAAAATAATATGGTTGCATAAGTGTGCACACCCTTTAACTAATACTTTGTTGAAGCACCTTTTGATTTTATTCCAGCACTCAGTCTTTTTTGGGTATGACTATCAGCATGGCACATCTTGACTTGACAATATTTGCACACTCTTCCTTGCAAAAACACTCCAAATCTGTCAGATTGCGAGGGCATCGCCTGTGCACAGCCCTCTTCAGATCACCACACAGATTTTTGATCGGATTCAGGTCTGGGCTCTGGCTGGGCCATTCCAAAATTTTAATCTTCTTCTGGTGAAGCCATTCCTATGGATTTGCAGGGGCGTAGATGAAAGGGGGGGGGTCAGGGGGGGTCTGAACCCCTCCCCCAGAAGAGAGTTACCAACCATCCCTCGAAATTTCCACTCGTCTGCGAGTGAAAATAAGGTGGGGGCAAGCAGTGGTGGGACTAGGGGTGTGTGGGAGAGGTGGAGGCGGGGGCGGTGACAAGCAGCGATCTCCTGTATGTCTTTCAATGAAGCAGCTGGAAGCCGCAGAAAGGGAGAGAAGGAGAAGCGGCTTCCAGCTGCTTCATTGAAAGACATACAGGAGATCGCTGCTAGTCACTGCCCCCACCACTGCACAGAACATACCTGATCGTTCTGTTTTCTTTCTGGTCCCCCTCTGTGTTCTTCTCAGTGCCCAGCTCTTCCTTCCATCCTTCACACCAATAGGAGAAGAGGGGAAAGAGACTGGATCTGCTCTGCCTCCCCTTGTGCTCGCCCACACTCCAGTCCGTGCAGCTTTAGAGGAGGTGTGGGCAGGCAGGAAAATGAACACAGCAGCCAACAGCTCTGATGCATATTCTACCCACCCTCCCTTCCTTCCACCCACCCCTCTCTTCCTGCCTTCCACCCACCCCTTCCCTTCCTTCCACCCCTCCCTTCCTTCCTGCCACCCACTCCTCCCTTCCTGCCACCCTCCCATCCTTCGACCCACTCCTCCCTTTTTTCCAGTTTTCTTCTAGTCTTTTCATCAATTTTGGAGGGACGTCCAGTTCTTGGTAATGTCACTGTTGCGCCATATTTTCTCCACTTGATGATGACTGTCTTCACTGTGTTCCATGGTATATCTAATGCCTTGGAAATTCTTTTGTACCCTTCTCCTGACTGATACCTTTTAATAATGAGATCCCTCTAATGCTTTGGAAGCTCTCTGCAGACCATGGCTTTTGCTGTATGAAAGACCTACTAGAACAGCTTTATTTGGAATTAATCAGAGGCACTTTAAATGATGGAAGGTGTGTACTGACTCATATTTAACATGATTTTGAATGTGATTGCTTAATTCTGAACACAGCTACATCCCCAGTTATAAGAGGATGTGCACACTTATGCAACCACATTATTTTAGTTTATGTTTACTTCGCCCCCTAAAATATTTCAGTTTTTTTTATTTTTCATTTGAGGTGTACAGTTTATAGGCGACAATAAAAAGTGGAAAAATCACAGAAACCTGACATTTTAACAGGGGTGTGTTGACTTTTTATATTGATTGTACATACAGTGGGGAGACCGCGGCAGCATAACACTCAATGACATCTTAAGCAATTTCTGCAAGTTATTTCTAAATCTTGGCAATCCCAACCCAGAGCTGTTTTCAACAAGGTAAGAAAAAGTGTAATAAGAACAATACTGATGCTAGTATGTCTTTATAAAAGGTAGGTCTGCCCAAAACTTATATTTCGGTTTTTGGTAGATACTGGCGTGTTAAACCACTTGACAGCTTGTATGTATTGGTTTCTCAGTTGGTAAGTGTCTGCACAACTGCTGAGGCCATTAGAAGGGGATTTTAAATTATTTGATATCATGGAGAATACAGGAGTAAACAGGAGTAAAGATGGAAATACAAAAAACTTTCAGATGGACAGGAAGAATCGGGGATTATGGTAATGAGAGCTCCATGTTGAAATTTAGAACAGTGATGGTATAAAAGTGATCCTTTTCATTTTTATTTTATTTTTTTTTTTTTTGGGGGGGGGGGGGGTCTATTTTAAACCTCACTGTATACATCTACAGCCTACATCTACAGCTAAAATATAAATGGACTGTTACTAAGGGATTGGTTGATTAGGCTATAAACTAACAATAATAAGACTTGTTAACATTGGTGCATTTCAATGCATTGTGATCAGCTTCCTAGCACTAGGGCAGGGACAAGTGGTGGGCATGTGGGGCAGCTGCCCTGGGAACAGCAGAGCAAAGGGGCAGATAATGGCACAAGGCAGTAACCCCATTCTACAGCATGCATTAACAGTGGTGGAGGGGCACAGTTCTCCATCCTTAATAATAAGGGATCCTCCTGCGCTCATGGGAATAATTGACAAAATACAGCTGCTGTCACTTAGCTGATACCAATAAGTGCAAAATAAAATTAAAAATTAGTGAAGCGCTTGTATCACATGAATACAATCATGTATCTCCATATAGTGTAATTATAAATCAAAGTGACCACTATATATAATAAATGTGTGTTGACTCCCTCTAGTGAAAAGAAAAATAGTGTCAACAGGTTCTGATGACCCTGATGAAGTCACGACGCACGTGACGCTACGCGTCGGTTTGTCTACTTCCTGGTGACGTATGTCCGGACACAGTGGCCATATTGGATTCCCCCAGGTGCATGCATATCTACCCACAGGCTGGGAAAAACGCTTTTTTATGGAAAGGAGCATGTGAGTGGAAAACTTTTTAACTTTGCCTATTAAATTTACTACACTATGGAAGGCTTTCTTGTCTTTTTATGAGTTGCATAAGAGAGGAGGAGGAATAAGGAGTCTGCCAGAGGAATACACCACTGAGGTGGTAACTGCTTTGAGGCCCTGTGTGGGTCGAGGAAGGGAGGTGAGCAGGCATTGCTGCCATTTGAAGGAGAGTACTTGCACTTAGAAGTGGAGATCACGTGTGTGTTCCAGCTTAAAGCACAGTCACATGCATGGAATATTTTTTTCACCTTTGATATTGTCTTGTTCACCTATGGCATATATCATTTATGTATAATTTAGACACCATTGTATGTGGCCAATATTCTGTTTTCACGTATATATATTCTGTTCATTATATTTGATTTATGCACTATATATTTAGTTTCCTAATGTGTGTTATTTAGCTATTTTGGTTGACACTATTTTTCTTTTCACTAGAGGGAGTCAACACACATTTATTATATATAGTGGTCACTTTGATTTATAATTACACTATATGGAGATACATGATTGTATTCATGTGATACAAGCGCTTCACTAATTTTTAATTTTAGTTCTCCATCCTTGCCCTGGGTGCATTAACCTCATTTTACCCATCAAGTCAGTGCTTCAAAAATGCAAGACAATGCATTTGTGTTCTGATGTGAACAATCCCTAATATATTTTCATTAATGGGCCTAATTTTCTTTTTCCTCCTACCAGACCTACATTGTACTTTATAATGACATACTAATATTTACAACTGCATAAAAAAAATAGCAGCAAATACAAACATTATGTGTTTAACACATACATTCTATTTCTGTGCAATGGTTTTAGGTCTTTTACACATAACCAGATTCTGACGCTATACTGCATTCACGTATATGAGTATTTTAGCATTTATTTTTTGTTAGATATAATATGCATGGTCCTTTTATCATATTTCAGAAATTTTAACTTTTCATATACATACTTTATGAAGCATGCACATTTCTATTGTAATGGGTTTGTAATGAACTCACCAACTGATGCATACAGAAAAAAATGTATGTCCTGATGTTGCACCATTCTAACAGCTGACTAACCCCATACAAGAGGCGACACAAAAAAATGAAATGCTATTATTTCTGTATGGATTTGATATATAGTTATTGCACATAATAGCTACTTAATTATAGCCATTAGTATTATAGTTATGGAAAAAGAAATGCATGAAGGATCCTTAAATATTAGGTGTTGGAGATAACATTTATATAGATGACCTTATAAATTGCAAACTGAAATCACTAACTAGAATTCGTTCCCTAAAAGCCTTGTGAGCAGCTGTACAGGATTATGTTGTGAAAGAGTGCCCTCTGCTTGACAGTACCAATATTTGTAAGAACAATTGAAAATCATGTCTCGAATTTTTATATAAAAAAATATAGGCATATCAAGGTGCAAGATAAACATCTTAAAGTCGAATTCCAGCCTAATGCAAACTAGTCCTGCTATGTGTGATGTCACAGCTCCCAGAATTCTCCATTGTTGAGTGCTCCCCCTCCTCTCCCCTGCAGACATCTCTCGATAACACAGGGGATCACGTGACCGGACCAAAGAGGACTAAAAATTGGTAAGTATACACATCTTTTTTTATACACTCTTCACTATGCGTTCACCTTTCAAGACCCATGAGGGAACATTTTTAGGATTAGTTAGTGTTAGGCTAGCATTTTATTGAAGTACAGGCACAAAAATATTTACTTTAAATATATTCATCAATAGCTTCAAATTATATCCATTTTCTTTGTGTGCACAAAATGCCTTTCAAACCAGTTATTACCTGGTAAAAGTAGTGTTGGAATCATCACTGTGCTTCACATAGCCTGTGAAAAGAGTAGAGCTGTGGGAGAGACCTAGCAGCTCCACCAAATACAGGCTTGTCTGCAGAAAGCTAAAGGAGGAGGACATAGACAAGACCAGCCACCTTACAGAGAGAGCAGCAGTAACTGGTCTTAATACAGATAGCTCCTGCACAGAGGCAAAGTTTCACACTGGATTATTGCACAGATCTAGAAGAAATACATAAAGCTGTCCAAGTAAAAATACAAATGCCCCCTGTAGTTAGACAATTGCTTATCCTAGAGTTTGCTTTACAGTGGTTCTAAAGCAGGGGTAGGCAACTTTAAGAGATGGAGATCTACCTGAATATCATGAGAGAAGTCAAAGATCTCCAGGCACAGATTTAAACCTGCAACTGCCATGCTACCGTGTAGCAAACCGCATGACATCAGTGTCAGAGTGACCCTACACTATTATGCTCAGTGTATTGCTTCACACTGGCCTGAAGATCTCGTCTTTCCTGCTGATGGCACCACTCTGGAGACCACTAGCCGGGATAAGAGGTGGAGTGCAGTTGGTATCACTCCTCATGGAACAGGAACCAGCATCACAGAGAAGGCATCAGCTTATGTGGCTCTTGCTCCCTACCTCAGCTTCAATTTTCCAAGTAGTCTCTTTAAATTGCACTCTGTTTGATGCTCTGGGATGGTGGGTCAGCAAGTCTGGATCGTGATCTACCAGTCACCTGGCTGAGATCTACAAGTAGATCACGATCTACTGGTTGGTGACCCCCATTCTAAAGCCTAAACATTTCTTAAGCCAGCCATGCATGGGTCAAAATCCAAACTAATTTTCTTTCGAAAATCGTAATTATCAATTTTTGTTTGGATTTCGCACCATTAGTGGGCCACAGCCATGGCCGATTTTCGTGCGGCCATCAAATTTGAGTAATCAGGCATGTTGGAGATTTTTTGAAAGTCAAACAAATTTCTAATCAATAATGGGAGAATTGTGTGAGAAATATAATCGAAAAAGAAATGCACATGAGCTGTGACCTGGAAAGAAAAAAAAGATTCCGGGTCGGAAATCTTCTGTTCTGTACGCCTATTCGATTTCACCGCCTATTCTGTAGGCGGTGAAATCGAAGGATTGATTGGCTGCATTTCAAAATCAAAGGTGACACCAATGGACTACAAAACGCAACTACATTTTCGATTTTCAATCGACATATCGTTAGGAATTCGACATTTTACCCTACCAATGTACTTAGGCAAAAGTAAAAGAAAAAAAAAATCAATTTTCATTACAGAACTATGAATTTATTCTTCAACATACACAAAAAATAACTTACAGTCACTTGAAAAACCAGGTTTATCAATCCACTTCCTTTTTGTTAAACCTTTGCCATTCTTTCCTGTAAATAAACCATATTAATTAAAATCTGTAATGTTATTTCATTCACAGCTTGATTCTATCATTCAATACATATACAGGCAGTCCCTGGATTACGAACACTATAAGTTCTGTAGGTTTGTTCTTAAGTTGAATTGTATGTAAGTTGGAGCAGGTACATTTTTTAAATGTAACTCCAGCCAAAAAAAATTTTTTTTAAAGTCTTTTTGGATAGCATATGGAAGGTTTAACACCCCAGTAATGTTTATTTTCCTGTCTGTGCCCCTGTTTAGACATCTACGGGTTGTTTTGTTTGGCATTTGAACATTTTTGTTCGTTATTCGGTCATTCCAATGTCTCAGAATTTCCAAATAAATGGTAACAAATCTGGAATAACTAAACAAACTTCTGATCATATTCAGACGAAATTTGAATTTAAATCGAATTCAACTTGAATCCGACTCAAATTTGAATACAAAAATAATAGAACATAAAAGAATAGAATAGATTAGCATAAAAAATAGAAAAAAACAGATTAGACAAGAAAAGAATAGAAAAATAGAATAGACTACAATATAAAATAATAGAATAGAATACAAAGGAAATAATAGAATAGAAAAAAAACTATAGAATGAAATAGAAATATAATGGTCTTCTAAAATTTTAATTTCAAATAGAATAAATTCGAATAGAATGCAAAAAAAATAAATAAAAAATAGAATAGAACTGCCTTCCAAAATTCAAATTTCAAATAGATCAAATATGAATTCAAATAGAATAGATTAGAATAAAATAAAAAAGAATAAACAATAGAAAAGAATTCAACAGAATAGAATAAAATGGAAAGAATAACAGTTTTCTAAAGTTTGAATTTCGAATAGAATAAAATAGAATACGAAGACATTAGAATACAATAGAAAAAAATAGAATAAAATAAAAAAATATAACCATCTTCCGAAATTCGAATATAATAAATTAGAATCTGAATGCCATTTCGAATTTTCCCAATTCAGTTGAATTGAATGAGAATGAAATCGAATTGAATTCCAAAACAAAAAACTAATTCTGAAAACGAATTTAACAAAATTAAATTATTTAAGTAACGAATCGAAACAAAATTAATTTTTTCGTTCAGCTCACGTCTACCCCTGTTCAAAAAATGTCACCTCATTTTCTGTGATAATTGAATTCTGAAAATTTTGGGCTGTCGTAGAAACAAGGATTGATGATAAAGCTTTGGTGGAGACACCTTTTTCCCTTGATATGGAAATTACAGATCGGGAAATAACCTACGAATATTTAAATGAATTGATTTGTTGGAAACAAAATTCGACTGATCTGAGCCCACCAGATTACCAACATATTCAATAAAGGAGAAGTACAGGATAAGCACTTTTGGCTGTATTTCTGTGGATCAAAGAAGTGCAGTTCATTCTGCACTCCTGTGACCCATTTTCAGCTGACAAGGGGCTGAATTCCGCTGTCGGCTGACATCACTCATCCAGTCCAGGCTGAGGAAAGACCCCAGAGTCTGGAGCGGCACTCTGGCTCAGCCTCTCAGTGATGTGCAGAGAGCCTGAACCAGCCGCCCCGTCCCCCTCCACAGCCCAGCACTCCAGTGAGCAGGGGGGGCAGAGCAGACAGTCATTGCTCTCTGCTCATAGCAGCTGTGAGAACTCAGCAATAATGTGATTGCTAAGTTCTCACACAGAGCCGGCGAAGACAGATGCAGCATCCACCTTGACAAGTATAACTGGGGGGGGGGGGGGGGGAAGCAATCCCACTCTTTTAGCCCTTCTTCACAATAATATGTGAATCCTGTGCGTTTCCCGCACCGTATTGCGATTACATGGCATTCATGCATGACACCCCAAAACGCAATGCTATTGCCAGAAATCGCATTGCATGTGTGAGAACACCCATGAAATGCAATTCAGGTGTGGATGAAAAAAAAAGAAAAAAAAAAAAAGGGTCCTGCTTCTTTTTGGTGCAGATGCAATACGATTTAAGCCATACAAAATGTATGGCTCAAATTGCACCGCACACATTGAATGTAATTCGTACAGAAATGCGGTGCAAATCCTGTGCAAATTACATGTGGTGTCCTGCACCGCATTAGTGTGGACCTAGTCTTAAGGAGAACTTTTGGGTTTGCAAAAGAAAAATACACATATAGCCTCGCCTCTGTGCTGCAGCATGTCCCATATCAGCTCTAAGACTGAGAACTAAGCAATCCCATGACCGCTGATCGCTCAGTTTTCAGTCTGCTCGGAGGGTGGAGCAGTGACTATCAGTCATCGTTCTCTGCTCCTGTAGCACTCACTGGAGCACCAGGCAGAGAAGGTGGTCGGCACAGCTGGCTCCAGCTCTCAGACGAGCACCTGTCAATCAGGTAGCTAGGTGGATCTCGACAAAGTGGTCAGGACTTGTCCAGAGCCTGCAGCGTCCATCATGTAAGCGGGTAGCAGACTATAGGCTCTGGGTCACAGCACAGCAAAACTAAGTACACTCCTGTTACCCACAAGAGAAGTATGGCCAAAAAGCCACACCCTGTAAAACCTTGTGGCTAGGCTTACAAAGCACTTGGAGTCCCTTGGAAGACAGGAAGAAAAATTGAAGCAAGAGTTCTTTAAGATTAGAAAGCTGGAAATCCAACACTGGAGGGGAAATACAAACATAGAAAAGTGAAGGCATTAAAAGTGGTCCATCGAGTCTGCCTGTCTTTTGTGTGTGTTTTTGTTTTTTTGTTTTTTTTGGGTGGGAGGTTGGGTTTGTCTTTTTCCACCAGTAGTCAAACCCACAGTGTACATAACAGACAGTGCATTATGTCATCTTATAGTTATTTATATGCAGTACTGTGATATTTTATTACATTTTAATGTGTGGTACTTGGTAGTATACTGTATGTTATTAATTTGGCATTATCCCCCATCTAACACTTTGACTCTGTATATTTTACAGCCTGAAAAAAATGTAGAGAAAAAAAAGTGAGCAAGGTGTGCATTAAAAGATTAGTAAAATGCTTACTGTTTATCTGTTCATCAAAGGCAAACAGGGAGCACATCAGCAGCATTCAGAAAAACAATACTGGCACATTCTACACCAAGACCCCAAACTAGGTAGCTCATTGCCACATATACCCATAAACCCCCCCCCCCCCCCCAAGAAAAAAAAAAAAAAAAAAGATTGCTCCTAGCACACTCAAATGTACCTACAAGGAAAGAAAGATCCTGTCATTTCGGAAACAATTTGGACATGGAAAACTTTTCACGTTAGTGATAGAATAGTGATAGAAAAATGTAAAATTAAAGGATTTTTTTCAAATACTCTAAGGAACATGTGACCTACGGCCTTACCTGTCCCAGTGGCCTTCTTTACATTGGCTGAACGGACAGAACGTTCCACAGTAGGTGTGGCTAGCACTGCAGATTTAAAATGGCAGTTTCACATTGAAACATAGCAAATGCACAGAAAGTTTGAGGGTTTTTTGTTATTAAATCTATTTTTTCTCACCTTCCATGAGCTGAGCGATTCCTTAAGTTATGTATACAAGAAACATATTGGATATATACATTAAATTCTCTAGCCCTCAATGGTTTAAACGAAGAGCTAGACATAAGTTTTGTGTTTTGACAAAATGTGGTTATATAGTATCTGTTATTTATAAATTTGTTATATATTTACCACCTTTTGTTGTTACTTCTTTAGACCTTATTTTATTAATTATCATCATACCTTAATTAATTACCTTAATTATCATCATAATTACTACATTTTTACCAGTTTTATGCCAACTATTTACAATTTATCATTTTTATTAAATAACAAAATATCCATTAATCTATCATACAATTCAAAAGACTCTAATGGCTTAACATTTTCAATATAAATGTTTCAATCTTAGTATCTATTTTTGGATATGCCATTTTTGAATGCGTTAATATGTTTGGGAGTGTATGTCTTCCCACTAAGGCCTCTTTTAGCAACAGCATGTATTTATTGCCTTTACTTAAAAATCTAATTGTTTATTTACTGTAATTGATTATGATATGTACCCAATTCAAAGTATTGTGTGCTCCACAAAGAAGCCCCGCTAGTTAAAAAATTTGTGTCCCTCTCCCACCTTTACTGGAACAACCATTACCGTCATCAGCATCTGGCTGTATATAGAGATCTCCGCTGTCCCAAAGTTAGACTTGACAAAGGGGTATAGCTCTAAAAGGTGTCTTCATAATAATGCTTGTAGAAATCTTTTACCCTCCCTGAGGTTGCAGATAGATTTCCACCATAAGCGGGTGTCTCACTGCAGGTGTTACCACCAGCTCACATTTTTATCTTTTAGTTCTGCTACTGTCCATGGTATATTGGGCTCCAGATGCTGCTATTGACCCAGTTTACCTTTGATAAGCAGATAATCAGTTACCGTAGTTAAAGCAAATCTTCAGCCATAACCTGCCCACTCCTCTTCCACTCTGCTACATGTATTGCAGGTTTTTTGGGGGTTTTTTTTCCTCTCGTTAGTGAGTCACCCTAGATCACCCATCTAAAGGGTTTAGACCTGCCTCCTATACACGTCTAGGCGAATGATGAGTATTGTGCCTGCTGGGATATGTACGGCACATATTTCAGTGGGCCTTACTGTATAATTAACAGAGAAGAAAGGGGCAGGCCTAGTGGGGCATCATCGGAAGGCTTGCCCGCTGAGCCCAGAAGAGTCAGCGGTATTCTTGATGACATCAGAGATAACATGGTGGCACAAGACCAAGCGGTGGCAGGGCATGAGAGGATCTCAGAGGGAAAAAACAGGATCCACTAGAAATATGCAGCACTCACCTTCTGGTAAGTGGTGGTAAAAAACAAACAAAGAAACAGGGGGGTGGGTGGAGATCTGCTTTAAGTGTACATGATTTTAAGCTTTTTACTCAATGCTGAACCTCCATGATCATTAGGAGCTGCATGCTGGATTAATCATCACTGTGGACTATTCATAGACTACTATTCCACATAGTTAGTGCATACCATTAACTGCATTCCTATGCTGTCTTTTTATCTGTGAAAAATATGGTAGCCTGTAAGAAACACTTTCTACTGTACTTGCAATCTTCTTGGTCTGCTTGGTGCAATTAGAACATCTTTAATACTATAAAATCAATAGGATGTAATTGGTTATCTTTTTTTTTTTTTTTACAAACACAACTTTAATCACAGTGAGGAACAGCATGTATAGCAAATCTGGTTCTATTTATTGTCCTGATCTGGCCACAGAGTGCCAGGTTTATAAATAAGAAAAACAGGTGCTCAGACACCAGCCCATTTTTGAATGCTCCACTTTGCCAAAGGGACCCACTATGGTTTGTTTTCTCGCTAAAGGATGACTTACAGACTTCACTGGGTTGCTGTGTGGCTCTAAATGCTGACTCAAAGAATCTGTCTAGATGAGAAGCAAAACATCTTCAACATTATAGGTCCAGCTTGGACACAAGTCCAGCTTAGTGTCCTAAAATGTTACAAGTAGACTGAATCTATTTTGTTTACACTTTTTTGTTAAAATCAAGGCCTTATAATTGTTATGCAGTTATAGACCTAATGTGTTTGTTCCCTTTCTTGGGTTTTCATATACAGAATCTGGCATTCCTTCCATAGAGGTGAATATACTTAAAAAAAAGGAATTGTATAAGTTGACTTACTTTTTTCTACAGTTCGTGCCATCTCATGGTTGCTATCTCTCAGTCTCGGCATTTGAATGGAACAGCAGTACTCTTCGTTACACGGTAGGAGGTCACAAAAATTAATTTCCATCGCACCAACAGGCATAGATGTTGTCATAGATGTTTCCCTTAGAGCTGTACATTAAAAATAATCATCAGTTCTCAACCTCAATGGTGACATTCCTTTAGTGTCACCTACAACTCTACCCCTTCCCATCATCTTTTTTCTGTAGCGGTCTATTCATGGACCCCTTCTAATCTCTATCTACACTGTCACTGATAACTGCATGACTACAAATACCCTCTCTATGCTTAAGACAGCCATATCTATCTCTCTACTCCTTAGTTCACCCTTCAGTCTCACTAATTTACCAACATATTAGTATGGATGTTAAACCAATTCCTAAAACTCAATCATTCAAAAACTGAGCAAATAATATTTCCAGAACTATTAGTCCCTTCCCTCAAACAGGGTGCTAGATGCAATTTTCTAGCTCCACTTCTAATCACTGTACATATCTTGCCACCTTCACCTCCATAACATTTCCAAAATACACCTCTTCTTAACCAATGACATCATTCACTTATACTCTCAAATATTCCAACTCCCTCATTGACCTGCCTGTACACAGGCTCTCACTCTTTCAGTCTAGCAAGTTTGCTGCCACCAGAATCATCCACCTTAGCAACCGCTCAGTGCCTGCCCCCATTGTTTGCCAATCCCTCTTTCGGCTTCCCATCCCCCAATTGATAAAATTTAAATTAGGAATACCTTCTTCCAAAGCAATCCACAATTGCAGCCTCGTCTCAGAATATCAACTAAACTGCCTTTTTTTGCTTCTTCCCAGAGCAGCTGCTTTCTAGCTCCCTCATGACCTCCTCCCATGCCTACATCCACAATTTCTCCAGAATCTCTCTCATCCTCTGGAACACTCTTTCCAAACCTGTATGGCTATCTACTACTCTGTCTGACTTTAGGAGATTCCTGAAAATTCATATCTTCAGGCTATCTTGCCTCTAGCTAACATCTGAATTTTACTTTCTTGAACAACTTATACCCACACAGTCACTACCTTTTCTATCACTTATTCTTCCCTTTGGATTGTAAGCTCTCATGAGCAGGGACCTTGAATCATATTGTAACTGTATCATCTCCCTTTTATTTTATAAGTGGTGCACAAACTGTTAGCGCAGTATAAATCCTGTATAGTATTATAATAATAATAATATACTACACACTAAGAATTGTCTTCTAATAATTGAAGTAACAATCAATCGTTGTTTTATCTTCTATCTTTGAAGGTTTACTTTAGAAGTTACTTTGAGAAGGTAAAGGGCTTGGGGGAATCTTGATCTAGGTATGGGTCTAACCAACCTTTGACAAAATTAGATTTTTTTCTACATGTAAAATTCATTTCTTGGAGTACATCATGGGACACAGAGCAGGCTATAATAATGACTATGTGAGACGTCCCAAAGCAATAGAACCTTGAGGGGTGGGCGACATCACAGTAACCACCACCATCAATCCCAAAAGGAGCTTACTCAGCTGTTTGCAATACACTGTGGCCAAATGCAGAATCCACCAAGGTTCTGACATCCACCTGGTAAAACTCTATGAATGCATGAACCGAAGACCATGTAGCGGTCCTGCAACCTGAGCAACTGATGCCTGATGGCGGATAGCCCAAGATGCCCCCACACTCCTGGTAGAATGTGCTTTCACCCAAAAGGATGAGACCTTATCCTTCAAACCATAGACTTGAATGATTAACTGGTGAATCCAATGATAAATAATTGACCTGGATGCCACCTGCCCTTTCTGGGTCCTTATGATAGCACATACCAGTATTCTTGACCTGTGCCACCAAACTCAGGTAAGTCCTGAATACCTGAAGCTCCATCCAGAGTATGCAGAGCTCTTTCTTCTGCCAACTGTAGACCAGGAAAAAGAAAAGGCAAGACAGTGTCCTGATTTAGGTGAAAACCAAAAAACACTGAAATCAGGAAGAGTAATTTTGCAAGACCAAGAACAGCTCCTTAAATAAAAGCGCTGCCAGCTCCTACACTCTTCCCGAAGTTGAAGTGACCGTAATCAATTGGTTCAAAAGATAGCCTCTGCAAGGACAGCCAAGATCCAGTTAAAATCCCCAGGACCCCAGAGTGGCCTGACAGACGTGACCATCTTGTGTTACATTCTGCAGGAAGTATAAATCAAAGAGTGAGAAACAAAGGTCTCTGGGAAAAAGTGGGTTGAGCCAAAATCTGACCCTAAATGGCACTTAAGGTCAATTCCATTTCCCCTCCTAATAGGAAAAAAAGGAAAGAGCCCTTTTAATCACCCATTTTTGGGGATGCCACTACCTAGCTTCACCCCAGGCAAAACAGATTTCCCGGTCTCCTTAAAGCTGGCTTCCTGGTGCTCAAGTGTGGAGAAAACAAGACTCAACTCCCTGATCTTATCAGACCTAGGTTCAATATAACCAAGCCTTCAATCCTAACAATCATAAAGCAGGATGTAATATTGGAGCCAGGACAATAGGTCTGGACAGACCAAAAGATTTCCAAGGAGCGCCCCCTGCCAGATACACTATATGTTTGTGTATCAAGCCCTGCTGGGCTAGGCTGGGCTACCACTATTATCAGTGTTACCTCCTCCCGGATCCTGTGCAAAAGACACGGCAATAGTTGAATTGGTGGAAGACAAACTAGAGGGAACTGGTCCCTAAGGTATTACGAGTGCATCTATCCCAACTGCCAATGGGTCTCCCATTCCGGACACAACCTACCTTATTGTAGAACCTGAAAGTTAGTAAATCCACATCCAGATCTCCTCAATGCTGGCAGCTTTCCAAGAATGTCTCAGGACACAGGGACCACTCTCCTGGCATCAACCGCTAACCTCTGGGGAAAAAAAAACCCTTAACAGTTCTCTATACCTGGAATATGAACTGCCGACAGAAACGGCACATGCTGTTCTGTCCAAGACAGAATGTGGTTCCCCTATGCCTGAACCGCACGAATCCTGGTGCCACCCTGGTGGTTAACATATGCCACTGCCATGGCATTGTTGGACAAATGCCTGACCACAAACCTGTGCAACTTGTTCGTCCAATAATCCAGAGGTGTACTACCCAAAATTTCAAGATATTGATGGGCAGTATTCTCACCTGTGGAGAAAAAGTTCTGTGAACTGTAGCTACCTTTAAACCAGCCCCCCAACCAGAAAGACTGGCACCAGTGGTTGCCGTTTTCTATATCACTGGAAGGAAAATTACCATCCCTTCTCCAGATTCCGAACAACCACCAAACTGGACTCTGCAATACCCCGGGGACAAAGCCCTACAGCATCCACTGCTTGGATCTTCATTATAGAATGTTCCTCTACAAAGACCTGAAGTGGAACCACATGCAGGAAACTGCTTCAAAATAGATATTTCCTCATGCATATATGTATTGAAGGACATCCCTTTGCTTCTTATAGTTCACTTTAAACTTGGAACCAACTGCTCCCTGAGCAAGGAACATTAAGGTATTCTGAGATTGAGACTCCTTTGCGTTCTCAACAAGCCCAGCACCAGGACTAGGAGTTTTGTGAACACTTGGGGGGGGGGGGGGCTGCGGCCAGCCAAAAGGGCAGGGCCCCGAAAACAAAATTGGACACCCGAAATCTAACTCTTGCAGAGAAGCCACCACAGATGGACCAATGCCATCTGAAACAGATGGCCGTCTAGACTTAAGTCTAGTGCCTTCAGATGTAAGATAGACCTCACGTCTCCATTTGGTTTTGGGCCTGCAAACCTGTCGAGTGTCTCAAATCACCTCAGAGACTGCCCTAGCATCCTGTGCCTGAGATATTTCTCAGAACACAGCCGTCTCTAATTCTGGAAGGGAAAAGCATACAATACCTCGTATTTCCAGGTAGTCTCCCCTCCAAGTACTAACTAGGGCTGACCCTGCTTAGCTTCCTAGCTTAGACGGGATCAGGCACGTTTACAATGATGCGGCTGCAGTCCATTGCAGCTCCACCAGCAGGAATAGCTACAAACCCAGATACACCTGATATCCCTTGGTCTATGAAATGCATGCACTGCCAGATCACCCCCCCCCCCCCCCCCCAGTTCAGTTCATGCAAGTATAAGTATGCAGTCTATGTAAGTATGTATTTAAGTATGTATGTATATATGCAGCTTATGTATGTATGTATGTACGTACATATGCAGTTTTATGTAATTCAGTATGCATGTATGCAGTTAAAGTATTAGGTACGAATGTCTGAATGCAATCTATGCATTAGGTATGCATGTCTATATACAGTTTATGCTTTAGGTATGCATACATGTATGTACACAGTTTAGTGAATTAAGTATGCATGTATGTACATAGTTTATGCATTAGGTATGCATGTATGTATGCAATTTTTGCGTTAGGTATGTATGTTTGTAGGTCATTTATGACTTAGGTATGCATGTATGTATGCATGCAATTTATGCATTAAGTATGCAAGTTTTAAGCATCAAGTAGGCATGCACAAATGCAACCTATGAAGTATGCATGTATGAATGCAGCCTATGCATTAAGTATACACATACAAAATGTAGCACATGAAAGTATGCATGTACAAATGCTGTTTATGCATTACATATGTATGTAAGAAATGCAGCCCGTGCATTAAGTATGCATGTACAAATGTTGTTTATGCATTAAGCATGTATATATGAAATGCAGCCCATGCATTAGGTATGCATGTATGAATGTAGTCTATGCACCAAGTATGCATGTACAAATGCAGTTTATGCAATATACGGTACAAAAAATTATGCAGGTATGCATGCAATAATATAATACAATGCTGTACCTGTCTCACTTTCTAGAAACTGTTGTTTGAAAGAACTGTGTCAAAATTAACTGCACTTGGTTCCATACTAGGCAAACAAATCTGTATCAAACACAGCCTGCATGCCGTCTCCATGCTGCTTCAGTGCAGCTTCAATGTAAACTCCGGCTGATCAATTCTGGGGATTCAACTCCTGTAAAGGAGTTCCACTCACGCTGTCAAAAAATAAAAGCCAGCAGCTACAAAAATTGTAGCTGTTGACGTTTAAAAAACAGCCACTTACCTGTCCCTCGAAGTGTCCCCTGCAGCCCGTTTCACCGGCCGTCCTGGATTCCAGGGTGCCGGTATCTTCATTGTGGGCACCCGGGTGTGATAGCTTGTGGCTTCACCGCCAGGTACCCACTGAGCATGCGCGAGTAGCGCTGCGCTTCATGAATGGTCCTGTAGTCTTCTGGGACCTGTCAGGTGTCCCACAAGACTACAAGGAGGGAGGGAGGACACCTTCCGCTTCCAAACGCCTACGCGATCGGACCGGAAGTGGGAGCAGGTACCTGTCAAATTCGGGTGCCCTCTTCCCCCCGCCCCCCAAAGGTGCCAATCCTTAATGGGGAGCGGGGGAGCAGTCCTTAAAGCGGAACTTCCCCTTTTGGGTGGAGCTCCGCTTTAAGTGCACTGATACCCCTGCAGGGGTGTATCAAGATACATTTGTACAAGTCCCCAGGATTATGCAGGATAATGCAGTGTAAAATCATGACCTGTCTGGTCATGCGACTCCCAAAAGGAAACATTCATCATCATCCAGCCATAGACTGCCCTGTGTGTCTGCTACCTCTCAGGAGCTTCACAAACCGCCAGCCACATGGTACTACAAACACAAGCTAAAATGGCTGCCTATCTACTTCCTGCCTTCACTACCCAAGTGTAGGCTACAGAGAGCAGCCCCATGACCTCTAGTGGCTTGAAGAGAAACTGCAGCCCAATACTCCTTTAGAGACACACAGAGCATGGCCTAGCAGCCCTAGCCAGACCAACTGCACACTGCCCCTAGTGGCCACTGGGAGAATGACCAAATAGATTTTTCAAAGAAATGCTGCAAATGTACACTTACCATTCCCGTCGGGGGACTCTGAATCATAACAGGAGTCCAACCTTCACCTATCACGGCGGGCTTTGGCATGCAGGCATTCAAGGACTCATTCCCCATAATGTGGGGCCACTGCCTTGGACCTGTACAGCACCCTGCTGGAAATTGCCTTGGTCAGTATTATACTGCACAGGGTTCCGTTATGCAGGGTCCAGCACCGTAAGGCTGCATTACAGGCAAAATCCCAAGGATCCTTCTCCTTATCCAGCGGGGCTCCAATATCATCCATTTTGGCTAACAGCTTTCTGAATGGATTCGATTAAAGTTCCTGATTCTCCAATGGAACCATTCTGGACCTTCAGGTATGCCTCAAGAGCACATGCAACACATCAGTGACCATCCACATTACAGATACTGGCAAAAAAATGGAGGTACTTCCTGTGTAGGAGGGGTTATATAGGGGAGGACTTCCTCTTTGATTGGTTGGCCAGTGTCCATTCGCCTATAGGTGGCATATAACCCATATAGTCATTATTATACCCACTCTGTGTCCCGTGATATACGATAAATATAAACATTAAGTGCATAGTTTAAAATGCATTTTGGGATGTTTTACCGTGGGACAATATAAGACTTTTTAGCAGCTTCCTATAGTCAACACAGAAAAAAATTCACCTGCTAGTCCCTCCATTTTGGGTTAAACAGAAAATAACTTAATATGGAATCACATCTACAAACATCAATGATTGCATGATTACTTTTCAGATATGAACATACCCATCATGGTAGTGTAAACTGAAGGTATCAAGGAGCTTGCAACACTTGTGAAGTTATTCCTGTAGTTAAAAGAGAAAAATGATGGCATCACGGGGGAAAATACACAGAAAACCGTAAACATCCTAGGGTCTTTTAATAAATGTTTAGTACACAACTTTCAACTATAACTCAAAATAAACACATTTGTCTAATTAGATTAATTTGGAAAACTATGTGAAATCCCATTTTGAGAGATTCTGAGTATTGTCAATACATTAAAGGAGAAGTACAGCCAAAGCTCTCTCCTGTACGTCTCTCCTGTGTATCACAGAACTGCAGTTTGTTCTGCACTCCTGTGACCTGTTTTCAGCTGACAGTGGGCTGAAGCTGCTCAGAGCAGCTGTGAGAACTCAGCGATCATGTGATTGCCGAGTTCTCACACTTCGAGCCTGTGAAGGACCGATGCAGCATTGGACAAATGCTGCATCCACCTAGGCAAGTATGGATGGGGGGAAAAAAAGTCCACACTTCTCTTTTAAAGTGGTACTAAGGAAATAAATAAATGGCCGAAAATATTACCACCCCTGCATCTCTGTCAAGATAATGCACCACTTTACCCACAAAATTGTTGCAATTACATATGTTTAGGCATTATCATGTTTATTCCTTTGTATTGAAAAAAGTGGAGAAACAAAAACCCAATTCTGATATTCCATTCAAAACTCCAAAAATGCACTGGACAAAATTATTGCACAGCCATTCACTGGAAATGTCAGTGTACTGCTATTTCTCCACCCCAGCTCTCTAAACCCCTCATGCATCCAAGAACAAAGATTACCTGATCACTTATAAAAAAAGAACTGAATAGGTTGTTTTACAAGGTAAGGAATTACATATACTTTAAGCTCTTAAATTATAGTCTTCTCAAACGCAGCGCGGAGAAAAACATTAATAACTAATTTATCAGCAAAGAAAGCATCTCACGAAAGTACTGGCTACACTTCAGTATGGAAACATTGCCACATAAATAGGGATGTAGGAACCTAACCAGGGGCGGACTGACCATTTAAGCACTCGGGCACTGCCCGAAGGCCCGGGGTCAGTAGGGGGCCCCATGAGATGCCCCTGGTACCTTTCATTGGCTTTTTCATAGGTTTTTTTTGGGTGTGGGCCAGGATACAGGGGCCCCATGATCCCCTATTACCCAAGGGCCCCATGAGTTGTCAGTCCACCCCTGAACCTAACTATATCAAGTGTTTGGGTGCTGGAACCCAAACACTGGCAGGCTGAAGTCAATGTAAAGAATGATTACAAGCAGATGATTTCAAATTCCATCTTCTAACCAGTTCACAACAATAAAAACAGTGGCATTAAAAAGTCACTGTCACCAATCCATTTCTATTAAGCTAAATATCTCACATTAATGCACTCACATAAGCATATGTAAGACTGTATTCATTTGCAGATTATTTGCCCTATTGAGCTGAAAATTTCAGTTTTTTTTTTAATCCCTGGCAATGTCAGGAGAAATGTCACTGTGCATTCCAGACACACATGCAGTCCCCCTCCTTAGCTCTGTTATCAGCCCAGGTCCTACCAGGGTCTAGGGAAGTAGACACTGTCATTACAGATTACATTAGGCTTCCCTTGCCCCAGCCTGGATGTTGACTGATGTCAGAGCCAGGGAGGTAAAGGATCAGCAGTGTGTGTGTGCGAGACCTTTCTTCCACTACTGCCAGAGTTGAAAAAAAACAAAACAAAACAGAAGTTCTCCTTTCTGGTCATTTGAACAAAAAATATGCAAACAAATGTCAACTAAAATACTGTATGAAAACTATGAAAAATGTGTACACCACACATTAAATAAATTAAACTATTATTGGGAGCTATGCTCACACCAAATATGTATTTCACACCATCCACACAAAATGAAATTATAAATCAAAACAGAATTTGTGCAGCGTTTAACATAAATACTAATCAATCAAAAAATTGCATGGAACCCAATCTATTACTTATTCCGTGTAATAAATCAAAGAAATTCATTAATAAATCTATATGTATACAAGTACCACAATGCCTTTATCCATTCAATAATAAGTGAAGCAAAAATGGTGTTCATAAACGAAAACAATCCAAAAAAACTACTGTGATCAATTAGTGTCCATAGCACATCCAATCAAGGTGATTGTGTTAAAAAATAAACAGTTCAAAATTAATTCCCTGATCAAAAAGTGTCCATAACAACACATCAATCATGCGATGGTGATTAATTTTTCTCTTCTTCAAATCAACACTTTAATGCTTCAACCACCTGCACCTGTGTTTGTTCAAATTAAAGGCTTACCCTTCTGGATAGACCTCTTACACTACAAGAGGTCAGACACAGCATGATGAAGATAGCACTACTTCCCCACTAGTGGATGAAATGTAATGGAGTATTTCCCACCTCTCTCCTCCAGCAACACCACTTCCTCTTCACTTTCTTTATTTAATAGTGATCAATATTCCTCATAAATAAAACAAACAGCGGCATATAGTGCTCTCCATTTGAAGTAACATTAATTAATTTACTTAAAATCTTGTAGGCAGGTGCAGTTAATCTGTGCCTTTACTACTTGGGAAGAGGAGTCTCATAGGGGAATTGTACCCTTAGGGATTCTAAATGGACACAAATTCTCAAGAGACTTTTGTGGCCATTTTATGTCAGAGAACCTCTTAAATAAGGGAACCCAGGTCAATTTTGTGACAAAATCGAGTGATATTATATGAAGTATGAGAGAGAAGTGACGCCAAGCAAAAAACAGACTATTAAATTAATCTACAAAGATACATAATACATACTGTAATACTGGTTCTTTTTCAGTGGCTTCTTCTTGGACATATAATATATACAACGTAGAAATGGTCATGGCACTAAAAAAACAAATTATGGTCAGTGAAATCATCATATTAATAATATTTAGTCTAATAACTCTTAATACTGCTAAGGTTAAATAAAAAGAGACTGGGCGACCATGGGGTGGTTGAGGGTCACACCCAAGAAAATGTCATAGTGCCACATCCAAATTGAAGAATAATTATATGGAAAATTGCTAATGAACTTTTTAGGCACATAAACTCCGTACACAGACGATAAAAGCAATTGTTACTTTATTGACATATCATATCTAAAATATATCTTTTGTATATTTACAATTGCCTTGCACATTAAATCACAGCATGTTTCCCCGCATCAATTAGAAAAATTATAGGCTTCCTCAATGAAAGTTTGGTAAAGATGGTAGACACAATCCACTTCCTTCAAAAAGAGGGAACTATCCAAGCTGTGTATATGAAGCCCAACATGCTTCGCGACTTAAGTCGCTTCTTCAGGAGCTAGAAATGCATCTAAAAAATGAACAAACCTGATAGTAATGATTGTAAAGTCAAATAGGAATACCAATACAACATGGGTAACACCTATCAAGCACGAACATGGAATGTAAACATTGTGTATTGTGTGATGAAAGACTTTCCAATGCAGCAACACAGGTCCCCCTAGCCGACCAGAGCAGAAACCCCACGGTGGATGTGGGGGCACATCAATTGGGCAATAGGCAAACAGAGACACCCCGCAGGAATCAGACATTCAGCAGGAAAATAAAGAATCAGAGGTATAAGGCAACATTGGGCATCAAAATCGTAGTTATCCAACTAATGAAGCATAGTGATGGAGGACAAATTAGGCCTAAAAAAAGATCAAAGTATAAAAAGGTAGTTAGTGGTGCCTTGTAATAGGCAACCCATCTATAAATTGAATAACAATTCAAAGCAATTACAAAAAATGACCTCTGAATGATACAACACATTCACTGTATAGGCCTGAAAGGGCACATGTGGACAACCACTACACATGAAGAGACAAACCCACAAATTCAGAATATATCACCTCCACTATAAGGCATAAGGACTGATTGGACTGAAAGAAATGGGCATATCCCAGATCGAAAGACTCCCCTCTCAGATAATCTCCCCCCCCCCCCCACAGAAAACATATACCCATCATTGCAACTACTAAAAGAGCACAACTATAACTACTTATGCTATAACCGAAGGGAAGACCCATCAGTCTAGAGGAGCCACAAAGATGCCTCCGTGGGGTTCCAGGAGTCCTAAGGGGTTTGTCCTCCTAGGCCTCCAAACCCCCTGTGGCGATGCAATATTATGCAATTTATAGATGGGTTGCCTATTACAAGGTACCACTAACTACCTTTTTATACTTTGGTCTTTTTACAGGCCTAATTTGTCCTCCATCACTATACTTAATTAGTTGAATAACTACGATGATGATGCCCAATGTCACCTTATAGCTCTGATTCTTTATTTTCCTGCCGAATGTCTATGAGTCCTGTAGGGTGTCTCTGTTTGCCTATTGCCCAATTGATGTGCCCCCAAACCCACAGTGGGGTTTCTTCTCTGGTCAGCTGGGGGGACTTGTGTTGCTGCATTGGGGAGTCCTTCATCACACAATACACACCGTTTACCTTCCATGTAAGTGCCTGGTAGGTGGCACCCATGCTGTATTGGTATTCTTGTTTGACTTTACAATCATTGCTATCAAGTTTGTTAATTTTTTAGATGCATTGTTAGCTCCTGAGAAAGCGACTTCAGTCACGAAACATGTTGGGCTTCATCTACACAGCTTGGATATTCCCCTCTTTTTTTGAAGGAAGTGGATTGTGTCTACCATCTTTACCAAACTTCCATTGAGGAAATCTATTATTTTTCTAATTGATGGGGGAAAACATGCTGTGATTGCATGTGCAATGATATTTTAAATACATGAAAGATATATTTTAGATATGATATGTCAATAAAGTAACAATTGCTTTTATCATCTGTGTACTGAATTTATGTGCCTAAAAAGTCCTTTAGCAATTTTCGATATAACAACTCTTAATACTTATTACTATAACATTTTGAAATATGTAGTTCAATAAACATGCAAAGGAAAAAATAGAAGTGAGCGCTGGCTTAATGTGTAACAATACCATCTAGTACAAAAAAATTATAGTGCAATGACATAATATAATGACTGCAACAGAACAATACCATCTAGTACAGTGGGGATCGAAAGTTTGGGCACCTCAGCTAAAAATTTGTATTAATGTGCATAACGAAGCCAAGGAAAGATGGACAAATCTCCAAAAGGCATCAAATTACAGATTAGACATTCTTATAATATGTCAACAAAAGTTAGATTTTATTTCCATCATTTACACTTTCAAAATAACAGAAAACAAAAAAATGGCGTCTGCAAAAGTTTGGGCACCCTGCAGAATTTATAGCATGCACTGCCCCCTTTGCAAAGTTGAGACCTGCCAGTGTCATGGATTGTTCTCAATCATTGTCTGGGAAGACCAGATGATGTCAATCTCAAAGGTTTTAAATGCCCAGACTCATCTGACCTTGCCCCAACAATCAGCACCATGGGTTCTTCTAAGCAGTTGTCTAGAAAACTGAAACTGAAAATAGTTGACGCTCACAAAACTGGAGAAGGCTATAAGAAGATAGCAAAGTGTTTTCAGATGTCAATATCCTCTGTTCGGAATGTAATTAAGAAATGGCAGTCATCAGGAACAGTTGAAGTTAACCTCCCTGGCGGTTTTCCCAAGTGTAGCTCAGGGTAGAATGTCTATACCACAAGCGGTAACCCCGAGCTACACTCGGGCTTACCATGCGGCGCTGCTCTGGGGGTCCCTGCAGCACTTACCTTGTCCTTCGCTCCCGCGATGTGTCCCCTGCAGCTTCCCCGGCCATCTCCTCCGGCCGATGCCGGCATCCGACTTCTGTGTTCTGGTCCCCGTGACGTCGGGATGTACGGGCGCCGCCGCCGGCGGGAAATTTAAAAAATTTAAAAAATGTCATTTTTTTTTTTTCAATTTTAAATAGTAAAACATTGCTGTTTCATCCCATTTCACATACATATTGTCCCTAGTGCTTTGTCCTGTGCCCTGCCTGCATTTTGTCTGTTCTTTCTGCCTGGAAACTTAGAAAAGTCCATGGCGTCCAAAAAGCGTCCCTTTACGTCAAAAGCGGTTTTAGACCGGCTAGAGAACAGTGATAGTAAATCAGAACCACTTACAGAATTGAGTGATAATGATTTGTGGGGAAATTTTCCTAAAAATTACAGCCTACAATAAAAAACTATTTCCATGCGAAAAAATGGTACCGCTTTCAGCACAAAAAATCGGAAGGAATCATACCGCTAGGGAGGTTAAAGCAAGATCTGGAAGACCAAGAAAAATATCAGACAGAACAGCTCGCAGGATTGTGAGAAAAACAATTCAAAACCCACGTTTGACTGCACGATCCCTCCAGAAAGATCTGGCAGACACTGGATTTGTGGTACACTATTCCACTATAAGAGATACTTGTATAAAAATGGTCTTCATGGAAGAGTCATCAGAAGAAAACTGCTTCTACGTCCTCACCACAAAAATCATCGTTTGAACTTTGCAACTGAACATATAGACAAGCCTGATGCATTTTGGAAACAAGTTCTGTGGACCGATGAGGTTAAAATTGAACTTTTTGCCCGGAATGAGCAAAGGTACGTTTGGAGAAGAAGGGGCACAGAATTTAATGAAAAGAACCTGTGTCCAACTGTTAAGCATGGGGTTGGATCAATCATGCTTTGGTGTTGTGTTGCAGCCAGTGGCACAGGGAACATCTCACGAGTAGAAGGAAAAATGGATTCAATAAAATTTCAGCAAATTTTCGATGGTAACTTGATGCCATCTGTGAAAAAGCTGAAGTTAAACAGAGGATGGCTTCTACAAATGGATAATGATCCTAAACACACCTCGAAATCCACGGGGGATTACATCAAGAGGCGTAAACTGAAGGTTTTACCATGGCCTTCACAATCTCCTGACCTCAACATAATTGAAAATCTATGGATAGACCTTAAAAGAGCAGTGCGTGACAGACAGCCCAGAAATCTCAAAGAACTGGAAGACTTTTGTAAGGAAGAATGGGCAAAGATACCTTAAACAAGAATTGAAAGACTCTTGGCTGGCTACAAAAAGCGTTTACAAGCTGTGATACTTGCCAAAGGGGGCAGTACAAGATATTAACTCTGCAGGGTGCCCAAACTTTTGCAGACGCCATTTTTTTGTTTTCTGTTATTTTGAAAGTGTAAATGATGGAAATAAAATCTAACTTTTGTTGACATATTATAAGAATGTCTAATCTGTAATTTGATGCCTTTTGGAGATTTTTCCGTCTTTCCTTGGCTTCTTTATGCACATTAATACAAATTTTTAGCTGGGGTGCCCAAACTTTCGATCCCCACTGTACTAAATAATTATAGTGCAATGAAATATTATAGTGACTGCAACAAAAAGTCCAAACACTAAGGAGTTTATTTACTAAACCTGGTTGACTCAGAATCTTGGGCACCTGTGCATGGTAGCCAATCAGCTTCTAACCTCAGCATGTTCAGTTAAGCTTCAGCAATAAAACTTGGAAGCTGATTGGTTTTTATGCAGAAGTGGACAAGATTCTGAGTCAACCAGGTTTAGTAAATAAACCCCTAAGTGTCAACACCGTTTTCCAATGACAAGTGAATTGTTCAGTGTTTTTTTCTAACGTCAACTGTGTTTCACCATGTTTGGTCAAATATTGCTCTCGCTAGATCACATCGGCTAACAGACTAGCCAGCAAGCATAAGGTGTAAGATCAGCTGTTGTGTAAATTAGGTGGGAAGCCACGTTCTGCTGTCTCTTTAAAGCCCTTTCACTTAGGCGGCATCAAACCATGTCCTCTATTCTCAGATAGGTCTCAGAAAAAAGCCCAGACAAATAATCATAGCCATACAGTCATCTTTAAAGTGTATGCATGCAAACAAACTAAATACACTCACAGATAGTTGGCGACTTCTGTGCACTGTGCGCTTTAGCATGCGCTGACCCCTGCTCTGTCGTTTTACGTGGCCTACCACTTCGTGGCTGAGTTGCTATTGTACCCAGTTGCTTCTACTTTGTTATAATACCACTAACAGCTGACCGTGGAATATTTAGTAGCAAGGAAATTTCACGGATGGACTTATTGCACAGGTGGCAACCTATCACGGTACCACGCTTGAATTTATGGAGCTCCTGAGAGTGACCCATTCTCTCACACGTTTGTAGAAGCAGTCTGCATGCCTAGGCGCTTGATTTTATACACCACTGACCATGACGGTGATTGGAACACCTGAATCCAATGATTTGGAGGGGTGACCCAATACTTTTGGCAATATAGCCTAACAGTATACAAATAAAGACTTTTAGAAAAGTCAGTAGTTGAATAAGAATCCTTTCAAGTGCTCCAGCATGGATTTGGGTGGTGAATAGAAGCAATAATAATAAATTATAACTCTGGAGGGAAACTGCTATGCATTACAGAAGGGAGTTTTATATTTGATTTGCTGATGACAGGTTTCATTTAAAGTTATGCGGAGGAGGATCAAAAGCTCTCTGATAAAACTCAATCAGAATCATGAGATTAAATTCTTATAACAAAATGCACTGACATGTCATCACTTCCATCACAAATACAAAGCAACAGGAGCCTTATTACTTTCGGTAAGATCGTGGGAATAGAAATAGAAATTACTTCTTTATGCCCCAGTATCCAAGTTTAGAGCACTAATACAACCTAAAATATTGAGCATTATATCTAACCTGCAAACAGCTGCTTTAAGCTTAGCCCTGATCACGAACGGATATAGAAAAAAATCTATGCAAACCTACAAACAGCTGTTTCAGGCTTAGCCCTCATCATGAATAATCGTACAGAAGAAACTGCATTTTGTGCAATAGTGCTTGGGGAGCAACAACACAGAACAGCCATTAAGGTTACCATGAAGATCTTCAAAATGACCCAAATCCTTTCTATTTTAAGATAAACTCCAGGCAAACAACTAATCAGTTGGAATACACATAAGGGACCAGTTTCCCCTGCAAAGGATTTTTATGCATATCCAATTCTGAGAGTCCTCCCAGACTTGACTTGACTATTCATTACTGCAGCTATGCATCTCATCTTGGGCACCTCATTGCCCCCAGCCTGTGATTGAACAGAAGGAGCAGCAGTAGACTGATTATTTTAACCGTCTATAATTTTTTTATATCTGCCTGGAGTTCAGCTTTAAAAAGAAAAAAAGTTAAAGCATTGT
Organism: Staurois parvus; assembly: GCF_062004578.1. Taxonomy (NCBI): domain Eukaryota; kingdom Metazoa; phylum Chordata; class Amphibia; order Anura; family Ranidae; genus Staurois; species Staurois parvus. The sequence goes on from NW_028317943.1 coordinate 22,359,273, forward strand.
GGTAACTTCAAAGCAAGTGGTAATTTTGTATTGCAAACGAAAAATTTGTTACAAACTTTGCTCTTATAACTCTGCTAATACAGTTATGTCCGTATTCAAAATATCCTGCTTACTATCATCAATCACTTTATTTCTCATGCATGAAGTGCCTATTGTCTATTTATGTCTGAAATGTTCGAAGCTGTGCTCCTGAATCTGATATGTAATCACTGTGCTTAGAGCTGTTCACATTTTTTTTACTGCCTGAGCTAATATTCTGAAAAAATTCACAAAAATAGAAATACTGTAGTATTCTGAAAATTCTGGACTTATGTCATTGCTTGTAGACAGGTGGTCCACTGGTAGTGAGTTGCTGCCCTGCCTGAGATTGATGGGGTTAATACCTTATGACACCATTCCAGGGTCTGTCTTCTCGGGCTTTCTGGGCCTGACCCACTGGTCCTGTGTTGATATGAGAGACATAGGTTCAGAACAGAGCGCGCTGGAGTTCTCACTGGTTGTTACCTGCCTTTGGCCTGCCCAGTCACGCCAGAGACCTGCATCCTGAAGCCTTCCACATGTAGGGGAACTGCTACGACCTGCAGTCTGCCCTAAAACCATCAAGTCTTGGAGGCGGCCACTATATGGACTTGCCTCGTATGGACTCTCACCTGTGCAGGTATGCTGGAGCAGCCACAGCTATAGTTAGGGTAGATAGTGAAAAGGCTTGTTGCAATTTCTGGAACCTTTATGTTGAGATTCTTCAGTAAAGCTTTTGAAATTTTGCCATGGCTGGTCTGAAGTTATTCGAAAAGGGTGTATGACAGTAACCGGCACATTAACATACAGCCTTTTCAGCAAGACCATGCTTTCAAAGAAATAAAATAAAGCTGCTAGAATGGCCCAGCCAATCACCTGACTTGAATCCAATAGAAAATCTATGGAAAGAACTAAAGATTGGAGTTCAAAGAAGGGGCCCACAAAACCTTCAAGATTTGAAGACTAATTGTGTGGAAGAATGAACCAAAATCACCTCTGAGCAATGCATGCGGCTATTTTCTCCATACAGGAGGAGTCTTGAAGCTGTCATTACCAACAAAGGATTTTGTACGAAGTAATAAATTTCAGTTTGTGTGTTCAATACTTTTTCCCTGTGTCATTCCATTTTATTACACAACTTAATTTCTGAACTTATTTTGATTTATTGTATGTATGGATTGCATGGGTTGATACCGACATGGTGAAAGTTTCATGTCAATAGCACCTTTAGAAAAATATTTACCAAGAAAAATGGTGACATGTTCAATACTTATTTTATCCGCTGTATATATATAGTGGAGGATATGCATTAGCAGCATATATATAGGGAAGGGGTGTATTTTTTTTTTTTTAATTTAAATATTTATTAATTTTCCATTTTAATTACATTTCATCATCACAATATAAATATATATATATAAAAATATATTCTATAATATTATATTAACCAACATTTCTACTTTATATACTCTATGCAACCTTTCCCCCCCTTCTCCACCCCCCACCCCGTATCCCCTCTGCCTATTCTATCTTTTCTCTGCGTCTTCTTGTATCAGCAAGTGGAAATTTTTCTGTTATCTTTATTCTTTCCTACATCTCATATATAATCTAGCTTTTTCCCAGTTCTCCCATTTCCCATAATAAACCTCCATCTTATCTTCTTGGGTATGGCACAACCTTTCCATCTTTTTAATCTGCTCGACTCTTTCAATCCAGTCCTCTTCCTTTGGTGCCTCTATTTGCCTCCAGAACTTGGGTATCAGGGCTTTTGCAGCGTTTATATAGTACCATATCCCTGATTTTTTATATTTATTTACCGTTATATCCGTGATGTGCAAGATACATACTTCTGGATCTAGATTTATATCTATTCCTGTCAATTTTCTTATTAAGTGGATTATTGTTTTCCAGAATATCTGGATTTTTGGGCATCCCCACCAAATATGGTATATTGTGCCTATTTCTCCGCATCCCCTCCAACACAGCGGTGTACTCTCTCCACACATCTTATTTTCTACTATTGGTGAAATGTGCCATCTTGTCAAACACTTATAGTTCATCTCTACTTCTCTCATAGAGACATTTTCGTGAGTTAATCTATACATTCTCCTCTGCTTTTCCTCATCTATCACAACTCCCATATCCATTTCCCATTTTGTTAAGTATGTTGGTTTCGTGTTTGTGTCTAGTTCAGTGAGTATTTTATAAACTCTAGCAATCCCGTGTTTCCCATCACCTTGTGTTCCCAATGTCTTTTCGAACAAGTTCCAATTGTCTCTTGTCCTTAAAGGTCTTGGCAAACTTCCGACAAAACACCTCAATTGGAAATACCGCCATTCGTCTAATTTAGTGAAAATCTCTCCCTCTTTTTTTTTCAATTCGCCAAATGCTCCTATTTCGTCTCCCACCAAGATATCTCCTAATTGCACCTTATCTTTTTTAAACCACTTCCCTCCTATTTCTTCTCTACCTGGGGGGAAAAACTCTGTATTTTTTAGTGGAATCAGTGTAGAATTAAAAGTCCATTTCATACTTCTGTGTAAGTTATCCCAAATCTTTAAAACATTCAAAGTGTATGTATTTACATTGTCATTTAAACCCCTATACTGTGTTGGCACCCATATCATTCTTCCCAAGTCTATTCCACTGAGTTCATTCTCTATTCTCACCCAGCTTTTTTTATTATTAAATATCCAATCTATGGTTCTTGCCAGTATTACCGCTTTGTAATATCTTTTAAAGTCTGGGAGCCCTAAACCCCCTCTTTCTTTCCTCCTACTTAGCAGTTCGTATGACAGTCTTGGTTTTTTATTCCTCCATATGTATCTTGTTATCAATTTCTTAATTATTTTAAAGAAAATCTCTGGGAGTTTAATTGGGATCATTTGATATCTATATATGATTTTTGGTACTATTACCATTTTTACCAGATTAATACGACCCATCCATGTCAGGGTTCCTCCCTCCAATCTTTTTAATTCATCTCTAATCTCATTAATCAGTGTAATATAGTTTAGTTTATATAGATGTTTATGTGAGGCTGTGAGTTTTACTCCTAGATATTTTATATCTCTGTCTTTCCATTTAAAGGGAAATTCTTTTTGTATCTTTTCTTTTTCGTTTTTTAAGATGTTTATATTTAGAATCTCCGTTTTTGTTGGATTTATCTTTAAATTTGATAGTTCTCCGTACTCCTTTAGTGACTTCATTAAGTTTGGAAGTGTTATCCTGGGGTTTCCTACATAGAACAACAAGTCGTCTGCGAAGGCAGCAACTTTATGTTCCGTATCTCCTATCAGGATTCCCTTTACGTCTCTATTCAATCTTATTGTTGACAATAGAGGTTCTAGAGATATAACATACAGCAATGGGGACAATGGGCATCCCTGTCTTGTTCCGTTTGACATCTCAATGGGTTCTGACCTCTCCCCATTTACCCCAATGACCACCGAGGGGTATCTGTACAGCTTTCCTATCCACTCTCTCATCCTAGGCCCGATTCCCAAAGCTTCCAGAGTATCCATCATGAATCTCCAGTTTACCCTATCAAACGCTTTTTCAGCATCTATAGACAGTAGTACCACCGGTTCTTTTCCCTTTTTACTCTTTTGGATTAGCATCATTGATCGTACTCCATTATCTTTTCCTTCCCTCCCTGGAACAAAACCCACCTGATCCTCATGTATCCATCCAGGCATTAGCTCTTTCAATCTGTTTGCTAGGACTTTTGCGTACAGCTTAGTATCTGTGTTCAATAGTGAAATAGGTCTATAGCTAGAACACTGAGAGGGATCTTTTCCCTCTTTCTGAATGAGCACGAGTTGGGCTTGTAATGATTCTCTTCTTACTTCCATCTCTCCACCTAGTGCATTCATGTAGTTTTTGAGTTTTGGTACTAAGATTTCACAAAATTTTTTATAGTATCTCACTGTATAACCATCTGGACCTGGGCTTTTCCCCGACACTGTCCCCTTTAATGCTAGTTTTATTTCTTCCTGTGAGATATCTGCATCTAGGGAGTTTAGTTGATCCTCATTTAATTTTAATAACCTAGCCATTTCCAGATATTTCTTTCTTTTCTGATTTTTCTCACTGTCTATAGTTTCTGAACCTTCCAAGGGGCTTATATTGTACAGTTTCCTGTAATATTCTATGAAGGCTTTGGTGATATCTTTATTTGAGTGTTTCATGTTTCCTTTAGCATCTTTTATTTTTTCTATATAATTTCTATTTTTCTTTTTCCTCAAGGCTCTCATCAGATACTTTCCAGGTCTTTCTCCCCATCTATATCTCTCACTTAAAACTCTATTATATACTTTTCTCCTCTCCTCTTCTATCATTTCTTTCAGTTCTTCCTTCTGTTTTTTTAACTTCAGCTCTATTTCTTTTGTTATTCTATTCTTATGTATTTGTTCTAATTTACCTATTTCTTCTAAGAGCTCATTCATTTTCTCCCTTCTTTCTTTTTTCTTTCTTGCCCCAATCGCCATTAATATTCCTCTTATATAAGCTTTATGTGCCTCCCACACTGTGGCTGTTGACACCTCCCCTGTCTGATTCTCCTTAAAAAAGCGTTCGATCTCCTCCCCTATTTTCTGAGCTATTTCCCTTTCCACTAAAAGTGTCTCATTCAATTTCCATCCCAGCCCTCCGCTTTTCCTTCTCCCCCATTCCACTTTCATAGTAACTGGAGCGTGATCTGACAAAGATATTGTCTCTATGTCTACCTGGGTCAGGTGGTCAATTAATTGATGTTCTATTAATATATAATCTAATCTTGAATATCTCTTATGCATATTTGAGAAAAAAGTATAATCTCTATCTTGCGTGTGTGTAATTCTCCAGGCATCTACCAATTGACTTATGTGTAGTTCTTTTTTCAATAATTTCAGGGCCTTACTTCCTTCTGTCTTTATATGGGAGGTGGCGTCCCTTTGTGGGTCCATACAAAAATTAAAGTCCCCTGCCAGGATCAAACGTCCTTTTTTAAAGTCCATCAACTTCCTCAACACCTTTTTCAGATACTCCTCCGGTTTTTTATTAGGACAGTAAATGTTAGCCAGTGTACACTCGATCTCCTGTAACTTGCCCCTTAAGAACAAAAATCTCCCATCTGGGTCTGTTTTTCTGTCTTCCAACTCGAACCTAACGTTCTTTGCCAGGCCTATTGCTACCCCTTTTGCTCTTTTAACCGGGGATTCTGCATAGTACCATGTTGGGTGATTTTTAGACCTCAGCCTAACATTTGAACTTATCTCAAGATGTGTCTCCTGTAAAAATATCACTGAGGCATCTCTATGGTGTAATTCTTTAAATAATCTATATCTTTTCCCGGGACAGTTCAACCCATTTATGTTATATGTTATAAACTGAAACTCTTCCATCTTCCTTAAATTTCCTCTTTTCTCCTCCATCTATATTTTTTATTTCTCTCTCCTTCTCCCTTCTCGCTTGCTTTTATATCATCTTTTATTTTGCAGAAAAAACAACCTCCCTCTCCCATTTCCCACCCTTCCAACCCTCCAACCCCCTCCCTCCCCCCTCCCCTCCCCCCTCCCCTCCCCCCTCTTTTTAGGCCTAACATTTGCCTACTAATCATTTATGGATTAAAAATCCACCTTTGATTTGGTCCTTGGGCTAAGACTCCGTCCATGGACGACTTTCCCCTTGTCTAACCTCCCCATAACCTCCCAAGCCTCCCTGGATTTATCACCGGCAGAAAAGAGAAGAAAAAAAAAAAAAAAAAAAAAGAAGAAAAAATCCATAACTAAGGCAATAGAGTGGGGGTAGAAGGTGAGAGGAGGAGAAGAAAAAAAAAAAAAAAAAAAAAAAAACCTCTCTCTTTCCCCATCCCTCTCCCCCCCTCCACCTCTCCCCCCCTCCACCTCTCCCCCCCACACATTGCCAGTTCTCTTTTCTCTTCGCTCTACTTTCTCATTGTTCTTCTTCCCAGCCAGGGATTTCCGTTCTTTGAATTTTTAAACTATCACAAAAATTTTTCATATCTTCTGGAAACCTAAGGTATGCTGTAGTCCCATTTTTCCATCCTATTAAACATTCGGGAGTCCCCCATCTATATTGCACATTTTGTTCTTTCAACCTTTCCAGTAGGGGTCTCAAAGTTCTCCTTCTCCACAAAGTCTCTGGAGCCAGATCCGCATATATCTGTATGTCTCCTCCTTCATACTTAATTACTGATTTTCCCTTAGTCTTCTTCCAGATTTTTTCTTTGTCCCGAAGTTCATAGAATTTAACAATTATATCTCTCGGCCTTTCTTTCCCCAGGTTTCTCAGGATTTTTCCTTTTCTAAAGGTTCCTTCTATTTTAGACCTTTCCATTTCAGAGCTGTCTGTTATAATGTTAAATATTTTACAAACCACCTCTTGCAGACTTTCTCCCTTTAAGTTTTCTGAGACCCCACGTATCAAGATGTTTCTTTTCCTGTCTTTATTTTCTTGTATCTCAGCCTTATATAACAGTTTTTCTTGGATTTTCCCTATATTAGTTAGTTCTTTTTCAAGTTCAGAGATAGCCTGGGTCTAACCTTTAACTTTCTCCTCCGTTTCCTCAACTCTCTCCAAGAGGTGTCCCAGATCACTGCGAATGTTTACCATTTCTTGTTTTATTGTTTTCTCCAGTTCTTTAAACATTTCTGCCATTTCCTTTTTATTAGGTATTTGTAGGTCTTTTTCCGCCTCTGTATTGCCTGATATTTGCTGGTTACTAGTATCAGGGCCTATTGATACTCTAGGGCTTCTTTCCATACTAAGGTCTGCTTCTCCTTTTTCAGGTCTGCTCTGAGGTCTTTCTGGGGTTACGTTTCCTTGGGATGTATATTTTTTAATTGTGCCAGTCTGGGACCCTTTAAGCCCACTTCCTTTTACATTCTTGTTTTTCATCTTTCTCTGTGGCGCTTATCCTTCTTATAGTCCTTTATAAATTTGTGGGTAGGGCGGGATATTATTTCTTTAAACTTTCAAGTCTCTGCCCTGTCCCCCTGCTGGTTTTTCTCCTTCTCTTCTCTTCCTCCTCTTCCTTCACCCCTCTCCCCCTCCTTCCCCCCGAGCCTCTCCTCTTCTCTCTGCGAGCCTCTTCCACCTTTTATACAGTCTCTAGGGGTCCCCCCTTTCATATACACTCTATTTCTTGGATGTCAGCCTAATAAATCTTCAAATGCAATTCACATCTGTCACTCACCCTCCTCCTATGTCTTCTTCCAGTGAGTGCCTTTTCGGTCGATTCCTCTGAGGGTCTGTTCATGGGGGGGAACTCCCCAGGGTCTCTTCAGACTCCTTGTCCAGGTCTCAATGGTTCTCCTTCCACATTCTTTTAGGCTCCTGGGTTACTAGGGGGATAGGGGGAGAGTGTGTCGGCCCCCGGCAAACAGGTCGGCGCTGCTCTCTCCCCGCAAAACGCCGGCCGGCCGGCTTCCTGATCTCCCAGAGGTGCCTTGCGGCCGGTCACGTGATCGCGCCGGCCCCTCTCGTCTCCCAGCGTCCAGAGACTCTCTCTTCCCCAGTCACCAGCCGCTCCTCTCTCTTCCCTCACCCGCATCTGTCTCTCCTCCGCCGGGAGCCTTCAGACCGGGTAAGTCCCCCGCCGCAGGGCTCTAACATGCCCCAGGGGATAAGCTTGGAGGCCTGGGGAGGTCAGACAACGGAGCTCCGTCCACGAGCTCCTACATTGAGCTCTCCCCTGCCGCCATGTTCAGGCTCCGCCCCTACAGTATGGGGAAGGGGTGTATTAGGGCTTGTTCACACTTGATTTCTTTCCAAACATCCCTATAGCATTTGACGGGTGTTAGACAGGCGTTTGGGAGTGTCCCCAAATGCCCTATATGCGGTTTTAAGGTGTTTCATAGGCGTTTTCCAAGCGTTAAAACAGCACCACAAACACCTATGATGAAGTTAATGGTATTAACACCCCACAAACGCCTTACAAACACCCCACAAATGCCTGTCAGGCGTTTGAGAAGCATCACCATAGACTTGAATAGGAGGCGTTGAATGTCTTCAACTCCTTCTGACTGGACATGAGGCCTCAATTTTGCCGCGACGCAATGCTAACGCTTCAGCGTGAACAGCACTGTGTGCTGCCATGTGTATAATTTTCATAGGTGTTTGAGGAGCGTTACAAACGCCCCTCAAATGCCTGCAAAATGCCTGCTTACAGAGCTAGTGTGAACTAAGCCTTACAGTTTCAGAGCTGTACTATTCATTGTGCTATACTATACAAACTCCCCAACATGTTAATGCATTTTAGTATTTATCCTTTATATGCAAATATTGTATTAGTATCTCTTTTTCTTACTTTTATAATCATTGCATTGAATACATTTGTATTATCTGCACAGGCTATTGTTTACATTTTAATGTTATGTAATATTTGTATGTCCAGTACGGTACAAAAGCTATGAAGAAATGCTGTAAAGCTAGAATGCTTTCAAAAATATGTATTTGAATTATTTTTGTCTATTTATAAAATGCAAAATGAGCGAACAGAAAAAAATTTAAATCAAATCAATATATGGTGCGACTGCCCTTTGGCTTCAAACCAGCATCAATTCATTAAGCCTTTTTTTTTTCTTTACGAAAAAGCACAAAGTACGGGCGATGCTGAGGACCATAGATGCAGTGGTCAGCCAAGAAAACTTAATGCAACAGATGAAAGACACATCATAATGACTTCCCCTGGACATCTGAAGATATCCAGTAGTGCCATTAGCTCATAATTGGCAGAAACCAGTGGGACCCAGATACAACCATCTACTGTCCAGAGAAGTCTGGCCAGAAGTGGTCTTTATGGAGGAATTGCTGCCGAAAAGGTATACATCAGATGTGGAAACAAGGCTAAGCAAGTCAATTATGCACAAACACATAGGAACTGGGGTGCAGAAAAATGGTAGCAGGTGCTCTGGACTGAGGAGTCAAAATTTGAAATACTTGGCTGTAGCAGGAGGCAGTTTGTTCACCGAAAGGCTGGAGAGCGGTATAGTAATGTGTGTCTGCAGGCAACAGCGAATCATAATGGAGGATCCTTGCAAGTTTCGGGCTGCATTTCTGCAAATGGAGTTTGAGATTTGGTCAGGATCAAAGGTGTTCTCAATGCTGGAAATACAGGCACATACTTATCCATACAATCAGGGAGGCGTGTGAATGGCCTCAAATTTATTGTGCAGTAGGACAATGACCACAAATGTACAGTCATTAAGAACTCTCTTCAGTATAAAGAAGAACAAGGAGTCTTGGAAGTGATGGTTTAGCCCCACAGAGCTCTGATCTCAACATCTTCAAGTCTGGGATTACATGAAAAGACAGGAGGATTTGAGGCAGCTTACAGCCACAGAAAATCGGTGGTTAGTTCTCCAATATGTTTGGAACATACCAAACCAAACTGCCGAGTTCCTTCAAAAACCTTGTGCAAGTGTACCTAGAAGAATTGATGCTGTTTTGAAGGCAAAGGCACACCAATTATAATTGATTTGAGTTGGATTTCTCTTCTGTTCATTTACTTTCCATTTGGCTAATTAATAAAAAAAAAACTATTAACACTTCTATTTCTGAAAGCATTCTTCATTTACAGCATTTTTCACAACTGCGTATAACGTTTGCACATTGCTGTATACTGGTGCATATACAGTATGGGTCTGTGCATAGGTGTATGTGTGAATTTATTGCTGTTGTTAGATAGCTAAATTGTCGTTGTATTGAATATATAATCATAAAGGATCTAATGTAGACAAATAGCTATCATCTCCCCGTACCAATTCGGGTCAGACAAGCCAGCAATAGACTTAATCCCCCCCCCCAATATTTCACTAAATAAATCTTTCTCAACTCCACTCAAGTCCAGGGTACCTGGTAAAGTTAGTTATCACACATAAACCAAGATATCTATCCTTCTTTGTAAAGAAACAGTACTAAATGTACTCTCACCCTCTAATTTGGACATTTAAAAAGGCATAGAACCCACTGGATCTTATGAGTGATATTCATCTATATTATACCATACTGTATATGATAAAATTCTCTATGTTACATGACAAATTGATGATAATGTGTAGGTCTCCATCTTTCAGGCATTTTAACCTTTTTCTGCAGACATAATGCACATGTGGAGCAGCAAAGAAGGAGAGCTTTAACGCCCACGCACCATATATACTCATCCATGGGTGGCAGTGCTTTCTGTGTTGAAAGAATACAGAAATGCTGTATGCGCTCACTGTATGCTCCCAGCACAAAGACCAGACTGTTGAAAACAGCTAATGGTCAGGAGTCAGCAGGACTGAACCATTTAGTTTTACATTTCACATACAAGTAAACAAACTTTATGGAGATACAACAGCTTTTGAATTTTTTATATTTACATAATACTTTTTTGGTCCAAAGAAGTCCATTAGACAGTTATCTTGGCAATGCCTGTCTCCAAAGTAGAACAAAGAGGTAAATTCAAAGGAGTAGGCAGTAATCACATCACCAAACAATATCTCAGTATACCCAAGAATTCATGTGTATGTGTGTAACTGTGCATGCATGATCTGAGGAGATGTTTGCATCCATACATTTCATGTATGTTTTGCATGTGTAACCTGAGGTAAACATTTGGCATTTTACTGCCCATATGTATCATAGAAAGCACACATAAGATATTTTCTATATTGTTATCATGCTAAATTGATAGGGCACAGACTGCTCTTGTTGTTTGTATTTTTATGGCAAGTGGTGCTGTGGCAATTGGCTTCCCTGTTGTGACCCCTCCTGGTTCCTTCGTTCTACCTAGATTCCCGAGCACTGTTAGCCCCAGCTGGGTAGAATACATCTTCTGGGTGTTTGGCTGCTGTCTGAAGTCTTGTTCATGGGGAGCCATTTAGTAGCAGTAGTGTGATCATTCAGACCTCACTCCTCTGAGGATGCCGCATTAGGGAGGATAACACATTAGAGCTGTCAGGTGTTCTGTGCCCCTGCTTAGCATGTTTGTGGCCTTGGAGCATAAATAATGTAATGCATATGAATTTGATGCATGTTTTCTTTAATATTCAATAAAGGATTTGAATTTAATATAAGTGAAATTTGCATTCCTTACAAGGAACCATTTTTAAGTGATTTTAAAAGTTATACTGTATAAGTTATACATGTATAATTAACATTGTGGAATAATTTTTTTAAAAAGGAGGAAGGTATATTTATTGTGCCTTTTAGTCATACAGTGGGGAAAATTATTATTTGATCCTCTGCAGATTTTGTAAGTTTGCCAACCAAAAATCCAGAAAAAACACATGATCCAAATGTTATAAACTGAGTTGCAGTTCAGTGTGTAAAACAAGTATTTGATCCCCTACCAACCAACAATAATTCTGGCTCCCACAGACTGGCTATGTGGTCATGTGGTACAAAGATTAGTCATGTCAATTTAAGAAGGTGCTCCTATTGACAACTCATTATGTGTATAAAGACACCTGTCCACAGAATCCCTTTCTTCCATTCAAACCTCACCGCCATGGACCAAGAACAAAGAGTTGTTAAAGAACATCAGGGACAAGATTGTAGACCTACACAAGGCTGGAATGGGCTACCAGACCATCAGCAAGAAGCTTGGTGAGGAGACAACTGTTGGAGCGATTATTCGCAAATGGAAGAAATACAAAATAATCATAAATCGCTCTCAGTCTAGACCTCCATGCAAGATTTCACCTCATGGGGTAAGGATGATCATGAGAAAAGTAAGGGATCAGCCCAGAACTACACATGAAGGGCTTGTAAATGATCTCAAGGCAGTTGGGACCACAGTCACCAAACAAACCATTGGTAACAATATGCCACCATGGACTGAAATTCTGCAGTGCCCGCAAGGTCCCCCTCCTCAAGAAGGCACGTCTGAAGTTTGCAAATTAACACTTAAATGATTCAGAGAAGGATTGGGAGAAAGTGCTGTGGTCAGATGAGACCAAAATTGAACTCTTGGCATTAACTCTACTCGCTGTGTTTAGAAGAAGAAAACTTCTGACTATGACTCTAAGAACACCATTCCTATAGTCAAGCATGGAAGTGAAACATTACGCTTTGGGGCTGTTTCTCTGGTAAAGGAACAGGCCGACTTTGAAGCATTGAGGGGCCAATAGACGGGCCATGTATTGTAAAATCTTCGATGAGAACCTCCTTCCCTCAGCCAGAACAGGGATAATGGGTTGTGGATTTGTATTCCAGCATGACAATGGCCCAAAACATACAGGCAACAAAGGATAGTCAAGAAGAAGCACATTAAGGTCATGGAGTGTCCTAGCAAGTCTCCAGACCTTAATCCTATAGAAAATGTATGGAGGGAGCTGAAACTTCAAGTTGCCAAACGACAGTCAAGAAACCTTAAGGATTTAGAGAAGATCTGTAAAAAAGAGCGGACCAAAGTCCCTCCTGAGACATGTGCAAACCTGGTAACTATAAGAAATGTCTTATGTGCTTGCCAACAAGGGTTTCTCCACTAAGTACTAAGTCATGTTTTGCTTGGGGATCAAATACTTATTTTACTCACTGAAGTGCAACTCAATTTATAACATTTGTATCATGTGTTGTTTCTGGATTTTTGGTTGATATTCTGTCTCCATCATTTATAATACACCTATCATAAAAATTATAGACCCTTCATTTCTTTGTAAGTGGGCAAACTTACAAAATCTGCAGTGGATCAAATAATTATTTTCCCCGCTATATTTCCACTTTGTGGACATTTTGTTTTAAGTACTTACCAAAGTGCCATGACAGAGATCAGTGCAATTACTGTAGCCTGGAATATCCTTCTGGGGCACTGTTGTTTTCTTGGAATCTGCATAAATCAGGAAAGTGAAACAATAAACTGTAATGTAATAAAAATGTATACTGTGAGCATTACAGAAACATTTTCTTATATGTCCAACATATTTTCACAATGTTCAAGTACAAAATATGATTTCCTTTAATGCCTGTTTTTTTTTTCTACTAACCTTTTTTACTTTTACTGCTAATGGTCTCTTTTGCAGTGGTACGTGACTAACTTTGCTATATCTGTAAAAAAAAATCAAATAGTTGAAACTGGTAGTGTATTGATCAAACTGCAAGGATAGCTTCATGTATCCTATATGCACAAAAGTGTTAACCTGTGTACAATTCTAATATGTTGCATAATCATACTATTGAGATATTAATTGAAATTAAACATACTCTCTAAACCAGATAAATAGATAGCTATTTTAGTAAGAAGCTGTAGTTTGCACCACCCCTTCTGACAAATGTTTAAAGCACATATATGGGAAGAATAAAGCCTGATCTTTCCCATCCCACCTGCTTCTACCCATTCTCAATTAAAAAAAAAAAAAACCTTCTAAGACACTTTTCATTTCTTTCCATAATATTTTATGGAGTTTCAACTCAGATCTGGAAGTGTTGGAGTGCTTTTACACAGGGTTGGTGGTGTGTTGGATGGAGGGGCAGAAAGGTACAGGGAAGGAGTGGGCATAGGATCAGGAACAGGAAAGGATAAGCCAGCAGCTAACCAACCCTCATGATCGTTATTAACACTCAACCATTCCCTCCCGGGCCCGCTAAAACATTCATGGTCTATCCCCAAGTCAAGAACCATACTGGGTTCAATCAATATTGTGTTTAAACTGACACCCAAAAAATAATGTTAGGCATAAAGGGATTGATTCACAAAAACGGATTTCTATGCAGATCTGCACCAGATTTTGCACTCTCCAATCAGCTTGTTTGTTTTTTGTCAAAGCTTAATTGAACAAGCTGATGTTAGAAGCTGGTTGGCTACCATGCACAGCAACACCAGATTTTTCACTCTCCAGTTTTAGTAAATCATTCCCAATGTCTTTTTATTCAGAAGTCATTTTGTAATGAGACCATTTCAGCTACTCACTCCAACTGCATGAGCCATTCTTTGAGTTTAGGCGCCTGGGATATTTTTCCAGTGGACTATAGTGCACATCCATGTCACAATAACCATGTGCATAGATAATAATTTCAGGTAACTAGAATGCATTCTGGGAAGTGGGAGGGGGGATGGGGGTACAGGTTATGTGTCAACAGAGTTAAGAGCCCAGGGACTGTGGAAACTAATGACAACTTACACATGGTGCAAAAGCTATGCAAGGATGCTCCAATAGGCAGATGTAAGTTAAAATCTCTGTGATGTTCCAGAGCAAAGCCATGGAATGCCATTCAAAGAGCCTGGTGTAAAAGCAAGTAAAGTTTAAAAGCAACCCACACTTTCAGGGCTGTATGGAGGTGCCAATCTATCAATCTTCCTTGCATTGGTGGAAATGCAGGGAGAGTATAAACATTTGACATATTCTTTTACTTACCCAGTTCTCAATCACTTGATCTTCTGTGGCATCTCTTCCAACCTTGAGATTTTTTTTTTTTTAAACACAAATTAAGTCTAGGCAAAAATGAAAACCCACCAACTAAAAAGCAAGCCTAATTAAGGCTTGGTTATTCCTAAGTAACCCTAATTACCTATTTTGTTATCACTAGCTGGTATCAAATGATCCCTAGTCAAACTGTAAAAAAAGCTCTCTCTTTTATTTCTGCCTTTTTTGATTTATAGAAATGTAAATAACTCTTGGAAAGCAATAGGTGGAATCACAGTAAATATTTAGCCCTACTGGCTTGTGGACCTATTTGTGCTTTGCTGCCACTAATGTATTTACAATTTGGCCCACAATTCTTCCCCCTTGGATGTATGTATAAAGCAATTCTGAATGGCCACTTATCTTGTGGTGCTCACTTGTTGCAAGGTGTAATGCTCCTCCTTTAAAACATCTGCCCATTGATTAATACCAGGAGTCCCTGCAGTTATATAAGCAGTGTTTGTTGTTGTCCATTGTCCTGAACAAATACCACCATGCACACCCGCATGATAAGTTATTTGTAAGGGTGGCTGGGACAAGTAATCCAGAAGACTGAACTAACATTACAAGCAAGAGCTGTTTGCCTTCTCAAAGAAAAAAAATTTCCACAGATTTTTGGAGCTGCTACAATTCAGCATGTGACCCAGATTCTGAAAATGTTGTCAAGCCTCTAAATTACACTAATAATTTGTGGATTCTGGTGTTTGGTGAGCAAGTTCACATCCCATCAATGCATGGTGGGGCCAAAAGATTTTTATTTTTACTACCTCGAGAATATTGTTTATCATCCATCTGCCAATTCATTGTTTTCTCTAATTTTACATCTGGTCTACCCTAAACAGCTTGTTTGGAGACCCAAGCGATTATAGTCAGGCATTAAAATGTTACTAAACCCAAGACCCTACATTCACTATATCCGGTCTCCCACAGTACACAGAACATGGAAATGCAATTATATTAGTAAATATAAACTGCTAAATACCTTCATCAGCAGTATATAGCAGTCTTGTGACTTCTATCAGTGTCCAGCTGAGCACTGGTTAAAGCTTGTAGGAGTTCTCATTCTGCTCTGACTGTCCTATGAGGCTGCAGGACTCCTGACCCTCTGTCTGGACAGTGCTGATTGGTCCCATGCTTGTGCTAATCACATGCACTCTCCCAAAGAAAAAAAAACTCTCTAGCAATACACACTTAAGTGAGCATGTGCAGAGTGACTCCTAGAGCTATCAGATGCTCTGTACTATCAGATGCATTGGGGACAGTGGAAGAAGGGGGCGATCAGAGAAGACAGGAACAAACAGCCTTTTTACACAATGCAGAGGATTAACCCCTTAGGTTCCACAGTGAGTATAACAAGCATGCTTTACTGCATATACAGACTGATTTTACTGTTGTGGGTTCAGCAACACTTTAAATGTTAAAAATTATATAATAAAGATAGTTTTATTTAAACAGGTTTGGGAAAGGTGACTAGTATCATATAAATATGAAATATATGTATTTTTTCACTACATCATAGTAACCTTTTAATATTCTCTACCCTCGAAGAAGGCCTCTCACTGGCAGTTTGTCTTAGGCTGCTCATACGTTTTAGTTTGGCAAGCTTCTGGTTCCATATTTCAAGTTCCTCAATTCTCATTTCAAGGTTATTTGTGAGTTTGCAGAGCTGTTTTACTGCTCCTACATTTTCCATAAAAATCTGGTCCTGAAAAAGAAAGCCATCCTATTATTTGTTATGATTATTTACTGTATGGGGAATAATTTTGTTTACAATGCAAAAATACACCAATAGGTTTACTAAAGCAGTGCAATGAAAAATCTGTGGTAGCCAACCAGATGTCATTTTTGACCCCTTAAAGGACTGCAGTAAACTGAATTCAGATCATTAACATGTGGGTAATCATGTCTTATCTTTGCAGAAACAGCACACCAGAGCTGTTATAATTCATAAAGAAATTAGAACATATTTACTGTATTACTGTATACACCCCTTGTCACCTATGGGCATGCTGACTAGCACACTGGCTAAATTTAGAGACTTTCACACTACACTTTCAACTCACTTAAAATAATCATTACTGACCTTAATGACAATTGTTTGCAGCAATGTGAACCAATTGGAACTGAAAATGGCAGTCATATGGTTGAAAACTAACATTGTTGTGGCAAACAACACTAATACCTATTCCTGTATATAATTTTGACATATTAATTTTTGGATCACATTACCTAAACTAAGGAGCAAGCCAACAAGTTGCAAAGAAACAACCTAATGGTACTTACAGTAGCTTGAGTGTCATTGATAAACTATTGTTTATTAGAAAAATTAGTTTGGTGATTACAGTTCAGGGTTTCCAATTCAAACAATGGTAAGTGTCATTATGTAAAAACAAATAGTAAGATATTGTATTTAAGTCGTAGTTTCATTAAGGTTTTAAAAGATAATCTAAGATATCAGATTCATATCGAATTCACGGTATTTAATTTTTCATTAATTAAAGCGGAACTTCACTCTCTCAATCAACACTGACTATTTTTAATCCTTATGCTGCTAGCATTAGTAAATAGATAGGAAAGTATATTATTTTTACTTGAAGTTTTTTTTTTTTTACATTTTTACAGTTACTTCCTGGTTTTCAGGCCTAGAAAATGTTCTCATAAATCCCAGGAGTCTTGGAGGTGGGGAGGAGTGGCTACAGCACACCTTCCTGTCTGCATGCCTGAGCTATGGGTGGATTCCAGGAAATAAATGTATTTGAATCATCTGCCCTTACTCAGGAGGGCCAAGTCCAGAAATGCTAGGGAGCGTTTTTCAAAGTAATTTCGCAGAGTTGGATGTATCTGAATTTCTGACTCACAACAGTAACAAATTTAAATGAATCCAAAATAATTGTAACAAAATAAATTATGAATTTGAAATTGTAACATATTGCAATAACTAGAGTAAGGTATAAAAGTGAAATAAGATGACTATTCCTACTTAGGCGGCTTATTAGAATAGAAAAGAACAGAATGGAAAAGAATAGAATGAAACAGAATAGAGTAGAATAGAAAATACAGGAATAGAACAGAATACAATGGAACTGAATAGAACAGAAAAAATAAAGGTAAAGAACAGAGTAGAAAAAATAGAATAGATTAGACTAGAATGAAATAGAACAAATAAAGCAGTCTTTTAAAATGTGAATTCAAATGGTGAATTTCTTGTTGATTTGAATGAATACACGAAACAACTATGAATATACGAAACAAATTCTGAAAACGAATCATTCTAATATAACAAATATGATGAACAAATGTATTAACTTAAACGAATCCGAAAGGAAACAAAACAAATTTTTCCTGCGTGCTCGTCTCTATTATATTAAGCAGCATTTTTGGTCTGTGGTGCTCAGATGCAGTGCAGTTCTGCTTTAAAGGAGAAGTTCACCTTTTGTCAAAAAATAATAAATACTCTTTTTTTGCAGGTAGAAAAATGTGCATTTATTATTTTTTTTGCAGGAGCCTGTAAAGCATTGCACTAGGAATCAGCAGATCAGTGGTGCCATGCAGGTCCCCTGCAGACTTGTCAGTATATCTGCTTGCCCGTACGGGATGTACGGGTATACAGATATACTGAAAGGAAGAATCAATTAACTACCACGGTGCTCCACAGCGCTGTGGTAATTCATTGAGAACTACGAGCAGACAGCCGCTAAGACTATAAGGACTTGTAGTTCATTCATTCACAGAACTCTGTGAATGAATGATGTGGCCATGTGGGCGGAGCTCCTCACGGCAACACTTTTAAAAAGTGATAGCTTGTATGGGGTACTTCTCCCTGTACTGCTGTTACAAAGGGGGGGTGGAATCAGCAGCGGCTGGGTGGAACATGTAACATGTTCCCAAAGGAGAACTCATCCTTTAATACAAAAAGGTCAGTTGTTCAATTAATGAAGGAACGTCTATGGTGACTGCCGCTAATGGAAAATGTTTAAGGGAACTTATAGCAGTCCTCTGACTGATCTGGCCCTCGTTCAGCTGCTTTCTTATTTGTCTCCCAACTCTGGGAAGTCCCCAGGTTTGGCATCTCCTGTGGAAGACTCAATTTCTGTTGCTAATCTCAGTCTGCCTACTCACATTCATTGCTAATGAAGTGAACTTGTGGGATGTGCAACTTAGTAACTACCCAGTCCACAACTTTCAACATGTGGCACTCCTTACAATTCAAACCCCAGAAAAGCCAGTGCCTTTGACTGGTGACACTTGAACCAGTGCTCATCAAACGGGTTTACCGCCTAGCTAGCAGTAGACTCATTGCTGGCTTTCCTACAGTCCCTTCTTGCACTAGATTTTATGAACAACCTTCAAACAATTAGTGTCCAGTTGTGATGCACGGTTTTAAAATAAACTGTGACTGGAAGTCTGTATAGTGAAAGAAGATCACACATATATAAAATCAGAAGACATCTGGTGAACAGCTGGAAAAAGAGAATGGAATCAGACACAGCCTGATAGATGTAGTACTACACACATCAATGCATTATCCACACTTTTGCAGTAAAACTAAACAAATAAATAGCATTACCTTATCTACCATCAGTAAATTTTCAATTGTTTCTCCATTTTCACATGTGATGTTGCCAGTTTCTTTAACAGCATGTGGTAAAACATTCCTAACTTCTTGAGCAATTATACCTAAAATATAGAAATATTTATTATTTTTTGCAAGGTAGCATTGGTTTTACCAATATGGTTGTGCCATTATATAGCTTGGTGAACTACTAGACCACAAAGACTTTTAAAACACTTGGCTAAACTACACGGGTATTCTTAGTCTTCTGCTTGTAAGTGATTTAACCACATGCTGCCAATCACCTCACTAATTTCAACTGCAAATCAGGTGATTGCAAACAAGATTGTTTAGTGGCATGGGATTAAAATTGCCAGTGTAGCCAGTTGGCATCTTAAAGCTAAGATACACCACTGCACGGCGAAACCAGTTGATGGACGAAGCCATCTGAGTGTTTTGGTACACACCCAGGGGTGGACTGACAACTCATGGGGCCCCCGGGCAATAGGGGATCATGGGGCCCCTGTGTTCCTGTCCAAACTCAAAAAAGCCTATGAAAAAGGTACCAGGGGCATCTCATGGGGCCCCCTACTGACCCAGGGCCCTCAGGCAGTGCCCGAGTTTCCAAATGGTCAGTCCGCCCCTGTACACACCATACATGGGACTTCTCCCCTTCAGGGTGAGGTGAACTGTGCACGTAGCAGCACAAGGACGACAGATATCACAGGATTATCCTTACATACAGGCAACCATGCACTTCATATGAAAGTTTCTATGAACCCACAGCTCAGTAACTGCCAGCTCCTGCAGAGATGCAACTTACTGGTATCTGCTGACATGTACACCGATCTCTGAGCGAGTTGCTGACATGTAAGTGTCCACTGACAAGGCACTTTGAATAAGTACACCTTATGTGAACCTTATTAATATGGCCACACGACACAACAGTGAATGTATGTTCACTTCACATACTGACCAGCAGCTTTATCATTAGGCAACAATGGTTATCATCGGCTGTGTGGCCCCACATGATACTACCTGTCATAGGACAAGAATTACACCCTAAGCGGGTTCCATTCATTCTGCCTATGGACAGTGCTGCGGACTTCTGTGTTCATATACCTGTCATGGGCAAGCCTTAACTGTTAACTCTTGGGCACTAGTCACCAAGTCTATAGGATCACACATTCCCATGACAGAAGCACTCAATTATGAGCACATACCCATTGTGGTATACGATTTGAAGTGCAGTCCATGATCTCCTAGGGATGTTTTACCTGGCTGAAATTGATAATACCCATATCTTCTGGCATATAGACTGTCCTTGTAATAGATAGACCATTTACGTGTTAATATTTATGCACATTGGTGACCTACTTACAATTTCATGAGCCATGTGTCCTCATAATCCACCCATGTCTATGCCCTAGTGATACCTATATACCCACAGGATTTACTCTACCAAGTGGGCACGTTGTTTATGGACAACTGAGAAGGGTGATTATAGAGAAGGCTCTTATTCGCTGAACAGCACAAACCTAAGCACTACTAAAGCCCATGTTACCCTGTTATTGGTTCTTACCCGAGACCCTTTACAGTTGATACAGTCAAATGGGCAGGAGGGAGGAGTTTCAAAAAGGGACGGGTTAACTCCTATGGTTCTAAATTGGTGCTGCTAGTCGTGGCTCTTTCAAACTCCAATAGATACAGAGGCCTGATTAGGCCTAAAGCAACATATGATCACTTACCTCTTTTGGTCTAAAGCGTGCAATCACTTATTAGTGGTTAATGTGACAGATATACCAACTGGGGGAGTTCCCTAACCACATGATAACTGTATACACCACACATTAGGTCTGTGTTTATTGGATCTGTGGTGAGGCAGATTTTATGTGGCTTGCATGTGTATGTATGTATTTTAATTTGACACTTTTTAGCTGTCTCTTTGTAATATGATCATTCAAGAGGTTATGTGATTTATACTTTTTTGTCCTATTTGTACTACTATTTTTATGTTTTTGTAGACTAATAAAGTTTGTTTTTTTAACATATCCATCAGGTGTACTAGAGCTTTTGCCACATCCGTTGCCTGAAGTAACCACTGTATGCCTTTGGCATCTATACCAAAGTCTTTTTGTAGTGATTTAACCACATGCTGATAGTCACCTCATTCATTTCAACTGAAGATTAAATGACTACAAACAAAATATTGTTTAGTGGCATGGGATTAAAATTGCCAGTGTAGTTTAGACAAATGACATCCAACAGTACAAAATCAGGCATATGGATTATAAACAGAAAACAAATCAGAACAGTTCTTACTCTCCTTAGGAGTAGACATCCTACAAGAATAAATTCACACAGTACAATCATCAAAAAACCTTTTGGTTAGAGAATGATAGTTTAGAATTATAGTTGAACGGTACTTTTGTTTATCCTTACTGCACCAGGACCCATCTCTGCACTTCCAAAATATTTGCAAGAAATGAAAATGGTGCAAACAGTTCACTATTTCTTTTCTACTTACTCCCAGGGATAATCTGGGGGAATAGTCATTGGACAGGTTATAAAATAATGTTTATTAATTATCTTTTAATTTGCTGGTGTCACATGTGTTTGTGTTACCTCCTAACCTAGCCTCCTAGCCTCTGTAGGCCCCTAAACATGCAAAGATGCCTAATGTTATGGAAATAACAGATATCTGAAGGCAGTCATGCTGTGTTTGCATGTCCAACTACCCTCTAATGAGTTTTTCAAAATATTCAGGCCTCTCTTTAAATATATTATTGCATACTAGAAAATATATTAATTCATTAATGTATTCTTGATCTATCATGTGAACAACTACTGAGGAAGCCCCTGTAATTAAAGAAAATGCTGCCCACCTTCAAGACCAATTGGATGATCCTTACCACTTCTGAAACATTTCTGATTTTTCTAATCTCTTAGAAATGACACAACCATTGGTTAGAACAGTGGCTGTGTCAGGGGTGCTCAACTCGTGACATGCGGGCCACTGCCTTAGGTGCACTGAGCGATATACTTCAATTATATCCTGCAGGTTTAATTTGCTTTCTGAAAGCACACCAAACTCTTGAATGAAGGAGTTTTGGTGCACTTTCAGAAAGTGCACCACACCCGCAAGCTATAATAGAAGTCTATGGCAAAACGCAGGAAAGATGCAGGTGCACTGCGCTGCACCCATGGTGCAGGTAAACCACAGCTCATCAGTGTAAAAGCAGCCTCATATGGGGGCTCAGGACAGTAAGGGCTCATCTACATTTGCAGTTTGTGGGGGGGGGGGGCAGTAAAACCCTAGTTGAGATGTGTTTTTACCAGCAAACCACTATTAGTGTAGCATCAGGGGTCACAATGGGGACCCTGCCCCATGCTCCAGGGGGCCCATGCAGTCTCTCTGTCACATTCGGTTTTAGAATTGGACAGGAGGGGCAGCATATACAGCAACCGATCCTCTCCATTTTCCTCCTGCAACCGCTGAAAAAAAGCTTCTCCTCCTCTCCCTCCCACTGTAATTCAACAGCTGCAGGATGAAAATGTTCATTATGCTATTCAAAATTTTAAATTTTGAACCATTTCATTGCACGTAACCGGTTACTAAATAACTTAATTGGCCCTCGCTAGTTAAAAGATTGAGCACCCCTGAGCTAAGTAGTTAGCACCTCCACTTATCAGCACTAGGGTCATTATTTTGTATCCCAACCACTGCACTACCTGCATGGCGTTTGCTTGTTCTCCCTGAGCCTATGTGGGTTTCCTATGGGTACTCTGGTTTCCTCCCACACCCCAAAGACAGGCTTGTAGGTTAATTGACTCCTATCTAAATTGGCCCTAAATAAGATGTATTTGTATGAATGCGAGTTAGGGACCATGTATATGTGAAACGCTACGTAAATTGACAGCGCCATATAACTACCTGTAATAAATAAAATAAATAATGTATCCAGTGTCATTATTGCAGACTAAAATTCTGCTACCAACACCAAAATTTCATCCCAACTGTAAAGCATGGTAGAGTGAAAAGGTATTGTGGCTGCCTCTGATCCTAAATAGAACACAGAATACACAGCATTCTTTGAGTGGCCAAGGGGAAAGGGGGTGGATGAATAACACTAGCGTTAACATGTATGAGAGCTGCAGTTCTCATATCCACAGTGGACCAGAACTACAGCAGAAGCTGTAATATCCAATATGAAGAAAAGTATACATTTTATAGTACAGAACAACAATCCAGATGTGGCATACATCCCAGAAGAGGTAACTTTTTTTTTTTAATCACACCAGAAATTAAAAAAGCTTTCTGTCTTGAGTTTTGCTTTAGGGAAAAGCAAAGGGCTGAATTACCTGTTTCATGAAGCGTATCTATTCCCATAGCTGTTGCAAATTCAGGTTTATAGTCATACTCCACCAGCCTCATCTGAGCTATTCTTTTGAGCTGTTCCACTGTGTCAACCTGAATAGGAAAAAAAAAATACAATGTTCGTATTTCTCTAGGGCATTTATGGATGATCCTGCACACAGTCCAAGGTTCCAAAAATGTATTTCTCTATACAAAGGCATGTCATTAGTACCCTTTTTAGGGTTGAAACATGTTAGTAGGTGCAGGCTTTTAGCTTTATGCCTTTGCTTGGCTAAATAAAAAAAAAAATTGGAACCTTGGGACTGTGTGTGGGATCATCTATAATTTATTTGCATCTTAGGCCATGTAAATCTCAGCACCAATGATCTCCCTCATAACAGAGAACAATGGAGATGGAGCAGGTATACTTTTGGCCTATCCATACTTACCATATTTCTGTTTACAAAATTTAGAGTAAAATGTTGGGCAACACTTTTTTTTTTTTTTTACGTTCAAATAAAGTAGAAAAGGGTTATACCATCTGTCAGCTCCTTATTTATACCCATTCTGGTGTCTTCATTGAGGGGGTTTTCCTTCACTTCCTGTCCCCATGATGAATGTCAAAGGAAGTCAAAAGCAACACTAAACTTTTAGAAGGGTGGGTAGAAATCACGTTTTTAATGATGCAAGTATCTTTTGGGCTATGCGTTTGAATTGATGCACACACTAGGGGGGGTGGGGCATTAATCAAGGGTTTAATATCACTTTAATATGACAAAGTGTAGTGTTCCTAGTTTCCTATATTCAAATCCAGAACTGCCAGTTACACACCTTCACTTTGGTCTACCTGTAATAATTGTCAAACGTAATTAAATACTACACAGAATTTCCAACATACCAACACTGTGAAAAGAACTACAATTTTGTACAGATTCAAATCTCTTCAATTCTAGAGAATTCAATTACTCATTGTATTGGTGCCAGAAGGACACCAGAATAAAAATAGAAAGATTTTTTTAGCACAGTTTTGAGAAAACCCATATATATTCTTGTTCTGATGTGTCCGAAGAAGGCCCCGTCATGTCACTGCTTTGGTTTTGTTCTACAGTAATGTCCATTAGAAAGGCACAGCAGTTTCTTGGGGCTTACCTCCTGGATGTTCCTCTTTGCTCGACTGTCAGATGGATGCATGACTGTCCCCATCACTTTCACATTGCCACAGACAACCAATGCTTCATCAGGTGTGTCAGTGTTAATTCCTACCCGACCATGAGACACCACTGCCTCTGGGACATGTCCTCGTTGCCACAGAACTTCATTATCATTCTCAAACTGCCCAGGGTTCGATGCCTAAATAATGTTAAGGTCCAATAGGTACAATATCAAACACTTCCAGGAACAGGTGCTTCACAGACAAAAATTATGTTCACAATAAATACTAAACATGTTACCTGCATTACAATTACTATAGTCAAACATGATCCTAAAAAAAAGTAAACACGATTTTTGACTTCTCATAAAATCCTTTTCATTAAGAGACGCAAGGTAAAAGAAATTCTGAGACACTGGGACACCCAAAAGCAGTCCACCTGGCAACACAGCATACAGAATACTAACACAGGCATTTGTAAACCACAATAATGGGTCTTAATAATGCTTACAGAGCCACCTGAAGAGTTGGCTTCAGGACTGAGCATTCGCTTGGTGAAATCTAACGAATGTGTGAACAGCAGACCAAGTTAACACCTGATTTCATTTGCAAATCAGAGAAACAGTTGATGCTGAAAATTCCATGAAGCGCTAAGGCTTAGGCTGGCCATACATTATACAATTTTCTGTCCAATTTCTGCCTAATTTCCTTTAGATTTACCTTCAACTATGTAGTGCAAGGGTCTGCCTAATTGGATACAACTGAAAGTGTTGTTTCGGTTTGACTTCATATTATATGGTTTTAGGTAAATCTAAAGCAAAATTCTCAAGAAAATTGTATAATGTATGGCCAGCCTTAGTTTACACTTGGTTTACACGGTAGGTAAAAACGTGTAGTTGAGACACATTTTCACTGACTCTCAACCAATCCTCCAAAGCTGCAATGACAGACCTTTGGGGTATACACCAAAAGTGTATCCCTGCTGTCATGTTTGGGGGGGCAGTACCACCTGCTGAACATGACCCACTCAAGCGAATGGGGCCACACAACAGCCACCCTGCAACCACATGCAGTGCACACAATTATGTTGTGGTTGTGCGGGTTTGAAGGGGCTAAAATAGATGGTAGAGAGGTCATAGAAGGCCTCCTCACCACCTGCCAGGCCCCCTCTAAAGAGTGAGCCATGTGGATTGCTCTTCAGAGGGCTAAACAACTGTAAATGAGCCCTGACTGATCTAGAGAAGCATGCTTTGACAGGAAAGAAAGGAACCCTGTACTTGAGTCTATAGGCTTAACTAGTGAGCTAAGAAATCCACCTAGAGATGGTGGAACAAAAAACAGACTATCCCTTATGAAGACCCTCAAGAATGATGAAAAGAGAGATGGGAGAACAATGTCTTGATTGAGGTAAAAGAAAGAAACCACCTTGGGAAGAAAAGACACCTGAGGCCTCAAGACAACCTCAACTCTGTGTAGCACAAGAAAGTGTTCTTTACAGATGAATGCCTCCAAGTCAGAAACCATGATGAAATCTATTGAGTAACTGGGTGACGTACAGGGGGAAAAACATAAATGACATCCTGTACAAAGAAGTAAGAGGCAGGCTGTCTCTGAAAGAGAATTGCCAGGGCTGAAATTTGACCCTTGATGGTACCAGAGGCCAGACAGGAGAAAAGACGGGGCTGTTCCTATAAAGTACTTACTGTGATGGACGCGCCTCGCACCCTGAGAAATATGTTTTCCGGGTGCAGTAGCAGGCTTTGCAAGGTAATTTCCTAACTTTGAGGAGTATAGGGATAGCAGAATATAGCGAAACCCTGTCTTTCAGGACCTGGACTTTAACAGCTTGGCCATTAAAGCCAGTAACTGAGAGATTTGGGAGAGCCCATGGGGAATCTGCCAGGATTCTTATAAGGTCTGAGTACCATATCTGCTAAGGCCAGTTTGGTGCAAAGAGTATCACTGAAATGCCCTTCACCTCAATCCCATGGAGCAGAGGAGAAAAGCATTTCAGAGGAAGAAAATCATATAGATCAGGCTGAACAGATCCCACTGAGTCACAAGAGCATTTACTGCCCTAGTTACAGGACTCGTGGGCCTGGAGACACATTTTCTCAGTTTGTTGTTTAATCTGGAACTAGGAAGGCCACCATCCAATGTTCCCCACCTGCAACAGCAGTCTTGAAACATTTTTGAGTAATAAGAACATTCTTCTCTGGCAACCACGTCCCTTACACAGAGGGGGTATCCAGGACCCCTCTCTAGTCCATCAGGCTGGCATCTGTTGAAAGAACCTTTAAAACTAATGGGGGCAAGAAATTCCACAACTCCAGGGCTGGATTCATGAGCCACCAGGAAAAGGCCGTACTCATCTTGGGTTTCAGGCATATGTGATTGTTGAAGTAATGCGCCTTTGTGTTCCATGCAGCAAGAATGTCTGGGGTGGAATTGGATATACGAAAGTGTCTCAAAGAAAGTGACCATTAAGCCTACAACCATCTTGGCAGAAGGTGGAATGGCTCCTTGACTGCAGAATCTGAACATGGGATGGCAGATTGAGGAGCTTTTCTTCTAGAAGAAAAGCATCCTGAAACCTAGATACTCCAAGCGATGAGCTGGTTCCAGCACTGACTTCTGTAGGTTCAGGATCCATGCAAACCACTTGTTTGGACAGTTGGTCAGACATTGACTGACAGAGTCTGTGCTGACTGTTCCCTCAGTAGAAGGTCTCACTATGGGAATGCCCTAAGTGCGGAGCAGAACAAGTACGGGGACTAGCACCTTGGTGTCCACGACAAAATGCAGGCGTTATTGAAGTGTTGGAAAGATGGGGACAAGTAAGCATCCTTGAAAGTCCCCAAATGGAAGAAAGCAATTTCTGACCTTGTAGATTACATACAGAATGATTGTACCAAAAGGTTGTAGAACCTTTAGATAGAGTGTGGGGTAAATGTCCCCTTTTGCTTTGGAAACAGTGAACAGATTTAAGTTGAAACCCTGAAATCTTTCGTGCTCTGGAGGGGCTGTGCCAGAGAAGCGCAGAGGTTTGCTAGTTTTTCCAGAGACACACATATATTAGGTCAATGATATCATAAGTATCCCCGTCCCTTTGTTCACATGCAGCTGCGGAGTGGGGAATGCCCGCAGTTTATTGGGCGGGAGTAACCGTTCCCTTCTGAGTTCAGCAAGAACCCAAGTTCAAACCACACTTGTGCTCATCTTAAGTTGCAAGCCAGGCTCCATTAAGGAGAATAAGGCTTTGGAAAGGCTTCTAATCTTTTATCCACAGGATATTTAAACACTAGGACTTTCCTCTACATTAACCGTTAGTCTTGTAAGGCAGGAAATGGCCCATTGGCTATCAGTGTCAAGTCCGCTACACTGGAGCAGTTAGTGGATTTCAAGTTGGAAAGGCCTGCAGTACCACTACTCTTGTGGTTTTGATTCTCCATATTATTAGTATATAAGTGAGGAAATTCCCAATAATGGGCACGCACAAACCAAATGCTGAAGCAGGAAGGGTTAATAGCTATCTGTGGTCAAGTCATTGCAAGGCTGCAGCAAGGATGATAGATCTTGGATGTTGCAAAGACAGGGCTGGATCTCACAAGCAGAGCGTGTGAGAAATAGAGGAAGTGTGCAATATTAAAAATTTTTGCGGTACCAGCATAGAGTGTCTGTGACACAAAATATGTTGCAGTACACAGCCATTAATTAAATGTAGAAATACAGTCTGTATGGGTGCCAGGCACCACTTTTATCAAGGACAAGTCCTGTTATTTACCAAGTGGCAGCCTAGATAGCCAGCAGAATTCGAGGCGGGGTAATATGCATATACCAGATAGTCAGCACCCTTCTAGGGTGTAAAATCCTGAGGGAGTCTTCAGAAACTTTGGATTCCACCAGATGGGTGTATTGCAGCCCTGGAACTGTACACAAAGTGTCTGGAGAGTGCCACAGCATAGCCCAGTGCCTGAAGGTCACATTACAATCCGGCCCTTTGTGTTCCTCACAGTGATTGGAGTGGGAGGAGTTATACCTGGTGATCTTACAAATTGTTGTTTGCAAGTATCCAATCTCTCGGATCCACAGTATAACCCATTATCTCAGAATTATTTCTATCCTGTGTGCCTTAAAGTTTTAGCCCACCTTTTTCAGAAAAAATAGGCTCGGACAGTTCAGCATCGCCTGAGGTAAGTGTTCAGTGGAGACCGGGGGTGGAGAGGGCGTATAGTGTTAGTTCACCTTTTCATTTTTTTCTGAAAAGGTAAACTAATACTTTAATGAACAATCAGAAAACATATATTTTCTGAAAACAGAAACCGTATAGAAAATATTGGTGCCAGTTGCCATTTTTTATGTCACACAATAATTGTTTTACTCTTTTTCAAATATATATTTGCAGTTTAAAAAAACACTCAAATGAATTTTAGTGCACATAAACACAATAGAATACCAAATTGTTGGTAAAATATAAAAAAAAAAATTTGACTGCAACAAGTAAATAGATACAAAATTTGTCAAGCCTTAAATTTATGGTATCCAAAATTATCAGTATGCAATGCTTTAAAAACCTATAAGCCCATCAGTTAGAATTATTGCTCTCATTCCAGCATGTGCAGTGATACCAAACATGCTTTTTTGCCTTTCCACCTGAAGACTGCCCTATGGCAGTTTTAATGCTACAGGGCTGCCCTCCTGTGCAAAATCACGTGTATATATACGCAATTTTGCACGTGCATGCCGGCACCAGCCAATCGTCAGGCAGGACAAAGAAAAAAGCTCTGCCTATGTAAACAAGGCAGAGCTCTGTTCTGACAGGGAGGGAAGTGAAGGATTGCGTGACCTTGCAAGGCTGGGAAAACGATTCTTCACTTCCCCCAGTAACAGCACCACCTAGTGTACACCAAACACATAGCTAGGCACACAGTTAACCCTTTGACTACCCTAGATGTTAACTCTTTCCCAACCAGTATCAGTGCAATAATCAGTGCATATTTTTAGCACGGATCACTGTATTAGTGTCACTCGCTCCCACAAAGTGTCAACAAATGTGAAAATGTCCGCCGCAATATCGCAGTCCCGCTACAAGTCACTGATCACCATCATTACTAGTATAAACATAAATAAAAAAAATTCCACTATACTTCCCATATTTTGTAGACGCTATAACGTTTGCACAAACTAATCAATATACACTTATTGGGATTTTTTTTTTTTTCCAAAAACATGAAGCAGAACACATTTTGGCCTAAATTTATGAAGAAATTCGATTTTCAAATTTTTTTTATTGGATATGTTTTTATAGTAGAAAAAAATGCTGTTTTTTTTTCAAAAATGTAGGTCTATTTTTTTTTGTTTATAGCGCACAAAGTAAACACTGCAAAAGTGAAAAAATACCACCAAAAAGAAAGCTCTATTTGTGGGATAAAAAAACATTTCATTTATGTACAGCGTTGCATGACCGCGCAATTGTCAGTTAAAATAACGCAGAGCCATACTGTAAAAAATGGCCTTGTCAGGAAGAGGGGTAAATCTCCCGGAGGGCAAGATTTCAACAACTGTTGATCTAAGATTTCAGCCTGTGCACTGTTTGCCAGGACTTACAGACGTGCACTGTAAGAAGTGGACCAGACTGGCCATTGGGCACACCAGGCATTTGCCAGGCCACAGGGCTGGCTAATGCAAGCGTCCCCAATCCCCGGGCCATGGACCGGTTGGTAACTTGATGACTGCGGCAACGATGGTCCAGACAGGGCTAACGCAGACTGCAGTCGCTGCTCACCTCCCACTATGTGCATATGCCTGTCTCTCCTCCCGATTCTCCCACCCTGCAGGGGGTGGGAGGAGCGGGAGGTCTGCGCAGACAGTGGGAGTATTTTCATATTAACAAGAGGTTAATCACCCACTTGTTAACATGAGCATGATCTGCAACTCCTCCCACCCCCTGCCCTGCTGATAGGATGACATCGTTGGTGGGGTGGGAGACCCTGGAGAGGACACACAGGCTGTATCCAGCCTCTGCCCTGCCAAAGGTAGGACTGTGCAGGCGAGGCAGAGCGTAAAAGAGGGCACCGTGATTAGCAAGTAAAGAAAAGGGGGGGCATGACTGCAAGGAGCACTGTGATGGGGGGCTGCGATTGCTAGGGGCACTGTGATAAAAGGGGACTGCACTGTAAAGGGGCACTGCAATCATTACACTACCCCTTTACAGTTCAGTCCTCCTTATATCACTGTCTTTTCCTGTCAGTGCGTATCTGCCTGTCCAAACAAGGTACAGACAGACAGATACACTGACATTTCTGCAGGAGTCCTGCATGGCACTCGCAATCTGCTGATTGCGGATGCAACGCTTTCTAGGCTCCAAGTAAAAAAAATAAATGCACATTACTTTTTAACTACCAAAAGAGGTACATTTATTTATTTAAAGGTGAATTTATCCTTTAAAGTATCTTAGCAGAGATCACACAGCCTATCAGTATCATAAATTCCATTGAAACAGGGAAGCAGGGCCTTAGGTTAGCTAATGGGATCTGGCAGGTTTGCTCATATAGGCTATAGTCTGCCATAAATTGCTAATGACTACTTTAAAAGATGTGTGTTAAACATTTTAGTTATTGACGCACTCTAGACCAGATAAGTACATCTGTTAGCTGGTATCAGGCATGCAATAAAAGCTTAAGAGGCCTGAATACTCGTAGTAAATGATCATCATAAAGCATTAAGACCAATACACAGTTAGGTCTGGCTCTCTGTGACTCTTAGCTGCCCTTCTGAAACAGCCCAGTTCTCCAAATATATCTAATTTTCAAAACTCTGGCTATATCTTTATAGAACACATCCAGTATAATGAAATAACAATGATTTTAAAACTAAACAGTGCCATCTTACAAGGTGTGGCAAGATAGTGGGGCACAATACTCTGAGGAATCTAGACAAAAGAGAGACCTCGTGATTAGCCTCCATCAACTCAGGACTTAATTCTGTTTAATAATTCAGGTTGCTTACCTGAATGTACAATATGGTAATTCAGAAATATGGCTATATTTATGAAACTGACATTGTGGGAGGGTCTGCTGTAATATTATAAAAAAAATTTCAGAACCGTAGGTTTTTGCAATATTGCCAGACATTATACTCTACCCGGGGGGAATGACACCTCAGACCTTGGTGCTTATCTGGACCAGAATGCATTCCCCACTCTTGACCCTGACACTAGTGCCAGACTCGAATAGGACACATCCCTTGAAGATGTGCAGGAAGCTATTGCCCAACTTCAGCCCGGTAAGGCCCCTGTGGAGGATAGGATTCCTGTGGAATTTTATTACTTATATCAGGACCTATTGGCTCCTAGGCTCACCATCTTTATTTGCCCAGTTCTCCTTCCTGGGTTCCCTATCAGAGTCTATGTCCGAAGCAGTACCTGTGTTGGTGCCCAAGCCAGGCAAGGATCCTGAAGATTGTGCCCCTTATCGGCCGATATCTTTGCTCAACGTGGGAGCAAAGATTTTGGCAAAAATGCTGACTGATTATCAAAGATTCTGGATGATCTTATCCATGTAGATCAGACTGGATTTATGCCTGGTAAGGGCACAAACATAAATCTTAGATGCCTTTTTGGCCACAACAATGGGGGCATGAGAGTCATTGCCTCTCTGGATGCCGAGAAGGCATTTGAATCCGTTGAATGGGGATACCTTTGGGAGGTGATGCCCATATTTGGATTTTAGTCTCAATTCCTTAGTTGGTTGAGCATGCTTTACTGGGCACCGCATGCTCACATATGCACCAACAAAAGGATCTCTTTCCCCTAAAGCAGGGCACTCGACAGGGCTGCCCTCTGTCTCCTTTCTTTTTTTCCCTGGCTCTGGAGCTGCTGGACATCTTGATTAAGCACTCCCATCTTGTCGAGGGGTTGGGGTTGATCCTTTGGAGGAAAAAATTTTGCTTTATGCGGACGATGTCCTTTTGTATCTGAATGATGTAAATTCCTCCCTGCGGGCTGTACTTGCTCTCTTCGACGGGTTTGTGCATTTTTTCAGGCATCCAGATGAACTGGTTGAAGTCTGTCCTGTTTCCTTTAGATCTTCGGGAGCGGGAGACAGCAGCGATTATTCCGCTGATGTGTGTCAATGAATTTAAGTATCTAGGCATAAGGGTTCAAGGGGATCCCACTAGTTTCTATGGCCTTAACTTACAACCATTGCTTTCACAGTTACGTGATAGATGCTCCTGCTGGGGAACTCTACCTCTGAACCTAATGGGCTGTATAAACCTTCTCAAAATGTCCTTTCCCCTTAAATTTAATTATATATTCTTAAATTGCCATGCCTAGATACCTGCCTCATTCTTTAAGGAAGTAGATTGTTTTGTCAGCACTTTCATCTGGGGAGGGAGTTCTCCCTCGTTTAGCGAAATCTATCTTATGTCTACCTGTGAAATGTGGAGGGTTGGCATTGCCTAATCTTCTGGCCTACTTTTGAGCTGCTATCTTGGTCTCAGTCTGTTGGTAGTTTATGAGTTCCCGGGATAATGCAGCTGTCTGTTTGGAGGCTGCTCTGTTGGTCTCGCTTACGGAGCTTAGGAACTTGGTGTATAGGGGCCCCGAGGCCTATGTTAGCCCTCTACATCCTACCAGGACAACCCTTAAGGTATGGGCGTCTGCCAGAAGATAATTTTTGAAACCCAATCACTGGTCACCATATCAGCCGCTATGGGGTGACCCCTCCCTATCACACTTTAGATCTATACTGGATCCCAATGGCATTAAGATGTTCCAGGATGTTATTCCCACCGGAGTTCTCTTACCCTACAGGGATCTACCTGTTAAATTTGGGCTACCCAGGTGGATGTATTTCCATTACATCAGTTGTGTCTTGCTGCTCGATTCAATTTCCCCCCAGAGCTGGCCATTGATCCCATTGAGGAGGTCATGAATCTTTGTCCAAGCCTCTTTCATCCCTTTACCTGGTGTTACTTAGCCTTGATTCCCCTAAGATTAAGAAGTTGTGGGAGGTGTGGAGGGCTGACATTCTTTCTCTGGACAGGGAAGACTGGGAGGATTGCTTTGAGGACAGCTCTAAACTTGCTGTCTCCTCTAGGGATAAACGAATACAAACCAAATGTTTACATAGGGTTTACTATACTCCCCAGAGATTGCACAGAATCTACCCTTAGAGAGCCCCTAACTGCTTGCACTGCCACTCACCTGTAGGTACATACTTCCACATGTTTTGGAGCTGCCCTAAGATAAAGCAGTTCTGGACAGATGTCTTTGAACTCATCAATATCTGTTTTCAACTGTCCCTTCCAATGTCTCCAAAGCTGACACTTTTGGGCATACAAGATGATGAGCAAAGACCTCGAAGCACTAAACTGTTTGCTTCCTATCTATTATACTATGATAAAAAAGCAATGCACCCTTTCCCCCTTCAGTAGCCTCATGGGAAAACTCAATTAACACTGTGTGGCCTATGTCTAAGCCAATATATCTTAATAGGAACTGTCCTAAGAAATATGATTTGGCTGGCGTGAACAACAGAATTAAAACTTTCTTCTTCCTCGTTCAATGCCTTGATATATCTGCAAATTAAATGTTCCCTAGCCTGGATTTGTACCTTCAGAGTCCCTTTGATCTTAAAGAACTGTCTTTGAGTACTTATTGACTATTTTTGACTTGACGGAACACTACTGTGACTTTCTGTTGCTGTGCATATGTGTACCATTCTGTCATATGCTGTACATGTACCATGAACTACCATTCTGGTTGCTTAAAAAAAACAAAAAAACAAACAAACAAATACTCCTAAATCCCACACCTTAACCCTTGTGATTGGGTGAGAGCAGGACTCTGACACCCTCTAGAACACAGGTGTTAAACTGGCGGCCCTCCAGTTGTTACCAAACTACAAGTCCCATGAGGCATTGCAAGACTGACAGTTACAAGCATGACTCCCAAAGATCAAGGCATGATGGGACTTGTAGTTTCGCAACAGCTGGAGGGCTGCCAGTTTGACATCCCTGCTCCAGAAGGTCCACAAAAACTGCTGCATCAGCAACCTGGAGCTAGTCTTTCTAGATCACAAGAGACATTTTTGAGAGAATGAGATCAGATCAATTTCATGGCAATGGGCTGAAATTTGCCAGAACCTGAAGAACCCAGGACTTTGTTTACCACTTGGCACCCGGCCAGAATACTGCTGGCAGGTGGCAGGTACAGGCTAGGCAACGTGCTGGCACGTCACCCAGCACATGCGCACTGGAGCGATTCTGTAACTGTCATTTGATTACATGCAAGCAAAACTGTCATGAATCAAAGCCGTTTATGACAGGCTGCTTATTATTGTGATGATGTGATTGGCCCACAGCTATCACAAGGTACCTGGCACCCTATACCATGTGTTTAGGTGTAGCCAATCACAGCATCACAATAGAAAGCAAGCTGTCATTAATGACAGTTAAAGCTATTGCTTATCCCAGTGATAATCACTGTTATAAACAAGAACAGTGTAAAAAAAAGAAAAGAAAATCCCTGTTAGTTGATCCCAGTGCCTATTGCTCTCAGTCTCCTGGCACTTAGATTGTTGTCCTGTAAGCTGGATCGGGCTCAGATAAGTATTATTGGGGGCTGCGGGGGGAGCTGCACACTGAAGGTTTTTTACCTTACTGCATAGAATGCATAGAATGCATGAAGATAAAAAACCTTCAGCCTTTATAACCACTTTAAACAATAACAAAGCAATGCTTATTTGAACGTAGATTGGATACTACCTTATATAATATTTTCTACATAATATTTTAAATTCAAGTATTGGCTGTACCTAAATATACATGGACATGTACGCTTACCCTTACAATGATCCTTTCAGAGACATGGGCCACCACCAGGAAGGACTCTTCATTACTTACAGCATATAGACTGACCACCAACATGAAGTACCTACATAAACAACATGGGGAACACATTAGGTCACCAACATACTTAAAGTGGTTCTAAAGCTAAACTTTTTTTGTTACCTTAATGTATTACCTGCATTAAGGTAGAAAAAAAACTTCCACTACTAGCTTCCCCCACCCCCTCTGTAAATACTTACCCGAGTCCTCTATCGATTCAGTGCTGTGCCCATTTGCAGCAGCGCTGGTTCTCTCTCTCTCTCTGCTCTACCAGGCAGTGGGAGTCATTGGCTTCTGCTTCTGTCAATCAACTCCTGTGAGGTGGGAGGTGGGGCCGAGTCTTGCTATGGGGACACACTCAGGAGAGGAGGAATGGAGAGGGTACCCCAGAAGAGGAGGTAAGAGGCAGCTCTGTGCAATATCATCTCATAGCACAAGTATAAGCCTCTTTTAAGTAAAATAAAATGAGCCTTTGGTATCACTTTAAACACAAGGTCATTTCATAGGGGGTTGCAACTTCAATCCATATTAGATGTTACAAGGCAAGCAGGAACACTTGAAAGCACAAAAAAAAACCTTTGTTTACATGAAGAAATATTTCTGCCATATCCAAGTCATTCAAGTTAAACTGAAATATGAATTTTACAAAATTAGAATGATTAAAGTGGAACTTTAGTCAGAAAATTAAGTCATGCTAGATCACTTCAGCCTGGCCCCTTTTGCAGGTATAGCTTTGTAAAACATTAAAAATAAGTGCCCATACTGTTTAAAATCCAGTAATACACTGTCTTGTCCTGCTCTGCACATGCCCAGTTGCTCTCAATTTTTAGGCACTGTGCCAAATTTGTAGAGGCCAATCTGCTGGCAGGCTAAAGATTACAGTGGAACTAAACCTATTGATTTAACAGTTTCAAAAAACAATTACATTCCCGGTACATGCCAGGAATGCTGTCACATGTGCTTGTGATCTCAAACAATCTGTCAAACATCAAATGACTAGTGTTAAAACTGATCATATGTACAGCTCCTTGGTAGTTGCAGATCAAATAGATGGCAGATTCCTTGGCTGTAAAGGATAGGAGGGTTTAGTTCTGCTTTAACTGCTGCTCAGGGCTCTGGGCTTCAACAAAATGGCAGCATCCAGTAAGAACAGGAACAATGCTGGAGGCAATTTACAGCACACACTAATTTTGGTAGGTTAATTATTAATGTGGAATGTACGTTCCTTGCTAAAGAACATTATTTTTTTAAAAGTTCAGCTTGAAACAGAAGTACGATATATGTATTTTTGTCATAAGAATGAAGACATTCAGCTGAAATGTCCATTTTTACCTCTGCTCTGGATTTGGTTTCCCTTTCTTTCTCATGTTGTTTGCTGTAGTTTCACTAAAATGTAACCTTCCCAGCGTTACTTTAGTGACCTGATCTGGGGGTAAATTTACCCTATAAAAGAAAAAGAACATTGCTTGATATACAGAAAAGGAATGGCAAACATTTGTATGGTTTATGTTAAAGCCCACCCCCAGCCAGAACTTTTCACTAGAACCTAGATCCCTTATTCAGGTATTATTATAGTCTGTAACTATTCTTTCCTTTCTCTCTCTGATAAAATATAAAGAAACTGAGGGAACAATAGTCACCAGAACAAGAAGGCACAGACAATAATAAAAGCATTACAAAGATTCCAACATTTTCCTATTCTACTTAAAAAGTGAGTTTCTGTCCACTTTGAAGAAACTGTCTATACTGTAGATGTGGTAACTGCATTCATTTTCTGGATAAGTGCAATTCCCCCAAGCAGGGGTGGACTGACCATTTGGAAACTCGGGCACTGCCCAAGGGCCCAGGGTCAGTAGGTGGCCCCATGAGATGCACCTGGTACCTTTTTCATAGGCTTTTTTGAGTTTGGACAAGGACACAGGGGCCCCATGATCCCCTATTGCCCGGGGGCCCCATGAGTTGTCAGTCCACCCCTGTCCCCAAGTAAAGCAAAATTCCTGTTGATCCTTCTAGAAATCTTGTATTGTCTAATGCACAGAACTGAAATCTCAAACAATGTTATCTGCCTTCCCCACTGTGTAATGGAGATGAGAAGTGGGAATGGTGTGTACTTTAAATCAGTAGAGCAGCCTAGGGTGACAATGCTGCACCTCTATGAGCACAGTGAGTGCTGTCACCCTAGGACAGTAGTGTGTTAATGGCAGGATCACCAGGTAGAAATAAAGGAACAAAAAGCCTGAAAAAAGCAAAGGCCAAGAGTTCGTACCACACAGACTGCAGAAGTCAGGAATGCACATCTCTTCCCCTCCAGTTCACTTCTCTCCCTCCTCCCAATACACCTCTATCCGCCTTTACTCCCTGAAGTCCACCGAGCAGATACCATGTCAGTTTAGAGTGAGGGGATGTCCTCCCCTCAGCTGTGTCGTGATACACCAGAAGCCTCCTTAAGCTTTGGGCAGCCGCAGTGTCCAAGATCTGACAGTCGGGCCATGGCATCCGAGATCTGACAGTCGGGCCATGGCGTCCGAGATCTGACAGTCGGGCCATGCTGTCCGAGGTCTGTGAGCAGCTGCAGTGCTAATGACTCTGCTATGGTGGAACTAAAATTAAAAAAGAAAACGGGGGAGGTCATGACATCGAGACCAGGGCACCGTGCAAGAAGTGTGGAACACATCCCTCAGGCATCCAATGCTAGCGACGTCCATGAAGTAACCGACAGTTAGGCAAATCAATTCACAAATCATGCAAATAATCCAATAAGCTTCGAGTAAGCACAATCCATATCATGTTATATCATCCTTATCTACAAAAGGTCAATGCACTGTCCAAGTCCATGTGCCAGTTGCACAACTGTCATTTTCATTCTCTGATTTCAGTGCTTTCTGAGTCACTGACTGCAAACTAATATGCAACAAGTGAAATCAGAAATCCTGAACAAAGATTTTTAGTAAAAAGCAGCACATAATACACACTTGTTAGGCACACACTTGCTTGTTAAGCGGTCACTTCTAAAATATCTAACTCTTCCATAATAAAATATTCAATAAAAAAAACAGATATGGCAAACAGCCCTTTGTCTGAACAGCATACGAGAAAGATACCTACGTAACAGGATTGAAAGGCCTCTTGCTGCGATCCGATTGAGATTGCTCAATAGTAATTTTCTGGTTCATAGCCTCAACCTAAATGTGGCAAGAAACATATGTGTTTGCTTTTTTGGGTGGCAAACTAAAATATATACATTACAATGTGTCGTACTGGTATTACAGGTGCATCTCAATAAATTTGAATATCAAAAAGTTAATTTATTTCAGTAATTCAATTCAAAAAGTGAAACTCATATTATATAGACTCATTACACACAGAGTGATATATTTCAAGAATTTCTCTCTTTTAATTTTAATGATTATGACTTGCAGATAGTGAAAACCCAAAATTCAGTATCTCAGAAAAACTGAATATTGTGAAAAAGTTCAATATTGTAGACTCATGATGTCACACTCTAATCAGCTAATTAACTCAAAACACCTGTAAAGGTTTCCTGAGCATTTAAATGGTCTCTCAGTCTGGTTCAGTTGGTTACACAATCATGGGAAAGACTGCTGACTTGAGAGTTGTCCAGAAGACAGTCATTGATACCATCCACAAGGAAGGTAAGTCAAAAAAGGTCACTGCTAAAGAAGCTGGCTGTTCACAGAGTGCTGTATCAAAGTATACTAATGGAAAGTTGAGTAGAAGGAAAAAAGTGTGGAAGGAAAAAAGTGTGGAAGGAAGAAGGGTGCACAAGCAACAGGGATAACCGCAGCCTTGAAAGGATTGTGAAGCAAAGGCCATTCAAGAATTTGGGGGAGATTTACAAGGAGTGGACTTTGGCTGTTTCAATGCTTCAAGAGCGACCACACACAGATGTATCCAGGACATGGGCTACAACTGTCAAGCCACTCCTAAACCACAGACAACGTCAGAAGCGTCTTACCTGGGCTAAGGAGAGAAAAGACTGGACTATTGCTCAGTGATACAAAGTCCTCTTTTGGGATTAAATTAAATTTTACATTTCATTTGGAAATTAAGGTCCCAGAGTCTGGAGGAAGAGTGGAGAGGCACAGAATCCAAATTGCATGAGGTCCAGTGTGAAGTTTCCACAGTCAGTAATGATTTGGGGAGCCATGTCATCTGCTGTTGTTGGTCCACTGTGTTTTATCAAGTCTAAGTCAGCGCAGCCCTCTACCAGGAAATTAGAGAACTTCATGCTTCCCTCTGCTAACCAGCTTTTTGCTGATTTCATTTTCCAGCAGGACTTGGCACCTGTCCACACTGCCAAATGTACCATTGCCTGGTTTAATGATCATGGTATCACTGTGCTTGATTGGCCAGCAAACTCGCCTGACCTAAACCCCATAGAGAATCTCTGCGGTATTGTCAAGAGGATGATGAGAGACACCAGACCCAACAATGCAGACAAGCTGAAGGCTGCTATCAAAATATCCTGGGCAACCATAACAGCTCAGCAGTGCCACAGGCAGATAGCCTCCATGCCATGCCGCACTGATGCAGTAATTCATGCAAAAGGTGCTCCAACAAAGTATTGAGTGCACACTATACTGTACATGGACATATTTTTCAGTAAGCCAACATTTCTGTATTAAAAATAATGTTTTTTATTAGTCTTATGTAATATTATAATTTTCAAAGTTACTGAATTTTGGGATTTCACTAGCTGTAAGCCAAAATCATCAAAATTAAAAGAAAGAAATGCTTGAAATAGATCACTCTGTGTTTAATAAATCTATATAATATGAGTTTTACTTTTTGAATTGAATTACTGAAATAAACTAACTTTTTGATAATATTCTAATTTATTGAGATGCATCTGTATATTAGGTCTGTTTTTATAGTCTTTTTTTTAACTACTCCGACAATTCCCAAATTATGATTTGATCACATTCTCTTTCAATAAAGCCTTTTGTTCTGGGATGTAACTACTTCAGCTGTCAAACAGGATAGATTATTCAAAGCCTCTGGCAACTGTCCAACCACCTTCTGTTTTATACAGTGTTATGCTTGAAAACCACAATGAATCTCATCAGACTTTTCTTTTTAAACATGCTTTGCTAATACACTAAACTAAAAGGGTACCACATCACTTGCAGATCTGAGTGAAAATCATTTGTCTTTCTTTCCATTGGACCCAGTACTTTCTACATCTTCCAGTTAATGTGCAGGCATATTTTATAATATTTCATATATGAAAGTATGGTATATTTAAAGCCAGTTTTCTAAAGAGCTTTGTTTTGCAATCATTTGTTTGGATGTAGACCCTCCGTCTGCAGTAAAGACACCTTACCTTGACACCAAACACTTTCATATAAAAACTTTCAATTGGACTGAAGCCCAGCTGTGTTTTGATATATTTCGGATGTCCAAGCACCCTGATATGTACTGTGACCTGGAAATGGTTCTTCTTCTGGCATACATAGGTATCATCTACAGTTGAGAAGTTGAATCCTTTGTCAGTGATTACTCGGTACCCCACAGCAGGACTGAAAGAAAGAATAGTCTGTTACAGTAAAACAGGAAAACAAACTTCAGTCTGTTTTAAACACAAGCAAGGTCAGATTTCACCGATAAGACCCATAGAGCACTTTCATTGTCCTAGCCATAACTACAGACAGCTCTTTGTGGCTGAAAGTATCATTATTTAATAATATTCCCAAGAACTTTATTATTTTATCATCCTGGCTTGCAAAGCAATAGTTATTTTAAGATAACAAAAACCGTAAAATGGCAATATATTGTTGCCTGGCCCGGAATTTTGCTCTTATAAGATCCAAAATGCTTTTTCATTAACCCAGATCTAAACAAAGATGATGATACGCTTCCTTTTATGCAATTTGGTCAAAGGTTTTCATAAAAGAATATTGATTAAAAAGATATGATATAAAAAAAAAATTTTTTAAACCATCTCTATCAAGTGCAAGAGGTTCCAAAACCAGTAAAAGGTTGGGCATGCTATCTGTCTAGTGTTTTTTTGACTGGGTACAAGTAAAAGAAAAATGCCAGAGAAACTGGGAGGCTGCCACTGCTGAGTTGTCCTAACAATGCCTGACTGTCATGCTGACTGACTTCTTACAATACTTGAGTCAATGACAAAGAATAAGCATGTAAAATAGGAGTTTTGACTTTCTCCTGTCCTACTTGCTCTGCACTTTTCCAGGGCAGTGACAAGTACTCAAGTATTTTAAATGCTTGTGGTTTTTTTTTATTCACTTGAAATGTGTCTGTGAATCTGCAAGAAGATTTGACTACTCGAGGAAGAGTAAATTGCCTAGCACAGCTCCATTCCTCCTTGTACATCACAGCCATCTCCTCTTCTGGGAGTGTCTAAATATTCTCTATGATGGCCCAGGTTTTCTACCCCTCTGCCTATCTATTTTCACCTAGTGGTTGGGGGAGTAGCAAAGGGAAATACTATAGAGTGACACTTCAATGGCAGCTCTATTTCAGCTGGAGCTTCTGACATCACATCCAAGATGGCGACACCCAGCAGTAATCTCAGGGCTTTTGGATGTCTATAGGAGGGTGGCTTTACCAAGTAAATAACCTACACAATATATTTTAAATCAAATGGGAAGATTGTGGCTGAAATGAATTGTCTGATGACATGGTCTCTAAGTCAGACGATAAATGTTACAGCCAGCAATGGCAGCCAACTGATCTCTTTAAAGTCATGTTAGGTTACAGCAAAAAACTTTAAAAAACACCAAACAGAAAGCAGAAGACCTTGTTTCCCTATGCAGCTCTCTTTCCTCTCTTTAACATGCATTCTCTATTTCTCCTTCTCCCGAGCCTCTCCCATCCTATGGAACTCCCTAACACAATCTGACTATTTTCTACTCTGTCCACTTTTAGGTGATCCCTGAAAACCCTTCTCTTCAGAGAAACCTATCCTGCCTCCACCTAACAAACATATCTCCACTTTATCCATCATCTCATCCCCCATAACAAGCAGGCCTCCTGTATTGAATTGTATTGTGACTGTACTGTCTGCCCTTATGTTGCAAGTATCTCCTGGAAAGTGCTAAATTAA
This sequence comes from Staurois parvus, assembly GCF_062004578.1. Classification (NCBI taxonomy): domain Eukaryota; kingdom Metazoa; phylum Chordata; class Amphibia; order Anura; family Ranidae; genus Staurois; species Staurois parvus. The sequence goes on from NW_028317943.1 coordinate 22,401,720, forward strand.
AAGTGCTGATGTATAAATAATAGTAAGGTTACTAACCCAGAGAATTGTAGATTATTAACCTCTTTAACTTATATAAATCTTCATGAGTCCCAGGGCTTTCAGCTTTGGACATGTATAGATCATCTGCTTTGTTTTTAAGTCAATATAGCCATTCTTGATCTTGTTTTTTGGGGACAGACAGTACTTTCTTTGGACACCATATTTTAAATTATATACATTTGTTTTTACAAATAAGAGGAAAAATGGTGAAAAAGAAGCTATTTTCTGTTGATTTCAACTGCATAAAAATGTAAAAGATGAAGCATAGTGATTTTGTTATGATATAAAACTTTGTTCTGAATCATACACTATTAAATATGCATGTTATTACCAAGCAATGGAGTAAATACTGTATATGGTGTAGAAACAATGGTATGTGTATACGCAGGCCCTATCTTTGGCAATATATTATATGGCCCCAACAATTGCACCATTATGAACAGAAAACAGTCTGAAGTGTTAGAGTGTTAGAGTGTGAATGTTAGAACATTTGGAACACATAGTATTAACTGAAATTGAAGCAAAACAATTGAAAACAAAAATTAAAATAAATATATGAGCTATATAGTTTGAAAACTATTTTTAAAATAAATATTATTATACAGGATTTATATAGCGCCAACGGTTTGCGCAGAACTTTACAATATAAATAGCAAAAGTAATTGCTGACATTTAACTCACCATAAACTGCATAGCAATGTAACAGTGTTCAAGATGAATATTCTAAGCTTAGTTTTTTTGTTCAGACCACAACCCTCCAGGGGGTCAGCACCAGGCACAATATATGTGATTCCTCTCAGGATAGAACTAGATTCTGAAAGCTGTGTTTGATAATGCCAATAGTGGCCTTTTGTAGCTTCCAAAGTGGGTGTGATGTATGTATTTCCTCCCATATGCGGAGAATGTCCGCTGGAGAGCAAGATAGCGCTCATCATGTGGTCCCCGGTGTTCATCTCAACTGCGCAAGTGCAAAAGCACCATGTGCATTGACACTACATCTGACTCCGGAATGACACACTTTTGGAAACCAGACGGAGCGCCATGTTGGCGACCACCGCCGACACGAAAATAATGCAGACTGCACATAAGTGCATGAGAACAAGGGGGAAGAGAATACTTGCCCCACTGCTCTATATGGTGACAAATAAGTATTCTCTTCCCCTTGTTCTCATGCACTTATGTGCATTCTGCATTATTTTGGATTTGCAATTAAAGGTTAACATACAAATACTGCCTGATTATAGTAAGCACTTCTCTGCTTCACACTGCTTTAGAAAAGGGCTTTTTCCTTTTAGCCTGCTGTTCCATATCCCCTCTTCTATCTTCCTGTGGGTCCCCAACCCAAATCCATAAATGTCATGGTTTACATCATTTATCATTTACAAGCATTGTGCAGTTTCAGTAAAATAATCTATGAAATGTGGTTGTATCTGTGCTTTAAACCAGCAGTTCAGGATATAGAAATCTAGGTGTGAGCCAGCTGGAAAGTAAAATTCCAAGATAGAGTCCATATAAAACAGAACAATCTAACCCTCTAAAACATAGAAAACCGCCTTCCCAAAACTTTTAATTTTATTTAGTGGAGAGTAATGGGCTGTAACAACTTGAGCTTCAAGGATGACTCCACTTTTGTTATAGAAGAAAAAAATCCAACCTGTGTCTGCTCTGAAGAAAAAAGCTGCTTTTTTCTATGTCAATGTGCAGAGTAAATACTAATGGGAGTGCCTTTTTTATCATTGATGCAATTGCAGTGTTCTAATGAGGAAAATTGCAGGATCAGCATTCCTTTAGAAGTAATATCTCACCAAGAATGACATTTTTGTTGCACAGAGGAAGCCCAGAGTCTGTCCTAGTACTGACTTCTGGGAAAATCAGTGAGCCTGACTTCTGTACAACTGTGTACAGAAGGCTTCCAGGTTGCCATGTTGCGATGAATTTTACAGAAAACATGCATGGTACGCTAGTGAATGAAAAAATCAATTCTCACTGACACGCACGGTAAATATCTAATCACTTGGCAGCTATGGCTAGATTAGTTCCTATCCATGTGGCCATCCACATGATTCTTGGAACTGTGACCTACCACACCGAACGAAAGATATAATTGTAATACGTTATATTTTGCATTTTTTGCACGGTTTTGGAGCCAAAGGTCCAATGAAGATATAGCACGTGGAAGGAACACTATATGGATCAGAAATTTGGAGGCTAGTCCTTCTAAAAGCGCGTTTGGCCTATTATAATTTATAGGTCAAACCTCAAGGTGAGCAGGAAATGAGGCCACAATTCAAGCACAGTGTTGAATATTGCTGGATGATAGCACAACATACTGTATGTTGGATTGGACTGATACCATTTCACATTTTTGCAATCCTTTTTTTGGACTGACACTGCATGTTTCTTTTAGAGCTTATGTTTTCACAATTTGAGAAATTAGCGCATCACATTTTTGCTTAACTACAGCATACATTGCCTTTGAAGTAAAGGGATTTGTTCCATTGTATTGGAGTTCTATTTTCTTCTGTTATACCTTACCAAAAAGGACAGAGGTTTGGTTTTGATGTTTACCACAGTGATCACTACAGTACTTCATCCTTGCTTTTTGTATGCTGTTTGCTTTTGAATGGTATTAAAAACATTGTGAAATATTTTTTACAGAAAACGACAGCACTGTAGATTGAGAGGGAAAGGTAATTTTAATACCATTCAATTAAAATATGGCTTGTGTTGCAATTGTATATGTTAAATTATTATTTTGTTATTTTCTATTTTTTTCCATGAAAGTGGAGTTACCCTTTACGATGTCTCCCTGGCATAAACAGCACCTGTTTGTGTGACCATTACAGTTTATGTATTACTGCTATCTGTATATCTGTAGTACAGTAATGGGGCCAGCTGAATGTGTATAGACTTCTTTGCTATTACAGTGATACAGAGATGAATATGTTGAGCTGCCCACAGGAACCCATACCAAACAATGAATAGCCTCAGACACCACAAGTGATGGGCATCCAGACTAGGCCAGGCACTAGAAAATACTTTTGTGTAGGTTTACACTTACCTTTTGCATTCTGTTTCAGTCCACTCCTGAAAATATTCTTGCCTGACAGAATTTACTGGCGCTACTTTACCAGGCTGATTATTTTTTGTACAATATATTTACACTGTCACACATACTGTACATTATACACAAATTGCTTTGGACAGTAGTCTTTACTTGTTTTTATAACAGTTTTCTATAAGGGTAGCATCTGTAACAGGAAACAGACTTACATTGCCTCAGTTAGGCTCTTGTACAGGGTTGCCCATTGTGATGTCTGGTAAGGCTTCCATGTTAATGACTGATAACACTTTTCCATGGGAGACACAGCTTGCCCATCACTTTCATAGTCATGAACATCCATAATACAGTCTGCAGGTGGAGCTGCAATAAAAATAAACACTTTAAAATGAAAAGGGTTGTGAACATTGTGCTTTATCAAAAGCATGTCAAAAGAATATGCTAGTTTACAGTCCATGCATTTTTATGAAATAATTAAAGCAGAACTAAATGTGCCATAACTGTGGGAACCCCATGGAAGATGGAAATCCATGTACTAAGCACCACTACTAGTGATGTCCACTAGCTTCCAACACCATTCAGAAAACACTGCATTCTCACAATTAATTTTCTGATTGGATGAAGTGGATAGGCAGGACGGTGACATCATAATCTCTACCTCATCCAATCAGAGAACACTTTGCATTCATTGGAAATATGAATAGCATCCATGTAAGTACAATAAGTGACCTTCTGTGTTCAGTATGCAGCAGGGCAGCCAGTTGGCACGGGACCCTGAAACCAGCTGCAATCATTATATTAGGAGTGACTATTACAATGATTTTCAGCTTCCACAAGGATCTCACAGGAATGGCACATATATACTGGACCAATGTAACAATGGAAAAATTGCCATACCTAAACCTCAGCTTTAATATTTTAAAAACTTTTGTAAAAATATAGTCTGGTATGATATATGGATATGCAGGTAGACATGCATAGTATTTTTGCCTCCATCTTAAGACAAGTCTGTCAACAAAAAATGTTGTTTTCCCCATCATGCAGTTCAGCAGTGACACTGTATATACAGTATATTGCCAAAAGTATTGGGACGCCTACCTTTACACACACATGAACTTCAATGGCATCCAAGTCTTAGTCAATACGATTTAATATTGAGTTGGCCCACCCTTCCCAACTATAACAGCTTCAACTCTTCTGCTGTCAAATGAGAAGGCCTGGCTCGCAGTCTCTGCTCTAATTCATCCCAAAGGTGTTCTATCGGGTGGAGTTCAGGAATCTGTGCAGGCCAGTCAAGTTCCTCCACCCCAAACTCACTCACCCATGTCTTTATGGACCTTGCTTTGTGCACTGGTGCGCAGTCATGTTGGAACAGGAAAGGGCAATCCCCACACAGTCCCCACAAAGTTGAAATTGTACAAAATGTCTTGGTATGCTGACGCCTTAAGAGTTCCCTTCACTGGAACTGAGGGGCCAAGCCCAACCCCTGAAAAACAACCCCACACCATGATCCCCCCTCCACCTAATTTTATACTTGGCACAATGCAGTCAGGCAAGTACCGTTCTCCTGGCAACCTCCAAACCCAGACACGTCCATCGGATTGCCAGATAGAAAAGCGTAATTCATCACTCCAGAGAACACGTCTGCACTGCTCTAGAGTCCAGTGGCGCATGCTCTACACCACTGCATCCAACACTTTGCACTGCACTTGGTGATGTAAGGCTTCGATGCAGCTGCTCTGCCATGAAAACCCATTCTCTATGCACTACTGTTGTGCTAATCTGAAGGCCTTACGAAGTTTGGAGGTCTTTAGCTATTTACTCTGCAGACAGTTGGCGACTTCTGCACACTGTGCGCTTCAGCATATACTGACCCCACTCTGTCGTTTTTCGTGGCTGAGTTGCTGTTGTTCCCAGTTGCTTCCACTTTGTTATAATACCACTAACAGTTGACCGTGGAATATTTAGTAGCAAGGAAATTTCATGCATGGACTTATTGCACAGGTGGCAACCTATCATGGTTCCACGTTTGAATTCACTGAGCTCCTGAGAGCAACCCATTCTTTCACAAATGTTTGTAGATGCAGTCTGCATGCCTACGTGCTTGATTTTATACACCTGTGGCCACGGAGGTGATTGAAACACCTGAATCTAATGATTTGGAGGGGTGTCCCAATACTTTTGGCAATATAGTGCATTTACTGTGTGTGTGTGTGTGTGTCTATATATATATATATATATATATATATATATATATATATATATAGATAGTGGAAGTGCGGTATCCTGCCATGGTGAAAATCACGGTGATTCTCAACTATACAGGTTGAGGGGCTCCAGGCAGTTCTCATAATGCAGAGGAAACTGGTTTATCAGTTTCCTCTTTGGTTTGTAAAGCCTGTTTTGGGACCTGTAGCCTGGAGATTTCTAAGAGATTTAGGAGGGATGAAATCTCCAATCCTGGGCCCATGTTTTGAGAGCAGCCAGCACGCTGATTGTGCAGGTGTGTGCAGGCCTTTTGTGGAGGCCAGGCCATGATTCTGGGCTCCACCCCGGCAGACAGGAGTCAGGAGGGCTCCACCCTGGCAGACAAGAGGTCTCTGCCTTGAAGTCAGGTGGGCTTCACCTAGTAGAGGTGGAAGCCAGACTAGCTGTGTGCTAGAGGTTTGCTGTGTGCAAAAACAACCTTTTGGAAGGAGTCTGTAGGAGACAGACATAAAGCGGTGTACCTGAGAGAGCCAGAAGGCTGAATGTTGTTTATTTTGTATGATGGTGGATAACCCTGCGTGGGAAGTTTTTTTGGAACTTTTTCTTTAAATAACAGTGGGCAAAAAGGCCCTTTAAAAAGAAAGCGAGTTGCTGTGTGCTTAAAAAAGCTCTACCAAAGAAGCGAGTTCCCACAATATATAGTACGTCTGTGCATTTATTGTATTTTTGAATGCAGCTTTAAAAAGCAATCTAAGAAAAAAAGGCCTGAATTCTTTCCTAAATGCACATAATATAACTGGTTACTAACATTTATAGGTAAAGTTGATCCAGGGTATATTCCATTGCCTCTTTGGGGATAAGGAAGGTATTTTTTCCCTGCTTGAGCAAATGGGATCATGCTTCACTGGGTTTTTTTTCTTTGCCTTCCTTTCCTTTTTATTGCTTAAACTGGATGGACGTGTGTCTTTTTCCAACCAGACTAACTATGCACTATGTTATCATTATGCTATGGAATATATGCATGCAGAAGCACACCTTCGGGTCCCAATTTATATCACTAAATGGGAACCATGGCTAGTAGACCTAAGAAGCCTTTAATTTAATGCTTCTACACCCATTTACCACCACATATCCTCTCCAACTTTATGATCTAAGTCTTAAAAGCTCAGCGATACAATATACTCACAGGATACTTATTGGGACTATAGGGAGACTTCCCATAATTAACAGCAAGGAAATCATGTCAAGCATTCATTTTAAACATTTAACATTTGTAAGCGATGCACACCAACTACATTTAAAATAACATGAAATTACTTTGTCTTGTCTCAATGCTCCATGTCTGCTGCCATTGCTCTCCTTCTTCCAAGTGAGAATGTTTCCTTTTCTTTGATGAGGAAAATGAACTTAAAAAAATGTAACATTTGCATTATTAATAGGGAAATTGTTGAAAAGTGCAAGCCTTAAACAAGTATTGAAAAATTTTAAGCATACTGTTGGTGCCACCTAGTGTTAGAATTGTTAGTTTCCCCACAGCTGCACATTTAGAAACTCATTTTAGATACTCCTACAGTAAGCCAAAGCAAAGAAAAAAAATTGAGAGCTTATTTTCAAAGTGTATGTTAAGAAATTATGGAAGTAAAAATGGGAGAAACGCTTATCCTGACACAAGCTGCTTTTACTCAAAGCGTATTACATGTTCTGCCATACATTGTAAATATTAATGCTAAATTGACAGCCATATACAATTCTCTGACTGTATAAGGTATTCTGACTTCTAAAATCAGGATGCTTGTTTCTAGGGTGGGAGTCTCAGTATATAATATTTCATTACAGATCCTTTTCAATGCATTATAGACGAATTGCACAGGAAATTTGTTTTCCCACCAGGAAAATCTAAAAAAAAAAAAGTAATGGTAAACAATTAATATGTCACTAAATATATGTGATCTGTCAATAAATACTGTTATGCTGACACAAATGGTAATCACACAAAAAAATGCCATGCTATGAAAGCTTTGACACTATTTTAAAAAGTATTAAATTATCAGCCCTAGAAAACTTGTATTGTATGAAGTGATCAGATAAGGCTAAAATATATATTTTATTTCGTAAACAATCATATTTTTTACGTAGAGTTTGAATTCTGTACTTCACTTTTCACTATATATTGTACATATTATTATATATGCATTACATATTGATCAAATACTGGGTAAAACACACATTTTCTAACAATAAAAAATGTCTCACATGATATCAATCAAATAATACTGCTGACAATTATTAAGGAGGCAAAAATGTATCATACATTTCCTTCTAATCATATATTTAAAGCCCAGATTCAGCTGGTTACAGTGGGAAGGAGGTATAACATTTTTATTGGTACCCGTGTCCCTGTCAAGTAAGTTTCCCCTCACAGCCTGTCCTGGTGTCCTAAGACAGGGGTGTCCGACCTGAAGCCCAGAACAAAATTGTAAACTTAGTTAAAAATGTTGATTTTTTTTTTTGCACTTGACTGAAGAAAATTGTGACAGTGTCTCTTTACTGGATCTCCTACCCCCCAAAAAAGTTAGGTGCTAGGATAGGTAAGTTTAGTTGGGCCCATTGTAGTCAGTAGAGCTAATTTGACACAATTCGTGATGAGATCTCCAGTGTCATGCTTCCTCCTCTAACCAACATACCAGGCCCAACACCAAACTCAACACTCTCCTCCTTCGATCCTGTTACCACCAAGGAAGTTACCGAACTCCTTTCCAAGGCCTACTTCACCACCTGTCCCCTGGATCCTGTCCCCTTACGACTGTTGCAGCCTCCTTCCTGCTCTATCCTAAACTCTCTAACCCACATCTTCAACCTCTCACTCTCCATGGGCACCTTTCCCTCCCCATTCAAACATGCATTGGTTACCCCCATTCTCAAAAACCCTCGCTGGACCCCACCTGTTTGAATAACTCAAGACCCATCTCCCTGCTCCAATTTGCCTCCAAGCTTCTCGACCACCTTGTTCACAACCGTATGAACTGCTACCTCACCGACAACAACCTTCTTGATCCCCGACAGTCTGGCTTCCCCCCACAACATTCCACAGAAACTGCTCTACTAAAACTCACTAAATTACCTACTAACTGCTAAAACCAACAGCCATTACTCCATACTCATACTCGACCTTTCCGCTACCTTTGACACAGTCGACCACCCGCTCCTCCTCAGTAAACTCCACTCCATCGGCCTCTGCGACTCTGCTCTCTCCTGGTTCTCCTCTTACCTTTCTCAGCGCGCTTTCAGTGTCACATACAACTTCTCCTCCTCCGCTCCTCTTCCTCTTTCTGTTGAGGTACCCCAAGGTTCTGTCCTTGGGCCCCTCCTTTTCTCTCTCTATACCTCTTCCCTGGACAAACTGATAACCTCCCATGGCTTCCAATACCACCTCTATGCTGATGACACCCAAATCTATCTCTTCGCTCCCCTGCTCACCCCTTCAATCTCCTCACATATCACAAATCTGCTAAGCGACATATCAGCATGGATGTCACATCACTACCTTAAACTCAATCTTTCCCAAACTGAGCTTAGAATATTTCCTCCTCCCCGATCCCCCACTCATGACTTTACCATTAAGATCAACAGCACAACCATTGGTCCTTCCCCTCATGCCAGGGTGCTAGGCGTAATCCTAGACTCTGACCTCTCCTTTGGGCCCCACATCCACTCACTGGCTAAATTCTGCTGCCTCATCCTCCAAAACATTTTCAAAATCCGCCCCTTTCTGGCCAATGACACCACAAAACAACTTATCAACGTCTTGGTTATATCCCGCCTTGATTACTGCAACTCCCTCCTCACTGGTCTACCGTTACACAGGCTATTCCCCCTTCAGTCTATTATGAATGCTGCTGCTAGACTCATACACCTTACCAACCGATCAGCGACTGCTGCCCCTCTCTGCCAATCCCTTCACTGGCTTCCACTAACCCAATGTATAAAATTCAAAATACTAACCACAGCTTACAAAGCCATCCACAACACTGCCCCTAGCTACGTCACCAACCTCATCCACAGATACCGCCCAAATCGCCCACTCCGCTCCTCCCATCCTCTGGAACTCCCTACCATAGCATGTCTGGTCAGCCCCCACCCTGTCTGCCTTTAGGCGATCTTTGAAAACTCACTTCAAGGAAGCCTACCCCACCTCCACCGAAGAACTGTACTTGAATCACCTCCACCAGATCATCCCCCGCAGCTATCACCTTTTGTATCACCTCCCCCTTCCTTTAGATTGTAAGCTCCACAAGCAGGGCCCTCATATTCCTTCTGTACTGAAACGTATTGTAATTGTACTGCCTCCCTTATATTGTGAAACGCTGCGCAAACTGTTGGCGCTATATAAATCCTGTATAATAATAATAATTTGTTCTGTTAGGCAAATTTAGTTTGGTCCACTGTGTCCAGTGGGGCTATTAACCGTTTGGATTGTAGTATAAGTGTTAGTGTAGGTAGCTTAAGTTCTGACTCACTGTAACCAGTGGAGCTGCATTTGATTGTTTTGGCGTGGTCTGTGTTCCAGAGGCTGCATAATGGTTTGCTTTCATCTGTTAAACTGGAGGGCTCTGGGTAATAAAGGCGAGAAGATTTTATTCAGCAGCCTAATATTTATGTAGCCCCAGCCAATCCCTGGGAGTCCTGGCACAGAGGATTCTGGGAGAATGCATAAATACCCTGCAGCTGAGAGCTGTGGAATCTTCTTCCAGACGAAAAGATCACAGCCTAGGATGTAGTTTGCCCATTCTGGGCACTATGGCCATGTGCTTGCCAAGAAGAGACCCAGCTGGGAGGCTGGAGGGCCCGGAGCTACTGAAGGTTACTGAGAGATGACCAAGGGGCTGTTGTCTGAGGATCTGTTCTGGTACTACTAGGAGCAAGTGCCTGTGGGATACTAGTAGGAGGTAACCATTTGTCCAAAAGCATCAGTGAGTACAGAAAAGGGTGAGAGATCCTACAGCCTGGGTGCTGCTGTCGCCACCCCTCCTGTGTGTTAGGTCAGATGAGCGTTTCCAAAGAAATTACTGTGTCCTTAAGAGCATAGTCTATCTAATTCTTTGTGAAAGGACTTTTGCTTGGACTGTCCACCGAGAAAGACTTAACTTCCTGAATACTGTGATTGCAGAGCCTATCTGATACCTGCTATTCAGGGACTGCGTTCAGTGTTCAAAGAAGCAAGTTTAGTGTCCTCGAGTTGTTGGTAGGAGTTACTAGAGTAGCCCACCATCTCTCATCCCTATCCAAGTACAATCTTTATTAAATCATCAAAAACCCATCCCCTGGATAGTTTCTTGAGCCAACAGAGTGACTGTGCATGTGTGCCTGGCTGTGGAGCAGTTCCAGAAAAAGACCTAGGGACCTACAAAACTGCTGGGTCTTACGGGTGTTCCACTACACACTCCTTATTCATGTCATCAGCAGCACCTATTTTTGTGAGCAACTATTTTCAAGGATGAAGCATACAAAGGGCAAAATTAGAACCAAACTTATTTGAGGAGCACCTTGAGAATACATTGAGAATTGCTACTACATCCATCGAACCATATATTGATGCATTCGTTTAGCAAACCAGTGTCAAATATCACACTAGTTTTATGTTGTCCTCTTTAACTTTTATGATAACATTTTACAAAAAATGAAGTCGTATTACTCAGGTACGTACATTATCTACGGTAAATCAGTGATTGTTAACTTGTGATCTGTGTGACTTTTTCTGCTCATCAGCTAATCTTTTTGTTAGTGTATTCTACGTGTGGCCCAGGACAATTCCTATTCTTCCAATGTGGCCCAGAAATGTCAAAAGGTTGGACACCCCTGTGCCAACAGAAAGTGATGTGATCTTCCTAATCGGCACCCAAATGACAAAGGAGGAAAAAAAAAAAAAAAAAAAAAAAAAAAACTTACGAGGGTTCTCACCTTTCTCTCCTCTATTGAAAAAAATACTCCCTATCTGTGCTCTTGTTGGGGAAAATGTGCTCACTTCTGGTTGCAGTTATCTGACCATACAGGCAGTGAGAGAATTTCCTCCATAATTCAGCAGGCACCTTTATTAGTCTCCAAGGCACTCCCACTAGACAGGAGAGTGGCAGGTAAACAAAACCAGTTTTAAAGCAACCAGAACGTTCCGTTCGGTGCCTGCTCTTAATAAGGACTTTTAGTTTTAACTTTAAAATGGCTGACAGCCACAATATAACTCTACGATGGGTAACTTCAACAGAACTTATGTTACCCTTAGTGGGGTTGAAGCAATCAGAATGGATTCTGATGCCCACTGACACCTAGGCATACTAAGCCACAACTCTGCAGATGGACATGATGTCTAATGCAACACAGAGGCCAATTAATCTGAGATGTGGTCTGTAAAACAGAATCTGATGTGTAGAATACGCAGCAGGAGTCCAGAAGTGCCCCAGAGAAGGCTAGAGTACAGGGAGAAAGGTTGATAGGCTATGCTAGCAAAGATCATCCCATAACCAATTCCTTGCAACCAAATGCGTAAACAATGACAAAGATGATCATGTAGCTGGATGAATGCACAACAGGATTTTCATCTTACTACAAGAATGCAATGTTACAGATTCAGAATGCTGCTGTTACCCCAGTGCAGCCATCTGAACATAGCATAAAATGGGGGATCCTGATTTTCCTTCTAACTGACATAGCTAATAAGTAGCTGTAGAGGTATTTTCCCTTAAATAGTACATGATATACACTAATATAACTACAGTGACAACAGCTATCTGTATAAGAAATAATCATTTTTAAATATGGCTGCCAAGATCTCTAAATACCCAAACATCTTGAACACCCATTTGTAAAAATAAAAGGAATTCCATGTACGGTTCACTGAACCATACCATAACAGTGAACCCAGAACACCGAAAGCAGCCAGTAAAGCAATACGTTAGTGTGCAAACTGGAGCATCAACTAATAAACACTGTATATCAGCTGAAGAAAAAAAAAAGTGAAAATGTTTGCTTAAATTCTTTCAAGTTGACTAGGCTTAAGCCCTACCTTTGTTGACCATAATCAATTTAAAGCATATTGTGTCATCCTCCCCATTGGCAGAGATCATGTAACCAAACACAAATTCTGCTCAAATGTTGTTAGAGGTCGCTTACCCCTGTTGCATTCACCACAAAACTCATATGCTCTCCTTGCTGCACTACCCTTATCTTCAAAGCTTCATAGATGTCTGTGTTGACAAGTACTTAAATTCAAACACTTTGCAAGCACTGAAAGTATATGGGCAATGGTAGTGTGAAAGGGAACGTTTGTCTGAACAAAGGGTGATATGGAAGTACTTGTAAATTACACATTACAAATATTTGAAACTGCTAGTATTCATTCCTTTTCTAAAAGCACAAAATACTACATGTCATATGATAGAATGGAAAATCTTTGGATCTGTGTGTTGCTTGCTTTCATTCTTAATACGATCTATCTGCAGCCAGGTACAGATGCTATACCCTACTACATATCAGTATCACAGGAGAGATGCTACCAAAAACAAAGAAACAGGATCAAACAAGGGCCATTTCCTCTTCCCTTTTAATCATATAAGTGAGATAAACTACAAATATTGACACACTGTGGTGACTGATTTATAATAGTTAAACATCTTGCTATTACCTGTTGTCTGGGGATAGTCTCTGTTCAACATATGGATAGTTATAATCCATGCAGGATATGTTAGGGGAACAATGCCATGAACTCGCTTGGTTATTCGCTTTCATGCAGCTCTCCTTTGAAGTACTCAGAGAGTTGACCCCAGATGTAGGGTTCAGAGATCGCTCCATGTACCGACAGGGTCCAGAGGACTGTATCGAAAGGGAAGGTTGAAACCCATTTGGAAAGTGAGAAGTATGCATTAAACCTATAAAACACAGCATTGTTTTCAATAAGAAAATGGCAATTTATTTACATCCAAAGTGCAACATTTCAGTTTCAACTTTGTAAAACAGAATTTAACAGAATATAACTCAATGTTCCTCTGCTAGCTTATGAAAAAAAAGTCAGTCGCACTTATGCAAAGGTGTGCTTACACAGTGCAAACACTTTGCATTGCATTTACAGAGCATGGAAAAAGCCATGTGGTGAAAGGGAACGTATTGTAATTTTGTATAGATTTCCCCCTTTTGCATGCTCATCGTAGCCCATTTGATTTAAAAAAAAAAAAAAAAAACATTAAAAAATTCTTTTTACAGAGATCAACAAATCAAGTTGCAATTTACACACACATACACATGTGCACCAGTGAGAGAAGTGACTTATCCCTAATCAGACAAAAATATATCTGATAGCAGACTTAAAAAGTTGGCCATATATTAGTAGAATGTCTTCATTTGTGCATAGCACAGCTGTGCCAATCTCAAAACTGGATGGTCAGAAATATAAATCCTTTGGTAAGAAATATAAATCCAGGTTTGCCTGGATTTCAGCTTCAAGATATCTGAAAATGAATGCAGTGGGGGGTATACTGAATGCTTACAATAGATAATTCAATGTCCCTTTCATGGTTGTACAATACTTTGTTCCCATGATTGCCCAGTTTCAGAAATAGCCTATAGAAAGTTTAATGCATTTTTTCACCAACTCCATGAAAGCTTGAACCAATTAGGGGACCCATTCACACTAGCCGCACTGGACTAAATTGCCCAAATCAGTCCGAACACAAATTCCTGTATGTTCAACTGCTTCAGTTTACTCCAATGTACTGCATTAAAAAGCAAACCCTGCAATGTTCACAAAATACGTGCTTCTGTGATATGAATAGGCACTAATAGATTGTTTTTTGCCTTACTGGGTTGAAATAAATGATACAAGGTACCCTTTCACACGTAGGGTTGCCACCTCATCCCTTTAAAACGAAACACAGATTCTGTGGCTAATTTAATAAGGTACTAAGTGAGTTTACTTACCACCTTAATCAGCCAATGAACAATAATTAATATGTGTTTGGTTTTAAAGGGAGGAGGTGGCAACCCTCTTCGCACAGGGGTTCCAACTGTCCATTTTTCATCTGTCCACTGGTGGACAGCAATGCATTCCTATGGGCAAACAGATGATCTACCTTTTATTTAGGTTTACATTTCTATCCCTTCAGGTCAGTTTCTTGCAAAAACTTGTGGACCTAAAACGGATGTAAACAGACAATGGTCTGTTTTTGCATCTGTTTTTTTACATTGGTTGCTAGGAGCCAGCACCCAAGGGCATTGTAGCAACCATGGCTCATCCCTGCTTTCAGTGGGGAGTCAGTGGGAGACTAGTTTTTGACTAGCATATTTAGGTGGATTTCACCGACTAAAGCCAAACTCTGGCTGATCTTTAATAAGCAGTTACAATGATTTTATCCTTTTTGAGATGGTTTTACATAATTGAATAAAAGCTGACCAGTGTAAGCACCCGTCAGTATTAAATGGATTGTCTCAGCCCTCTAAAGGGCTACTTTTGCTGGACAATTTGTCCAGTTAAACAGGGTGGATAAAAATCAATGATTTTTTAAAAAAATAAATAAAAAAAAAAAATTGGATTTTTTTATTTAAATCGGATTTTTTTTATTTAAATCGGATTGTTTTGATTTTAAATCAGATTTTTTTTAAATAAAATGCTTTTTGAGGAAAATATATTACCATCCAAAGGTTATTCCATCATGAAATAAAGATTAGTTTTTTAATTATGTAGAATAAGGCTGTATATGTTTAATTTTTTTGGAAAATAAATTCCATTAATCCATTCACAATGTCATGCTCTTCCAGAGGTTTTTGTAAGATTATTGGGCAGTTTCTCTGCCTACAAGATATTATCACAGATGCTTGGTTTACTTTTGCAGTTCTCAAAATTGAATTTGACTCAGCGGAGATCACATGCCTCTTCTTCACAGCAAAAATGTTATAACATGAACAGAGTTAAGAAAAAGACCTTAATCCTAACTTCTACAAACCTATGAATACAGAATCAACCCCTTCAGTGCTAAGTTTCAAGAAGTTCAGTGAATAGAATAGAAACAATATTTTTCTGATTGTTTGGAGTGGAAAAGATCTGCACAAGAAGAAAGTGAAACTAAGTGTGAGGAGGAAGGGGCTGACAGTCTAAGTCTCTTAAAATATATATATTTTGTTTAGCCAAATTAGTTAACAAACATGGATGTTTGTTTAAGCAAATAACATATTCTGTAATGTTATTGTTTCAGTTGAATAAATCTATTTAAATTGTTATTATTAAGGTAATGATTATTTTTCACCTTCCTAAGTACAACAGAAAAGTTGTCCAAATATGAATGATTAACCTATTAAACTGGGGATAAAAAAACTAATATGAAAAGTTGTTATTCTAAAAATCTTCATCTACTTGCATATTAAAGTTATACCAGCAAGAATTAGTCTTTATGTAGCAAACTATGATTTAAATCAAGCCTTACTGACTAGTGATTTAAATCGTGATTTAAATCAGTTTTATTTAAATCAAATCCACCCTGCTGTTAAAGGAAGCTGAAAAATAACAGATCTAATGGCAGGATTACCAGGTGAAAATACTTGGAAATAGGCTAAAAAGAACAACCACATCTAAGAACTGGTAAGCTGCAATACGGTACATTTTTGTCTTGAGGTTCAATACCAGTATAAAGCAGCAATTATCTCTCAAAGCAAAAGTCCATAGGTGGAACCCAGGTGAGTAAAGGCAAGCATAAACTTCAATGTACGCCACGTGCTCAGTGACTGGTGGACAATCCAGATAAAGTAAAATCATCTAAATGGGTAAATGTGCAATAATGTTAAAGAATTCCAGGTATTGATATTTTAACATAGTTACATGGTTCCAGCTTGGATCAATGTAACTATGCATATGCTGTACCATACCTAGCTGGAAATCATTGTAGTAGGCACAGTTACTGCAATGATCCCCACTAGCTTCCTGGTCCTGCGCTGAAACAATAGGAGAGCCTACTGGCCATTTATGTGTAGTGGCCAGTCCACAAGAGGCAATATTATTATTTTGAGGTAAGTTTTATTAATTTTGCAGAGAAGACAATATATTAAGAAAAACAAGAATAATATCCTGCATTGTGTTGTTGGGGCACCTTATAAGTCAGCTGTTTCCTTATTTCTGTATCTATTACAATAGAAAAGAAATAGCTGGATGAAAAATGGCTGTTGTGGGCAGAAAATGCTTTTAATGTGTTCAACCTAAAGAAAAAAGATGGCCAGCTGGTAATATGAATAAATCTTTAAATAAGTGACTGATTTAATGTAAACCTGTCACAAACTGCTCGATTGTAAATGCGTACGTTAACAGACAATAAGGCAGTGACCGTTAAAAATAAAGTGTGCGGGTTTAATAATTAAATACATTAGTACAATTACACTATTCAAAGTACATAAACCTGTCTCTCGGTTTATGAGAGACAGAAATTGACAGATAAACAATGATTGGTTTATATGTTTGCCCAATTTTGTATGCCTCAAACAGAATTTTACATCACAAATCTAATTCAGCAATACAGCTGCATGGTTTAGTTCACTTTGTTCCTATACCAACCACTGCAGAATTCTGGAAGTATGAAAGCCCAAAAGGTAAAGAAGAGATTTTGCACCCAGAAAATTGATCATGCAGTTTCAAATTAACAAATCAATAACCAGAACTTTTAAACTGCCAAGTTACTTTACCATTAATTTGTGGTGGTGAACATGGCTCTGATCCAGAATCAGGAGGTGAATCCGGTAATCTGAGTTCATAGAGAAATATTGATACAATATACTTAATCATTTTAAATTATTTTTAATATATATTTTACAAAATAATGGCAAATTTCTAATAAATATTTTTACAAATCTATTCTATATGACCTTGACCACAACCAAAAGTAGATGAATGACTTTATTTTCTAATTCACTACTTCCCTAAACTAATCCAAAAATTGTGTGGCAGAACCCCTATTTTAACAGATGGTAAAGTGGATTTATTATCTATTCATTTGAATGTTTCTGTAATATATTATTTGTCATGTACAGTAGACTTCTCATTTTTAGAGATGGCAAGCAGAAGAAACACGTAATGCCATGAAAGAGTCAGTCCACCCAAGCTAATGTTTCAGACTTTGGTAGATCGAATATTGGAGAGCTAATAATTTTTGTCAACAACCCTAATGGTGAGAGAATAGGGTGGCTATTGTGAGAGACACATTTGAGTACTGGTTTACAGGCTGAAAGATTTGTATTTCTGCTCTTTATTTCTGAGATTTATACATAGCACAGCCAGTCTGGTGTCCCTATTGTTCTCTACTGCAGTTAAGTAATCAATTAGGTTGTGTATCTGTTCTTAGCTTGTGATATGACAGCACAGGAAAAGACTGGTGAACTCATCTCTATGTCACTTTCCTCCTATCTAATGAACCTGAATGTTCTGCTCTCCCACCCTGCTAGCATGTTCCTTATTAATGCATCACAACTAAATGGCCTCTTCTCCATTTCGCAGTGCAGGTTTTGCTGTACAGGGGATTACAAAAGGGTGATGCCAAGTTAAATTCAGGTACTCCTGTAGTGAAATAGGGATCCTGTGGCAGGAACTAGCAAGCAGAGTGGGGGCACAGTAATTCAGCAACACACCCCAACACAAGTATGTAGGATGTGAAGATTCTTTGGGCAGGAATGCTATGCAGTCAAACAAAGAAGATTTAATTATTGGGTGCATGGGCACAGGTACAGATAAGTGAAAAGTCTTTTCTTGCACAAGTTTTTTTCCTTTTTTAAAATTGGTATCTGAGTGTCAAAGTTGCATTAAGGAAAATGTTGACCATGCAAAGATAAGCAGCAATCAAAACTCAAAGATGAACAGAAACAGATTTTTTTTGGTAGGGAGATCATGCCACTGGAGAAACTAAAACACATAAAACCAAGAGCTTTTCACTGGACTGACCCTCACAATATGACA
This sequence comes from Staurois parvus, assembly GCF_062004578.1. Taxonomy (NCBI): domain Eukaryota; kingdom Metazoa; phylum Chordata; class Amphibia; order Anura; family Ranidae; genus Staurois; species Staurois parvus. The sequence goes on from NW_028317943.1 coordinate 22,420,001, forward strand.
AAATTGTTGCTACCCAAGGTCCTAATTTATGCGTCATTTCTACAAATATTGGACTTGATCAGATGGTAAAAGTGAAAAGTTGTAATATTACATTTTGCTAATAAATCTTGCTAACCACTTGCCTACTGGGCTCTTATACCCCCTTCCTGCCCAGGCCAATTTTCAGCTTTCAGTGCTGTCGCACTTTGAATGACAATTGCGCAGTCCTGCAACATTGTACCCATATTTTTCACACAAATAAAGCTTTCTTTGGGTGGTACTCACCGGTGATCAGCTGTGTCAATAGGACACAGCGATCACAGAGATCACCAGGGGCACGCAGGAGAGCACGTTCTGCGAGGACGTCATATGATGCTGTCCCAGAACTGGCCGGCCGCAGTGAAGCCGTCATTCGGCTACCTGTGGTCGGCAAGTGGTTAATTTATCGTTGGCAGTCACACACCTGAAAATTTACATTTTAAGCTCTTAAAAAAAAAACCTGTTTATTGAAATTTTTATGTAAAAAAATAACAAAAGAGTCCTATACATAACATACAGAGGAATATTGATAAAGCAGTGAATCTTACATTCACCAAACATATAATGCATATAGGCAAAACATGAACAATCAGAGGGCCCTGCTCATTACAGCTTAAAATCTAAGAGGGAGGGTCAAGTGATTCAAAAGGTTATAACTGTGGATGATGAGCTTATAGAGAAATTAAAAAGGTTATTAGTTAGGAGTATAGGGATTGCCTAAAAGTGGAGATAGTTGGATAGTTTGGGGTAAGGCATTCAAGATGAAGGGAGACACTCTGGAGAAGATCTGGAGGCAAGCATCGGAGGAGTTGACAAGGAAGCAAGAGAGCAAGTCTTGGGAGAAACAAAGATAATGATTAGTTTGGCATTTTGAGACCAGGTTAGTGATGTAGTTGGGGTCAGAGTTGTGAATAGTGCACAAATATAACCAATTGAGTCTCCCGAGCAGCCAAACTCTTATAACATGCTATGTTGACTTATTTAGTGAGTGTAGCTAAATAGCTACAATCCAGAAAGCAGCTAAAACTTACACATACTCATAACATGTGCATAATCTAGATAAACAAACATACAGTGCCGCTTTTCCTTTAAATGCCCCAAAACACATGAAAATGCAAACAAATATAAAAATATAGTCAACAATTCTGATTGTAAAGTCTTTTAAATAATGTTGCTTCTTCAACTTAAAAAAAAAAAAAAAAACTTCATAGCTCTATATCTTCTTAAAGCTTAATCCACCACCACAAATACCAGAGGGTGCCCTCACTTGGAGTTTTTGACCTCACATAAAGTTAGGTGAAAAAAACGCATGTGTCCTTTGAGGTGGACATAAAATGGCGGGTGTATCTTGTATATAGAATCTTCCTCCAGTAGTGACCGGTCCCTTTAATCCTTCCTCCTCCACTCAGCATACATATGTCAGAAAAAATGAGTAACACACAATAGTGCTTTATCCTTTAAACAAACTGCTTTATTAAAAACATAAAAATGGCCACTCACATTGTGTAGGTGCTTAATCGCACCTGATATTATGAGCATATAGATAAAAATTACGATTTTTAAGCATATACAAGTAGCCTCCACTTTCCTGATGTATGAGATCAGTGTATCGGCAAGCCGCGAGCGTTGTGATGTCATCAAGCCCCACCCCTACGCGTTGCACCACAGGGTCACATGGCTTCCTCAGGGGGATATGATTGCTATCCCCGAGGATGGCACGTGAACCTGTGGTGCAACCTAACTTTATGTGAGGTCAAAAATACCAAGTGAGGGCACATCTGGTGTTTGTGGTGGTGCATTAAGTTTTAAGAAGATATAAAGCTATGAAGTTTTTTTGAAGTTGAAGAAGCAACACTATTTAAGAGACTTTGCAATCAGAATTGTTCACTATATTTTTATATTTGTTTGCATTCACATGTGTTTTGGGGCATTTAAAAGAAGCGCGACACTGTATGTTTATTTATATAGAGTTGTGAATGGCTTTGTAAGCTGTTCTAGTATTTTGAATTTTATTAATTGGGTGAGTGGAAACCAATGGAGGGGTCGGCAGAGAGGGATAGAAACACAAACAGTAAGGTAGATGAGTCTGACAGTAGCATTCATGACAGACAGACTAAAGGGGGGATAATCTATGTAAAGGTAAGCCAATGAAGAGAAAGTTGTAGTAGTCGAGGCTAAAGTTAGCCAGGTAGTGATTTAGCAGCTTTGTAGTGTTGTTGGTTAAGAAGTGGTGTATTTTGGAGAGGTTTAAATTGCATGATTTGGACAGTGATTGGATGTGGGGCCGAAAAGAGAATTCAGAGTCCAGGGTAACACCTAGCACCCTGGCATGCAGGAATGGACTGACAGTGGTGCCATGAATCTCAACATAGAAGTCAGTGGAAAGGGCGCATGGAGGAAGAAATATTATGAGGTCAATTTTGGATAGATTTGAGTTTCAGGAAGGGGTATGCCATCCATATTGATATGTCTATTAGTAAACTAGTGATGCGTGAGGAGAGTGATGGGGTGAGCAGATGGGTAGAAAGATAGATTTGGGTGTCGTCACGGGTAGAGGGAAATCCTCCAGAAAACCCAGTAGACAGGGGATAGAATGCAGCTTAAGAGTGGCAATAGTGTAGAAAATGTATTTAGAACATTTCCTTGATACCTTTGAAGTTTGGGGCATTGCCAGTTGATCTGTATGAAGTCACCTCTATAGAGGTCTATAAGTCTATAGGTAGCGTTTCGGATGCTGGGGATCAAAAGTTTTGCCTTGCAGAGTTTTTCTGAGGTAAGATAGTTCAGAAGTTGTATAAGTCTGTGGATATAACTGAGGACCTTAGAAGCCTCTTCCAGTATACTTAACCAATGGTTTTCTGTTGGACTGGTAATATAAAATAACCAGTGTTGCAATATAAGTTAGAGATTGTAAGAGAGGTGCCACTCTATTAAGTGTTTGGGTAATTAGGCCTTTGGTAATGCAGCTAGAGCAAACTTCATTAGCAAAATTGAGCAATTTGGGCGTGTCAGTTGAAATTGTGCTTGCATTGCATGTAAATAACACCAGAAGAAGAAGTTTGGTTTGCATAAAGCAGAACAATCAAGATGACACTATTACATGACATAACTTTGGCAATACAAAGATTTATGGTTGGTCTATAATTCTATGAATATAATCTTTTCCCCCTTTCTGTGGTCTGTTTGAAGTTGTGTAAATTAATTTTGAGGTTAAAAATAGGTTTAAAAAGCAGTTTGTATAAAAAATACATTTAAAATGCATTTATATGTGTTTTCATGTGTGTTTTGCATATTGTATCACAGTACAGAACTCTCCATACACATTAGGTACAATTTAAGTTGCATTGAAAGCACAGGGGTGTAAAATTGTGCCATTTCTTTAACACAAGAAACAAACTGCTCAAAGTGTATCTAAACTCCATAACAAAACTTCAAGATATTGCAGCTTAGTAGTCCTAAAATGTGGTGACTGCACCAGTTTTCACTTTTTGGTTAATGAACATTTTCAGCAAGTATAAAAATGGTCTGTTAATCTTGTCAGAAAAGCAATGTTCTTTTTGATTTCCTGTAAGCTTAAAAATAAAACACAAATATCTTTATCTTTCTTGTTTAAACTACTCTTCACATAAACATCCCATGTAATGGAGATGAACATACACATATGTTTGAAGTCCAGCCTGTGCAACAACCATACCTCCTTCCATAAACAGAGAAATAAGTGTAGACGTGAAGGGGCAGAAACTGTCTCATTTACAGGATCACTTGGTGAAAATAAAGGGCAAAACCCTACAAAAGCAAACTAGTGCAGTCACAACATCTAAAGACTTGTATTCTGACTCCAACTGATGTATTAGTAACTTATCCCTTGCTGAGACCTCTATGCCTAGCCTGTATAAGCAGATACAATCACTGCGGACAGTCTTTATCAGATAGCTGAACTTAAACACCTTTTTCTCATCCAAGGAAATCTTTACTGCATGCAGCAGTTACAGCAGACAACAAGATGTGGCAGATGATTGAAACGACAGTATTTGCAAGTCAAAAGATGGTAATGGGTTCGCGGATGTGGGCAGACTACATGCGGCCTAGAGACTAGCGGCCTTATTCATTCCAATAAAGACAGACTGGAAAGGAAAAGGAAATACATCACAAGTGGGAGGGAACAAAGGATGGAAGACAGAAAAAGATGGTACAATAACCAAAATGACCACAAAATGGCAGTATAGTAACCAACTATGCTGAAACTAATAAACAATGACTTAACTAATAAATGCTGAAACTAATAAACAATTAACTACTGTATATAAATTCACAAAATTAGAGTAATATGAATATTAACCATGACTATGCATTGCATTATATTTTCAGACAACAAGTATAACAGCACAACTTGCCAGCTGCAATATATTGCATTTTTGTTTTCAGGTTTAGATATGCTTTAAAGGGAATCAAAATAGTATTTGGACATACAGCTACTTAGTAATTAGATAAGGTAGAGTGTTCCCACTGTATCTGTCAGCCTCTGAATACTAAGTTCACTCTGGGCGTAGCCTTGTTTAGAAAAATCATCACCAGAGCAGTGGTGAGAGCTCTAGCTTTCAAAGCCATTCAATTTTTAAATATTTCACATCTGGGATGGATCACTCCAAGCAGAAACTTTGAATCCAAATTAAAAGGAATAAAGAGTATTTACTTACAGTACCCCAAAAGCAAAATCATTACTGATGTACTCTTCCAGCATGCTTGTGTCCACCATAGGATTATCCAAGGCTCTGTGTACATCTTGCCCTGAAAAAGCATTTATTACAAAAAACGCATATAAACCAGACACTTACACCATTACCAGAACGTATCTTCTGGATTATGAGCAACAATCTGATCAAACTGTTTTTTGAAATCATGAAATACACAACCAAAAAGCTAATACTTGGAAGACCAATTCTAAATATCTCTAATATGCACTAGAAAATCCTCTTTACTTACCCTACTAAAATAGTTTTTACATTGCTTATTCCACAAATTGTTCCAGTAAACCGTCCACTGGACTTTAAACTGTATGCTTGCTAAGTCTGGGGAAGTTAGGTGTTGGGGGGTAGGAACATTTTTCCAAGGGTCAAATACAACCAACTAGCTTTTTCATAGAATGCTCAAACTATGTGCCTTACTCAAGTGCAACCATGCCAAGCCAAGCAATTTTAAAGCACCAGTTACAACTATTACTGGAATGTACAACACAGCATACAGAATAGGACAATATGGAATATAAAACATACAGCACAATGTATAGAATGTGGCAGCATGAAATAGGAACAGACAAGCACAGTATATGGAATGAGATGGTCTAGAATAGACAATGTACATCATAGTACACAGAACACGGTAGTGTGGAAAAGGGACTGTACAGCAGGGCAAACAGAAAGAGGCGGTGTAGAACAGGAAATGTACGTTTTTACTAAACTATCTCAGTTCCCATCCACATTAGAAGTAACATGCCATGGACAGAATCACCAAAAGACCACTCACCTGCTTCTACAACATGGCTTCCTTACTGACCAAAGCACTGAAGTTGTGCTCTCTCACTGGAAAGCGAAGTTCTGTAGCATTTTGACTACTGATGCAGGTGGCTGGTCCCCAATCTAGTGAGCCCCCGTTGACTTGAATGGAGCTATTTATTGAGACTGGCTATCCTCAGTACATGGCACCAAAAACACAGAAAGGACTTTTTTCTCTTCGCTCTTGTGATGGACAGCTGCAGGGTGAGAGGAGGTTGGACTGGCTCTGACTGGCTGTTGCTACAGCTGAAGAAGCAACTCTGGGGAAGGATGATTTCTGATTGGCTGTGGGAAATTATTTAGCCCCACCACAACAGGGAAAAGCAGGAGATCCATGTGGGGGACCTGGGACCTATTGAGAGAGTCCAGTAACCACTTGAGGAACAGGAGTACCTGGTCAGTACAATATATGCCTGGGAAGTGTTCTGTGAGTGGGAAAAAGGGATTGTGAACTTTCTGTGACTGCTATTACAGAGGCTGCATGCTGAACTGTGCTGTGTGTGCCCAGAGAGCATTAGCCTGGAAGCCTGTGTTACAGGGCTCAGGGCTGCAGGAAGCTACAGGACTGTTGTTGTGAGCTGCTGACTACATGTAGTTGCCAGAGGATCTGTGCTGCACCTGAATCACATTCAAAACTGTGTGCCGGGACCAGGCTTTGGGCTGCTACTATGCTGAGCACTATTGTCTGCAGTAAGGAGAGAATGCACTTCCATTCCAGTGCATTCCAGTTGCTCACAGTGACCATGTGTTCCAGCTATCAGCTAAAGCTGCAGAAAGCAGGCTTGAGAGGGAGAACGGTTTTACCAGCCACCAAGGGACCCCTCAGGACTAGAATCATTCATCTGTGGTGAGAGGATTCCAGCCACCATCTTGTTTATTTTACTGAGCGCTCCAACGGAAGGGTCCTGTTAGGGATCGCGGCGGCTCCTCTTCCAGCGCACGCGCACTGGCGGCGGCTCAACGCAAGCACCAGGTCCCGGCGGGCCGCATCTGACAGCGAGCTGAGCATGCGCAGTAGGAGCCGGGGGCGCGCCTCGGGCGGCCAATGACAGGCCGGGGGCGTGTTCTGGACGGCCAATGACAGTGCAGGGCACAATATTTAAAGATGCCCTGCACTGTCACTAATTGCCGCAAGGTCTCTCTGTGATCCTGAGTTCCTGTACCTGCAGTTTGACCCTGATTGACCCTGACTATACTGCCTTCTCCTGTGCTTTGACCCGGATTGTCCTGACTATGCTGCCTTCTCCTATATTTGACTCGGATTGCCCTGACTACTCTGCCTTCTCCTCTCCTGATCCTCGGCTTGTTTGACCTATCTGCGGACTGACTTATCCTGCTGACCCTGCGTGTGGCATGACTACTCTTTGCCTGCCGATTCTGTACCTCGCTTACCCCACGGGACCGCTGCTCGTGACCCATCCTGCTAGGTCCCGCCATCCTCCTCACATCTGGCTCTCCCGGTACCTATACATCCCCGGAGGTTGCCTCTGCCACTGGTGGGCCTGCTCAGAGGTCGTGACCTGGCCCTGGTCTGTTACAAGTCCATCCCCACCATCAGGGGCCCTGGTGAAAGCACAGACCGGGACTTAGATCCCACGCTTTGGGTAGGTCTTTCCAGTGGGCTGCCGGAGGGACCACCTGGCGCATCATAACAGTACCTTGCGGCCATGACAGAGCCAGGAAGAGGACCGGCGTCCCTAGAGGATATATGCCAGCACCTGGCAACTCTGACCCAGGCCGTCAAGAATTTTCACAGCCACTGCACCCGTCTTGAGGACCGCATGGAGACGTTAGCCACCCTGACTCCTCCTGCTCCAAGTCCTTCAACTGCGGAATCACCCGCTACCCCAGCATCCGGAGCAGATCCTGCACCCCTAGCTCCCGAACCCCGCGTTCCCCTGCCGGAACGATTCCGTGGAGACCAAAGCCTCTTCCGGGCCTTCCGGAACGCATGCACTTTATTTTGTGATTTACAGCCCCGCACGTTCACCACCGAGACCGTCAAGGTGGGGTTTATAATCTCTCTTTCAGGATGAGCCCCAGGATTGGGCTCACCGTCTGATGGAGAAGCATGACCCCCATCTTGATTCCGTGACAGAGTTTTTTCAGGCCATGGCCGTTTTATATGACAACCCCCAGCGGGCTGCTTCCACAGAGGCTACCCTATACTCTCTGCGGCAAGGCCGCCGGGCAGCCGAGGAATACGCGTCCGATTTTAGGCGTTGGATGGGAGATACCAGATGGAACGATGCGGCATTATGTCACCAGTTCCGCATTGGGCTGTCTGAGTCGCTAAAAGATGAATTAGCACGAGTAGGCCTACCTGACTCTCTTGAGAAACTGATAGAATTGGCCATCCAAATTGACCGCAGACTGAGAGAGCGTCGCCTGGAAAGAAGCAGCCAGGGTCAAAGGGTGGCATGGATTCCACCGAGAGAAGCAGCTCCAGCCCCAGGGAACCATACCCGGAGTACGGAAGCAGGGGACACCTCGGAACCAATGCAACTGGGTCTGGCCCGTTCCACTTTATCGACCGAGGAACAGCAGAGGAGACAATCGCAGAACCTATGTCTGTACTGTGTGGAAGCTGGTCACCAGGTGCGCTCCTGTCCTGCAAAAATTAGTAAGTCCGCTTCCTGTTTTTTGCTTTACCTGCAGAAAGGGGTGATCAATCTAGTTACCTGGCAATACCTGTGTCTTTACAGCTCCCCGGAGTTGTTTCATCTATCTTACTTTTGCTCACCGGCAAAAGATCCCTCTCCAGACCAAAGAAAGGGGGTTTAACATCTTCTTGGCAGACGGGCCTAGCATAAAATCAGGGGTGGTGGATCAGGAGACGCCTCCTATTTTTACCACGATGGCAGACCATCACCAAGAGTTCCTCCGTCTGGACGCCATCGCATCCCCCCTTTTTCCAATCATTCTGGGGCTTCCTTGGCTGCGGGCCCATAACCCCCAGATTGATTGGGAGAAGGGAACGGTTCAATTTCAGTCACCATACTGCCTGAGTCACTGCCACATCCCAGGGTCCGTGGCTCCCCGGTTTCTTCTGTGCATGGATGGTGATGCAGACCTTTCTCAGGTTATTCCTCCAGCCTACCACGACTTCCTAGACGTGTTCAGTAAGCGAGGAGCAGACATCCTTCCCCCGCACCGTTCATACGATTGCCACATAGACCTCCTACCCGGGTCTGAGATCTCGTTTGGTCGCATTTTTCCTTTATCTGAACTAGAGTCAGGAGTATATTGATGAAAATCTTCGGAAGGGATTTATTCGCCCGTCCACGTCCCCAGCCAGGGCCGGGTTGTTCTTTGTGGAAAAGAAAGACAAATCGTTACGGCCCTGTATAGATTACCGTGATCTGAATAAGATCACAGTAAAAAATCGCTATCCATTACCTCTGGTTCCCGAGCTCCTCCAGAGACTAAGGTCAGCGATGATTTTTTACTAAATTAGACCTGCGAGGGGCATATAACCTTGTTCGTATCAGGCAGGGGGATGAATGGAAGACGGCTTTTCGTACGAGATTCGGTCATTTCGAATATTTGGTGATGCCGTTCGGGCTCTGTAACGCACCGGCCACCTTCCAACACTTTATCAATGATGTTTTTCGTGATTTCCTCGATGTCTTCGTGGTTGTCTACTTGGATGACATCTTAATTTTCTCTCCCTCACTGGAGGTTCATCAAAGTCACGTATTACGGGTGTTGGAACGTTTATGCCAACACAGGCTATACGCCAAGGCAGAAAAATGCTGTTTCGAACAGCGTAAAATCACGTTCTTGGGACTGGTCCTCTCTCCCGCGGGGGTCGCGATGGATCCCCAGAAAGTCACGGCGATCTTAGGTTGGCCAACACCCGCCGATAAGAGGGGGATACAGCGTTTCATCGGGTTCTCGAACTTTTATAGAAAGTTTGTCAGGAACTTCTCCAGTCTTGTCTCCCCAATCACGCAACTGACTAAACAAGGGATCCGCTTTAAATGGACTCCCGAAGCTCAGACTGCGTTCGACACGCTCAAGAAATTGTTCACCTCTGCTCCCATTCTCTGCCATCCGGATTCTTCTCTCCCATGCGTTTTGGAAGTGGACGCCTCCGAAAATGCGGTGGGAGCGGTTCTTTCCCAAAGGAATGGTACCAAGGAGCTACTGCATCCTGTGGCGTTTTTCTCTAGGAAGTTGACACCGGCGGAGCGAAATTATGATATTGGAGATCGGGAACTCCTGGCCATTAAGTCCACTCTAGAAGAATGAAGTAATCTCCTGGAAGGAGCCACACACCCAATCCTAATATTCAGGGATCATAAAAACCTCGAATATTTAAGAACGGCAAAATGACTGAGACCACGCCAGGCAAGATGGGCTCTTTTCTTTTCTCGGTTTATCTTTCATATAACGTACCGACCTGGGTCTAAGAATACGAAACCAGATGCTCTGTCCCGCATGTTTGAGGACCCCGACGATACAATGTTACCTGACACAATCTTACCGTCCGGGAGCTTCCTCGCCCTTCAAACGGAACTTCGCTCCAGACTTATTGACGCTTCCGTAGGACCGCCCCTCCAGAACCGCGAGGGTCTGCTTTGGAAGGAAGATCGGATCGTGGTACCAGAAGGAGTTCAAACTTTGGTCCTGGGGCACTGCCACGACCATCCGATGGCGGGGCACTTCGGGGTGACGAAAACCCAGGAACTACTGCAGCGCTCGTTCTGGTGGCCAAACATGGTCAAGGACTGCGAGCGCTACGTCCAGACCTGTCCCACCTGCCAAAGGAACAAGCCCTCCAGAAGCAGGGCCTGGGGATTGTTGCGTCCGTTGCCGATACCCAAAAGGGCCTGGCAAATGATAGCCATGGATTTCGTAGTCGAACTCCCACCATCTCAAGGCTACACGGCAATAATGGTGATCGTGGATCGCTTTTCGAAGATGGCTCATTTTGTGCCCCTGGAAAGGACACCATCGGCGCCAGAGACGGCACGGATTTTCATTAAGGAAGTAGTGAGGCTACATGGGGTTCCCAAAGATATAGTGTCGGATCGGGGAGTCCAGTTCACATCAAGGTTCTGGAAAGCCTTATGTGAAGCGTTGGGAATCAAGCTGTCACTGTCATCCGCTTACCATCCTCAGACCAATGGGCAAACAGAAAGGACCAATCAAACGTTGGAACAGTACCTAAGATGCTACACATCCTACCTTCAGGACGACTGGCTAACACTGTTGCCTTCTGCAGAATTTGCCTACAATAACTCGAACCACTCAGCTACGGGACAATCCCCGTTCTTTACCAATTTCGGATATCATCCTACATTTCTCCCTGAAAATCCGGTACCAGCATCTCAAAATGTCTTGCATTTCTTTTCTGTCAATAACAAGACGATTCAGGGAGCCATCGCTAAAGCCCAAGAAGACAGTAAAAAGGCGTTCGACAGGAAAAGAAGGGGAGAGTTGTTGCTCCAACCGGGGGATCAGGTTTGGCTGGCTACGACCAACTTGAAAATGCTGTGTCCTTCGAGGAAGCTAGGACCGAAGTACATTGGCCCGTTCCCAATCAAACGGGTAATCAACGAAGTGGCCTACGAACTCGAGCTCCCGGAAACCTTCAAAATACACCCTGTGTTCCATGTGTCTCTCCTGAAACCATCCAGACCGGATTCCTTCCCGGATCATGAATCCAGACATCCCGAGGCAGTCACCATAGGTGAACAAGAAGAATATGAAGTAGAAACTATTCTCAGTTGCCAAAAGAGGGGGGGGCCAGACGCAGTTCCTGATAAAATGGAAGGGTTATGGCCCTGAGGAGAACTCATGGGAACCCATCCAGAATGTTCACGTCCCCAGGCTCATCCGGGAATTCTTTCGTGGCCACCCACGGTGGAGAGATCAGTGGGGCTCCCAAAGGGTGCCCATGGGGGGGGGGCAATGTCAGGGATCGCGGCGGCTCCTCTTCCAGCGCACGCGCACTGGCGGCGGCTCACGCCGGGACACAAGCACCAGGTCCCGGCAGGCCGCATCTGACAGGACGCCGCGCATGCGCAGTAGGACAGGCCAATGACAGGCCGGGGGCGCGTTCTGGACGGCCAATGACAGTGCAGGGCACAATATTTAAAGATGCCCTGCACTGTCACTAATTGCCGCAAGGTCTCTCTGTGATCCTGAGTTCCTGTACCTGCAGTTTGACCCTGATTGAACCTGACTACGCTGCCTTCTCCTGTGCTTTGACCCGGATTGTCCTGACTACGCTGCCTTCTCCTATATTTGACTCGGATTGCCCTGACTACTCTGCCTTCTCCTCTCCTGATCCTCGGCTTGTTTGACCTATCTGCGGACTAACTTATCCTGCTGACCCTGCGTGTTACCTGACTACTCTTTGCCTGCCGATTCTGTACCTCGCTTACCCCATCCTGCTAGGTCCCGCCGTCCTCCTCACATCTGGCTCTCCCGGTACCTATACATCCCCGGAGGTTGCCTCTGCCACTGGTGGGCCTGCTCAGAGGTCGTGACCTGGCCCTGGTCTGTTACAAGTCCATCCCCACCATCAGGGCCCTGGTGAAAGCACAGACCGGGACTTAGATTCCACGCTTTGGGTGGGTCTGTCCAGTGGGCTGCCGGAGGCACCACCTGGCTGATCATAACAGGTCCCATCATCAGCAGACCTTCTACGAAGTCCCACTGCCCAGTGGTTAGGCAGAACAGCTCTGCATTAATTCGTAGGTAGGCTGTATTGCCATTGCAAATGCCATTTGGCTGTTTTTCAGTGAGGGGAGGGGGGTGAAAGTAGCAGCCTCCTAGTTTAGCTAGGGGGAGCTAGAGTCCTGTTTGTCAGTGAGGAAGGCTGAGTAGCAGCCTGGGTGTAATAGCCAGAAGGTCAAATGTGATCAGGAACTGAGAGGCACTGCAGGCCAGCCCCTCTGGAATGTCCAACCTGCTCTAGGGCTTTGGAGGAAGGTTCTAGGGGCAGTGGGTGGATCGGAGGAGTGGCTGGCTTGCACTCGTGAGGGATCCTGGCTGTGGGGCTGAAGGCAGGAGGCTGCGAGGAGGCCCAATGGGATGGGGCCTACCTGCTGGCCTGGAGCTGGAAAGAGAGAAGTTCAGACTTTCACTGACCCCCAGAGTGAGGACCACCTGTATGGCAGGGAAGGAGTGGTCCAGCTGGAAAGGGCTGGTAGCAGCCACCAACCCAGCAGCGGTACAGGAGAGAATCTGAGTGAGTACCCCTGCACCCCCTGGGCAGATAGGGGAAGAAGCACTCTGGTGGGAAACCAGATTCGCTGCCTATTTGGGACTGTTCACTTTTAAAGTAATAGATACCAGATCCCCTGTTCAGGGATAATGCCAGATTGCTGGGTGCATAAGAGTTCATCTAGGGTCTGGGGTGTTACAATAAGGAGATGCTGGGTAGCTCTCCAACAAAGACTGTGCTACAGAGAAGGCTTGTAAACAGTTCCAGGAAGTTGTTCTCAGTTTATCAGTTTCCTTGGGCATCCTGTACACCCCTAATCCTATCTCAGCTCAAATCCTCCAAATAAATCAACAAAACCAAAGCTTATTGACTGATCTCTGACTTTGGATGCAAGCCTGTGTGAAGATGCATGATGCCTGGCTGTGCAGGACTATAGGGGACCCAAAACTTTTAGCAACTCCTAAGGGAGTAGTGCTACATGTGGGGGCTCATAATTATGGGATTTTCATATAGTAACCTACCTGCTGTTACCCCAAGCAACCGACGAGCCAAGAAAGTGACATTGTTAATGCTGTTGCCCGTGGCAACTACGCTGGGCTTACCTAAAGATCTCCCTGCTTCCATACAGGTAGCTGGTGAAAAGGACTGTGCTTTAACCTGCTTAAAGTAAGAATTATGTGCTTTGCTGTTACTACCACTGTTGCCCGTAGCAACCGGGTTGGCTGTTCAAGTTGCAAATGTCTTTTCACTTCTCAACAAAAGACTATGCCTCAAATGTTCTTGCTAAAATCAGTAAAGTGCCTGCCATTGCTGTTATTTTTCTTGCCATTGCCCGGAGCAACTGGAGCAGTTCATCAGTATTCTCAAGTCTTATTGCTGCTCAACAGGTGGCTACAACAAAAGACTATGTTCTACCAAGCTCAGTTTTGCCTGCTACAGTCCGTGGATGCCACGTGCTCATGCTGGTCATTTCCCGGAGCAACCAGGCTGACCTGCAATTCAGTGGATTACATATGCCCAGCTGTGTTTACATTTGTTGGGTCCAGAGACTTTATTTGTGCAAACATATTCAGTGGGGGTGTGCTTCATGCCCCACTCTTGTCCATAGCAACCGCTGTAGAAGATCATAACTACAGATCCTACAAAATCAGTTTGCTGCTGCCTGGAACATCAGGGGTTATCGCTAGCACGGGAAGATTTCTGCTTGGGAGACTGGCTGATGGCAAAGAGTCACGAGCAGGAGCGTGGCCATGCCCAAACGCCTACCCTAAAAACTGTCCTCTACACCCACCACATGGACAGAGAGTGCCCGAGAAGGAAGTATTACAGCATACCCAAAAGTCTTCATGCCAGAGATCAGCCAGGTAGACATGGGCGTGCGCCTGGGACACCGCAGTTGTTTCAGCCTGGGGCTGGTCAGAGGGATGAAGAGACTTTTCCTAGTCTACCCTGAATACAGGAAACCAACCGCCCTAATCAAAGCCTTGGTCAGGTACGGGCACTGTGAAGCACCACTTAACCAGCTTCTCCTATATTTGACTCGGATTGCCCTGACTACTCTGCCTTCTCCTCTCCTGATCCTCGGCTTGTTTGACCTATCTGCGGACTGACTTATCCTGCTGACCCTGCGTGTGGCATGACTACTCTTTGCCTGCCGATTCTGTACCTCGCTTACCCCACGGGACCGCTGCTCGTGACCCATCCTGCTAGGTCCCGCCATCCTCCTCACATCTGGCTCTCCCGGTACCTATACATCCCCGGAGGTTGCCTCTGCCACTGGTGGGCCTGCTCAGAGGTCGTGACCTGGCCCTGGTCTGTTACAAGTCCATCCCCACCATCAGGGGCCCTGGTGAAAGCACAGACCGGGACTTAGATCCCACGCTTTGGGTAGGTCTTTCCAGTGGGCTGCCGGAGGGACCACCTGGCGCATCATAACAGTACCTTGCGGCCATGACAGTGCCAGGAAGAGGACCGGCGTCCCTAGAGGATATATGCCAGCACCTGGCAACTCTGACCCAGGCCGTCAAGAATTTTCACAGCCACTGCACCCGTCTTGAGGACCGCATGGAGACGTTAGCCACCCTGACTCCTCCTGCTCCAAGTCCTTCAACTGCGGAATCACCCGCTACCCCAGCATCCGGAGCAGATCCTGCACCCCTAGCTCCCGAACCCCGCGTTCCCCTGCCGGAACGATTCCGTGGAGACCAAAGCCTCTTCCGGGCCTTCCGGAACGCATGCACTTTATTTTGTGATTTACAGCCCCGCACGTTCACCACCGAGACCGTCAAGGTGGGGTTTATAATCTCTCTTTCAGGATGAGCCCCAGGATTGGGCTCACCGTCTGATGGAGAAGCATGACCCCCATCTTGATTCCGTGACAGAGTTTTTTCAGGCCATGGCCGTTTTATATGACAACCCCCAGCGGGCTGCTTCCACAGAGGCTACCCTATACTCTCTGCGGCAAGGCCGCCGGGCAGCCGAGGAATACGCGTCCGATTTTAGGCGTTGGATGGGAGATACCAGATGGAACGATGCGGCATTATGTCACCAGTTCCGCATTGGGCTGTCTGAGTCGCTAAAAGATGAATTAGCACGAGTAGGCCTACCTGACTCTCTTGAGAAACTGATAGAATTGGCCATCCAAATTGACCGCAGACTGAGAGAGCGTCGCCTGGAAAGAAGCAGCCAGGGTCAAAGGGTGGCATGGATTCCACCGAGAGAAGCAGCTCCAGCCCCAGGGAACCATACCCGGAGTACGGAAGCAGGGGACACCTCGGAACCAATGCAACTGGGTCTGGCCCGTTCCACTTTATCGACCGAGGAACAGCAGAGGAGACAATCGCAGAACCTATGTCTGTACTGTGTGGAAGCTGGTCACCAGGTGCGCTCCTGTCCTGCAAAAATTAGTAAGTCCGCTTCCTGTTTTTTGCTTTACCTGCAGAAAGGGGTGATCAATCTAGTTACCTGGCAATACCTGTGTCTTTACAGCTCCCCGGAGTTGTTTCATCTATCTTACTTTTGCTCACCGGCAAAAGATCCCTCTCCAGACCAAAGAAAGGGGGTTTAACATCTTCTTGGCAGACGGGCCTAGCATAAAATCAGGGGTGGTGGATCAGGAGACGCCTCCTATTTTTACCACGATGGCAGACCATCACCAAGAGTTCCTCCGTCTGGACGCCATCGCATCCCCCCTTTTTCCAATCATTCTGGGGCTTCCTTGGCTGCGGGCCCATAACCCCCAGATTGATTGGGAGAAGGGAACGGTTCAATTTCAGTCACCATACTGCCTGAGTCACTGCCACATCCCAGGGTCCGTGGCTCCCCGGTTTCTTCTGTGCATGGATGGTGATGCAGACCTTTCTCAGGTTATTCCTCCAGCCTACCACGACTTCCTAGACGTGTTCAGTAAGCGAGGAGCAGACATCCTTCCCCCGCACCGTTCATACGATTGCCACATAGACCTCCTACCCGGGTCTGAGATCTCGTTTGGTCGCATTTTTCCTTTATCTGAACTAGAGTCAGGAGTATATTGATGAAAATCTTCGGAAGGGATTTATTCGCCCGTCCACGTCCCCAGCCAGGGCCGGGTTGTTCTTTGTGGAAAAGAAAGACAAATCGTTACGGCCCTGTATAGATTACCGTGATCTGAATAAGATCACAGTAAAAAATCGCTATCCATTACCTCTGGTTCCCGAGCTCCTCCAGAGACTAAGGTCAGCGATGATTTTTTACTAAATTAGACCTGCGAGGGGCATATAACCTTGTTCGTATCAGGCAGGGGGATGAATGGAAGACGGCTTTTCGTACGAGATTCGGTCATTTCGAATATTTGGTGATGCCGTTCGGGCTCTGTAACGCACCGGCCACCTTCCAACACTTTATCAATGATGTTTTTCGTGATTTCCTCGATGTCTTCGTGGTTGTCTACTTGGATGACATCTTAATTTTCTCTCCCTCACTGGAGGTTCATCAAAGTCACGTATTACGGGTGTTGGAACGTTTATGCCAACACAGGCTATACGCCAAGGCAGAAAAATGCTGTTTCGAACAGCGTAAAATCACGTTCTTGGGACTGGTCCTCTCTCCCGCGGGGGTCGCGATGGATCCCCAGAAAGTCACGGCGATCTTAGGTTGGCCAACACCCGCCGATAAGAGGGGGATACAGCGTTTCATCGGGTTCTCGAACTTTTATAGAAAGTTTGTCAGGAACTTCTCCAGTCTTGTCTCCCCAATCACGCAACTGACTAAACAAGGGATCCGCTTTAAATGGACTCCCGAAGCTCAGACTGCGTTCGACACGCTCAAGAAATTGTTCACCTCTGCTCCCATTCTCTGCCATCCGGATTCTTCTCTCCCATGCGTTTTGGAAGTGGACGCCTCCGAAAATGCGGTGGGAGCGGTTCTTTCCCAAAGGAATGGTACCAAGGAGCTACTGCATCCTGTGGCGTTTTTCTCTAGGAAGTTGACACCGGCGGAGCGAAATTATGATATTGGAGATCGGGAACTCCTGGCCATTAAGTCCACTCTAGAAGAATGAAGTAATCTCCTGGAAGGAGCCACACACCCAATCCTAATATTCAGGGATCATAAAAACCTCGAATATTTAAGAACGGCAAAATGACTGAGACCACGCCAGGCAAGATGGGCTCTTTTCTTTTCTCGGTTTATCTTTCATATAACGTACCGACCTGGGTCTAAGAATACGAAACCAGATGCTCTGTCCCGCATGTTTGAGGACCCCGACGATACAATGTTACCTGACACAATCTTACCGTCCGGGAGCTTCCTCGCCCTTCAAACGGAACTTCGCTCCAGACTTATTGACGCTTCCGTAGGACCGCCCCTCCAGAACCGCGAGGGTCTGCTTTGGAAGGAAGATCGGATCGTGGTACCAGAAGGAGTTCAAACTTTGGTCCTGGGGCACTGCCACGACCATCCGATGGCGGGGCACTTCGGGGTGACGAAAACCCAGGAACTACTGCAGCGCTCGTTCTGGTGGCCAAACATGGTCAAGGACTGCGAGCGCTACGTCCAGACCTGTCCCACCTGCCAAAGGAACAAGCCCTCCAGAAGCAGGGCCTGGGGATTGTTGCGTCCGTTGCCGATACCCAAAAGGGCCTGGCAAATGATAGCCATGGATTTCGTAGTCGAACTCCCACCATCTCAAGGCTACACGGCAATAATGGTGATCGTGGATCGCTTTTCGAAGATGGCTCATTTTGTGCCCCTGGAAAGGACACCATCGGCGCCAGAGACGGCACGGATTTTCATTAAGGAAGTAGTGAGGCTACATGGGGTTCCCAAAGATATAGTGTCGGATCGGGGAGTCCAGTTCACATCAAGGTTCTGGAAAGCCTTATGTGAAGCGTTGGGAATCAAGCTGTCACTGTCATCCGCTTACCATCCTCAGACCAATGGGCAAACAGAAAGGACCAATCAAACGTTGGAACAGTACCTAAGATGCTACACATCCTACCTTCAGGACGACTGGCTAACACTGTTGCCTTCTGCAGAATTTGCCTACAATAACTCGAACCACTCAGCTACGGGACAATCCCCGTTCTTTACCAATTTCGGATATCATCCTACATTTCTCCCTGAAAATCCGGTACCAGCATCTCAAAATGTCTTGCATTTCTTTTCTGTCAATAACAAGACGATTCAGGGAGCCATCGCTAAAGCCCAAGAAGACAGTAAAAAGGCGTTCGACAGGAAAAGAAGGGGAGAGTTGTTGCTCCAACCGGGGGATCAGGTTTGGCTGGCTACGACCAACTTGAAAATGCTGTGTCCTTCGAGGAAGCTAGGACCGAAGTACATTGGCCCGTTCCCAATCAAACGGGTAATCAACGAAGTGGCCTACGAACTCGAGCTCCCGGAAACCTTCAAAATACACCCTGTGTTCCATGTGTCTCTCCTGAAACCATCCAGACCGGATTCCTTCCCGGATCATGAATCCAGACATCCCGAGGCAGTCACCATAGGTGAACAAGAAGAATATGAAGTAGAAACTATTCTCAGTTGCCAAAAGAGGGGGGGGCCAGACGCAGTTCCTGATAAAATGGAAGGGTTATGGCCCTGAGGAGAACTCATGGGAACCCATCCAGAATGTTCACGTCCCCAGGCTCATCCGGGAATTCTTTCGTGGCCACCCACGGTGGAGAGATCAGTGGGGCTCCCAAAGGGTGCCCATGGGGGGGGGGCAATGTCAGGGATCGCGGCGGCTCCTCTTCCAGCGCACGCGCACTGGCGGCGGCTCACGCCGGGACACAAGCACCAGGTCCCGGCAGGCCGCATCTGACAGGACGCCGCGCATGCGCAGTAGGACAGGCCAATGACAGGCCGGGGGCGCGTTCTGGACGGCCAATGACAGTGCAGGGCACAATATTTAAAGATGCCCTGCACTGTCACTAATTGCCGCAAGGTCTCTCTGTGATCCTGAGTTCCTGTACCTGCAGTTTGACCCTGATTGAACCTGACTACGCTGCCTTCTCCTGTGCTTTGACCCGGATTGTCCTGACTACGCTGCCTTCTCCTATATTTGACTCGGATTGCCCTGACTACTCTGCCTTCTCCTCTCCTGATCCTCGGCTTGTTTGACCTATCTGCGGACTAACTTATCCTGCTGACCCTGCGTGTTACCTGACTACTCTTTGCCTGCCGATTCTGTACCTCGCTTACCCCATCCTGCTAGGTCCCGCCGTCCTCCTCACATCTGGCTCTCCCGGTACCTATACATCCCCGGAGGTTGCCTCTGCCACTGGTGGGCCTGCTCAGAGGTCGTGACCTGGCCCTGGTCTGTTACAAGTCCATCCCCACCATCAGGGCCCTGGTGAAAGCACAGACCGGGACTTAGATTCCACGCTTTGGGTGGGTCTGTCCAGTGGGCTGCCGGAGGCACCACCTGGCTGATCATAACAGGTCCCATCATCAGCAGACCTTCTACGAAGTCCCACTGCCCAGTGGTTAGGCAGAACAGCTCTGCATTAATTCGTAGGTAGGCTGTATTGCCATTGCAAATGCCATTTGGCTGTTTTTCAGTGAGGGGAGGGGGGTGAAAGTAGCAGCCTCCTAGTTTAGCTAGGGGGAGCTAGAGTCCTGTTTGTCAGTGAGGAAGGCTGAGTAGCAGCCTGGGTGTAATAGCCAGAAGGTCAAATGTGATCAGGAACTGAGAGGCACTGCAGGCCAGCCCCTCTGGAATGTCCAACCTGCTCTAGGGCTTTGGAGGAAGGTTCTAGGGGCAGTGGGTGGATCGGAGGAGTGGCTGGCTTGCACTCGTGAGGGATCCTGGCTGTGGGGCTGAAGGCAGGAGGCTGCGAGGAGGCCCAATGGGATGGGGCCTACCTGCTGGCCTGGAGCTGGAAAGAGAGAAGTTCAGACTTTCACTGACCCCCAGAGTGAGGACCACCTGTATGGCAGGGAAGGAGTGGTCCAGCTGGAAAGGGCTGGTAGCAGCCACCAACCCAGCAGCGGTACAGGAGAGAATCTGAGTGAGTACCCCTGCACCCCCTGGGCAGATAGGGGAAGAAGCACTCTGGTGGGAAACCAGATTCGCTGCCTATTTGGGACTGTTCACTTTTAAAGTAATAGATACCAGATCCCCTGTTCAGGGATAATGCCAGATTGCTGGGTGCATAAGAGTTCATCTAGGGTCTGGGGTGTTACAATAAGGAGATGCTGGGTAGCTCTCCAACAAAGACTGTGCTACAGAGAAGGCTTGTAAACAGTTCCAGGAAGTTGTTCTCAGTTTATCAGTTTCCTTGGGCATCCTGTACACCCCTAATCCTATCTCAGCTCAAATCCTCCAAATAAATCAACAAAACCAAAGCTTATTGACTGATCTCTGACTTTGGATGCAAGCCTGTGTGAAGATGCATGATGCCTGGCTGTGCAGGACTATAGGGGACCCAAAACTTTTAGCAACTCCTAAGGGAGTAGTGCTACATGTGGGGGCTCATAATTATGGGATTTTCATATAGTAACCTACCTGCTGTTACCCCAAGCAACCGACGAGCCAAGAAAGTGACATTGTTAATGCTGTTGCCCGTGGCAACTACGCTGGGCTTACCTAAAGATCTCCCTGCTTCCATACAGGTAGCTGGTGAAAAGGACTGTGCTTTAACCTGCTTAAAGTAAGAATTATGTGCTTTGCTGTTACTACCACTGTTGCCCGTAGCAACCGGGTTGGCTGTTCAAGTTGCAAATGTCTTTTCACTTCTCAACAAAAGACTATGCCTCAAATGTTCTTGCTAAAATCAGTAAAGTGCCTGCCATTGCTGTTATTTTTCTTGCCATTGCCCGGAGCAACTGGAGCAGTTCATCAGTATTCTCAAGTCTTATTGCTGCTCAACAGGTGGCTACAACAAAAGACTATGTTCTACCAAGCTCAGTTTTGCCTGCTACAGTCCGTGGATGCCACGTGCTCATGCTGGTCATTTCCCGGAGCAACCAGGCTGACCTGCAATTCAGTGGATTACATATGCCCAGCTGTGTTTACATTTGTTGGGTCCAGAGACTTTATTTGTGCAAACATATTCAGTGGGGGTGTGCTTCATGCCCCACTCTTGTCCATAGCAACCGCTGTAGAAGATCATAACTACAGATCCTACAAAATCAGTTTGCTGCTGCCTGGAACATCAGGGGTTATCGCTAGCACGGGAAGATTTCTGCTTGGGAGACTGGCTGATGGCAAAGAGTCACGAGCAGGGGCGTGGCCATGCCCAAACGCCTACCCTAAAAACTGTCCTCTACACCCACCACATGGACAGAGAGTGCCCGAGAAGGAAGTATTACAGCATACCCAAAAGTCTTCATGCCAGAGATCAGCCAGGTAGACATGGGCGTGCGCCTGGGACACCGCAGTTGTTTCAGCCTGGGGCTGGTCAGAGGGATGAAGAGACTTTTCCTAGTCTACCCTGAATACAGGAAACCAACCGCCCTAATCAAAGCCTTGGTCAGGTACGGGCACTGTGAAGCACCACTTAACCAGCTTCTGCCCAGTGATCTGGCACCTCTAGCATACAGTGTGGAACTGCTAATGGGGCTGTGTTCTGAGACCAACGGGCCAGAATAAGAAAGGCGGAGGAAGTGTGATGCCTAAACTGCAGAGTGGGGTCGAGTCCTGGGACCACGCTTCCCCTGCTCCTATGGCGCACCCTTGCAGCGAAAGAGACTTGGCTGCCACCATCCATCATATGCCCTGGAGGAAGCCTGGGCCCGCTTTCAAGATATCAAGCAGGAATGGAGCAAAGGCAGGGCTATTTATAGGGATCGAGTGGTAGTTGTCAAGGCTGGCCAGCCTAACCGAAGTTACTCTGTGGCCACCCAGAAACCTGATGGCACTATGGTGAGAATGCCAAGCCCTTGGAAGTACTACTAGAACTGACGCAGGATCCCAGTCTAGTAAGCCTTTCTGCCATTTTACATTACGGACTTTGCCAGACTCTATGCTAACACCCAGATGTGCTGGTCTGAGATTATTTACAAGGAGACCGCTCAGTCCCACTACTTTCTTAGGAGGGGCTCCTTAAATCAATTAAGGACTTAAAGGAACAATCATTCAAAATACAATGCTGATGTGCCTTATTACTTAGCTGTCCAGTGTTTAGGCTAGGTCTTTCTGTTGTCTTTTCTCCTTACTGTTTGCAGGTTATCCAAGACTGCTGGGAGCACAAAAGACCTCTATTAAGTTATGGAGGGTTTCCCTTGCTTTATAGTAAAAAAAAAGTCAAACAGTGAGAGTAAAAGATTCAGCATGACTGAATTTTATTGTTTTGAAGTGGTTTAGTTTGCTTTTGTAATGGTCTTTGTTGCACTATTATAGGAACTTTTAAAAGTCTGAGTGTGGGTTATAACAGAAAGGGGAAATAGTTGCACATGGAGCCACAATTAGAGCGTCAAAGAAAGAAAAGCAACAGTTGTCATGTCATTACTGCACTGAAGCAAACTGAAGGGTTTAGTAAAAGAGCACATAGTGAAATATAGACAGAGAAAAAAAATGCCTCATTATCAAAAATATCAGTGGGAGGAAAGAAATGTCCCAGAGTCAAGTGTCAGTGAGAGGAAAGAATTGCCCCTGTGTCAGTGGGAGTACAGAAAGGTTAGTGGTATCAGTGAAAAGAAATAAATAGCCCCAGTGTCAGTGGTCAATGGAAGGAAAGAAATGCTCTAGGTTTATATAACGTACTATGCAGTATATAAAGCGTAGTAGTCTTGACTATGTAATATATAACATAAAACATATGCCATAGGTTCCTGGGAGGAAAAATTGCCCCAAAATGTATGCCCTTGTATCAGTGGTCTGGGAGGAATGGACAGTTGCAGACAGTTAGCAACACTGAATACAAGCAAATGCACGAGGATCGATCTGAGTAAGTGGGTCTGAGATGTACAGTACTTGGTGCTTTAGGAAGAAAAAGCAGGACAGACTGCATGTATATGGGCTAGAAGAGAGGCAGCACTTACGTTGACCATCAGAAGCTGAGGCTGTGCTTTTTCCTGCATTGACAGTACTACTGTACAGTTATGGGCTGTTACTTAGAGAAAGGAATGTTAACGCGGATTTCATGTCCAAAAGCTCCCCGTCTGCTCTTACTCCTCCCCGTAAATGCGTCTGAATGGAACACGCTGGTCACATGTTGGGCACTGCCTTTTGCTTTGAGGCTCACCTCCCTCTCAGACAGCAGATTCAGCAGGCAAACTAGACTGACGCCAACAACATTGCCCAACTAGTATGGATGGTTTGTGAAGGCATTAACCAGAGAAGTCAGACAATTCTTATCTGATGGAAACCCTACATTTAGTTGCTCTTTTACATCACCTGGTGTTAACAGATAATACAATCTTGTTACTGTAGATATTGAGGCATTTTAGTTCTCAATAACACACAGAAAAGGCTTAAAAGCGATAAACATGCTCACAGCCACTTTGTTGTCAAGGGCCTGTCATAACTGTTCTTATCTAGGTGACTGAGCAAGAGGCTGTACATTTGAAGGACATATTTTTGAATCATGGTTATAAGAAAAAGTGCCTAAGCAGGGCTCATCAAAGAACAAAATACAGTGACCAAGAGGTCTTGATTTTTGGCTAGGATAAACCACAATTGGGTGCTCAGCAAGTTACTAGACTTGGCCTTCAATACAGGAACCTCACAGTGAGGATCAAGTAAATCTGTGCAACGCATTATTTGTTGACGGATGATGTTTCTGTGAGCAAATTTGTGTCAGACGCTAGTCCACAAAAAGTTCACAGGAAGGCTTGTTCTCTAGGTGATTTGTTGACTCAGAGTGAAGCAACATAAAAACCTACTTGGCATGTGTTGGGTGAGGGTAGGAGATGTTGTGGATCCTGTGAAATCTGTTCCTTCATGGTTGAAGGTGATGCTCTGACTTTGTCCACGGAAAGGACCCCGAGATGTAAATAGAGAGCTGATTGCAATACTTCCAACGTAGTGTATATTCTCACCTGCTCTTGTGGGTTCTTCTACATTGGCAAAACGATTACAACTGTATGAAGATGCCTACAGGATCATATCTATGAGATCTCCAGCTATCATTTAAAAGCCCCAGTGGTCAGACGTGTGCCTGGACCACAACAGAGATGTTCAATGTTTGAAATGTTGGGTTCTGGAGGTTGTACCCCAAAGTACTGCAATTTTGATCAAATTGTATTACAACATGAAACTAGTTTGATTTGGGAAATAGAGGCCACAAAACCTCCTGGCCTCAACAATGGTGTAAATTTTCCTCCCTTTCTTAACATCTTCGTCTAAAGTATGCATATATGCGGCTCTGTGTAAACAGTTTTCTGTGCTGAGAGCACACGCCCTGCACACTCACAGCAGTTACCAGCGGGGACAGGAAAGCTCCCGATGCATACTTGCAATTGGGAGCTTTCCAATCATGTTACTGCTGTGACTGTCAGCACTCATATGATTGGAATACCCAGCCTTTAGAACCTCTTAAAGGGCTGGGAGGCGCTGGTGGGAGGGGGTTAAAGTTTAGTTATTCAGAGAATATTTTGATATTTTGTTTGTGTTATTTTTATATTTTCTTTTGCAATTTTTGGAATATTTTACTTATATTTTGTATAACTACGTTGATCAACCAGCCTCCACTTAGGTGTTTAGTAGTGGTTTTAATTATATAAATGTAATTTAATGTAGGTTTTGGCTGTAAATTATTCCATTTTAATCTGTGATGTTTTGTGAGTATTGAGAAATTTTTCAAAGTTCTGTGCCAATCGTGAGTGGGGAGTTTGGATGTATTTTCACTGTTGTATTTTTCTTTTGTTCTTTGTACAGGCAAAATGGCACTGGTTGCGGGATTGGCATCACATGTACAGTGCGATAGTAATGTGCTTGCGTTGTGATGCCATGGCGTGCATGGCAGTGTGCGTCATCATGTATGATGCCTGCCTCCCAGGTGTTTGGTGGCCTTTTCTGAATATATAAACCACATGCTTGGCAACAGGCAGGTGATGCGCCTGATGTGGCAGTCTGATCCGCTGAAATCGGTCACACTTTTTAGCCACTGCCATACCTCCACCCTGGGAATTTAAACACATGGACCCAGACTGCTAAGAATATGATTTTTTTTTTTTTTTTTTGTTATCATTAAGGTGACAGATATGTTTACAGCTTGAGCGTTGGATTCAATGTGGCAGAGGCTGAAAGTAGCCATTAGAAGATGGGTACACTGTAGTCATAAAGGGCTGGACATGGTCAGCAACAATACTTACGAAGGCCGTGACGTTTAAACGATGCGCAATTGATACTAAGGTGCCCAAAGTGTGCCAAGAAAATATCCCCCACACCACTACATCACCACCACCAGCCTGAACCATTGATACAAGCCAGGATGGATCCATGCTTTCATGTTGTTTATGCCAAAATCTGACCCTACAATCTGAATGTTTCCTGTTCTGAGCTGACAGGAGTGGCACTTGGTGTGGTCTTCTGCTGCTGCAGCCCATTTGCTTCAAGGTTCGACATGCTGTGCGTTCAGATATGGTATTCTGTACATCTTGGTTCTAACAGGTGCTTATTTGAATTAATAAAAATTAATTCGGACCGCGCATCTAAATTAACCATATAATATGTGAATATATACTATGTATTGCTAAAGATTCAGACATTACACCATCTCAGTGGTTTACAACATAATTTGTCATTATTAAAGTCATCAAAGACACCTTTGAGCACTTTAAACTAGTTGAACAAGTTAAGCACCTCAGTCAAGTTGTAATACAAGCATGGGCACTTTTTTCACTATTTGGAACTTTAAAAATGGCAAATTATGCTGTAAACCACTGAGTTGGTGTAATGTTTGATTCATAGATGTTCTGAATCTATAGAAATACATAGTACATATGCGCGTTATATGTTTAATTCAGATGTGCAGTCCGAATACATTGTTTGTATTTCTAATATTGTTGTAGTATTGCACATTTTTCAGGACTGCTGCAATAGCTTTAATGTTGGGTTTGTACTAAATTGTAATGTATTGCACATCCACAAGTGCATGAGCAATATTTTTCAATAATACTCTATCATCTCAAACAAGTCTGCCCATTCTCTTCTAATTTCGGACATCAACAAGGCATTTTTGTCCACACAACTGCCAATCACTGGATATTTTCCCTTTTTCAGACCATTCTCCGTAAACCCTAGAGATGGTTGTGTGTGAAAATCCCAGCAGATCAGCAGTTTAAATACTCAGACAGCCAGTCTGGCACCAATAACCATGCCACGTTCAAAGTCACTTAAATCTCCTTTCTTCCCCATTCTGATGCTCAGTATGAACTTCAGCAAGTCGTCTTCACCACATCTAGATGCCTAAAATGCATTGAGTTGCTACCATGTGATTGGCTGATTAGCAATTCCTGTTAATAAGCAATCGAACAGGTGTACCTAAATAAAGTAGCAGATGAGTGTATATTGAATCACTATGCTACTAGGAATTGAGAGAGAAGGGCAGTGGTTGCTTGATCATTTTTTCTTACGTCTGTCTTGGTCTGCTGTTTATAAGTTAGGTCAAAGACTTTAAAGTTTTGGTACCTTTTGATTAAAATAGTTATATACACACACACACACACACACATACACACACACTTGATATACATAGTCTACCCCCCCCCCCCCCCCCCGTTAAAATGTCAGGTTTCTGTGATGTAAACTGTAAAGCTCAATTGAAAAACAAACAAATCTTTTAGGGGGGGGGACATAAACTAAAATAATGTGGTTGCATAAGTGTGCACACCCTCTTATAACTGGGGACGTAGCCATGTTCAGAATTAAGCAATGAAATTCAAAATTATGTTAAATAGGAGTCAGTACAGACCTGCCATCATTTACAGTGCCTCTGATTAACCCCAAATAAAGTTCAGCTGTTCTAGTCGGTCTTTCCTGACATTTTCTTAGTCGCATCCAACAGCAAAAGCCATGGTCCGCAGAGAGCTTCCAAAGCATCAGAGGGATCTCATTGTTAAAAGGTATCAGTCAGGAAAAGGGTATAAAAGAATTTCCAAGGCATTACATATACCATGGAACACAGTGAAGACAGTCAAAAAGTGGAGAAAATATGGTGCATCAGTGGCATTACCGAGAACTAGACGTCCCTCCAAAATTGATAAAAAGACGAGAAGAAAACTAGTCTGGGAGGCTGCAAACAGACCTACAGCATCATTAAAGGAGCTGCAGGAATATCTGACAAGTACTGGCTGTGTGATACATGTAGCAACAATCTCCCGTATTTTTCATATGTCTGGGCTAAGACGGAAGCCTTTTCTTATGAAGAAAACCGTCCAAGCCCAGCTAAATTTTGCAAAAACACATCTGAAGTCTCCCAAAAGCATGTGGAAAAATGTGTTATGGTCTGATGAAACCAAGGTTGAAGTTTTTTGCCATAACTTCAAAAGATATGTTTGCACAAAAACAACACTGCACATCACCAAAAGAACACTATACCCACAGTGAAGCATGGTGGTGGCAGCATTATGTTTTGGAGCCGTTTTTCTTCAGCTGGAACTGGGGCCTTAGTCAAGGTAGAGGGGATTATGAACAGTTCCAAATACCAGTCAATATTGGCACAAAACCTTCAGGCTTCTGCTAGAAAGCTAGAAGAGGAACAACGACCCAAAACATACACCCAAATCAACAAAGGAATGGCTTCACCAGAAGATGATGAAAGTTTTGGAATGGCCCAGCCAGAGCGCAGACCTAAATCTGATCAAAAATCTGTGGAGTGATCTGAAGAGGGCTGTGCACAGGAGATACCCTCGCAATATGACAGATTTGGAGTGTTTTTGCAAAGAAAAGTGGGAAAATACAGGTGAAACTCAAAAAATTTGAATATCGTGCAAAAGTTCATTTATTTCAGTAATGCAACTTAAAAGGTGAAACTAATATATGAGATAGCCTCATTACATGCAAAGCAACATAGTTCAAGCCGTGATTTGTCATAATTGTGATGATT
Source organism: Staurois parvus (assembly GCF_062004578.1). Classification (NCBI taxonomy): domain Eukaryota; kingdom Metazoa; phylum Chordata; class Amphibia; order Anura; family Ranidae; genus Staurois; species Staurois parvus. The sequence continues at coordinate 22,448,221 of NW_028317943.1, forward strand.
ATGGCTTACAGCTCATGAAAACCCCAAATCCACAATTTCAGAAAATGAGAATATTCCATGCAATCAATAAAACAAGGATTGTACATAAAACAATATCGGACCTCTGAAAAGTATAAGCATGCATATGTACTCTGTACTTGGTTTGGGCCCCTTTTGCAGCAATTACTGCCTCAATGCGGCGTGGCATGGAAGCCATCAGCCTGTGGCACTGCTGAGGTGTTATGGAAGACCAGGATGCTTCAATAGCGGCCTTCAGCTCTTCTGCATTGTTCGGTCTCATGTCTCTCATCTTTCTCTTGGCAATGCCCCATAGATTCTCTATGGGGTTCAGCTCAGGCAAGTTTGCTGACCAATCAAGCACAGTAATCCCACGGTCACTGAACCAGGTTTTGGTGCTTTTGGCAGTGGGGGCAGGTGCCAAGTCCTGCTGGAAAATGAAGTCAGCATCCCCATAAAGCTCGTCTGCAGAAGGAAGCATGAAGTGCTCCAAAATCTCCTGGTAGACGGCTGCGTTGACACTGGGCTTAATGAAGCACAGTGGACCAACACCAGCAGATGACATGGCTCCCCAAATCAACACAGACTGTGGAAACTTCACACTGGACTTCAAGCATCTTGCAGTGTGTGCCTCCCCATTCTTCCTCCATACTCTGGGTCATTGGTTTCCAAATGAGATGCAAAAGTTGCTCTCATCAGAAAAGAGGACTTTGGACCACTGAGCAACAGACCAGGTCTGTTTTTCTTTAGCCCATGTAAGACGCTTTTGACGTTGTTCAGGAGCAGCTTGACAAGAGGAATATGACATTTGAAGCCTATGTCCAGAATCCGTCTGTGTGTGGTGGCTCTTGAAGCACTGACTCCAGCCTCGGTCCACTCCTTGTGAAAGTCCCCAACACTTTTGAATGGCCTTTTCCTGACAATCCTCTCCAGGCTGCGGTCATCCCTGCTGCTTGTGCACCTTTTTCTTCCACACTTTTCCCTTCCACATAACTTTCTATTAATGTGCTTTGATACAGCACTTTGGAAACATCCAACTTCTTTTGCAATTACCTTTTGAGGCTGTCCCTCCTTATGGAGGGTGTCAATGATGGTTTTCTGCACAACTGTCAGGTCAGCAGTCTTTCCCATGATTGTGATTCCTACTGAGCCAGACTGAGAGACCATTTAAAGGCTCAGGAACCCTTTGCAGGTGTTATGGCTTAATTAGCTGATTAGAGTGGGACACTTTGAGCCTAGAATATTGCACCTTTTCACAATATTCTCATTTTCTGAGATTGTGGATTTTGGGTTTTCATGAGCTGTAAGCCATAATCATCACAATTATGACAAATCACGGCTTGAACTATCTTGCTTTGTATGTAATGAGTCTATCTCATATATTAGTTTCACATTTTAAGTTGCACTACTGAAATAAATGAACTTTTGCACGATATTCTAATTTTTCGAGTTTCACCTGTGTGTGTGTGTGTATATATATATATGTATATCTATATATTCCCATATCCACACACATACTATATTGCCAAAAGTATTGGTTACTTAATAGGTTGCCACCTGTGCAATAAGTCCATCCATGAAATTTCCTTGCTACTAAATATTCCACAGTCAACTGTTAGTAGTATTACAACACAGTGGAAGCAACTGGGAACAACAGCAACTCAAATAGTGGGATGCAGTGGTGTAAAACACACCACCAATGAACTCTAGAGCAGTGGAGACGTGTTCTCTAGAGTGATGAATCACGCTTCTGTGTCTGGCAATCAGATGGACGTGTCTGGTTTTGGCGGTTGCCAGGAGAACGGTACTTGCCTGACTGTATTGTGCAAAGTGTCAAGTTTGGTGGGGGGGGTTATGGTGTTTTTCAGGGGTTGGGCTTGACCCCTTAGTTCCAGTGAAGTGAACTCTTAGGCCTAGTTCACACTGGCATTGAAAGCAAGCGTTTGAGGGGCATTTATAACATTCCTCAAAAGCCTATGCAAATGATACTATGGACAGCACACAGTGCTGTTCACATGATCAAAATTGAAGCCTCATTTTGAGTCTGGAGGAGTTTGAAGCCTCTCAACACCTCCCATTCAAGTCTATGGTGATGCTCCACAAACCCACTGGCATGCGTTTATTTTTGGTGTAGTTTTAACGCTTGGAAAATACTTGTAAAACGCCCATAATAAAGCACATTAAAGTCTGTCTAACGCCCATACTAACTCTATAGAGATGTTTTTGAACAGTTAGAAATTTAGTCAAGTGTGAACAAGCCCTTAAGGCGTCAGCATACCAAGACATTTTGGACAATTTCATGCTCCCAACTTTGAAACAGTTTGGGGATGGCCCCTTCCTGTTCCAACATGACTGTGCACCAGTGCACAAAGCAAGGTCCATAAAGACATGGATGAGCAAGTTTGGGGTGGAGGACCTTGACTGGCCTGCACAGAGTCCTGACCACAACCTGCTATATTGAAGAGGTTTTCCTATTTTCAATAATTTTTAAGGGCTGCGACTAAACTACGTTTTTATGGTAGTTTTGTATTTTGATAGGTACTGGTGTCTTCCCCTGGCATTTATTTGTAAATGAATAAGATGGGACTTTGAGGAATTTCTTCTGTTTATTTTATGGCATGGATGTAGGTGAAGCAAATGGCTCAACAGCACAGGTTCCCCCATCTCCTCCTTCCTTCCAGCAAGAAGGATGAAGGGCTAGGAATTTGAATGTCATGGCATCACTGAAAAGTGCACATCACAAAGCACACCCTGATCTCACCTATTCAATAATCATCTGACCTTGAAACAGTGCGTTGCCATCCCTGATTGACTTCTTTAGAAGGGGTATTTTGGAAGCGTTTTCTTAATTGGCTTCAACCAGAAACCAGTGTATTCAGACAGCTATAGGTGCTGCTGTCACAATACAATGTCCTTGCATAGATAATTCCTCTATCCACCTCATTTGTATGACTAGGGCAATCTCTCTTTTTACGTTCAGCCTGCTAGCTATCAATCAGTGTAAGACCGGAGCAAGACTACAGCCACACACTCCTGTGTTTAGCTTTTCTTAATGCATAAGATGCTGTCTGGAAATGTAAACATTAGGCCCCTTTCACACTGGTGCGCTTTTCCAGGGCAACAAGTGCAATAAAATTTTTCCTTATTAAATCTTATGCAACTGTTCAAACTGCAGGTGCACTGTGTAACGATTATGCGCAATAGAGACATGGGAGCTGTACGTGACAGCCATCTTGTTAAGGTCTCAACCATTTTGTTTTCACCTTTTCTCCCTCCCCCCTCCTCTTGAAATGGAATTTGTAGCTGTAAGTTGGAACAACTTCAAAAGAGCCTCTTATCTTAAATGAAACACAAATAGATGAGCTCCTGAGCTGTAAACCGTTATTGAGGCTTGGCAGGATGTCTGGATTACAAAGCCACTTTGCTCTGCCCAATCGTAAAACAATAACTCAGTCAGCCGTCACACATGACCTGTTCGGCATTAGGGCTCTAGGAATGCAGAGTGTGCCATAAAACGTCTTTCCCACATGTAACCAGTTCACGAAAATCAACAGGAACTGGGCACATTAATATTAGGTATATATTTGGATAGATCATTTTAATGCGAACCAAACAAGGCATACATGACGATGTTAGCACATCGAAAGGGGAGAAATCAGTCTCTTTCTTCCTAGGTGACAAGGGTATGTTGTGTTTGGTATCCCTGAGTTTGAAATAGAATTCTGAATATTAATCTGCCAGTTGCTAGAATGCCACCTGCGCATATTGGAGGTTATTAATATCAGTATGAAATTGCAGTGCAAATTGGTCATAAACTTGTTGATCTCTTAGAACCCATCCCCAAACTGGATGATTGGTCATTTGTTCTCAGGCGACATCCCTTTAATAACATAGAAAAAGACTGCCAGGCCCGGTGAAGAAGGTCTCATTTAACATCAATTAAGAAACATATAATGGATTTGAGAGCCAAGGCAACATTTTTGCTCGGACAATTGGACTCTGCTAAAACCAAGGACTTTGCAAGTATTCTGCCTTCTTAACTCCTTTCTTTTATCTCTGTTGCATTATTGTTCTCTTTATGTCTTTGTAACATCTTTTCTGTAAATATTTTAATTGCATCGTTTTGACCTTTTTAGTAATAAACCCCATTTTGAAAGTGTTGAAACTGTCTCTAATGCTTTTAATGCAAACTAAAGGATCCCTGTCTCTTGAAGAGTGTTACTGTATGTAATAATCCTCTGAACATACTTGTTTGTGGTGACAGTGTGTTACAGATGCTTATGCGATCATAGTGTTACTGCTAGGATTTGTGTGTTTTCTCCTTCTCTGTAAAAAGGTGGTGGTGGCAGTGTGAAGGGTAAATTGTGTAATTAACCTAACCCAGTAACAATTGCTCTTAGGCTGCTGGCACATAGATTGTGGTCCAGCGAGCTGGAAAATCATTGTGCAGGGCGCATCCAAGAGTGGCATTGTTACGCAAGTGACAGCACGGTGTGAGATCGACTGGTCCTTCGGTCACCAGTTGGTGACAAGGGCAGGGGTTAGGCGCTGCATTCCATCACACGCTGCGTTTTGAAAAGTCTTGCATGTTGCATCGTTGGTGCTGTTTTTCAAAAATGCACCAAAAAGGAACCTTCCATAGTAAGTCAACGAGAACAAAATTAAAAGTGCATGAAAAGCAGATCAGCGTGAAAGGGCATAAAAGCTGCACAAAAGCTCATCAGTGCAAAAAGGCTTCCTAGATCCCTTTTTTCTTTGTTTAGATGTTCCTGCTAGCGTTACGCCAGCTCTACAGTTTTTAATTGGATCCTGAACACACAATTCTATTTTTTCTAAACAAAGCTAAACTTTCTTCATTGAATTGTGGAGACTGAATTACACCGTCAAAAAATCATCAGCAGCATTTATAAATGTCTTCTAAATGCATACAAAAAGCAAGTTTGACACAGCCCGTATGAATGAAGCCTTAACTGGTAACAAGACATCATAAATAATTAACTGTCCACGGGCCTTCAAATATGTGAGCTAACTGATGCTCTCTGCTGTGGGAGACCTGCCTGTTTTTGTGTTGGGAAACCCATTACTGGGCACTCTGTTAGTAAGGAACTGGTTTGAATTTGTTGGCACAAGCAGATATTTTCTGTGTTTATGAATTGCTGTTCAAAGCAACCTCATTGAACTGTTTATTTGCTGTATTTCGTAATAAAACCACATTGCAAACCCGTCTGGACTGTTCGTAGATTACTGCTGCCGATACCAATTGAGCCTGTCCCCCTTACAATACTTAGATCGTAATTTTTTGGTAAAGTTCTGAACTTTGGCATTTTTGTACTTTGAAAATGAAATAGCCACAAGTACAATTTGAAAACATTTTTCATATGATGTTGTGGGCTATGCTTTGAGGGAAGAATGTTGCATGGGTGAGATACATTTGTGAGTAATAAACGCCTCTTCAGAGCAACTGACAAAAAAGTCACAACAAAATAATGATGACATCATAGGTGACTGGCACTTCGCATTGTAGGATAATGATGTCTTATAAAAAGAATATAACATGATATGCCACCCGCACACTATTTTCAACTAAGTGTACACAGGTTCTATAAGACAAAAGGATTTTGCTATTCTTTGTCATGGGATTGCAGTCATTAAATTCATCTTTATAATGACAAAACATACAGTGCTATAATATTGATTTTTTTTATCGTTACATGTATTGTGTTTCATTTGTGCATATACTGCATGTACAGTCAGGTCCATAAATATTGGGACATCGACACAATTCTAACATTTTTGGCTCTATACACCACCACAATGGATTTTAAATGAAAAGAACAAGGTGTGCTTTAACTGCAAACTGTCAGCTTTAATTTGAGGGTATTTACATCCAAATCAGGTGAACGGTGTAGGAAATACAACAGTTTGCATATATGCCTCCCACTTGTTAAGGGACCAAAAGTAATGGGACAATTGGCTTCTCAGCTGTTCCATGGCCAGGTGTGTGTTATTCCCTCATTATCCCAATTACAATGAGCAGATAAAAGGTCCAGAGTTCATTTCAAGTGTGCTATTTGCATTTGGAATCTGTTGCTGTCAACTCTCAAGATGAGATCCAAAGAGCTGTCACTATCAGTGAAGCAAGCCATTAGGCTGAAAAAACAAAACAAACCCATCAGAGAGATAGGAAAAACATTAAGCGTGGCCAAAACAACTGTTTGGAACATTCTTAAAAAGAAGGAACGCACCGGTGAGCTCAACAACACCAAAAGACCTGGAAGACCACGGAAAACAACTGTGGTGGATGACCGAAGAATTCTTTCCCTGGTGAAGAAAACACCCTTCACAACAGTTGGCCAGATCAAGAACACTCTCCAGGAGGTAGGTGTATGTGTGTCAAAGTCAACAATCAAGAGAAGACTTCACCAGAGTGAATACAGAGGGTTCACCACAAGATGTAAACCATTGGTGAGCCTCAAAAACAGGAAGGCCAGATTAGAGTTTGCCAAACGACATCTAAAAAAGCCTTCACAGTTCTGGAACAACATCCTATGGACGGATGGGACCAAGATCAACTTGTACCAGAGTGATGGGAAGAGAAGAGTATGGAGAAGGAAAGGAACTGCTCATTATCCTAAGCATACCACCTCACCAGTGAAGCATGGTGGTGGTAGTGTCATGGCGTGGGCATGTATGGCTGCTAATGGAACTGGTTCTCTTGTATTTATTGATGTGACTGCTGACAAAAGCAGCAGGATAATTTCTGAAGTGTTTCGGGAAATATTATCTGCTCATATTCAGCCAAATGCTTCAGTACTCATTGGACGCTGCTTCACAGTGCAGATGGACAATGACCCAAAGCATACTGCAAAAGCAACCAAAGAGTTTTTTAAGGGAAAGAAGTGGAATGTTATGCAGTGGCCAAGTCAATCACCTGACCTGAATCCGATTGAGCATGCATTTCACTTGCTGAAGACAAAACTGAAGGGAAAATGCCCCAAGAACAAGCAGGAACTGAAGACAGTTGCAGTAGAGGCCTGGCAGAGCATCACCAGGGATGAAACCCAGCGTCTGGTGATGTCTATGCGTTCCAAACTTCAGGCTGTAATTGACTGCAAAGGATTTGCAACCAAGTATTAAAAAGTGAAAGTTTGATTTATGATTATTCTGTCCCACTACTTTTGGTCGCTTAACAAGTGGGAGGCACATATGCAAACTGTTGTAATTCCTACACCTTTCACCTGATTTGGATGTAAATACCCTCAAATTAAAGCTGACAGTCTGCAGTTAAAGCACATCTTGTTCGTTTCATTTCAAATCCATTGTGGTGGTGTATAGAGCCAAAAATGTTAGAATTGTGTTGATGTCCCAATATTTATGGACCTGACTGTATCACACCTGAAGAGATCTTCTAGGCCAGTGATTGTAATAGGATTGACATTGCTCCTCGTATGGTCCAACATTACCATGCATTTGTATACAATCTCTGTAGTTTATATTATGCACCACTTTTTACAGTTTTTTGCTAAGGGGATTTATTCTGGATAACCCTATTATATGCACCTATTTTACTATCGTGTACAGGTAATCATTTATATATTGGCACTTTAGGAGTTAATCCCACACTTATAAAGGCCTTGAAGGTAACTCAGGAATTCAAGCTGAGAAAGGGGAGGGTCTCTTCAAACCATGTCCCATTTGCTACAGCAGGGTGAAGGAGCGCAGATAGCTTTAAATCTGATCCTTAGCAGGTCGAGAAGTGGGCTGCTCCCATCACATGCATTTTCTGCAGCTGACACGGATTTAGTCCCCAGATGGGGCTGAAGTACACAGGATGATTTAATTGGGAACTTACGTTCTGCAACCCCTCTCACCCTTGTTTGTGAGTGTGATTCTTATAGATATTTTTGCTCTTCTTTAAGGATAGTTGTGCGCTACTTTTCTTTATATTTTTTTCACATGTGAACATAAGTCACCCTGCTCTTCTATCAAGTCAGCAGCATCTAAACCTGATTTAATACTCATTCATTATTTAGATATGCATTAATTAGATATTGAGTGAAAACGGCAGCAAAGTATATGACTGCTGGGGTGATGTAGTGTATGGCCATCTACCGGATACTAAGCTGAGTGGTTGAATTTTATCACCAAGTTTGAATAGTTTACACTGTGTAAGTGAATATATTCTAAACACATTCCTGGTTTCCTGATGGTTTTAAGATTTAAATGCATACTGTTTAGGATACACATAAATAGTGTAAAGTGAGTAATGGAGAAACTCTGTCTCATACTTTCTGTGGAACTACAGTAACAGTCAGATATACAGGGTGACTGTCTTACCTGTTCATGTTGCTAATCCCTATATAGGGTCCAAGCTTTGCCTGTCAAGGTGGGCATACCCCCAAAAGTATATTCAGGGTCTGGATTTTGTAGGGATAGACCTGTGTAGCACACTGCAGCTAACTACACAGCTATGGGCCAAGGTGACCACCCATGTAGGAACCAGTGCCCGAAGCAACCTTACAGGTTGTCCCCATAGCATGGGGTCTGGGTACGGCTCCCAAGATTTTACCGAGGCTGCACTGATCCAGATGAACTGCTTCTATTGTTGTATTAGAAGACAGAGATTTTGATTGTTGGCAATTACATTACCTGGAGAGCTGATTGAGGAATCCGAAGTAAAATAAATTAGTTAAGCTATGAGTAAAGAGAGAAGAGGTCTATTACCTTCAGGCACTAGCAGAACGTTGAGGACACACGGAGTCGGGTTATATGGTGATGCCCGGAAGCATGTCCTCAAAAGCTTTGCCATTGTCCAGTCACCTGAAGGTACCAGCCTATAACACAGGGTGTAAGAATATCAAACCTGTGTCTTGTGTCTGTCCCTTTAAGTCTGATAGGTGTTGCCCTGCCAACAATCTAGTCTCACACTTCCAAAGGCTTGATATAGATTTCTACAGGACTTTTTTTATGTGGTACAAATATACACTCTCTGCAACAACTGCAAGACTAACACACACACCGAGTAACTTTGGTTAGGCATGGCTATGCAAAATAAACATGATTAAGCTTTCCACATGTGCCTTTTTGGCATTTAAATGCTTGAACAACCAACTTTGATCTACCATATAAGATGCAATGGTCATATATGATAAACAAATGCAAAATAATCCTTAAACAAGTTCCAAATGCACTATGGACTAAAATTAAACTCACAGCTTACCTACACAGGATGTAAATTAGCAATTATTAGTAAACTAAGACAGATGCAAGGCCACAAACCAAAAACATCCACATTCTGCACCTAGAGAACCCTTTCAGTAAGTCACGCAGGTGTGATGCAATGTGTCAGGGCAGAGTTAATGATGTCACTACACAAAACTCGAATGTAAGGTTCGAGTAAGGTTCATGTAAGGCATGGTCATAGAGCTGTAAGTTGAAAGTGTATGCGATTTATCTGTAGTACACCAGGATTGTGCACATTATTATGTGAGTGTATTTCTGGATAAGTTTTAATAAAATTAACATGATTTTAGTGGGAATCACTGTGATTTTTTTTTTTCTGAGCACCCATTGCAAAATGGAAATAAAGTTATCTTATAAAAGTGTCAATATATGAATTAAAGTTTGGTGGGCTTTGTAATAAAGATTGGAGGATAAGAGATTCAGGAGGCTTTGGTATATATTCCAAGCAGAGAAATGTGAAAGACCATCTGGCATCCACCTGTCTCTTTAAGGGAAAGGCACAAATGTGACCGGTTGCCAGCGTACAGTAGATCAAATGATAAGGTGAGAGACTAGTGTGATCAGTGGTGGACAGACATGGAAAAGCACAACATGTTAATTTGTGAAGCACAGAATTATTTTTTCATAAGGACTTACAGGGATTGGACAAAATCATGGAAACACCAGGAAAAATAATTAATTTGTTACCTAATTAGACAGCCTTTGGCATACAAGATGGCCTGAATTGTCCTGGGAATTGACAAACATAAGTCTTGGATGGTGGATAATGGAATCTGATATTACTCTTTATGCAAAAATCATTCCAGTTCTCGCAGACATGCCAGAGGTAGAAAATGAGCCTGAACTTTGTTCTCCAAAATTGACCATAGTGGCTCTATGATATTGAGGTCCGGCGACTGAGGCATCCAGGGAAGGTCCAAGACATCGTCTGCATGTTCATCAAACCACAATTTGACAACACCAGCTGTGTGAATCATAGCATTAACGTCTTCAGGAAACAATGCCTGCACCATGGGGTGCACATGGTCAGCCACAATTTGTACATAGTTGGTGGGAGTGACTCTACTTTTCAAGGTGATGATGGGGCCTGCAGAATACCAAGACATGGCTGCCCAAAACATTGTGCCGCCACCATGCTTTACCGTTGACAAAAAACAATCCTGGTTGTAAGCTTGGGACATTGTTCTCCACACAAACACTTCCGGAGGTTGGGAACAGTGTGAAGCTCACTTCATCGGACCATATTACAAACGTCTACTGATTGATAGTCCATGATTTATGGATGTTGCACCACTCTCTCCTCTTCAGAGCATTAATATCAGGCACTAGTGGTTTGCCAATTGCAGCTCACCCGTGAATGTTTTGCTTATGGAGCTCCCTTTGCAAGGCTTTGGAAGACTGAGATTGAGCTCTGCAGTCACTTTTACAGTTGTTTTCTTATCCTGGGTCACAAACATGTGCAATGTCCTTTTGGTCAGTTGACCACGCTTATGCTTATGAGATGTTTTACTGGAAACTGTATATGCTGTCATAACCTTTGATACTGTACCTCATGAAACTGCAAATAAATTGGCAACTTCAGTCACAGAGACACCAGCTACATGGGCACCAACAACGCTCCCTCTTTGAAACTTAGTAAGTTCTGACATGACATATTACTAGCAGCGCACTTCGTGAATGACAAAAGTGAGGCTTCCCACCTGTTAGCTAGGTGTCTCATCACACAGCAGAAGCAAAATAATGGTATATAATTTCCAATGCGAAATATGTCGTTACTTTCACATCTGCAAATCATGTGGTGTTTCAAAATTTTTATCCAACCCCTGTACATCACCGTGGGAACTTTTATTAATGAATATTCATGGGACGTCATAATTTTGTGTTCAAGGTTGATATACCCAGTGTAAATATGATTAGTAATTGTTTGTTTCAATATATTAGTTTTATTTGAGGCATGTGGCAAATAGAGGCATAATTTTGTATGTCTGCAGCACTACAATTATAGTATTACATTCATTATATGTGCTGTGTGGGAAAACATAACACTGTTAGCAGCAGCGAAGGTGGTACCATAAGGATATAATTTATAGATTGTGCAAGGGGTTTTTCATTTTATTAGATTTATTCTGCACCTAGTTGACGTTATCGTTAGGTAATGCGACTGCTCCAACTACACATTCAGAATGAGAGAACTAGCCTTGACCTCCATAACCAAGCCTCCCTCCTACGTAAACAGGTGTCTGCTCGAAGTAGGTTGTACAAAGTTCGGAGTTTAAAGTGGAAAGACTTTAAAGACTCGTATGGTATAGAGACAGAGAAAATTAAATGTCATAATATGATAACTGGATTTGGACAATAATTTTTTGTAACGTGAAGTGTTAAAACACAGAGCTCGCCAACAACAAAATAATTACTTAATAATACGGGAAGGAAGTAACCTGCTGTTACTATGGAAACATAAAATCTTCCCTATGTGGGTGTTGTAGAACAAATGTGTATCATGTAAAACAAAATCATAAAAATATACTACAATTTTCTATCAGGAATCATTTTAATTAAAACACTTTACATTTTTACAGGTTTGTTTTGCTTTTTATCAATAAGAAAACATTTAGTTCCGAACACTAGCTTAAGAAAAAATATTACTTATTTCACGGTTTCCAAGATAATGTAGCAAATAAAACCACAAAAACCTAATTCTGGTGCATTAATATAGTGTCTAATATAGTATCTAACTAAATAAGCACACAGTGTAAAGTCACCCATGCAGAGTTCTGTGGAGGCATTATATATTTACAGGAGTTTCTGAGCACTTCAACAAACTAATAATATTATAAACTTCTGAAAAATGCTAGTTGTCTGGCTGTAATACATTCTGTGCCATTGAATTTGAGCAAGCATTCATCAGTTACGTCAGCGCTTTTGATCTGGATGCTTGTTTTAGGTTAACCACTAAGAATTTTTAAAGCTGAACTCCAGTAAGTAGCTAAAACAAACACACAGCTGAAAAAACATATTGAGTTATTTTATCAGAAGGATTTGTATTTCTGTCATCTACTTCTGAGATTTACACTGCTCGGCCGCATCTGATAGGGCAGGATAGCCGATTTTTCTCTGCTGTAGTTAAGTAAAACTTATAGGTCTTCTCCCTCCTGTCACTGGACAGTAAAGGAAAACCGTAAACTGAGCTTATTCCTCTGTCACTCTGCTCTCTCCTCCTATCAGCATTTTGCTTGTCGGCACATGAGCACTGCAGTGCAATTGACTGGCTGATTCTCTTTCTAATCTAAGCTCAGCTGTACAGGTGATTTCAAGAGGCTTATACTAGCTCCAATTCATGCCCTTATACTGCTTGCATTAAAAAAAAAAAAAAAGTATAATTTATTAATTAATATACAATATAACTGCCTTAACGTGTTAGTTTTATAAGTGCCTGGAGTACAGCATTAACTTTAATCGTTCTATAAAAAGGTATATAACATCTAAGTTCATCATCTACTGATCCTCCTGAATTATCCATTGTGCTTAGAGAGCACAACCATGTATCATGTCAAAACTGGAACCTTGTTTTTGTTAAATTATTTTATACATATGTGATACAATAACTTACTCTGAAACAAATGTTTTAACAATAATTTACTATGCAAGGACTGATTTGTAAAGTGCAGTCATGAAAAGCATCCAAAAGGGAATGTCCTTTCATTTGATTACAGCAAACTGCAAAAACTGACTGTTCCTTATATAGCATTAATAAATAAATGCCATAATTAAATAAGCAGGGTTGCATTGTATAGGCCCAATTAAACACAAAACAGATATTTACTCCATCAGAAAATTTTGTAACAAAGTAATTACTGTGCTAGCACAGAAAAAACTCAAAGCAAAATTTTCCATGTATTTGTTACCTTCAAAGAACTGTTGCAGTGCTTCATTTTCACCTAGTACATCCAGCCGATCCATATTGGCGTCCTGAAGATTCTTGACAAGTATTTCAAGGAGACAACGTGAGGTGTTAAAGATCTAGGCCATACTTCTGAAGTGCAACTACCATATGCACAATCATGTCACTCAGTTGTAGAGCAGATAAACTGCTAAAGACTGGGTCGCGTACACAACCGGTTACCTGTGGGCATTCATCCTTTACAAATTTCGATCGAATTTCCTTTAAGGTGAGGAGCTGTATATTTCACAGAGAATAGCAGATTACACTATATCCATCCCTTCCTGGTTTAAGGACCTTTAGCCTGTGTGCTCTGAACAGCACATGCGTAGAAAGCAAAGTAATAACCATTAATTCTTATCTAACATTTGTCCTTCTAGGCAGCAAAACTATTTTTACAATGTACGCAATCAAGAATTATAATACGCCTTCTCAAGTATTGGCTGGATGGCGCTAAAATAGTTTAATGCATCAGCAAAAGACATACATTTCTCTACTGATCTGTCAAAAACTTTCATTGGATGTAGAGGTGCATGTGGCATCACATCTGACTAAACACATATGAATGACAACCCTATTCAATGTAATTTCCATATTTTACAGATGTTTCACCAACATTTAGAATTGAAAACAGGCAAAATGCAGTAGCAGATAATATATATATATATATATATATATATATATATATATATATATATATATATATACACATACACATACACACACACATATATACACACCAAAAGTATAACCAGATAGCAAGCACAGCTATGTAGTTATATGTGATATTAATGTCCATAAAACAATTAAAACAGCATGTGCTGCAGGATATGTGCACAAACTGCAGTAACCCTAACCGTATACAAAAAAGCAGATCTTCTGCTTTTTCCTTTAATCAATTGGTTGATTGGTTAATGGCTTGCCATAAACAATTCTTTGAAGTCTTAATGCATCCTAATACTCCAAGTTGTACACTGTATCTCTTAATTAAGTTTCTTCCCAACATATATAATATTGTCCATTTTATCTGTCAGGGACATTTTACCATTTGTCTGTTGTTTTTTTCTAGTCCTTAATCAGTGCAGTATGATCAGCGGTGCCTAACCAAGGCCTATACATTTTACTTCTTGCTTGTAGCAACAGCGGCATTGATCAAAGGCTTGTTTTCTTTTATTTAAAATGTCTAATTTACTACACATGTGTTGCAAAAGACAAGACATTTCTTTATTAAACTCCATGTGTGTGTAGGAAGAAAAAAAAAAAAAAAAAAAAAAAAAAGCTTAATTGCCTTATCGAAATTGTTTGCAAAAAGTTATGTTTTCCTTCTGATCCCCGTGCGATTAGCAGGGTACCAATATTAATTATGCCTAGCAATAAAATACCCATGCTTAGAATTTGATTAATAAAATTTTTATTTTTTGCCAGTTTTGGAAACAAAAGGATCCATTTCTTAATGAATTTCACATTCTGAGTTCAAATATAACAATGAAATTTGTCAATTGGCTCTAGTTTTTCTGTAAACGGAAAGTTTTCTACTATAGGCGTAATGACTACATAATGCACAATAATTATATAGATAGATGTCTTTCCACAAATATAAAGCAAGTGATATTGACTACATAACAAAGCCTAAATGGCATAATATATTGCATAGGATTACCAAGAAAAATTATAGCCATAAGCTAAGTTGAATCATTTTAATACTTAGGATTCTCACTAGTTTTGTCTTCAGTTTGTGTCGGTTTTGCTTCTCTTGGCTTTTCTCTTGTATTTGAGGAAAGGGCTATCTCTTACAACTGCACGTGACTACACGCTTTAGGTTCTTCCTCACTTGACTCAACCACGAAGGATTCTGGTGCTTTAGGAATTGGTAGCCCCTCTCCATGAGGAACTGGACGTATTGCCGATGGAATATTTGGATAGTGCACAGATAACTTTTTCTTCTTATTTAGCCCTTTTACAATTGGAGGCACCATACAAAAGTAACAATTACTAACATGATCTGTTGGCTCTCTCCAAATCATTGGCACAGCGAAAGGCATAGATGCCTTTTTTCCATTCAACCATTGCTCCAGTGCCGTCCCACAAGAATTGCAGCATATATGTGGTGCCCAGCTCTTGTCCTGGTCTCCTATCTTGCAGCCAAAATACAAGTTGTAGGCTTTCTTAATCATTCCTGTTATCCTCCTTTTTTGTGAGATAAAAGTTATTTCACCGCAGATATAGCAGAAATTATCTGCTTTATTCACACAAGTTCGAGGCATTACTGAGTAGCCTATATAAGCATAAAACGAAATGTAAAGACGCTGTCGAACTACAATCAGCTACAGATACTGCAGCTTTTATGCAGTGAAGTGATGCAATTAAAGGCTAATATTGCATCATCTCAGTATACATGCAATTTTCTATTGGTCACCAGTATCAATTGCGCAATATGCAGCTGAAGTTGCATCATAATTTTGAATAGCTTACGTCATTAGATGGGTGAATATATCATGGAAACTAGAGCCAATCAACATTTTTTAGGGTCATTTTCGTTTTCAGCACCCCAAAATTATGTAAGATTAGCTAATTTTATGCCCAAAACTTTTTACCTGTTGAACAGTGTAATTAGACATGGCATCACAATATCTACAATGGAGCAAATATAATGGACGCTTACAAGCACTGGCTGAATTGCAAAAAGAAGATATAAATCTAGCCCTTTATATTATTATTATACAGGATTTATATAGCGCCAACAGTTTGCGCAGCGCTTTACAATATAAGGGAGACAGTACAATTACAATACTTTCAGTACAGAAGGAATGTGAGGGCCCTGCTCGTGGAGCTTACAATCTAAAGGAAGGGGGAGGTGATACAAAAGGTGATAGCTGCGGGGGATGATCTGGTGGAGGTGATTCAAGTACAGTTCTTAGGTGGAGGTGGGGTAGGCTTCCCTTAAGAAGTGAGTTTTCAAAGATCGCCTAAAGTCAGACAGGGTGGGGGCTGACTGTACATGCTGTGGAAGGGAGTCCCAGAGGATGGGAGAGGCTCTGGAGAAATCCTGGAGGCGAGCGTGGGAGGAGGTGATGAGGGAGCTAGAGAGGAGGATATCATGGGAGGAGCAGAGTGGGCAATTTGGGCGGTATCTGTGGATGAGGTTGGCGATGTAGCTAGGGGCAGTGTTGTGGATGGCTTTGTAAACTGTAGTTAGTATTTTGAATTTTATAAGTTGGGTTAGTGGGGAAGGGAAGCCAGTGGAGGGATTGGCAGAGAGGGGCAGCAGTTGCTGATTGGTTGGTAAGGTGTATGAGTCTAGCAGCAGCATTCTAAATAGACTGAAGGGGGGATAGCCTGTGTAACGGTAGACCAGTGAGGAGGGAGTTGCAGTAATCAAGACGGGATATAACCGAGGCGTGGATAAGTTGTTTTGTGGTGTCATTGGTCAAGAAGGGGCGGATTTTGGATATGTTCCAGAGGTTGAGGCAGCAGGATTTAGCCAGTGAGTAGATGTGGGGCCCAAAGGAGAGGTAAGAGTCTAGGATTACGTCTAGCACCCTGGCATGAGTTGAAGGACCAATGGTTGTGCTGTTGATCCTAATGGTAAAGTCATGAGTAGGGGACTTGGGAGGAGGAAATATTACAAGCTCAGTTTTTGAAAGATTGAGTTTAAGGTAGTGATGTGACATCCATGCTATGTCGCTTAGTAGATTTGTGATACTTGAGGAGATTGAGGGGGTGAGCTGGGGAGTGGAGAAATAGATCTGGGTGTCATCAGCATAGAGGTGGTATTGGAAGCCATGGGAGGTAATCAGGTGGCCCAGGGAGGAGGTATAGAGAGAAAAGGAGGGGCCCAAGAACAGAACTTGGGGTACCCCAACAGAAAGAGGAAGAGGAGCGGGGGAGGAGGAGTTGTATGTGACACTGAAAGTGCGCTGAGAAAGGTAAGAGGAGAACCAGGAGAGAGCAGAGTCACGGTGGCTGATGGAGTGGAGTTTACTGAGGAGGAGCGGGTGGTCGACTGTGGAGAGGTCAAGGAGTATGAGTATGGAGTAATGGCCGTTGGTTTTAGCAGTTAGTAGGTCATTAGTGAGTTTTAGTAGGGCAGTTTCTGTGGAATGCTGTGGGCGGAAGCCAGACTATCGGGGATCAAGAAGGTTGTTGTCGGTGAGGTAGCAGTTCATATGGTTGAGAACAAGCGCTCGAGAAGCTTGGAGGCAAACGGGAGCAATTACGGGAGCATTATATGTTATATACAACCCAGTGGAAAACATGTTCTTATATGTCAGTAATATTTTATTGTGTAAGAGACAGAACCCCCTCTAATTATTTATAAATGTAATCTGACTACATTTTTTGTGCAGACAGAATTAGGGGGTCATCTTTATTATATAAATCTAGCCCTGTTTTGCTGGCAGCAGGCCTGACTGCCAGGGTTGCCAACTGTCTGTAAATTTATGGACAGTTTGTAAATATCGGGTGATTTACACACACTGTGACGTAATTGCGCTTTTTACAGATTTTCAGCAGCCGGGGGAGCCAGGAGTCAGAGGCCCAGAACTGGAGAAGACTACTGCTGAGAGACCTCATGGGATCTGCTGCAGAATGAGAGCCAACCTTTTCGAGGATTAGGTTAGAGACAGATGGGACACAGACATGGCCTTAAGCCTATTGTTTTACTGTTTGGGATGTGTGGTTGTGTCAATCCTCACTAGAGGATTTCCTCCACACTCAAACTGCTTACTGGTACATTGTCAATCATGCCACATGGCATTATCACAAATAGTTTAACATGCAGTATTTAATATATTCTCATTATTTGTTTTTTTTATTATGTAGTAGTTTTCAAAAACCTGTACCAAAGATGCAGACTATTAAAACATTTAGTAAAGCAGCTGTGCAAAAAGCAGTAAACTTTAGCAACCAGATCTGTTCATGTGCTGAACTTTAAGAGGTGCAATTTTTATCTAAACTGTTCCATTAACAAAATATAGCTGCAATTTAAGAGAAATAACTGTTGGCACAAAGCAAATAGGATTATGGTATTCTCCAGATAATCCTTTTCTTCAGGGGCACAAGAACTCAAGTACTGTCAGCTTACACTGCTTGAGACTTGACAAAGCACATGCGCGCGAAACATGTTGTCCCAGCAACCGGCCTCTTCCTTCTAAAGCTGCGGCTCCAGCAAGAGTTCCCCCCCTCCGTCTCTCCACATCGTGGTGACGTCATCCAGGACGCTGGGACGTCGGGTAAACGTGGTCCCTGCACTGACAGGCATTCTACTCCACTGCTTCCCTCTGAGCGGACGGGCCGTCCATCTTGGAACCTGGCTTCCTAAAGCCACAGGCTGGTTATTTATTATTGTTTTACCATATGACTTATTAAAGGCACACCTCCATACAAGGTGTATTATTTCTATCACAAAACTACACAGCGCCTGACTCCTGTTCATACAGCTTACACTGCTGCCTACAGAAGGATTTGACTTCGGCAAAAAAAAAAAAAGTTTAGGCCAGCCTCAAGTTAACCCCTCTCCTCCCCAGTGTCTCTCATTTAGTAGCAAGCAGCACCAAGAGTATGAACACAGAAGGGTGGTGCCCATACCACTCAATGGAATCAAAGAAAAGGATTTTAAGGTGAGTACAAAAACCCTATTTTCTTTCTTTTCTTTGAGGGGCATAGGAATTCAGATACTGTCATGACCTCGAAAATCAGCTCAACTAACAAAACAACCTCAGAATCCCAAAAAAGAGGACTTGGGACTGCTTGCAGTCCAGAAGCCTCCTGAAGGATCAATGTCCAAACCTACACCAGATCAGGGAGGCCCCCTATGAAATGGGAGAGCCAGACAACGTTGCAGGACACAGAGAATCAGTCTATAGTTTAATATCAAAACAGAGAAGATCACCACTAGAGGAGAATGACACTAGACCTGAACCAGCAAACAACAGGTCAACTAGAACCTACACAACAGGTAAAACAATAGTGCATTTCCATATGATTGAGGGATGGGAGCTCTGTGACACAGGAAGGGTTGCCTAACCCACGCAACTGATCTCACTAAGCGAGGTATACCAGACAGATGGTATCAGAATGAACCAATAACCTAAAAGGGTGTGAAGTAACTCCTGAGACTGACACTGAAGTCTAAGATTTGATCACAACCTGACTGAATTAAAAAAGGTACATGGGGCTCATCCCCACTTGAATAAGCATGAAGGGGAGTAACAATGCCCTACCAACATAAAAACTCACATTCTCTCCTATGCTCAGAGATGTCACTGGGGCCTGCCTAACCACAGAGTACAAGCCATGGACTATGTTCTTGATTCACCCGGTCCAGCCATGGAGCAAGGAGCAGCCATGTTAACAGATTAACTAAGAGCATGCACCCCATGTAGAAACCAAGGAAGGAATCTGGAAGGCCTTCCTTAAGACTGGTGACAATCCAGTGATACAGATGGCTCTGAAGTGATGATTTTTGCCAACCTGCACAAAAGGAAGAAACTTCTTCAATTGCCTGGAGATGCTGATGGATCTTACCAGGGATGAACCGGTCTATAGAGACAGTTGTCTGCTTAGAACTCAAGCTCAAGACTATAGAGAGGGATGGGAAAAAGGTCCGAAGAAAAGAGGAGAGAAAGCCACCCTAAGTGAGGGCTCCCCCTACACACTACACTCCTGCTGGGAGTGAGAAAGAGGAGAAGAACGGGGTAACTCCCTGCCTGATGGCCATGGATCTAAGAGCTCACAGGATGTTGACCTTTTTGGTGAACTCTTGAGCTGAAACAACTCACCCAACGAGGACAGATAGGTGAAGAAGCCTAAAATGGTTGGATCCTTAAAAAGTGCTAACTTCAAGGATCCATAAAGCCGACTTTTTTTTTACTGGAAGGCTGTCTGAGCATCTCATAATGGTGATGCGAGGAAAAAGCATTGGACTGAACACAAGGACCAATGCTCTAAGATGCAAGAGTATAAAAGCAGCCCTGAGATTCCAGAAACATACACAGGAAGGAGAACTGGTGAAAAAAAGCACACTTTTGCATAGCAAAAAGAAAGCGAATGCTTACGATCCTGCAAACAAATCCTTCTTTTCTCAGTTTAGCAAGACTTCGTCTCATCCCTGCTTCCTCCAAGAATAAGCCAAGCAACTCCTTTCTCTGCAAGTCTTGGACTCCCAAACCCTCCTCTCAAGTGATGGGATGCTCCCACTTCTTCAAGTTCAAAGGATGTCCGTTGGATTTCTTGATCTCAGCTCTGCCTCCCCCAGCCTCTGCCGCTCTCAAGTTCAGCGAAGAGTAGAGAGCAAGAGACAGCATAGTGCTAGGATAGAGCGCGGGGGCAGGAGCTGCCTCAGTTAACTAGCAGGTAATTGGTTGCTAGGTGGTCCTAGCAACCAATCACTAGATTATCATGAAAAGTTAATTACGGCAGCTCTCGCCCTCCATCCAGCACTAAGCTGTCTACTAATCTCCACTTTGCTGCACACAGTGTGTCAGGTAAGAGAATGCTACCTACACAGTGGTGTGTGTGTTGTGGGGGAAGCAGGGGCAGAAGACACTACAGTGAAGTGAAGGGGGCGGACAGAGGACACTACAGCATGTCTGAACCCTCCACAGATGAGAGTTGCCAACCATCCCTGCAGGCTGCAGCCCTCGAAATTTCCACTCGCCGGCAGGTGGAAATAAGGTGGGGGCAGCGAGCAGTGGTGGGACTAGGGGTGTGTGGGAGTGGGGGCGGTGACAAGCAGCAATCTCCTGTACGGCTTCGAATAAAGCAGCTGCAAGGCGCGGGAGGGAGAGAAAGAGAAGCTGATTCCAGCTGCTTCATTGAAAGCCATATAGGGGATCGCTGCTTGATACCGCCCCCACCGCTGCACAGAACTTACCTGTTCAGTTTTCTGTCTCCCTCCCAACGCCGCTGTGTTCTTCTCACTGCCCAGACCCTCCCTCCATCCTCCGTACCAATAGGAGAAGAGGGGAGAGAGGCTGGATCTGCTCTGCCTCCCCCTGGATGTGTGGGAGGGAAACTGAACATAGTAGCCGACAGCTCTGATTAATCTGAATAAGTCATGGTGAGTCTGACCTAACCTCCCTTCTTTCCACCCCACCCACCATTCCTCCAACCCCTCCTTTTCCTCCACCCATCCTTTCCTTCCACCACCCCCTCCCTTCCTTCCCTTTGACCCCTCCCTTCCCTCCACTCCCCCCTCCCTTCCACCCCTCTCTTCCCTCGACCCCTCGCTTCCTTCCACACACCCCCTCCCTTCCAGCCACCCCATCCTCCGTTCCTCCGACCCCTCCCTTCCTTCCACCAACCCCTCTTTTCCTCCCTTCCTTCCTTCCACCCCTCCCTTCCTTCCTTCCACCCACCCCTTCCTTCCTTCCACCCACCCCTCCCTTCCTTCCACCCACCCCTCTCTTCCACTCACCCTTCCATTCAATCCTCCCTCCCAGCCCTCCCTTCAATCCTCCAACCCCTCCCTGCCTTCCACTCACCCCCTTCCTTCCACACACTCCTCCCTTCCAGACACCCCACCCTCCGTCCCTCCAACCCCTCCTTTCCTTCCACCACCCCTTCCCTTCCTTCCACACACCCTCCCTTCCAGCCACCCCACCCTCCGTTCCTCCAACCCTCGTTCCACCAACCCCTCTTTTCCTCCCTTCCTTCCTCCCACTCACCCTTCCCTTCAATCCTCCCTCCCACTCCTCCCTTCAATCCTCCAACCGCTCCCTGCCTTCCACTCACCCCCTTCCTTCCACACACTCCTCCCTTCCAGACACCCCACCCTCCGTCCCTCCAACCCCTCCTTTCCTTCCACCACCCCTTCCCTTCCTTCCACACACCCTCCCTTCCAGCCACCCCACCCTCCGTTCCTCCAACCCTCGTTCCACCAACCCCTCTTTTCCTCCCTTCCTTCCTCCCACTCACCCTTCCCTTCAATCCTCCCTCCCACTCCTCCCTTCAATCCTCCAACCGCTCCCTGCCTTCCACTCACCCCCTTCCTTCCACACACTCCTCCCTTCCAGTCACCCCACCCTCCGTTCCTCCAACTCCTTTCCTGACTTCCTCCCACCCACCCCTCCCTTCCACCCTTCCCTTCAATCCTCCCACCCCTCCCTTCCACTCACCCTTCCCTTCAATCCTCCCTTCCACCCCCCCTTCCCTTCAATCCTCCCTCCCACCCCCCCTTCCCTTCAATCCTCCCTCCCTTCCACTCACCCACCCCTCCCTCTCTTCCTTCAAAGGGGAGAAGTTGTTGGTTGGAGGGGAGGTAAAAATGCAGCTCAGCTGCAAGTTAAACCCCCCTCCCACAGAAAAAATAAAATTATCTACAGCCCTGCAGGAGGGTGATGTGAAGGGGCAAAGGACACTTCTGTGGGAGGGGAGGGATATAAAGGTTGGCAGAAGACACTACTGTGGAGGGGGTGATGTGAAGAGGGGCAGAAGAGGGGAGAGGTTTTCACTGCAGTGATGTCTATCCTCTTCCTGTCTCAACTTCTGGCACTGCAAAGGTAGCAGCTTCAGGTCTTCAGGCAGAAAAGCATTACAGGGTCAGACAGGGGCATGCACCATCCTTCCTCTTCCCAACAGGAAAGATCTTTTATGATACACTGCCTGTAATATGATCTGTGAAAGGGGAAGAGCATCCTGTGACTGATCAGACTCTTCCACATTTACAAGTCGTGTTACAAGCAATATAAATCAGTGAAAGAACCTCTCTCAATGGAGGGGAAGAAAGAAGGGTCGTGTCCCCATTAGACCATTTGTACTGCTGTGCTGCCTGAAGACCTGGAACTGTTAACAATTGTAGAACTGAAAGTTTAGAGACAGGAAGAGAACTGGCATCCCTGCAGTGAAGAGGACAGGAATTGGCTGCCTGCACAACAAGGGACATACTTCATTACAGGTAAGTGATGTAACTAAAGCTGCAGAGTATTATATTATCTAGTAAACATTAGCTTTAAAGCTGAACTAAACCCTCTTACCTTTTAGAGCCAAGGCAGCTGCCATCTTAGCCTTTGTTTGAACTGCAGTCGAAATGGTGCAGCACATGTGATCGGTTATGACACCAGCCATTTGATGGCTTTCAAGTTTGGTTGAGAGTACAGACAAATGTGACAGTTATCATTCATTGTATGCCTTGAATGTAACTGCATTAGGAAACCATTAATCTGAAGAGTTTAGATCCGCTTTAAGATGGGTCACTGATGGATCCACAGTCAGAAAGGAAGCCTTCATTCTCAAAATGTCCCTATAAGGAAAGGCTCTTTCCAAGACAAAGCCACTGGTTTGGAGACATGTCTTGCTAATGTGATAGCCATGAGAAAAGCCACCTTACGTATAAGATCAGCCTAGAAAACTTTCCAAAGGGCCCAAAGAGGGGCTTCAGAAGAGTCAACAAGACCAGATTAAGATCCCAGAGACACTGGGGATTGAATGGGAGGCGTTATGTGAAATACCTCCCGAGCAAAGGTCTTCACTGAAGTGTGAGTATCCTGAATAGCCAAGGCCAAAATATGATCCTTAAGGGGGGCAACTCAAGGCAATGTGCTGATCCAGACCAGACTGTTACACTCCTCCAAGTGTGATGATAGGCATTCTGTTAGGCCAACTTCCTAGCCTTTGGAAGCATAGGGACATGTCATTCAGAGACTCCGGTCCCCCAGGACCTGGGTTTCAAGCCAAGAAATCAAAGCCTATGACAATGAAGCAGGATGGTAGACTGGCCATTGAGACAGCAGGCTGGGCCAGTTAGGAAGTGCCTAGAAAGAGTATCCCAGGAGTCCAAGGATGCCAAGTACCAAATTCTCCTAGGCAAGTTTGGTGCCACAAGGATCACCAAACACTTTCCACCTCAATTGTGTGAATCAGCCAAGGAGGAATCTGTACTGCAAGAAATAAAATCAGACAAAGGTGATCACATGGGATCACCGATGCATCCACTGCAAAGGCCAGAGGGTCCTTGTTCCTGGCCACTAAACTGTTCACCTTGTTGTTGCGAGATGCCAATAAGCCCATATCTGGCATCCATCAATGATAACAGATGTCCCAGAACGCTTCAGGGGGAAGAAACCATTCCTCTGCATGCAGGTGCTGATGGATCAGATAGTCCAACTGCCAATTTTCTACTCTGTGAACTGCTGACAAGGCAAGGGCATCTTTCGGCCCAAGCAAGAATTAAGTCCCCTTCTTTAAGTTTCAGGACCCACAAAGATGGTGGACATAACCCATGGTCGTGGCCCTGTCTAAACGGATCCTCGTTAGTTGTCCCTACAGCCTACAAATATAAGCACAAAGGGTTATGCACCCATTCCTGGGCTAGCATTAATAAGAGATTAATAAAGAGTGTCTGAGGACTTTCTCCCCATCAAATTGTTTTTTTTCAAAAGTTTACTACAGTCTGCCACTACAGTCCAGTTCTGCATACACAAATCCTGTACATCTGGACCAGCATAAGAGACAGATAAGACTTTCGTAGCAGTAGTGCAATGCTGCTGGGAGTAGCTGCAACTTTTGTAGCACTGAGTGCCTTGCCCTGTAGTATAACATGTGCTCAAGAAAGCACTTGAGCTGAGGAAGTGGTGCCTGATCAGTGTACTGCCTTCAGAGGCAGGACTATGCACACACAAGCAGGCTACTGCCCACTCAAATGTGTTGCAGAAGATGCAACACAGCTACAACAACAAGGGTAAAAGCGTTGCATAGATCATTTAAAGTATTACAGTTGCCCTGTGACACACTGCTACCAGCCTAAGTACTCAAGCTGCCCCCCTCTCATTGCTCTTGAAGAAAGAGTCCATGTACTATCATAAGGAATGGGGGTAGGGGTTCCCCACAAGGAAGGGGCATAGCCCCAGACACATCTTTTTAGGGCTCTGGGCTTCTTCTTAGGGAAGTAACACCAGGTGGAAACTGGCATACTTCGGGACAGCATAACTCTTCCTCTTTGGAAAGGGTCTTTATGGACTGGGTCATATCGATGCAGATTGCCACTGGCCTGAACCTGAAGAGCACCTTGCAACTAACTGCACTTCACTATACAACTGTACCAAGGGTGATTGCCAATCCAGTTTCCAGTTCCTGAGGCAATGCTACAGGTGTTCCCAGTAAAGCGGGGTCGTTCATCACCCGAAAACCCTAGCAAGAAAAACAAAAAATGGAGGATTGCTGAAGTGGAAGGAGTTATATGGACTTCACTATACAAAACGGGTAAAACCCTGCTTACTTTGGTTCCATAGATTAGCATTTACCAACCAGGGTGCTGCGAGACCCAGTTTTCCTTGGATCAGCATCATGAGTTGCCATGGTACAGAAATCCTGGCTGCCAGCACCATGATGTTTTAGGGCCAAGATGCAGTGTCATTCACTGCAATAGTGGAGGCTGCCGGCTCTTCCAAACCATTACCTGTAATGTGTGAATGACAGCTGAGTTCAGGCTCAGAAAATAACTTCTCAGATGCAAAACACCTAGGTAAATAAGTTGTGTGTTCAAATCAAAGCTTATTGCCCATCAGATTTAGCCTCAAGGCTGGCCACGCAGTCAAATTCTTTTTCACATTTGATCTGTTAGATCAGTGATGTTTTCTAGCAGCTTTTCAGAGAACGCACTAACATTAAAGTTTATTAGTAATGGTTTCTGAACAATTTAATTTAAATTGATTGACACTGGTAGGCTACATAAACAAGGTGTAGTAGACAAGAAATACATAAAGCTAACTTCTCTTGCTTACCTTAAAAAACTGGATGTTCAGCACCACCATTTGCTCAGAACTTACAGAAATCATCAGGACCCTGATATACACATCTACAGTCTGGATAAGTCTTTATCAGAAGTGGTCTACACAGATATGTTGCGATAAAGAAAACTATTCTTTTGAGATGAAAACAAAGCCAAATGACTTACTTATGCACTAACACACAGGGACTGGGGCGCAGATATAAAAAGTAGTAGGTGTTCTAGCTGTGCTGCGTGTTCCTGACAAGCAGCTTCTTCCTTATAGGTTTGTACAAAACAAGAAGAAGAGGAAGGGAGAGAAGATGAATCCCTCATCTAACCTATTCAGCTATATGTGTAATGTGAGCTTCAGTTTGTGTGGTCCATAAAATACAGTATTTTTAAAAGCAAAGCAGTTTAGGATTAGCCTGGTAAAAAATTGAAAATGAGCCTTGAGCACTGCCTGCTAGATGGAAAACATACATATAAAACACTTGTTTACAATATTTCATACTACCCGACTAAAAATTTATAAATATACAGTACTGTTCAAAAGTTTTAGGCAGGTGTGAAAATATTTTTGTAAAATAAGAAATTTCAGAAATAAAAGTGTTAATAATTTATTTTATCAATTAACCAAATTAATAAAAAAACAAATCCAAGAGAAAACCAAATCAAATTAATATTTGGTGTGACCACCCTTTGTCTTCAGAACAGTATCAATTCTTCAAAGTACACTTGTACACTGTTTTTGCAGGAAATCAGCAGGTAGGTTGTTCCAAACTTCTTTAAGAACTAACCACGAATCTTCTGTGGACGTAGGCTGTCTAAAATCCTTGTATCTTCATGTAATCCCAGACTGACTCCATGATGTTGAGATCAGGGCTCTGCGAGGGCCAAACCATCACATCCAAGACTCCTTGTTTTTCTTTACGCTGAAGATAGTTTGTAATTACATTGGCTGTATGTTTGGTGTTGTTTTCCTGCTGCAGAATAAATTTGAGGTCAATCACATGCCTTGCTGATGGTATGGCATGATGGAGAAGTTTCTGCCTGTATTTCTCAGGAAAAGTCCTCAAAAACACTTTTACCAGATCCCTGTGGTGTGGGATCATTGCAAAACGTGAGCAGATTCACATGTGGGATATTAGAAGCTGATGGAGAAAGTTTGTCTCACGGTGGTGAAGGTAGACACACGTATATAACATTCAAGTAGTTTCATGTGAGTAGATTTGCACACATGAAACCAATAACAAAGTGTTTTTGTGGTAAGCAGTTAGATGCAGTTAGTTTTGAGGATTGCAGAAACAGAGAGGAGAAAAACTTGAGGAAGAGCGGTGCAGTCTCATTTGGAATTTTCGTTTTGGGTGAAGAGGATTGCAAGCCAAGAATAAATTTCAATAAGGCACATGAAGATCCCTTACAATCTTGGGGACAAAGTACTAGATAAGCAGATTCTCAATTGGGCACTAAGGCCTCATGAACACAGGACATTCTGAAAACTCCTAGAAGATTTCCCTCCTGGCAGCAGCACTTTTGCAGAAAAGACACCTGACACTCATCCACCCAACAAGCGTCCAACACTTTTACAAGCATTTAGATGTGTTTACAGGTGTCAAGTGCTTGGAAGTTAATTCATTTCATTGGCCATGATAATAATTTATTCTGGCTATTGAAATTAATTAACATGGCCAGCGTAACACGTGTTTAGACGCGTTTACAAGCATCAATCATTTTTTCTTCCAAAGCGCTGCTGCAAGCAGGAATACGCAGGCTAACATATGAGGATGTTTGGAAGTAGAAAAAAAAGCCTGATGCCCCTAAAAGGGGCAGTAAAAATGTTCTGTGTGCATGAGGCCTAATAAGGTGGTAGAAGATTTTGTTAATGTTGAGGAAGAGGGGGGGTTTGGGGGTGGCAAGTAATACAGCAAATAACCACAGCAGGCTGAATGTAACAAACCGGGAACGGTCTGTGTTTCAAATAGCAACTTGAAGAACCTTGAAGCCCAACTCCAAACTGGGCAAAATCTACCCATGCAGTGGGGCCCACCCTGCACCGTAAGTGTTATTTGCCTTATCAGCCTGGGGGTGTAGGAATAAGGAGTAATACCTCATTCCTCACTCCACCAGGGCCCGAGAGCTCCAGGTCACATTTCTGGCTCCTCCATGAATAATGCATTGTATGTGATAACACCGTGGGACTTTCCACAGCCCAGAGCATGGAGGGAGTGGAGGAGAGTGTTTGAGATGGCTTGAGGGGTGGTAGCATAAGAGGTACAGCCTGGGAAACAGAAGGCCAGGTGGCCATCTGGTTACAAATCTGGGAAACAGATGCTTGATACCGAAACACCCAAGAAACACTTACAGCCCTGGTGGAGTAAAAGCATTGACTGAAAAGGGGGGAACCCTATCCTTCAAACAATATGTATACACCATGGTCTGTCAAAGCCAGCTAGAAAAGGTGGAAATAGAAGCTGGTGTGGGCTTCCTGTGTCCATCCAGAATGACAAAAAAAAGTCTTGTGAAATAACGAAGGGGGAGAAAGATATACTCTTAACAGGCAAACTGGAGCAGGACACAAAGAAGAAAGGACGATGTCCCTATTAAGGTGAAATGCAGAGACCACCCTGGAAAGGAAGAAAGTTGTAGGGCTCAAAACACCTTGTCTCTCTGTAGGACAAAAAAAAAAAAAAAAGAGTCCAGGATAAAGCTGCCAGGCACTTCTCTAGCAGAGATAACAAGAAAATCTACCTTGAGAACAGAGAGAGGGATCTGCAAAGGTTTAAATGGGGATTTCTGAAGTATCAAAAGGGACAAAAATTAAATCGTACGGAGGCAGAGGGAGACTGGCTGAGGGAGACACATTAGATGCAGAAAAGCAATAATGGATCTCAGCACATCCAGACCCTGATTCTATCTGAAATCTTTGGACACAAATGTAAACATTTTGGGTTTGAGGTCCAAAATGGGGTGAATGTCCCCTTTGAGCTCAGGAATGGTGAACAGATTGATGTAAAACCTTTAATAAACATTCTGTAGCAGGGACTGGGGCAATGACCCCTTGTTCCCTGTGCGCAGAAAAGACACAATGAAAATTGGCCCAGTGCAGAGAAGACGCCAGAAGATCGGAAATAGGAAAGCGAGCAGGTAGAGAATGAATCTCAAACTTGTAACCTTTGAAAACCACTTCTTGCACCCAAGCATTGGAAATAGATAATATTCAAGCATCCACAAAGGCCAGTAAACACTCCCTACACTTTAGAGCACAGGGGAGTCCTTCATGCTCACGAGGGTTTGTTGATGCATTCGGCAGACTTGGAATGCCAACTCTTTCTGGTGGAAAGACAGCCAAGCTTTGGGGGGCCAGATGAGGAGGCAGAATTTGTAGTTAAGCAAAAAGGACACAGATGCAACAGAGGACTTACAAGCCTGCTCCTTAGGCTTCTTTTACTGTGGATGATGGACACTTTTACATCCAGTAGCATCCCTAATGATAGCATCCAACATAGTTCCAAAGAGGTGGTATCCTTTAAAGGCCACATGGAGTAAATGCTTCTTGCAAGTGATCTCTGCAATTCAGCACTTCAGTCACAGACAGAAGACCAATAGGAAACCATAAGCGAGAAGCTTCTAGCAAGTAGTAACATCTAAAATTTAAGGCCAAATACATTTTGTCCATGTAATCAATGATCTGTGAGTCAATATCCACATCAGTCATATCAAGATTACAGGATTTAAGCTGGTCATACATGGATTTAAAGTCAGCCGGTTCAGCAGGAACTGGCCAGATTTCTAGCCTTGTATGGCCACTGTGGTTAAACACACTTCTGTTCAACCATCCCATTGGAAAATTTCTGCCTAATCAGCACCTCAGGCTATAGATTGCAGCGCTGATCTCTATATTCTGACTGCGGGGAAGACTCTCTGTTGTGAGAATATGAAGACACTATGGGGAAGAATCCTGCATCCACCTTGAACATGCATGGATGGGGAAATCAGGTCAGTTTTTTTTAATTCAACCCCTTGCTTAAACAAAAAAAAAAATGGTCTCATCTATGACCAGCATTACCTCAATCTGCTAAAGTCAATGGTCAAAGAGGATTACAGCCAGAATCCTGCAAAAGAGAACTAAGCTTCCAGTCTCTTATCAGTGTGGTATGTACCTTGTTAAGATGTAGGATCCACTTCCCAAACAGACCACTTAGTGATACATTTCTGAATAAAGTATACAGCTCCAACAAGAGCTTGTTATCAGCGTGCTTCCAAACTTTATACAGAAATAACTAAAAAAAAAAGGGTGAGAAGGGAAGGTTTTGGATTTTATAGGACCCAAGAACAGACACTGTATTGGAAGAAGCTACAGGCTTATTTTGCAATTTCAGGGTGTGACATACCACACCAAGACCAGAAATGGTCTCTTAATTTTGGAGGAATGGCAGCAGGCTATGACTTCTCAGGGGAGAGCTCATCAGTCGGCGACTTAAGCGTTTCGATATGGTATTAAAGTTTCCACAGCTGAAGGGTCAGAAGCATCCAAGGCCACAAGCTGATCAAGTACTAAATCTGTAGGGGAAGGGTCAAAGATCAGCTGGGCAATTTATAACATTTAGTGGCTTAGTGATTGGCCCTTTTGTCTTGTCTTTGGTACAAATAGAGTTTGTATGTTTTCTGTATGCTTTCCAAACTCCAAAGACATTCTATTAGGTTAATTTTCTCCTGTCTATATGAGCCCTAGTATGTGTGTGTATTCATGTGAGGTAGGGTCCGTGGATTGTAAACTCCTTGAGGTCAGGGACTGAGGTGAATGCGTATGTAAAGAGCTGCACATATTGTCAGCGCTATACAAATACCTATAATAAATAATAAAAAAAGTTATGCATGATTGTAGTAAAAACTTCCTCTTAGTCCATTTGCCCATTCAGGTAAAAATGCCATGCTCCCTTCAGAGTAATGCAGGCCATAGATGGGTCGAAAATCGGCCGATTTTTCGGCCGAAAATAAAATCGGCCGATTTTCGGATCGTTAGTGGGCTATTTGTTCGGCCGTTTTTCAGGATTTTGGCCGTTTTTTTTTTTGGTAAAGTTGGAAAAAAATTGTCCGATTTTGCCGATCGGCCGATTTTCGCGGCAATTAGTGGGCAAATCGGGCGATTTTTTACCGATAAAAAATCTGCGCATGAGCAGTGACCTGCAAGAGGAAGACAAAAAGAAGAAGAGGAAGAGGATGAAGAAGAGGAAGAGGATGAAGAAGAGGATGAAGAGGAAGAAGAGGAAGAAGAAGAAGATGATGAAGAAGAAGAAGAAGAGGATGAGGATGAAGAAGAAGAGGATGAGGATGAGGAAGAAGATGATGAGGATGAAGGAGAAGAAGAAGAAGGAGAAGAAGAAGAGGATGAGGATGAAGAAGAAGAGGATGAGGATGAAGATGAAGGAGAAGAAGAAGAGGATGAGGATGAAGATGAAGGAGAAGAAGAAGAGGATGAGGATGAAGGAGAAGAGGATGAAGAAGGAGAAGAGGATGAAGAAGTAGAGGATGAGGAAGATTAGGAAGAAGAAAAAGAAGAAGAAGAAGAGGATGAGGATGAAGAAGAGGATGAGGATGAAGAAGAGGATGAGGATGAAGAAGAGGATGAGGATGAAGAAGAAGAAGAGGATGAGGATGAGTATGAAGAAGAGGATGAAGAAGAAGAGGATGAGGATGAAGAAGAAGAAGAGGATGAGGATGAAGAAGAAGAAGAGGATGAGGAAGATGAGGATGAGGAAGATGAGGATGAGGAAGAAGAAGAGGATGAAGAAGAAGGAGAAGAAGAGGATGAGGATGAAGAAGAAGAATAATAAGAAGAAGAGGGTGAGGATGAAGAAGAATAAGAAGAAGAGGATGAAGAAGAAGATGAGGATGAAGAAGAAGAAGAAAGAGAAGAAGAAGAAGAGGATGAGGATGAAGAAGAAGATGAGGATGAAGAAGAAGAGGATGATGATGAAGAAGAAGATGAGGATGAAGAAGAAGAAGGAGAAGAAGAAGAGGATGAGGGTGAAGAAGAAGAAGAGGATGAAGAAGAAGAAGGAGAAGAGGATGAAGAAGAAGGAGAAGAGGATGAAGAAAAAGAAGGAGGATGAGGATGAAGAAGAAGATGAAGAAAAAGAAGAAGAGGGTGAAGAAGAAGAAGAAGAGGATGAGGATGAAGAAGAAGATGAGGATGAAGAAGATGAAGAAGAAGGAGAAGAAGAAGAGGATGAGGATGAGGATGAAGAAGGAGAAGAGGATGAGGATGAAGAAGGAGAAGAGGATGAGGATGAAGAAGAGGATGAGGATGAAGAAGATGAGGAAGAAGAAGAAGAAAAAGAAGAGGGTGAAGAAGAGGATGAGGATGAAGAAGAAGAAGAAGAAGAAGAGGATGAGGATGAAGAAGAAGATGAAGAAGAAGAAGAGGGCGAAGAAGAAGAGGATGAGGATGAAGAAGAAGAGGATGAAGAAGATGAAGAAGGAGAAGAAGAAGAAGAGGATGAGGATGAAGATGAAGAGGATGAGGATGAAGAAGGAGAAGAGGATGATGAAGAAGAAGAGGATGAGGATGAAGAAGATGAGGAAGAAGAAGAAGAGGGTGAAGAAGAAGAAGAGGATGTGGATGATGAAGAAGAAGAAGAAGACGAGGATGTGGATGATGAAGAAGAAGAAGACGAGGATGAAGAAGAAGAGGATGAGGATGAAGAAGAAGAAGATGAGGATGAAGAAGAAGAGGATGAGGATGAAGAAGAAGAGGATGAGGATGAAGAAGAAGAGGATGAGGATGAAGAAGAAGAAGTAGTAGGATGAAAATAAGAGGAATTCCAGTCCAGCAAAAAGTGTCTCTGCAGAGAGCTCCGCTATTTCTTTGACAGTTCTCTGACAGTTCCTTGACATTTACAGCGGTTGCAACATTGTATCTATTTGTTTCCGAATAAAAACATCTGTATCCTAAATGGAAACAAATAGATACAATGTTGCAACCGCTATAAATGTCAAGGAACTGTCAGAGAACTGTCAGAAATAGCAGAGCTCTCTGCAGGGACACTTTTTGCCGTCTGTAGACGGGATGAAAATCGGACGATTTTTTTTACCATTGGTGGTAACGTCGGCCACTTGAACGACCGATTGTTCGTTTTTTTAAAAGAAAAATCGGCCGATTTTCGACCCATCTATGGCCTGCATAAGTAGTCAAATGTAAGCCCTGCTTAGGATAGAGCAAAGGGGGAGCTTGAAAAGGGTAGAATTAGGTTGCAGGGTGGACTTTAAGAGAGTATGTCAATTTGCCCTGAATGAGAAAAACAAAGTAGATGTGGATGCCATGGAACACAATAGTACATTAGTAACGCCAAATTAAAAGGTTCTAATTTCCCCATGTAAACGCTGCACATTAGGCACATTATAAAAACAAATAATTACAATGTCCTGTATACTTGAAACCAGACTTTCTATTCAAAAAAAAATTTAATTTCAGCCAATTATTTTAATCAAGCAGAATATACCACTTCATCAAGCGAAATGTTTCCTATATCTATAAAACCCTTAACAGCTTTGTTTACCCAAAACTTCATGATAATTCAAACATTTTAAAAATAATAATCTAGAGATTAAACTCCACAACCAGCACACTGTATTCACTTTTGCTGGTAAATTGAGTATCCTCTACATTCTCTTTGTCAATGACAAGCTAAAAATAGCCTTAAAAGTACCTGCAATACATTATCAAAGGGATCGTATTAACAATTTCATCTTCATTCCATGGAAAACCCCATTCTGCTCTGACCATGAAGACACAAACACAGGATGTGTTGCTGATAATCACTACTGATTAACCTTTATACTATCTGTTTCCAGATCCTAGTCACCACCAAGATATTAGTAAATGTCACACTGATCTCATTTCAAACTACACTTTATTTCTTGAAATTTGCAAGTTTCACCAATAATTTACAGATATTAATGCCTGCAAGAATACTCAGCAATAAACTGTCTGTAGCACACAGGATAGGGTAGTTTCATACAGTGTAGTTAGCAGAGTACATAAGATAGATATTGTGTGATCTCAGTGGCTTAGGTAAACAAAACCCTGTGTTATAGAATTTCTCCCATCTACCTAACATGGAAGATATTAAGTCCAGGTACAATCTGTTAGTGCCTTAAATTTCTTCTTTGAAAAATCCAAGTTTCGCTCGAGACATCTCTTTTCTCAGTTGCATGATCTCCCAGAACATCTGATCAACTGTGCAGAAAAAAGAAATAGAAAAAAAAAAGAGCATACACATACAGACTTTGTTTCAAGGTCATTTTGTTTTAAAGTCAATTCAAACAATGTGTAAAAGTAAAAAATATGATAAATTTGTTTTCAGAAAACTCCTTGTACATATTTTACAACTGAATACAGATGCACTTAAAATTCTGGATTGTAGCAATTTAGGTGCATGCCTTTACTAAGAAACTACTAACTGACAAATCACTACAGTGTTCACATGGGACAGAAAATTAATGCATTTACCAGTGATTACATATAGTTTTGCACACTGTCTCTAAAATATAAAGAAAACCAATGTTACTCATAGCATGCTGATGTACCCAAGATTGGGAGAGAAAAACAAATAAAATGAATAGCTACATAGCCAATGTAAATATTCCCTTTAGGTAGCAATCCTGCCTGAGGTGATGGCTGCTGTAGAATAAAAGCATACTATGAGATATAGCAAAAATGGAGCACTAATTTCCACCGCTTACAAGTTAAATCCTAAACGTATATAACTATAACTACTGAATCATAAAATAAATCATGTACCATGTACAAATATGTGTAGTGTTTCAAATATGTGCACAGAACTCAAACAATGAAAGCCCCATAAAATAATGAATGTTCTAAGAAAAATGTGATGGAAAAAGCCGACATCCATCAAGAGAGATCCTGTAAATAAGGGTATCCAAAGATAGATGTAAAGCTTCCACCAGATTGTAACAAAATGCAGGCTCACCAAAAGTGAAAGCCCCTCTAACTAAAGAGAAGTCAAACAAAGCATGAGTAGTAATGTTGCACAGGAATTGCCTCTTTTAGGGTCCACAGGAAGTCGGATTTGGCTCTGATCCACCCCAACCATATATAACTGTAATCTTGTTATTCAGCCATCAATCACCACAGCTCATAGAAAGATAAAAGCAAATGCCCCACATAGCATAAAACCACCCAGGAACTTTATTACAAGACTAAAATATACTCACATTTAAAATGAAGTAATGTCACTATACATAAAAACCACTCGCCGACCGGTAATACAGGCACTTCCGGGATGACTTCTGGTTACACAATGATGTCAACAGCAGGCTCCATTCTAAGCATTTCTAAGCGGACGTTGTCCAGATGGTTTTATGTCATGTGGGGCATTTTTTTTCCGCATCTTTCTATGGGCAGCACAGTGGCTAAATGATTAGCACTTCCACCCGGCAGTACTAGGGTCATTGGTTCGGATCCCAACCTGCCTGGAGTTTGCATGTTCTCCCTGTGCCTGCATGGGGTTCCTCCAGGTACTCCGGTTTTCTCCCACACTCCAAAAACATGCTGGTAGGTTAACTGGATCCTGTCTAAATTGGCCCTAGTATGTTAGTGAGACCCTCAGATTGTATGCCCCTTGAGGGCTAGGGATTGATGTGAATGTAATATATATATATATATATATATATATATATATATATATATATATATATATATATATATACATACATACAAACACACACACGCACAGACGTAAAGCCCTGCGTACATTGACAGCGCTATACAAGTACCTGAAATAAATAAATAAAATAAAAATAATAAATAATGAGCTGTGGTGACTGATGGCCGAGTAAGGAGATTCCAGTTATATATGATTGGAGTGGATCAGAGTCAAATTTTGCTTTCTGTGGACTCCTGAAAGAGGTTCCTGTGGAACATTACTACTCATGCTTTGTTTGGACTTTTCTTTAGTTAGAGGGGCATTCACATTTGGTAAGCCTGCATTTTGTTACAATCTGGTGGAAGCTTTACCTCTAACTTCGGATACACTTATTTGCAGGATTCCAGCTAGGCTTTTTATCTAGTCAGCCAGCCCATCACCCACAGCTCCCTAATTTAGGCCTCATGCACACAGGGCATTTTCTCAACTCTCCTAGAAGCCTTTCCGCTTTGCATTTTGGGGGGGGAAAAAAAAAAAAAAAAACACTTGACACTTTTAAAAGTGTGTTGCACATTTATTTATTCTTGCCAGTGAAATTATTTATCTCCTGCCACTAAACACCTCTAAAGGTTTATAGCTTAACATGTAGGGGAGTTTAGAATAGCGGTGCACTGCAATGAAAATTCTGGTGCCGATACCGAAAATTCAGAATGCATGTGGCCGAAAATCGAACCGAAATGTCTGCGTATGTGGGGAGGCTCCAATTTTTTTTTTAGCCTTTGATTTTATTGCTATCACATAGGGGTCCCCTATGTGATAACATATGAGTGACAGGTCCTCTTTGTAGGGGGCAGTGTGTGCAAGGCAGGAGAGGAGCAGTGTATACAGAGAGATGCCCTCATTTGCTGTCACTATGTGTCAGTGCCAGTTTTTAAATGCAATTGCTGGCTTTTTTTTTCTCTTCACTATAGCTCAGATTATGAGCAGTCACTTTCCCCAGAGTTAAAGGAAACTTTGTTTCTCTTAGTTCGGAAAAGAAACTAAAAAATAATTTGTTTCTTGTAGCTCAGGGAGAGTGACAGCTTTCTCGGAGCTACAGTGAAGAAAAAAAAGCCGATAATTACATTTAAAAACCGGCACTGACATATAGTGACAGCCAGTCACTGTATACACTGCTCCTCTTCTGCTTTTCTCTGCCACCCCAGCCCCCTCATATCTGCAGTACACACAGTCCCCTGTATCGGCTACATGCCGATAGGGCTATTTTTAGACGATATGTTTCAGTGGCCGAAACTGTGATATTGCATCCCTAGTTTGGAGGCAGGAACAAAAAAAAATAACTTACGCCAGATGCCCCAAGGAGCAGCTGAAAAAACGTCCAGTGTGCAGGAGGCCTTAAATAAAAAAAAAATATTCTGCAAACTGACTGAATCTGGGACAAATATACAGAGAAGGAAATAAGTATTTGATCCCCTGCTGTATTTGAAGGTTTGCCCACTCACAAAGAAATGATCAGTCTAAAAGTCAAATGGTAGGTGTATTGTAACAGAGACAGAATAGCAACAAAAAATTCAAAAGAAATGCATGTCTAACAAATTATGCTATGATTTGCATGTTCATGAGGGAAATAAGTATTTGATCTCCTATCATTCAGCAGGATTTCTGGCTACCAGGTGTCTTTCATACAGGTAACAAGCTGAGATTAGAAACAGTCTCTTAAAGGGAGTGCTGCTAATCTCATTTTGTTACCTGTATTAAAGACACCTGTCCACAGGAGCAATCAGATTCCAAACTCTCCACCATGGAAAAGACCAAAGAGCTGTCCAAGGATGTCAGGGACAAGATTGTAGACCTACACAAGGCTAGACTGGGCTACCAAACTATTGCCAAGCAGCTTGGTGAGAAAGTGACAAAAGTTGGTGCAATCATTCGCAAATGGAAGAAACACAAACCTGTCAGTCTCCCTAGGTCTGGTGCACTATGCAAGATCTCCCCTCGTGGAGTGTCAATGATCATGAGAACAGTGAGGAATCATCCCAGAACTACACGTGAGGATCTTGTCAATGATCTCCAGGCAGCTGGGACCACAGTCACCAAGAAAACAATTGGTAACACACTACGCCTACAAGGTTTGAAATCCTGCAGTGCCCGCAAGGTCTCTCTGAACAAGAAAGCACATGTCCAGGCCCCTCTGAAGTTTGCCACTGAACATCTGAATGATGCAGAGGAGGACTGGTTGAAAGTGTTGTGGTCAGATGAGACCAAAATTGAGCTCTTTGGCATCAACTAAACTCGCCATGTTTGGAGGAGGAGGAATGCTGCCTATGACCCCAAGAACACCATCCCAACTGTCAAACATGGTGGTGGAAACATCCTGCTTTGGGGGTGTTTTTCTGCTAAGGGGACAGGTCAACTGCTCCACATTAAAAGGTATGATGGAAGGGGCAATGTACTGTCAAATCTTGGGTGAGAACCTTCTTCCCTCAGCCAGGGCATTGAAAATGGGTCGTGGATGGGTGTTCCAGCATGACAATGACCAAAAACACACGGCCAAGGCAACAAAGGAGTGGCTCAAGAAGAAGCACATTAAGGTCCTGGAGTGGCCTAGCCAGTCTCCAGACCTTAATCCAATTGAAAATCTGTGGAGGGAGCTGAAAGTTCGAGTTGCCAAATGTCAGCCACCAAACCTTAATGACTTGGAGAGGATCTGCCAAGAGGAGTGGGCCAAAATCCCTCCTGAGATGTGTGCAAACCTGGTGGCCAACTACAGGGAACGTCTGACCTCTGTGATTGCCAACTAAGGATTTGCCACCAAGCACTAAGTCATGTTTTATGAAGGGGATCAAATACTTATTTCCCTCATGAAGATGCAAATCAGTGCATAATTTGTAAGACATGCATTTGTTTTGAACTTTTTGTTGCTATTCTGTCTCTCAGTGTTACAATACACCTACCATTCGATTTTTAGACTGATCATTTCTTTGTGAGTGGGCAAACATTCAAAATCAGCAGGGGATCAAATACTTTTTTCCTTCACTGTACCTCCCAATCTAGATACAGCCAGTAGTTTTCATTGGGCTTCTGTCACAATATTTATCTTGAAACGGCATGCTTCAGATAAGCTATATCCATTATATGGATAAGAAAAGCCTTGTGGAGATTTAAAACTCTACACTAACAAGGATGATTCCTCTTTACATTTCAAAACAAATATTTGAAAAGTAACATTATATCGGTCAGGAACCGGAGTACAGATAAGTCACTGACCCAACTACTGCCACACAAATATGCAAAACATTGTTCATATGTGGTAGCAAACAATAAGGCACATCCACTGATTTTTAATATGATCATCTGTAATTGTGATTTTTTTAAAGCTATACAGGCAACTTCTAGGGCCCTTACTACTCATTAGCTTCACAATTACACACTGCACTCACTAGCTAATGCTATATTTGGCATATGAGAGATAATGAATATAATGTGTGGCCTATTGCTCAATCAGGTGCTGCACTTGAGGCCATCAATAGCTAGTAAATTCACATATCTGCTTTAGGTAATGCTTCCTGGGAAATGTATGCAAATAACCTACGCCAAAAAAAGAAATTTATTCTACTAAATATCATTTTATGTGATATGTAAAGCAGCTTAGGATTGGCTGCACTGCAGAACAAAGTACTAGCAGGAATACTTGAATTAATGTTTCCTGGGAAATGTAACCAAAATGAGTAATGACTACTGGCATTGGCCAGTGATTTAGGGCTCATGTACACTAGTCTGCACACTAAAACAGTTGCAGGCTGGTGTCCATTGTGCAGGAGCAACGAAATATTTGCTTTAGTCAACTCTTAATTATTATTTTTTTTTCTACAAAAGATTTTATTGAAAAGGTAAGAACTTTACATACATGAATATGGGTTATATTCAAGCAGTAAAATGCTAGAAACAGCTAGCAGTTACAAGAACAGATCAAGAGTGTTAACATAAACATGAGTAAACTGGAGGGGTGTGACCCCTGTGGGAGGAAGGGGTAAGGGTAAGAGGAAAGTGTGAGCCTAGAAGGCAAAGGGAGGGGGTGTGGCTCATGTGAGAAAAAACGGAAAATCTTGCGAAGGGGGTGCAATGAAAAACGGGCTATTGAAGGCGGGGATCAGCGGAATAAGGTGTAGGAGAAGGGCAGAGGAAAAAGAGAGAGAAAGAACAAAAAAAGGGGGGGGGGGGATTTACTGAGCGAGGGAAGGGGGTCAGAGGGTGGTAACTCATGAGGTGAGGTAATTGAAGCATAGGCAGCTAAGTGTCTGACGCTGGGTAGGTTCTGCGGGTGCTGTAAGTGGTATAGCTGGGGAGAAATGAAGGGAATGCCACAGATGCAAGGCAATGCAGATGTTAGGAGGGAGGGGGGTTAGTTAGAAGGGTGAATTCTGCTGTTGTCTGGAAGTGTGACCAGCATGCCCATTTAGCTGCGAATCTGGCAGGGAAGTCGCGGGCTATATAGATTAGTTCCATTTCATCCAGTTTGTGGATGCGTTTAAGCCACTCTCTAATGGCCTGGGGCAACTCTTCATTTTTATGCAATAAGCCACAACCCAGCATTCTGCATAGATCAATGCAGATCAATTGATTTGGTGTGAACAAGCCCCTAAAAGTGATATTACACACCTGCTAAATAACAAGAGTATTACCCTGACATCCTTTCTCTTTTTGGTAAAGGTTATTTCCATAAATTGCTAGTTGCGCTCTTAACGTG
Source organism: Staurois parvus (assembly GCF_062004578.1). Classification (NCBI taxonomy): domain Eukaryota; kingdom Metazoa; phylum Chordata; class Amphibia; order Anura; family Ranidae; genus Staurois; species Staurois parvus. The sequence goes on from NW_028317943.1 coordinate 22,488,522, forward strand.
CTTTTAAGTAAACATAAAAATCTCTTGTATTAATTTGCCAAGTATTGTAAATGTTCCAAAAATATCGGAGATTACGCAGCTATCCATTTTCAAGGTAGGCAGCAATTACAACCTTATAACAGGTGGCATGTTCATACTTGCTAAAACTACCAAGTGATTTCTCACTCACCGTCCTGCTGCTTTACCAGTCCTTGATGAATGTACCGAATATACGTGAAGAAATTACATACAGAGGTAATCTAAAATAATCAAAATAAAAATTGAAATGAATGGGCAAGTGTTCCATACATGTATAACCAAAGAGAATCACATAATGCTCTTTACTCACCCTATATCTACAACATGGAGAAATATAGTAATAACTACTGGAGTCTCCGAGCTTAATCCTGTGCTTACAAGTCTTTGTTTGACCACTCAAAGCACATTTCCTAGGTAAAGTACATATAGAAAAATATAAATCAACTATAGTGAGTGAAGAAGGACACAAAGTAAAACTACATCATGTAAAGGCATACTGGCCCATAAAGTCCAATCTAACCCAAAGTTATTCCTTGTGGTCCAATATAACCAACAATCTAAATCAGGAAATAAATCCACTGTAAGGGTTTTGCTAACTCAGTCTTTGTGTGGGCTTAATTCAATTGAGCTACTAGACAGAGATGTTCTGGGTTACTAGTTCTATTCTGGGTTATCAGTTCATTAGGGAAAGCTTTAAGTGAAAGCCGATTAACCTAGAATATTTTTGAGGGGGGTTGTGGAAGAAATCCTAACAGGTGTGGGGAAATGCAAACACCACACAAAGAAAACTCTGATGGGAATAATTCCTGTACTCTGCAAGTGGTCAAGCATCTCTAAACTCTAAGCCCTTTTGAGTTAACTGGGATACAAATATTGCAACTGTTGAAGAGTTGAAGCTCTAAAGTCGGCCATAGATTGAGCGATTTTCTTTCATGCAAATCGCTTGATTAGATCAACTGTGTTGATGGGGGAATCCCTCTTGTGGAGCCATTGTGTTCGACCGATGGGGGCGGTAGGGGGAGCCGTCCCTGCTGGGAAAACACCGTGATTACTGCTAGCGGCTGTAATAGCCGTTAAAAATAATCACATGTAAAATCAGACAGGCTGGTTTTACCCAACTTGATCGATCAACTTGGGTACATTCAGCCTCCCCATACATCACGGGTGTCAAACTGGAAGCCCTCCAGCTGCTGCCAAACTACAAGTCCCACGAGGCATTGCAAGATTGACCGATACAAGCATGACTCCCAAAGGCAGAGGCAAGATGGGACTTGTAGTTTCGCAACAGCTGAAAGGTTGCCAGTTTGACACCCCTGCCATACATGGTTCGAAGCTCGGCCAGTCCCTGCTGAACCAGCCGAGATTCAAACATCTATAGCCGGCTTAACAGTACAGCTAACAGATTTCTACTGATATTCTTACACCACTGTTTTTTTTTTTTTCAGATCTAAAGCGTCCAAATTTTAACTGGTTTCAACAATTCTCAGATAATGTTCTCACCCTCAGTGTTTGTTTCTTCAATGTTCCTCTACAGAAAGTGTTCTCTTTAAATAACTAAGACTACTACACTAATGGTAGGAATCCAAAAGTCATAAAAAGTCCGTGAGTACAGTGCGGGAGAAGGCCTGACTGCTGGTTCGGTTATCCCCCCAGCCCCTACTACGCCCAACTCCCACAGCTGATGCCCACCCCTCATAACCTTCTCTAAACCTCATCACCACCTGGGAAACACTTCCACTGCTGACGTCCACCCCTCATCTCCTCAAGCCAAACCTCACCCCTCAATCTGGGACTGACACAATCTGGATATTGCAGCTTGACTACCCTTGGCCACAACTTATTGAACTGAACTCTACCTATCCTGATCCTAAGCACGAGAACTCTTACTGCAGGAAGTTACAACAATGAGATACGCCACTGCACGCCAGACTATCTGCAACCAAGCGCCCAGAGAAACTTTCCACCTCACTTGTCCGCCACTCCGTCTACCTTCCTAAAATGCCACCTGTACTCCTCCTCCTCATACTCCTCTCCTCCGTTCCCAAAATCTCTTCTCTTTATCCCTCTGCTCCTCCCAAACAACTATACATTGTGCCCTCACTGCTTCCATCTCCCCACTACGGCTCTCACCAACTCCTCCTGATACTCCACTCTCCTACTGAATCGAACGCCACCACTGGTAGACTCACACGCTCTTGTACATCCCGCTCCCATGCCACCTTTCTCACCCTTCTTCTTCTCCTAACCGCGGGGGACATCTCCCCGAACCCTGGTCCTCCATCACCTCGCTCATCCACAAGACACCGTCCTACTCCCACGAACTGCCACAACCCCCTCAACCTAATACCTGTCCCCCTGCTCCCCAAAACCACCCCTCCGTTTTCGTGTGCACTCCTGAACGCCCGGTTTGCAACAAAACTCACTGCCATCTACGACCTCTGTCTCCCGCTCCCTCAACCTCCTAGCGATACCGAAACGGTATGCTCCTGTCACTGCTGAGCACCTTCCAAGTCCTCCCAAACCTCCCCTCTCTATCCTTCTCCTTTGAGGCCCACTGCATCCGACTATTCTCTCCAATCCCTCTGAGGATTGCAGTAATCTATCGGCCTCCTGGACCCGTGTCCCGCTTCCTTGATGACTTCTCCACCTGGTTACCCTTCTTTCTCTCCTCCGAGCTACCCACCATCATCCTTGGAGACTTCAATATCTCTATCAACATCAATAACCCGGCTACATCTCAACTCACTTAACCTCTTCTTTTGCACTCGCACAGTGTATACAGTCCACCACCCACTCCGACGGGAACACCCTGGACCTTGTTTTCACTCATCTCTGAACCCCCCACAACCTCACTAACACCCCCTTTCCTATCTCTAACCACAACCTCATCACCTTCTCCATCTCCTCGTCCTCATACACCTACCCCTCCAAACGTCAAACTATCACCAGCCGAAACCTCCGTAACTTGAACTCTGCCCCCTTCCACTCTGCAGCTGACCAACTTTACGACAGTATCCTTCCCGTCCCGCCCTGACCTGGCCACTACTGTTTATAACAACTCGCTGTCAGCCGCTCTTGACTCCTTAGCACCCCTAACCAAACGAAGTATTAGACCCGGACCACTTCAACCCTGGCAGAATGACCATACCAAAAATCTCAAAGGACGCAGTCGTGCGCTGGAGCGACTATGGCGCAAAACCAGATCCCAACAAGCGTTCGCCCGATATAAATCTGCCTTCCTCACCTACACATCCTCCCTCCACGCTGCCAAGCAAGCCTACTTTGTAACCGTCATCAATACCCTCTCCTCCAGTCCTCGCCGGCTCTTCTCTACTTTTAACTCTCTATTCTCTCTGCCCCCACCTCCACCCAGTACCTCACTCACCGCCCACGAGATTGCTAACCACTTCCAAAGCAAGATCGACGCAATTCGCAGGGACATCGCCACTGCTCAGGCTTCCACCCCACCTAGCATCCCTCACACGAAAACCCCCTCAACACTCCTCTCATTTGACCTCACCACTGTCCAGACCTCCACCCCACCTAACATTCCTCATACTAAAACCCCCTCAACACTCCACTCCTTCGACCTTGCTACCATTGAAGAGGTCACTAAGGTCTTCTCTGAAGCTCGCCTTACCACCTGCCCCCTTGACTCTAACCCCACACAACTCCTACGATCACCCTCCTCCTCCATCCTACGCTCCCTCACTCACATCTTTAATCTCTCCCTCTCTACTGGCGCATTCCCCTCCCCTCTGAAGCACGTGCACATCACTCCCATACTTAAAAAACCCTCCCTGGATCCCACCGACCTAAACAACCTTAGACCCATCTCACTGCAGCCATTTACATCCAAACTCCTTGAGCGCTTAGTCTATAATCGCCTGAGTTCCCACCGCACCGACAACAACCTCCTTGATCCCCTATAGTCTGGCTTCCGTCCCCTACACTCCACCGAAACCGCCCTACTCAAACTCACCAACGACCTGCTAACCGCCAAAGATAATGGCCACTACTCAGTGCTCCTACTCCTCGACCTCTCCACTGCTTTCGACATGGTTGACCACCCCCTCCTCCTCAAAAAACTATACTCTCTTGGCCTCAGAGACTCCGCTCTCTCCTGGCTCTCTTCCTATCTATCACAGCACTCCTTCAGTGTTACTTATAACGCTGCCACCTCCCCCTCACTCCCCCTCTCTGTTGGGGTCCCTCAAGGTTCTGTCCTCGGGCCCCTTCTGTTCTCCATCTACACCTCCTCCCTTGGCCAACTGATACACTCCCACAGCTTCAACTACCATCTCTATGCCGATGACACGCAAATCTCTCTACCCCTCACCTCACCCCACCCCGCAAGCCAGAGTACTAGGCATCATTCTAGACTCCAATCTGTCTTTCCAGCCCCAGGTCCAAACACTGACAAATTCATGTAGACTCCATCTCTGCAACATCTCCAAAATACGTCCATTCCTAACCCCAGAGACTACCAAGCAACTCATTCACTCCCTTATTATATCACAACTTGACTACTGTAACTCACTCCTCACCGGCCTACATCATCACAGGCTATCCCCGCTCCAGTCTATCTTGAATTCTGCGGCCAGACTCATCCACCTTACTAACCGCTCCGTATCCGCCACCCCCCTCTGCAATTCCCTCCACTGGCTTCCGATTGCCCAACGCATAAAATTCAAATTACTAACATTGACGTACAAAGCTGTTCATAACACTGCCCCAAACTACATCACCGACGTGATATCCATATACCACCCAAAACGTACTCTCCGCTCCTCACAAGACCTCTTACTCTCTAGTTCCCTGGTCTCCTCCTCCCATGCCCGTCTCCAGGAATTCTCCAGAGCTTCCCCCATCCTCTGGAACGCACTGCCCCAATCCATCAGACTGTCACCTACCCTCCTCACCTTTAAGCGCACCCTGAAAACCCATCTCTTCAGGGAAGCCTACCCCGCCCTCACCTAATTGCCGATCTCCTCCACTCTTCCTACCACTCCATCCCCCACAGCTATTTACTCCTGTACCACTAACCCCTCCCTCCTAGATTGTAAGCTCCAAGGAGCAGGGCCCCTTGTGTATTGCACTGTATTGTTTCTGTACTGTCTCGTGTACTGTCTCCCATTGTAATGTACAGCGCTGAGCAAACTGTTGGCGCTGTATAAATACTGTATAATAATAATAAATGGCATTCAAACTATGAGACAGGGTGACAAAAGATAGACAATATTACTTATACCTTCTGAACTCCTGAACTATTTTCACAATGTTTATTATGACTGTGTGATGAGGGTAACAAGATCTCAGAGTGTGATACCTGCTGCTTACATGATCCTGTGTCTCTTAATCCCATGTGATATAGTGTGTTATCTACATACTTAATAACATTATTTTATCTACATTTATTTTACATGTTTTTTTCACTGCAGCAATATATAGCCTGTTCCAGGAATAAGCCCCGTTGGTTACACTTGATTATGACTGTCAGTGATTTTTATGGTTGCTTAGTAGTTTTCTAACAAGCAAAAAAATATCTAAATTTTTGCTAGAAAAATCCAAAGTCTTTTGCAAATAGTCATTTACAAGACAAACTGAATCCTCAATTTTAAACTTGCTATAGATGCAGTTATTGTTGGTTGATATGACATGTTGCTGAAAGATCACAGCAAGGAATACAGACTGATTTAATTGTTTGCACACACAGGTTATATGATCAGTAACCTCTCTACCTATTATCACAACTGATGTCTGGACTGACCGAATAGCAAAAACCAAGTAGTATACACTTATTGCAGACTTTAAAAGAATTACAATACGACAGGTGCTGCAATTTTTTTTTACCAAGGTTCTAATACTGATCATTTGCCAAAGAATAAAATTCACACTCACTTTGGTCCTCCACATTCAACAGCTGAGGCTTTCACAAATCTTACAGGCTGCAGCCCTGCAGGTTCAATGCTCAAGGTGTTGTTTTCAACAGCTTCTAGGACAGATGCAGCCAGCTAGGAATTAAATATACAGTTATGCTTTCTTTTTATTGGCTTTTAAATAAAACTTTTTACATTTTGTACTAAACAGAGATAACAAAAATACAAAAAAAAGTTCCAAGATCATGCACCATTTGGTTACAGAATTAGAGCAGTATTGAACCCGAAACCAAAAATTTAATTTATTGCAGCTTACCAATCATTAGATGTGGTGGCTGCATCAGTTTTCTTTTCACTGGCCTTTTCCCCTCTGTTTTCACCTGGTGATCTGGCCAGTAACACACCTCCTGTAACAGTGAGACACCACTCTGGTGGAATGAGGACAAGAGGCACAGCAGCATTTTCAGTCTGGGGGGGAGGGGAGTGTTAAATGTATTACACTTTATAATAAGTTACAGCAAACAGTTTTATCCTTTTAGGATAAAGGTTTTACAAGAATAAATAAAAGATGATCATTTTAACCACCTGTGCCAGTGTTAAATGGTCTGTCTCATCTCTGCAAACCCATCTATTCAGCTGGAGCGTTTCAGCTTTTATAAAACAGATCTGCTGGCCAGACCACCAGATGAAAGTAGAGGCAAGTCTAAAAAAGAAAAGTTAATACAGCCATCACATCACACCAAGAATTGGTAAGCTGCAATATAATAAATATTTCCTTCTGGGTTTAACACTGTTTTAATATAGTTGGAGGAGACCTGAACCAAAGTTTTCTGGTGCCTAGGCCTTCTCCAGAGGTCACTAGAGATTTATTCAGCATTGGAAATTAGTTTTCAAAATGGTATGAGACAAATGGATCCTCTCCCCATCTCCCAGATTAGCAACTACAATAATCTTTTTAGCTGTCTGTAAAGAGGACATTCTTCCCTCTCACCACTAATGTAAAGGAGTATACTTTCCATTGGTCTCCAATTAACTGTATTCTACCCAATGACTGTCAATACAAAGGAGCATTTTTCTACTGATTATCAATGTAAAACAACACTACAATTTGAAATTATTTCTGACCACTATTGTCAACTGCTTAATTTAAGGATTTTTACCAGAAATAATTCTGTCATATAGAATTTAACCATTGGCAGCAATGTTCAGATGATGATCATACTTTGAATATCAATGGTTTAAACAACATGATGGAATAATTTCCAACTTGAATTGCACAGAGTAGAGACCTTGCATTGTGTGTTGCCGTCTTTGTAGTGTTTGGTGTGATGCTGGGTGTCTAGGGATATACACAGAATTGGTTTTGTCAGATTAGAGGTTACCAGCTGTTAAGAAGTTGTTAAAGCTTTAAACAAATGCCATAGAATTTGGGCAAATAGGCTTTAGGTGTCCGGTTTGGTACTGGTACTGAACTGGTTAGAAAATGAAAGCTGTTATAGGCTTTGGGATGTTAGAGTAAAAATATATCTTTTGTGGATAGTTGTATAGGATAAATTCAAATGTGTATTGTTTTAAATATGTAAATGCTGGGTCTGGTGTTGTATATTTCCACCTTTTTCAATGTGGTTGGGTTTTGTAATGAGGCTTTTTGTTGCATATGTGTTTAACGAAAAAAAAAAAAAACAACTTTTCAGTAAATAAAATATAGAATGAAAAATATATAGACAAATCGTGAAAGAAACAAGGCTTTCTTTCTTGAAATCAATAATATAGTAAGACCGTTATTTACCTCATTTTTTGGAAATGTTAAACAGGGAGATATATCCTCTTGATAAATTCTTTTTAAAAACGTGCATGTTCTGTCCATCAAAGGCTCTTCTTTCCATACTTTGAATTCATTGTAAAGCGTTAAATCAAGCTACAATATGAAACACAAAAATTGTAATACCATTAGAAAGGTACAAATCCTTCTATTATAAACATCTCAAATGTATCCTCTATTCAAAAAATTCCCAACAATATGCATAATCACAGTCTTCTATAAAATATTTAAAGACTGCTATTTAAACAGGATCTAGCTAACAATACTGTCAAATATAAAAAATGCACAATTAGAAATCATTCCACATAAATATTTACACAAATGCATGTACATGTGTAGCAGATAAAAAGCATGCACGAAGCGGACACCAGTAACAGTATTAAAAGTTTAAAATAATGCTAATGCCAGAGTTGTAAACAACAGCTTAGGACTAAAACTTATTTAACCAATTAGGCATTGACACATGGAAGAAAATATTAGGGTTTTTTTTTTCAAAATTATCAGTCTTTTTTGTTAATAGTACAAAAACTAAACAAAAGTAGAGGTGATCAAATACCACTGAAAAAAAAGCTCTATTTGTGGGAAAAAAATGACAAATTTCATTTATGTACAGCGTTGCATGACCACGCAATTGTCAGTTCAAGTAACACAGCACCGTATCGCAAACAATAGCCTGGTCAGGAAGGGGGTAAATGCTCTGGAGGGCAAGTGGTTAACTAGAAGGCTAATCAAGGTATACAGACACAAAGCATCATTCTTAAAATAGACTAGTAACATAGCCAAAATCAGGCTGGACACTTTACTCAAGTAAGACCAATTAGCAGAGTTAACAGAAAAACACTCAGAATTTCTAACAGCTCAGGATAACAAGACAGAATGCTGAAAAGCTGAAGCGCTAGTTTTACAAGAAACTTTACTGCCATCTTCTATTGCGGAACCCAGCTATCACTGTCCAAAGTACTTGATCCAGACTGCTGTGTTGCTTGTCTATATTTGGTAATTTTCATAGCTTGGATATGTGAAATTTTGACATGTTTTAAGACCATGTGCTGTTTTAGAATCTAAGGCTTCTCCTATTGATATGCAAATGAACCAGTCGAACTGGTTTATGAGCTCAGCAGAGGAAGTCAGGCAATAGGAAGTTAGGAGAGGACTTTTGAACAGGCATGTGGTTTCGACAAAAAGCGTTGTTGGGGGCGAAGCATTGTTGGGGACTCTGGGGACGAAGCGTTGTTTTTGAAAAGGAAGAGTTGTTCTGGACTTTGGAAGAGGCAAGAGTTGTTCTGAGAGACAAAGGAGGACACACTTTTCTTGAAGACAGATGAGAAAGCAGTTGGACTTTGAAGGAACCATGAAAAAGATTACATCAATGGAAGTCAAAGTTAAGTAACTGTTGTAGTGTATGTCCATTACATTACATAGATAGTCAGCTTGTGCATGCTGTAAGCATATTGTGCTACGATTTGAGTATCCTGGAGTTGTTTGTGCATACTTTTTTCTGTTTAGTAAAGAATATATTAATACACTACAGAGGTCTAAGTTTCCTTGGCTTTTATCACAAAAACCTTTTAAAGACAGAGCAAAAAGGGGGTGCGCATGCGGCCGGCACACATGTCCTGGTGGATTGCTGGTGAACCCCCTACAGCACATTCAGAGCCCATTGATGGGCACCGAACCCCGAAGGGACCCCATCTCACCTCCAGAGCGGACCGGGTGACCTGTTTCTCGATCACAGGCCTCGGCCTGCTCACTAGGCCGTGACTCTCAAGCCTCTTCTTTATAGGATAATGAGATGGCAACTATATTTCTCAGCCGAAGCAGTGGTATGGAACCTGACCTTGATAGTCCTGAGAATTCTCCAATACTTCCTCCAGCTCCACCACAGTATTCGGGGGGATGCGACCCTTATTGCTCGTGTTGCTGACCTGTTACAACGAGAATTGGATAAAGCTACTACTAAATTGGCGGCAGATCTGAAACAAGATTTTCAAGAATTGGGCCAACGTCTTGATAGTATTGAATCTAAAGTTGAGGCAACAGTCCATAATGTGTCCTAAAACTCCAATATGATTACCGAATTGCAGGATTGACTGGATGAAGCTTACTCTAAAATTGATGATCTAGGGAACCGGGCCAGACAATACAATTTCCGTATTCGGGGGCTCCCGGAATCAGTCAAAGAGCTTACTAGCCTTGTTCAATCCCTCATGTGATCCGCGATGCCTGAAATTGATGATCTTCATACAGAGATTGATCGTATTCATAGGGCATCCCTAGATCGGGAGGGCCTCCTAGGGATGTTATTGTCAAACCACATTTTTTCCCAGTCAAGGAAGTGGTCATGAAATATGGTAGAGAACATCCGGAGATGGAACTTGCGGGACATAAAATAGAAATCTTTGCGGATGTTTCTCCGACCACCATCCAGAAACTGAGATCCCTCAAGCCATTACTTTCCCACTTGGTACGGCGGGATATCCGCTATAGGTGGGCCTACCCTTTCCGGCTTCAGTTTACCTACAATGGAAAACCTTATATGTTCTCTACATTTTAAGAAGGTGAAGAACTCCTGCTTCAAATTGGTATCATTTCCCATAGTCCTTCATCTCATTCTCCGTTGGGAGCTAATTCTCGTCCTCCACCACTTTCACCATTGTGGTCTGCTTCAACTTCCAGGAAGACGAAATTGCATCGAAAGACTACTTGAGGTTTTTCTTTTCAACTTCAGGGCTTCGTAATGTTTCTTATTTTTATGTGGTGGCTTCTCAGTGGTTCCCTTGGGATCATTAGCTGCCACTGTTAGGCTGTTTCAAGAAAAAAATGTTATATGTCTGTTTGTCCCACTGTGATTTTTATTCGTGCTGATATTTGTTCTTGTAAAGGTTCTGGTTATATTAATGTTTACATTATGCTGGTTTTATTTTTTGTGCCGGGGGGTGTCTATGGGCCCTCCCAGACTTGGAAGACCCTCCCCTGAGATAGTTCTCTGGGTAGACCTCTTCCCTTGCAGGGCTTTAGTTCTGAAAATCCTGGTTTATTCTTCTGTTTTGTTGTGTTCTAATGTGTAATACCAGACATTGCTTGACACGAGGGTTTGAATACTCCACGTGTCTTCTCTTTTTTTTTCTATTTTTTCTTTCCTTTTTCTATCTGAGGGTCAGCTGTCCTTGCTATTGGTTAATCCTGATTTCTCTTGTGCTCTGAGAGTGGATAGCTCTCACGGACTATAGTTCGCCAGTTATTGATAATGTCTCCCCAACGGTCTGACAGAGGGGTTATCCGATTGCTCTTTCATAATGTCCAGGGGTTAGGCTCTTCGTAACCCTTCAGGAGACACATTTTCCCCCTTCTTTTACCCCACGATATGTCCACAAAGATTATCCTCTGTTATTTTTCTAATGCCACGGAGAAGAAACGGGGGTGGGGAGTGGCCCCTTGTTTATCCCGCTGTTTGTCGTTTACTGAATCTAAAATTATTAAGGATTGGGAGGGACGCTATCTTCTGGTGCAAGGTCACTTGGGAAAAAACTTGCTTACTTTTTCGGTATGCTATGCTCCAAATATCAATCAGGTGGAGTTCTTTCATTATTTGCCTTCAGAGTTTGAGAGTGATGTTATTTTGGCTGGTGACTCTAACCTAGCATTAGATCAGCTGCTGGAAAGATCCCGTACCGTCATGCTTAAATCCCCTTCTAGACAGAGCCGTAAGTTTGCTCAGCTCTTATATCGCTATGATCTTGTTGATGCTTGGAGAGAAGCTAATCCAACTTCCCAAGACTACTCCCATTTTTCTAGAGCTCATAACTGTTACTCCCGCATCGATCATATATTCGTCCATACAAGCACACTTTCCAGATTGATTACAGTAAAAATTGTCTCTACACCTTGGTCCGACCATGACCCGTTTCTTTTAACGCTTTCGTCTTGGACACATGGGAGGACTGCTCCTCATTGGCGCCTTAATGAATCTCTCTTAGGTAACGCTTCTTTATGTCTAGATATTTCCACACATCTGAAATTTTACTTTGAGATGAATAAGGCGGATGAGACGACTCCGGCTATTAATTGGGCAGCTCATAAGGCCTTGGTCAGGGGTTTTCTTATTCAACTGTCTTCGCGACTTAAAAAGGCTCAAAACTAATTGATTCTGACTATATCTAAAGTGTATATTGATCTTGTTGCCCAACATGAAAAGACACCTGATCCTGCTCTATTGGTTAAATTTGACCAGGCCCAATTGGAACTTCATTTGTGCCTTACTACTACGGCGGATAAACAGTTATGTTGGGCTAATCACAAATTTTTCACTTGAAGGGACAGACCAGGTACATTATTAGCACGCAAGCTATCTCCTAAACATTCTCATGTGGCTCTTCCTGAAATTAGACTGACCACCGGTGCTCTCTCTTAAGATCCCAGTAAGATCCTCCAAGCGGTTCATTCCTTTTAAACTGATCTTTACTGTTCAACTTGAAGGGACATCTCCTTATCTGTAAACAGTTTCCAGAGTTCTGTGACTCTTCCTTCTCTTCAGGAGGCCCATAGAGAATTAATGGATCAGCATATCACTTGTGAGGAGATTCAGAACGCCTTAAAAACCTTAGCTCCACATAAATCCCGAGGACCGGACGGCCTTCCTCATGCTTATTATAAAGCTTTCCCTGACCTTCTGATTCCACATATGGCCCATTATTTTAATTATTTACGAGACGGGGGAGTGGTCCCTTCTGACGAAAATAAAGCGTTCATTAGTGTCATTCCTAAGCACAATAAAGATACTACGGCTGTCTCTAATTATCGTCCTATCTCCTTCATTAATTGCGATCTTAAGATTCTCACTAAAGTTTTGGCTTTATGCCTTAATAAATGTTTAGCTCATTATATTTAATATGATCAATCAGGATTTATTAGCGGTCGTCAAACACTTGATGAAATTTGCCAAACTTTGGCACTACTGTCAGCTGTACAATCTAATTGGGACAATTCCTTGTCGATGGAAGTCCTGCTGTTGTCTTTAGATCTCCATAAAGCTTTCTGTCTTGGAACTATTTATTTCAGATGTTAGGTGCATTTGCGTTCGGCTCCTCCTTTTTGACTCTATTGCGAGCTCTATATTGTAATCCCTCAGACCAGGTCTCTATTTGTGGGTATAAATCGGCTCCTCTGCCTATTGGGAGAGGTACTAGACAGGGTTGCCCCCTTTCCCCTTTACTTTTTGCATTAGCAATGGAACCACTTGCTATAGCTATTCATTTTGACCCTGCTATCTCTGGTATCTACTGTGGCCAACGAGATCAGAAATGTGCCTTATTTGCTGATGATGTCCTTATGTATGTGTCTGCTCCTCGAATGTCTTTACCTAGTCTGCTCAATTTACTTCACCGATTTTCTATGGCCTCGGGTCTTACTCTGAATTCCACTAAAACAATTGCTTTAAATATTTCTTTACCCACATCGGAGGTTCAATATCTTCGGGACAACTTCGATTTTCAGTGGGCCCCTTGCTCTCTCCCCTATCTGGGGATCCATCCTACAAGCTATATTTCAACGCTATATAGTGCTAACTATCCCCTTTTTTTAAAGGACTCAAGACCGATTTACATAATTGGGCAGATCTTCCTTTATCCTGATTAGGTATAATCAATTCTATTAAAATGAAGTTTCTGCCAAGACTACTATATTATTTTCGGACATTACCGATTGCGGTCCCCAGACGGGAAATCTTACACTTACAATCTGCTGTCTTTGGATTTATAAGGGGAGGCAAACGTCCTCGGGTCAATAATTCGACTTTATTTTCTCAGAAAAAGCATGGCGGTTTGGGGCTTCCTAATCTTATGACTTATTTTCATGCGGCTCAGATAGCGCAGCTCTCCTACACTACAGCTAGGGGCTATGTACCTCAATGGGTTGGCAATGAGGCCCTATCTTGTTGGCCATATGCTATTGGCTCCCTTATGTGGCTTCCCAGTCGGTTGCGTCCTCCCATCCTCTGCCCTACGTTATCATATTCTTTAACGATCTGGGATAGATGGCGGGCCCGCAAGCCTTTATTTTCCCTACATACCCCTCTGGCCCCAGTCTTTTGTAATCCTGACTTCACACCTGGTTTAACACCATCTGTGCTTCAATGGTGGATCATTAAGGGCTTTTTGTGTATCGGGGATTATTTGGAAGGACTTTGTCCATATTCTTTCCAATATTTTAAGGCAAAATGTCACCGGCCTTTTAGCGAACTGTTTCGCTATAATCAAATCATGTCTTATCACTAAGAAAGCTTAAATTACTGAGACGGAACCCTGTACGCTCACCCCTCTCGAGGTCTCCTGTGGGGCTACGGGGGCGGTGAAAGGTCATCTAATATATATATGCTTCCCTTGTTGATCCAAATATTATGCTGTCTTATATGGTGCACTGGGAAAGGGATTTAAATATTTCTCTGGAGTTAGACACTTGGTGGAATACGGATAATGCTAAAATCTAAAATCTCGATTAACACAACAATCATTGAATCTAACTACAAAATGCTTCTTCGGTGATATTTGGTCCCTACACATCTTGCTAAAATGTACCCTTCTGTGTCACCCATCTGTTTTCGACATTGTGGACAGGAGGGTACTATGCTCCACATATGGTGGAAATGCCTTGTGGTGAATAGGTTTTGGATCCGTTTATTTAATTTCCTTTACTCTGTAACAGGTGTTAATATTCGTAGATCCCCTGAAATAGCTCTATTTAATTTATTGCAAACTGATATTCCCAAGAAATCGATTAAATGGATTCTTTTTATCCTGTTGGCGACGTTACGAAAGCCAAAACATAGGAAACGGTCAGCAATATCGCTGGACTTAGTCAAACAGAAACTTAATTGGATTATGATTAATGATAAACTTACTAGTATACTTAATAACAATACTTCTAAATTTGAGAGCACTTGGGACCCATGGATTCGGTATATTTCTGTTATTTAACAGACTCTTGGCTGGCCCTCTCTCATTTCTTTTCAGGGTTTCTTTACTTTTCTTCCTCAGTTCTTTCCTCACTTTTCGTTCTCTCTACTTTTGTCTACAATTTTACTGATTTTATTTGTACCACTCTGTTTAAGGTGCAATTTGCTCATAATCAATCAAAATCTGAATGTGTTACCAGTGTATTCCTCTCTGAACACTGAACAAGCATGAGAGCCAAGCTGCTAAAACTTTCAGAGAGCACAACCAGAAACAACTGCCTGCATGCATCTCAGATGACAAATAAGATAAGAATATTGTAAGACACACTGGCCTTTGTTGTGCTAATAGGTAACACAAACGAAACCTAAAAGGTTTCAGTATTGTTCCTAAAACCAGGGATAAAAGAAGCAATTTTTCTTTGGACCCTGTAAAGTTCAGGATGTAATTTCAGCATAGCCAAGAATTTGTTCTCTGGACCACATCTGCACACCACCTTGGCAACTGTCCCAATATTTACGGCAGCCAGTACGCAATGATGCCAACATACAACATTAATAGGGGTCTGAGTGTGACTTCTGCAATGAAGAGAATGCCAGGAATGATCACCAATAATCTCTAATAAGTCATTACTCCACAAGTTCTTTACAACACTTATAAATATAGTAGCATTACGTAGTGTCATACATAGGAAGAAGTGCAAAAAGTCTAAGCTAGTCAAGGAACCACATAAAATACTATGTTAAAAGACAATCCTGTACTACCATAAGAAGACCATAATTCTATTAATTAAGATTTGCAAAAAGCAACAATATGACCTAATATAGTTTCAACCTGATCAAAAAAAACAGCAGATGCAAAAACCCTTCACATCACTAGCCTGAAACCTGGAACAGTGCTTGTTTACACTTCTGTCCTAAAGACATACAACAGAATGTACAGTGTGTTGCAAATGTGTGTACACTTGTTGGCAAGGGGTTAAAAGGAACTACAGGCAATGCAGGAAAAAAGTGTCAGCAATTACCACAAGAACTTTACTTGCTAGTAAAATATGTTGCCTGGATTACAGTCCAGGACACAAAGGCAAAAATAAAGGGCTAAAGGGACATATCCCTATATAATGCCTGACAAACCCAGCTAGCCTCCATTTTTTTAGCAAGCAATAGGGAAATCATATACTCTATTGCCAAAATCATTGGGACACACCTCCAAAATCATTGGATTCAGGTGTTCCAATCACCTCCATGGCCACAGGTGAATAAAATCAAGCACCTAGACATGCAGACTGCTTCTACAAATATTTGTGAAAAACTGCGTCTCTTTCAGGAGCTCAGTGAATTCAAGCATGGTATGGTGATAGGTTGCCACTTGTGCAACAAGTCCATCCGTGAAATTTCCTTGCTACTAAATATTCCACGGTCAACTGTTAGTGGTATTATAACAAAGTGGTACAACAGAAACTCAGCCACAAAGTGGTAGGCCACATAAAATGACAGAGCGGGGTCAGCGCATGCTGAAGTGAACAATGTGCAGAAGTCACCAGTGGTGAAAAGCATGAGCAGTGGAGACGTGTTCTCTGGAGTGACCAATCACGCTTCTCTGCCTGGCAATCCAATCAACGTGTTTGGGTTTGGTGGTTGCCAGGAGAACAGTACTTGCCTGACTGCATTGTGCCAAGTGTAAAGTTAGGTGGAGGGGGATTATGGTGTGGGGTTGTTTTTCAGGGGTTGGGCTTTACCCCTTAGTTCAGTGACATTTTGTACAATTTCATACTCCCAACTTGTGGGAACAGTTTGGGGATAGCCCCTTCCTGTTCCAACATGACTGCGCACCAGTGCACAAAGCAACGTCCATAAAGATATGGATGAGGGAGTTTGGGGTGGAGGAATTTGACTGGCCTGCACAGATTCCTGACTTCAACCTGATCGAAAACCTTTGGGATGAATTAGAGCGGAGACTACGAGCCAGGCCTTCTCGTTCTATATCAGTGCCTGACCTCACAAAAGCGCTTCTGGAAGAATGGTCAAACATTCCCATAGACACTCCTAAACCTTGTGGACAGCCTTCCCAGAAGAGTTGAAACTGTTATAGCTGCAAAGGGTGGGCCAACACAATACTGAGCCTTATGGACTAAGACTGGGATGCCATTAAAGTTCATGTGCATGTAACGGCAGCTGTCCAAATACTTTTGGCAATATAGTGTATGAACAGAGGGGAGGTTCCTGTGATGTACTGTAGGATTTTAATGGTTGGTCAAAAATCCTTTTTTCCTGATCATACAGTACAGGACACGGGTTTCTTTAAATCAATCATCCATTCTGACTGGGATACTTAAAAGCATTACAACTGGGGGGGTTGGACAACATAATAAACAATGCCAACAGACCCATGACAAAAAACGTCAACCACTGCACAGACTCAGAGCAGCTTTTAGGGACCTTACAACCAAAATTGGCATCATAAGAAGCTAAGTAGTATGTGTTTTAACAGGGAATGCAGAAACCCTATTCTTTAGATTATACAGGCAATATTAGTCTGATCCACCCACTAATGGTGCAGCAAGAGGCAGGACACTGTTGTGAGAACCTTCAGGAAGCACAAAACGTGAATCTTATTTCCTAGCAGCAGCAATAGCTGAGAGGTAAACCCTTACCACATCCAGCATGCCCAGATAGTGAAGATAAATTTCTCTAGGAAGCTTTGGAGTAGGACATAAGGAAAGCCAGACAATATATTGATTAAAAAGGCACTCCAGTCTCCTCCCAAAAAATTAAAAGTCAGCAGTGACAAATACTGTCGCTGCTGAGGTTTAATATAAGAACACTAACCTGTCCAGGGATCCAGTGATGACCTCACCCGAGCCCATTCTTCAATTGGCACATTATGCTTTTGTCTTGCAGGGCAAAACATTTTTTTTTTTAGTAGTCCTTGTGCAACATTACAAAGGCTCCTTACAAGATAAGGCTGCTTACAGTCAGGTCAGAGGAGGAATTATCCTTGGAAGTAGAGCTTCTGAAGAGCTGAGAACACCAGATTAAGATCCCAAGTGGATACAGGGGAGCAAACAGAGGTAGAGATGGGATTTACTCCTTACAGACCCTAACTAAAGAGTAAGAGGCCAATCGTCTCTAAAACAGAATGGCCAAGGCCGAGATATGTCCATTAATAGTACTCAAGGACAATTTTTTGTGGTCCAAACCAGAGTGGAAGAAGAACACAGGATACATCCCAGAAAGGTGTAGATCAGGTTAAACTCATCCCACCAAGTCACCAGAACATTCACTACCAAGGTCCATGGGTCTCTGGAACTGGCAACAAACCTATCTAATTTGTTGATGAATCTGAAAGCCAGGAAGATCCACATCTGTGTCCCAGCCCAAGGCAAAGGGTTTGAAAGACCTCTAGAGGGAAATCATTTTCCTCTGGATACAGATGATGACGACAACTAAGAAAATTTGCCTTAAAACTTTCCACCCCTGGGATGTGGGCTGTGACATTGTCTGACTGGATTTATGTTGCATGTCCTCGCAACAGAGGAGTCCAGCGGTAAGGGACAGCATAAAGTGGCAATAAATACCTGTTTGTTATTTAGACCTACAGGTGAGCCTATAATAAGGCTTACCTGTAGGTACAGTAAATATCTCCTAAATGTGTGCCATATAGGAAATATTTGCTTTAGTGGCAGCTGGTGACGTTACCGATGTATACTAGCACATTATTCTAGCAAATTTCTTTTGGGTACGGTGTTTCTATGTGACAGAAAAATTCTAGACAAAGGAAGTGTCCGCATCAGATCTAGGAACTCCAATCTTTGAGATGGGTCCTGCGATGATTTCTGGAGGATGATCTAACTGAAGCTCTGCAGAGCCTGTACCATCTATTGGATGGTGGCTGACAGGTACAAAAGGGACTGGTTCTTTAACAGGAGATCGTTCAGGTAACCCACAATGTGAATTCCTTGAGCATGAAACAGAGTCAAAACCAGGGCAAGCGCCTTGGTGAAAACCTAGGGCACCATGGAAAGAGAAGAGAAAAGTGACAAATGGGCAATGCTTATTGCCCACTGAAATACACAGTGTTGATGAGGCAGAAAACTGGGAATGTGTTGATAGGCATCCCGCACATCTGTTGAGGCCAGAAAATCACCTAGATGGAGGGAGGCAATAGCCTACCTGGTATTTTTCAAGCAAAACTTCTGCAGATATAGGAACAGTTAGAAAGTTAACAACAGGCTGAACTCCTCCATTCAATTTGGGAAATGTATAGAGGTTCCAGTGGAAACTTTGAAATCGTTCTACGGTTGATAGAGGAAATAACCCCTTGATCCAAATGATGTTTAACAACAGCAAGCAGATCTACCTGTAATGACAGGGGAAAGGGACAAGTTGGAGAGTGTGAAGTGGGGAGGAATCAGAGTGCAAAACCCCAGTTTGTAGCCCCTGGAAACAATCTGAACACAAGTGTCTGAGATTTTAAGACGTGGTGGTGCCTCCTCACTGTGAAGAGATCTTGGTTGATTTGAAAAAACATGCCTTCTTACAAAAGTACATTCCTGTCCTACACTTAGTGTAGAGAGACAAAAAGAAGCTTTCTTAACCTGAGCACTAGGATGGAACCAGGGTTGTGGGCCATTAGCTTAATACAGACAAAAATGGTTTAACAGACTGCCTTAGACACAACTGCAGGGTTAACCATGTGAAAAATAGCTTTCAGAGCAGCCGCCAAGCTTACTAATTTTGAACACAGGATTATCCTCCATGGGAGCCATGAAGGTCTTTTTAAAATAAAAGAAAAGGATGCATTCAGCACAAGAATTGCCCATTCCCTAAGAAAAACTTTCCTGAACAGGATACTGCTGGGCAAAGCATTTGGAAGCAGCAAAAATCTTTTCAACCAGCATGTGAACCAGGAAGAGCTTAGCTAGTATAGGCAATTTTTGAGACATTAACAAATGCATACAGCTTTAAACAGCATATTGCCGAGTTAAGGAAATATATGTAGCAGGAACATCATCTTAATCTAATTCCTTAGAAAGGTGAGGAGTCCGCTCTCAGGGGTTGTCTAGATCAGCAAGACTGGCGGATCACGACTCCAGCATTGTCTAAATGTTCGAAAAAAGTTATTATTTTAGAAAATGCCTACAAGGTCCTTTACAGATGGTGTTATACGCCTGCCCAACTGGCTTGTTTTACCCCCTCATATTCTCTGACTTGCTTTCGGGGTTGTCAACAAATAGGCACCATGACTCATATTTGGTGGACTTGCCCCAAGGTGTGCAGACTGTGGATTAGGGTCTATGCCCTTCTCCGCACTGAGTTACACACAGATATTAAGCGCAACCTATACAAGGCGCTATTATTTAAACCATTAGTAGGCCTACTCCGTCCTGAGCGGCAGCTGGCATCGCATCTATTTATGGATACTAAATTAACGATCGCGAGAGCTTGGAAAACCCCTCTTCTTAGCTTCGAGGCCGTTAAGAACTGGATGAATTTTATAATGGTTGATGAGAAGCTAACGGCCAAGCTGTTAGACGCCCACCCAAAGTTTTTGCAGATCTGGTGCGCCTGGATTGATGTGGCTCAACTGTCTAGATTTGACCAGACCCTCCTGGCGATATAAGACTCTCCTGGAGCGATCCCCTGGAGCCCTTTCTTTGTCTTTACTATCCTTGTTTACCCCTTCTTTGCTTTTTTTCTTCTTTTTTTTCTCTCGTTCTCGGTTTTTATTAGTCTTCATGCTATTTGCGCGGATTGTAATACTCCTAGAGAATCGTACCTGCAATGTTTTATATACCTGTCAGACTTTCTCGAGAGTCCTTGGTGTAGAGTACCGATGTGAGTCCAGCGACGCCCCGTGCTCAGCTTTTCCTACCCTCTGTATGCGATTTTGGCGATTATCTTTGGCCTTCGCCTACTAGCTCATTGGCCGTTACTTGTTTGCTGTTAACGCAATTTATAAGGTTTCATTCCATCCTTTTATGTATCGTGTTTATGTACTCAGTTTCTCTCCCTGTCAATGCTTCAGTGCATTTGTTATGTCGCTCATCAGAAGAATTGTATACCTTATTCTTCTGTGTCAGTGATCTTGCTTTTGACTGTTTCTTTGTTGGTGTGTTGTCTATAATAAAATCCATTGTAAAAGAGTAAAAGAAAGGTGAGGAATCTTTTTGAGCCGATTCAGCCTCTTCCTGCACTGTGTCTGATTCAAGGTCAAAGTCAAAGAGATTCTTGAGTGGAGGTCGAAGGAGCACAGCCATGACCTCTGTTGTCTAAGACAACCATAAGGCCAGAAATTCTGCCCATGAACTCTGACAATGGGGCAGAAAATTCATCTAGAAATAAAGTGTGAGGAAGGTGGGGCAAAAGGCCCAGCTGACTGACCTGAGTAAAGAAGGGAGTAAGAATGGAGGCAACTATCAGAGGAAAGGATACTGGGCCCTGATCTGATGTACTACATTCTCCAATAGAGCTAGAAGCGGAGACCAAGCTACAGAGCCCACCTGAGCCCTTATCTTGCGCTTATAGAAGGATTCTGATATTCAACCAAGATTCAAAATACTTGTTTTGTGTGTAAATGGAAAAAGAAACGCCTCTACCTTTTCTAAAAGACTTAATTAGTCTTCTTATATGACCAGAGAGTGAGATTAATGACATTCAGGAAAATGTCTAGCTACATTAGTGCCTTTTCTCTAAGTGTGATCTTGTAAATGATCTAACTTCCTCTGGTTCTACCCACATACTGAATGGTAAAACTATTGTAGGTCATCACATACAGTAAATATTGTATACTGGAATTGATATAAAGAACGATTTAGTACTTGAGATCTAACAACTGTTCCCTTCAATATACGCACATATATTTACAAAGCAGAATGTGACAATTGCCAAGCATTCACAGAAGGTGAATCAATCACTGTAAGTTAAAGTACATGCACCAGGAAGACACATCTGTAATGAATTTGTGGTGAATGTCACATTCACGGCTTTCTAAATGTACCCCATATTATTCAACTAAATCCTCTTACTTGTATTGCCCTCAAAGTAACAAAAGGAAAGCGAACTACCCAAGGGGGCTCTTTTTGCAGTCAATAACACCAACTTAAGAATCTTAGAATAAATCGTATCCTCAAAGAACTGCTAAATATTTGTGTACAATATTCTCAACGGTATCACAGTCCCAAAATTTGTTAGAACTAGTTTACTTTGTCTCTACATACAGAAGATCTGAAGTGGCATTGATGTCTTCTTGCTAGTTGTAATAAAAGATTTATTCTGCAGCATTACTAGCGTGTGCTTTCCCAAATGCTACCCTTCTTTTAACTAGCCAAAGAGCGTCCACTGCATTTAAATAGTACATGTTATAGAGACCAGTACATAAACCACCCAGGATCATTCTGATAAAACGAGTACATACCAAACTGAGGAGCGAATAGCAGAAATATTTATCAGCGAGTCATTTTTTTGTATGTGCTAGATAAAGACAAGTGCAGGCAAGCGGCATTTAAAGAAACAGAAGACTGTCCTGAATTGGAATAACTATAAATTACTATTTTAATTACCTCTTTAGATTTTTTCACTATTGGCTGCATTACAGTGAGGTCCATAGTGCTGCCACCCATAGCACTGCTAGTACTTTTGTTTCGGGCATGGCCTTTTTTGAACGGAGCCTTCCCTCCAGGCTGTAGTTCTTTTGTGGGGGAAGTTGGGGATGTGGAGAGAAGAGCCTTTAAAGCTGCAACTTCTGCCTGTAGTGCATCAATCTATAAACCATTTCAAACAGGACAAAACATGAAAAAAAGAATGATTACAGTTTTCCAAATCTGTAAATATGTATGATACAGATGAAGCAAACGCATTTAAATGAAATAATAAACAAACATACGGTTGTTTATACAAAAAACCTAAAAGACAACAAGAAATTTTAACTAAAAGGTAGAACAGAAGAAACATGTCTAAAACTACAAACATATACTATTATTTAACCAACAATAAAAAGACCATGAATGTACTCCATACTGTTACTAAATCAAATATACTTCAGCGAAAACTTTCAGTATTCTAATCACTTTTCACATGAAACAGCTTCTTCAGAGAGAAAAAACAAAAACACAACACACCTTATGTTGTCCCAGACAATATAGATAGATAGATAGACACACACACACCACTAAAAAAAGTTAAAGGAACACTTTGAAAAAATCATGCTGGATATCTATGCAGATATACACTGGGTGATGTGTTAGGAACATATGGATGCCCCATGGTTTTATGGAAATGAAAATGATCAACAGACAGAGGACTTCAATTCAAGACACCCCAAAAATCAAAGTGAAAAAATAATGCTACAGGCTAGTCCATTTTGCTGAAATTTCATTGCAGGAACTCAAAATGGTGCTCAGTAGTTTGTATGGCCCCCATGTGCTTGTATGCATGCCTGATAACGTGGTGTTCTATTGATTTAGGTCAGGCGAGCGTGGGGTCCTTTCAATGGTATCAATGCCTTCATCCTCCAGGAACTGCCTGCATACTCTCGCCACATGAGGTCAGGCATTGTCGTGGAAGAGGAGGGACCCAGGACCCACTGCACCAGCATAGGGTCTGACAATGGGTCTAAGGATTTCATACCGATAACTAATGGCAGTCAGAGTGCCATTGTCTAGCCCAAGGGTCTCCACAGTTTCTAAACAAAGGGCCAGTTTAGTGTCCTTAAGACTTCGAGGGGGCCAGACTGTGGCCAGTGAAAGTAGAAAACGCCCTGGCTTCAACGGCCCATCATTGGCATTAGTAGGAGGAATATTGCCCCATTGTTGGGACCAGGGGAAGGAATAGTGCCCTATTGTTGGTGTCAATGGGTAGAATAGTGCCCTGCCATCGGTGTCATTGGCAGGAATAGTATTCCATTGTTGGGGTCATTGGTAAGAATAGTGCCTTATTGTTGGTATCAGTGACACCGGGCCGCAGTTTGGAGACCACTGGTCTAGCCTGTAGACGTCTGTGTGTCCTTCCGTTGATATGCATCCCCAGACCAATCACTGACCCACCACCAAATCGGTCATGCTGAACGATGTTACAGGCAGCATAATGTTCTCCATGGCTTCTCCAGACCCTTTCCCGTCTGTCACATGTGCTCAAGGTAAACCTGCTCTCATCTGTGAAAAGCACAGCGCCAGTGGCGGACCTGCCAATTCTGGTGTTCAAAGGCAAATGCCAATCCAGCTCTATGGTGCCGGGCAGTGAGCACAGGATGCACTAGAGGACGTTGGGCCCTCAGGCCACCCTCATGAAGTCTGTTTCTGATTGGTCAGGGACATTCACACCAGTGGCCTGCTGGAGATCAATTTTAAGGGCTCTGGCAGTGCTCATCCTGTTCCTCCTTGCACAAAGGAGCAGATACCGGTCCTGCTGATGGGTCAAGGACCTTCTACGGCCCTGTCCAGCTCTCCAAGAGTAACTGCCTGTCTCCTGGACTCTCCTCCATGCTCTTGAGACAGTGCTGGGAGACACCGCAAATCTGGAAATGGCAAATATTGATGTGCCATCCTGGAGGAATTGGATGGCCTGTGCAACCTCTGTAAGATCCAGGTATCGCCTCATGCTACCAGTAGTGACACTTACCCTAGCCAAATGCAAAACTAGTGAAAAACAGTCAGAACAGATGAGTAGGGAAAAAAAATGTCAGTGGCCTCCACCTGTAAAACCATTCCTATTTTGGGGTTGTCTCATTGTTGCCCATCTAGTGCACCTGTTAATTTCACTAACACCAAAGCCGCTGAAACAGATTAACAACCCCCTCTACATATATATACACACACACAGTATAATATATATATATATATATATATATATATATATATATATATATATATATATATATATATATATATATATATATATATATATATACACATATATATATATACACATATATATATATATATATATATATATATATATATATACATATATATATATATATACATATACATATACATACATACATATACACACACACACACATATATATATACACACACACAAACAAACACATACACAGTGAAGGAAATAAGTATCCTCTCCATGTCATTAAGGTTTGATGGCTGACGTTTGGCGACTCGAACTTTCACCTCCCTCCACAGATTTTCAGATTAAGGTCTGGAGACCACTCCATGACCTTAATGTGCTTCTTCTTGAGCCACTCCTTTGTTGCCTTGGCCGTGTGTTTTGGGTCATTGTCATGCTAGAGCACCCATCCACGACCCATTTTCAATGCCCTGGCTGAGGGAAGAAGGTTCTCACCCAAGATTTGATGGTACATTGTTTCCACCACCATGTTTGACAGTTGGGATGATGTTCTTGGGGTCATAGGCAACATTCCTCCTCCTCCAAACACGGTGAGTTGAGTTGATGCCAAAGAGCTCGATTTTGGTCTCATCTGACCACAACACTTTTAACCAGTCCTCCTCTGCATCATTCAGATGTTCAGTGGCAAACTTCAGATGGGCCTGGAGATGTGCTTTCTTGAGCAGACGGACCTTGCGGGCACTGCAGGATTTCAATCCTTGTCGGCGTAGTGTGTTACCAATTGTTTTCTTGCTGACTGTGGTCCCAGCTGCCTGGAGATCATTGACAAGATCCTGGGATGATTCCTCACTGTTCTCATGATCATTGACACTCCACGAGGTGAGATCTTGCATGGTGCACCAGACCTAGGGAGACTGACAGTTGTTTTGCGTTTCTTCCATTTGCGAATGATTGCACCAACTGTTGTCACCTTCTCACCAAGCTGCTTGGTGGTACTTTGGTAGCCCAGTCCAGCCTTGTGTAGGTCTACAATCTTGTCCCTGACATCCTTGGACAGCTCTTTGCCATGGTGGAAAGTTTGGAATCTGATTGTTTGATAGCTCCTGTGGACGAAAATGAGATTAGCAGCACTCCCTTTAAGAGACTTCTTCTAATCTCAGCTTGATATCTGTATGAAAGACACCTGGTAGCCAGAAATCCTGTTGAATGATACGGGATCAAATACTTATTTCCCTCATGAACAAGCAAATCAGTACATAATTTGTTAGACATGCATTTCTTTTGAATTTTTTGTTGCTATTATGTCTCTCAGTGTTACAATACACCTAGAAAGAAGAAAAGAGCAACCGAATGCATGTGCTCCTGCGCTGGACAGTGGACTCCACAATGTCAATATCCCTACATGAGTAAGAAAGGAATGCAAGCCTTGCTGCCCTCAACGGACCAGGGAAATCCAAAGAGAACTGTATATAGGAAACAAAAAGAGGGTGCAGAGGCCTAGTGCATGATCTCTAAAAATGAGATTTATTTATAAATAGTAAAATACTTACAAGAGAATAAAATCAAATGGAAAGCATGTCACAAAGCATGCAATGTGGTCCAAGCTCTGAGGAAGAGGTACAACCTCGAAACGTGTCAGCCACCAGCTATCTAGAGGTCTACAGTCCCCCATCAGACCACCTTCAGGGGTTTTTGGGCCACCTTGCATCCTTTGTGACATGCTTTCCATCTGATTTTATTCTCTTGTGAGTATTTTACTATTTATAAATAAATCTCATTTTTAAAGGTCTCCTGCGTCCTGTCCACAGTCTCTGACCATCTCCTGTCCACAATCTCTGACTCCAGAGATGGAGCTCTAAAGGAAGAGGTGGAGCCTAAAGAGGAAGGGGTGGGGTTTACAGATGAAGGGGTGGGAGATATTTAGATGGCGGGGGGGGTGGCGTCAAATGCATCACAAAAGACTGGAGTCCAAAAGGGGGGACTGCCAGTAATTCTCTAAAATCAAGTAGAGACAAGGATAGCCTTTATTGTTATGAAGCAGGAAAGCAACAGGAAATTATGAAATGTTACTGCATACCTTCCCATGTGCTTCCTTAAGCTGTTTCTCTGCTGTGGCTTGTTTAACATTTGCTTCTCGTACCATTTTATGTGCTTCCTAGGATTACAAAAGCAGCTGTTTACATATAACTTAAAGCAGAGCTCCATTTTCCATCAAGTTTTACCATCCCATCAATTCAAGATCTATTAATAAATTAGGAGGTAAGGGAAAACTGCTATGGATGACACAGCATTAGTGAAATCACTTTTATTGCAGTCTTGGGGATCAGTTTCAATAACAGTTGATAACCAATGATACCACAAAGCTCCTAATTCACTCCCTGGTTATCTCTCACCTCGACTACTGCAACTCCCTCCTCATCGGCTTACCTTTACATAGGCTATCCCCCCTCCAGTCCATCTTGAATGCTGCTGCCAGGTTCATCCACCTTACCAACAGTTCAGTGTCTGCTACTCCTCTCTGCCAATCCCTCCACTGGCTTCCACTCACCCAAAGAATAAAATTCAAAATATTAACAACTTACAAAGCCCTTCCTCAACTCTGCCCCCAGCTACATCACCAACCTGGTCTCAAAATATCAACCAAACCACTCTCTTCGATCCTCCCAAGACCTCCTGCTCTCTAGTTTCCGTGTCACCTCCTCCCATGCTTGCCTCCAGGACTTCTCTCGAGCTTCTCCCATCCTATGGAACTACCTACCCCAATCTGTCTGAGGATCCCTGAAAACCTCTCTCTTTAAAGAAGAATATCGTGCTTCTAACGAGTAAACTGCCTTTTATTTCCTCCATCAGCTCATCCCCCACAGCTATTACCTTTTGTGTCACTCAACCCTTCCTCCTAGACTGTAAGCTCTAATGAGCAGGGCCCTCTGTTTTCTCTTCTACCAAAAATGTATTGTAGCTGTAATGTCCACCTTCATTTTGTAAAGCGCTGTGCAAACTGTTGGCGCTATATAAATCCTGTATAATAAGAATAGTAATCATGCAATATCTGTGTCTTTTTGGGAATATCATATGCGATAATAGAAGAGTCAATTCATCAGAGTAAACAAAGTATTTATCGTAAATTTGGTAAATATGTGAGGTAAATATCACAAAAAAATTTATTAACTGCTTCTCATCCTACGCACATCCTCTGGAACAAGCAGTGATACCAGGATCATGGCTGCAGCTAAGCTGACAATGGCCTTTCCTGCAGAAGTGATCTGAGAGGCTCTATAGCCACATGATGTGGTTTGATCAGATGCTTTTGAGAGCAGGAGACATCTGGCGTCTAATAGACGCCACATCTCCCAGTAGAGTACCTATCACTGACCATGCTATCACAAAGGATGCTGTTTATCTCTTAATAAAGTTGATCCCCAAAAAAACATTGATACCTCAAATGTGTGGTGTGATCACCATTTACATATGTGTGCGGGACCTACATTTTTTTTTTTATACTTTTGTCATTTTAATTAACCACTTTAAGACCAGGCCTGACACTGCTCAAATATATGTAAAAAGCAGCATTCCCCCAACCTCAAAATACCCCCAAACATTATATATATAATTTAAGCAATTTAATTTTTTCTGTTACGTGGTAGTTGCGCAGTGATTTTTCAACCGCAATTTTTTTGGAAAAAATACACTTTAATGAATTTTAGTGCACACAAACTAAAAATATAAAAGATGATGTCACAGTGAGTAAAAAGATACCAAATATGGCGACAAACTACGGTATCTAAAAATCTCCTTATAGGCAACACTTTAAAAGCCTTCACAGGTTACCAGTTTAGTGTTAAACAGGTCTGGCACTAGAAATATTGCTCTCGCTCTGACATTCATGGCAACACCTCACATGAGTGGTGCGATCACCGTTTACATGAACCTTCATTATTTTTTTATTATTATCATTTCGTTTAAATACCTTTATTTTTATCAACTTTGTTATCCCAGGGGATGAACAACATCCCTTGTGATAGCACAAACAGTGACAGGTACTCTTTACTGAGAGATTTGGGGCCTATTAGATCCCAGATCTCTCCTCTGCACTTAAAAGCATCTGATCAAACTAAGATCGGTTTGATCAGATGCTTTACGACCCAGTAATGGATAGTAAACAAAAAACCGAAACCAGATCCTCATCACCTCCAGTTTCATACACCATAGAATTGATGGAGGGATGGAAGTTCCTCCATTTCTATGGTGTGCCAACCTGACCAACCATTTCAGTTTCAGGCTCCCCGGTGGAATGGGAGAGCCCGAGGAGACGGCGGGAGGGGACCACCTTCGAACACCTGTATAAGTGATCGAGCAGCTGTAGAGTCGCTCATATCACTTTAGCATTACAGATCATTGCTGGCTGCCATAATCCTGGTAGAACCATGAAAATCAGAGGACGTACAGGTATGTCCATTTGCGGGCTCCTATCATTCTCTGCAAGGATATGGATAGGACAAACTCCCTTGCATTCACTCCTTTGCATTCTTTTTTGCACTTTGTATATCTTATTTGATAAAGCACTTACTTCAAACAGACTAGCTGTAAGCTCTTCAAGCTCCTGGCCAAGTTGGTCCCGCACTTTAGAAAGTCTTTCACATTCTTCATCTTTTAGTTTCAGCTCCTTCAAAATGATAAAATAACCAGAGAAGTTACAAGTTATGCTGGAGTGAATGATTTCATTCAATATTCAGAGACCCAAATACACCACTTTTTGTCATAGGGTAGCTCACACAAGGACCCTCATAAATTTAAAGTTGGCCAAAAGAAATATTTTAGCCAACACTTATAAGATTGCCATTACATATAGTTAGTTTTACAAAAGGAAACTTTGGCAAACATAATAGTTATCATTTGCTTAACACTGTGCACTTTATTACTCTCTGGGCTTTAGCAAGCTCCTCCTTTAGGCGTTCATATCCTTTTTCTCTGACTTCTAGAACAGATGGACTCCGCAGGTGGGATAGGCTGTCTGTACTCCAGTTAAGCACATCATCTGACCCGTCCACTACATCCGTCAGTGTTGCTCCCTGCAAAAACTCTCTCTCTGCACGGTTGCTGTCCTTCCTCCGACTGTGTTTGGGTGAACATGCCTGACATCCAGAGGTAGAACATGACGAAGTATCCGATAAGTTGGTGCTGTAAATAGGATCACACAATAGATGCATATTAACTCACTGGTTTGCTTATTTAAAACACTACTATCTAATTTATTTACTTAAAGCGGAGTTCCCCCTAAAAAAAAAAAAAGTCAGCAGCTACAAAAACTGTAGCTGCTGACCTTTAAAATACAGCCACTTACCTGTTCCTCGGTCCAGCGGTGTCCTCAACACCGCTGGTTTCACCGGCCGTCATCTCTCCCTGGCACCGGCATCTTCAGTGTGGGCACCCGGCTGTGACAGCTTGCGGTTTCACAGCCAGGTGCCCACTGGCTATGCGCGAGAAGCGTTGCGCTTTGTGAATGGCCCTGTAGTCTTCCGGGACCCTGTCCCACAAGACTACGGGGAGAGAGGGGGGAAGACAACTTGGGAAATGGGAGCGGGTACCTGTCAAATTTGGGTACCCGCTCCCCAAAGGTGCCAATCCTTAATGGGGAGCAAGGTACAAAGACTTAAAGTGGAACTTCCACTTTTGGATGGAGCTCCACTTTAAAGTCCTACGTAATGTTAAAAAATACACGGCCAGTTCAGTTATAAGATATTCTGGTATGTTTTTGCTAGAATATAGATGCATATAACAAGAAAAATGTAAAAATGAAGAGAAAATAACCAATTTTTCTGTGCTCACTTAGGCCCCATTCATACTCAAGTGTCTTGTAGCGCAAAGCTCGAATCTCCAAAATGCTCAGAGAAAAAAAAAAAAAAAAAATCAGTATTACTCTATGGAGATGGTTCACATCTCCACTCCATATCGCCTGCAGCAGAACACCTTGAAGCTCAAAAAAGTTTTGTAGCTACTTTTGTAGCTCTATTCAAGCAAATTGTTTTCATTTCCATAGAAATGCAAGAAAGCACGCAAATTGTACATTTTCATGTGCTTTCATGCGACCAAGAGCGTTTTTTCCTGGCATGGCAAAACATAGCAACAATTGATGTCACAAATGAAATTTTTCTATTTCAGCCAATATAAAAACGCTAGAACTCAAAAAGCCCAAAAACTCCAGAACAAATTGCTCGTAAACGTTTGCAAATGCGCAACAAAACGCGCCAAAAAATGCACAAAAAAGCTACACTCAGATGTGAATGGAGCCTTCGTAAAATTAAAAGAAGGTATCATAACATACATGTAGTCTAGCGGAGTGACTTTCTGCACACCAGGTTTAAATATGGGTAAATTTCTAACTCATATCAAAAGCTGGCTTCACATCTATACATTGCACTAACCCGCAGTAAAGTGTATGAAATTGCTGAAATCCACAGCACAAACGGAAAAATGTAAAGGAGCTTTTAATGATTTGGTTAACTAGAGGTTACCTTCTCCCTGTAGCATCCCGACAATTTAAGTGCCTTGGTGAAGAATACACAGGCTGTGTGGGTAGGTCAGAAGCGTTCAATGTGTTTGGCTGTGAAGGGTTTGAAGGGACATTTAAATGTCTATAGATAACATTAGGTGAGGTAGTTGGTTCCTGAGGCTTTACATTAACACCACCGACGTCTGGAGTTGTGGGTGATGCGAGATTCACTTCATGAAATCCTTCCAAAGGGTCACTAGCCATAGTATACACATCATCCACACACCTGAAATAAAAAAAACAGCTAAAAATTGAGGTTCATATTCAGGGTTTAAAAATAAATAATTTAAAAAAAAAAGGAAACACGCAACAAGAGATATACAGTGCATTCAGAAAGTATTCACTTCACTTTTTTCAATTTTGCAGCCTGATACTACAGTTAATTTCTATTCTCATCTACTCTACACTCAATACTCCATGACAACGTGAAAATAGAATTTTAGAAATGTCTGGGAATTTATTCAAAATAAATAAAAAAAATTTAAATAGCATATTGGACAAATTATTCAGACTCTTTGCAACACTTCATTTTTTTTTTTTTTATCTCAGATGCCTGCTGGTTCTCTTGATCATTGAGGAGATGTTTCCACTTCTTGTCTGGAGTCTACCTGTAGTAAATTAAATTGAATCGATTGGACATGATTTGGAAAGGCACACACCTCTCTATAAAAGGCCTCACAGCCGAAAATGCATACTGTATCAGAGCAATAGCCATGAGGTTAAAAAGGAACTGCCTGCAGAGTTCAGAGACAGGATTATTGCAAGGCACAGATCTGGGGAAGGCAACAAAAAAATTATAAAAACATTATTTTGCACTAAAGGCTCCCAAGAGCAGAGTGGCCTCCATATTTCTCAAAGAAGTTTGGCACAACCAGGACTCTTACAAGAGCTGGTCGCCTGGCTAAACCAAACAAAGGGCTTTACTAAGAGAAGAACCTGATGGTCACTCAATGGAGCTCAAGATATCTTGTGTGGAGATGGGAAAAAGTTCCAGGAGGACAACCATCACTGCAGCCCTCCACTGACCTGGGCTTAATGGCAGAGTGGCTAAACAGAAGCCTGTCCTCAGTGCAAAATACATGAAAGCTGGCTTGGAGTTTGCAAAAGCTTTCTTGCAAGTTAGCCACTGGTAACTGTGCTGGGACAATGTGCTTGGCACAGCTCTGTTTATCTTTAGGTACGGATAAATGCCCACCATCCGAGAGGCCACATATATGCGTATGGACAGCAGGAAGGAGTGTATAGTGTAATGGAGGGTTCTAATCCGTCAGTTTTTTTTATTGCCATCTGTGTCCCATTGGGGAGATTTTCCTTCACTTCCTATCCAATAACCACTAGCAGATTTTTCATCTTTTACTTTTCTGGGGACAACCCAACATTTGCATAGTTCATAGGCACACAGAGTGTGGCTTGCCCCCAACCCCTGCTCTGTCCTCATTGGCTGTAATTGACAGCAGTGGGAGCCAATGAAGGTAGAGAGCCACTGCTTTTGTGCACAGGGTAGGACTGAGATTGGGCTCAGATAAGTATAATGAATAGGGAGGGGGCTACACTCCGAAGGTTTTATTTTTACCTTAATGCCTAAGTGTTTCTTTACTTGTCAGGTTGCTTTAACTGACATTCGATCAGAAGATGCTTATCCCTTTGAGCAGTAGATGGAAGAAACATAGTAGATACAGCATTAACACTTACTTTGTGTCTCTGACTGAACAGTGTCTATTAACACTGCGTAAGGCCCCTTTCAGACGGGGCAGACCCGTCAACGGATCCGTGTGCTCAGCGGGGGATCTCTCCGCTGATCCCCACTGAGCAAACGGATGACAGGTTTGTGTCCGTTCTGCTGCTGCCGAACGGACGAAGACACAGACCGCTGTTTTCTATGGGGTGGTCGGATGGAAACAGACCACCTGTCATCCAATCTGATGGACGAATGGGGAACGGATCCCCATTCATCTGTTTTTAGCAGACAAAATGTCAGCGGACACATGTCCGCTGACACCCAACACTCCATAGAGAGCTATAGATGGTCTGATTGGTTCCACCCGAAAAACTGACAGGCGGACCCCGTCAGTGTGAATGGGGCCTTGGACAGTCTGTTTTTTGATAGTAGCAGCTATTATAGGGGAAAGCAGCAAAAAGGCAGTAGGAGAAAAGGTACATTCCTATGTAACGCGATGAAGTTATTTAGAATGTGTGTAGTACGTTCAGTGTCCATAACTAATTTAAGGACTCATTCACACATTGTGACTGTGGGCTTTCCAGATAAACTACAGTCACCACACAGGTACATAGACAATTGCTTTCTATGTGCCCTGTTCACACTACAACACTATATTTTTCTGCATTGCAGATCACTCCATACACGTTGCATTTTTTGCAGCATACTGGATGGCACTGCATGTCATTGTACTGCAGCACAATGCACTGTCCTGCTGTACAAAGAAATGAAACAAGTGTAAAAACAAAACAAAAAAAAAAGAAAAAGTGAACAGTGCAATGTGCCGCCCCCTGCCATACCTCACAAAGGCACTAGCCTGCGCGGTAAAACACTATATTTTACTGTACAGGCTAGCGTGAAAGGAGCCTTACTGTACAAAGGCCAAGACAGAAATAGCATGGGATTAAATGACAGCTGCAGACTTGTTCCAGCCATGATCATTTGAAAATCAGATAAAAATATTTGGAATATGTTTTCCAAAAGTGCAAGGCCAGGGAGTTATTTCAAATATTTAATACCTACTGCATTCTAGCATGTTAAAGCAGACCTATACTAAGATTAGACAGTTAAATAATGTGCAGTGTTTCAAGTATCCCAACACCTTACTGTTCTATTACGTCTATGCACCACAGGACATGACCATGGTCAAGAAACAGGCCACATCATGTGAGCTAGAGCGCCTCAGAATCACTTTGTTTCAAACTTTACTGTTTCAGGATATCTAAAAACATGTTTCTACGAGGCACACTGCATAATGTTATTTAATGTCCACTTTCATTTTGTGTGTAGAACCAGTTTAATAATTCTGCACTCACAGAGGTAGATTTACTAAAAGGAGTTAAGAATCTTCACTGAATAAAATGTACTAATATTTACTTAACCACTTTAGTTCCAGCACCGTTTTAAAATGGGTTAGGGGCTGAACCAGGAAGCAACATGTATTAGAACACTTCCTGGTCCGAAGCTGCCTTTCCCCGGGAGCAGTACCTGGGGAAGCAACTAATGGAGCATGATCTATGCGCCATTGGCTGCAGTGGAGTACAGGGTACTATGGACCTGAAGTCTCCATAAAACAACCCTATCACAACCTATATCCCATCACATAGGGGACTACTGGTCCCTTATGTCAGCCATTCTCAACCAGGGTGCCTTGAGGTTTCTTCAGAGGTGCCTTGGCAAAATGTCTAAAAATTGCCCAAAACTTGTATACAAGCCAGTGAGTGGAAGAAGCCTGTCTTTTAGTTACACAAAGCCACAGATTTTCATTGTGCACCATTAAGACTTTCTAGTCGCCGGCATCCTGACAACCAATAACACCATCAGTTGATAAGGAGGATG
Source organism: Staurois parvus (assembly GCF_062004578.1). Lineage (NCBI taxonomy): Eukaryota > Metazoa > Chordata > Amphibia > Anura > Ranidae > Staurois > Staurois parvus. The sequence goes on from NW_028317943.1 coordinate 22,523,097, forward strand.
TCAGCTGCCTGCACAGCATCCTAGTTTGGCCCTCCCCCTCCCCTCTCCATCAGTGCTGGAATACTACACAGGGAAACATTGGAATACTAATCAGTACCAGTGTGCAAAAGTGTATTTGCTTTGATAGAATAAATCCCCTCTAATTTTGGGTGTCCTACATGTGTGGATGTTGCTGCATTATATAAAGCTATTAGAATAGTTTTTCACATTTTAGAAAGGGGTGCCCTTCTTTAATTATGGAGAGTCTAGGGGTGCCTCAAGACTGTCCATAATTTTAATGGGTGCCTTGACTAAAAAAAAAAAAAAGGTTGAGAAACACTGATCTATGTGATAGCAATAAAGGTTTGTTTGTTAGGATAATACAAAAAAAAATAAAAAATCAGGGGATATACATTACCATTTACTACCAAATGAAAGCCCAATTTGTCCATTAAAAAACAAATGTATAATTCACCTGGATGTACAAAGTAGTTGTGATATGTACGGTTTTACTAACACATGTCAAAAGTTGTAAAATTTCACTTAGGCTTTAAGATTTATTTTACCCTTAGGCGTGAAGGGGTTAACTTGGCATAAGCATCTGTACAGCAGAGATCAAACTGAAAGAGGAAGAAGCAGCACAGGGAGCCAGGCTGCAGTGCTGCAATTAAACATTCTAATAGAAGAACCAATATAAGAGTGACAGAGAAATTAGCTCATCTGTTTTCTTCTTCTCATTTCACTGTCCACTCAAAGGTCGAAGAAATGACAAAACCTGTAACTGTTGCCTAACTGTTGCCTGGTGTGAATGGGCCCTTAGTCCTAGTTCACATTGATGCAGTGCGAAATTCGCAGCATTTTCTGTGCAAATTCCGTACCGCATCAGAATTGCACCCCGTTCACGTGAACCGCTGCGGGTGTTGTATGTTAAGAACACACCGAAAGCAGTCCGCAAAACGCGGTGTGATGTGTAGAATCGGAGTGTATAGGTGTGAATACCCATGTGATCCAATTCTAGTGTGGACCAAAAGAAGGGTCCTGTATGTTTTCGGTGCGGTGCAATTAGAGCCATACAAAATGTATAGCTCCAATCGTATCGCACACACATTGCATGTGATTTGCACAGGAATGCGGTGCGGTTCCTGTGCGAATCACATGCCATATACTGCACCGCATATATTTGGACCCGGGCTCAAACTGTGGATTACACATTTAACTGGAAAACATAACAACTAGATGCTAGCATGCCTTAAAAAAAAAAAAATATTGTTTTATAGAAATGTTGGGATTGCTAGCTTACTAAAACTAAGCCCTACGAAATGCTATTCTCATGTTGCAGTGAATGGCAATTGATATGCATATTCCCCAAAGAAAAGCAAAAATCTGTCTTGGACACGGGTAGAATTACACAGCACTGAAAAACGATGAGAGGCTTCTCATACATGATTAATATGTTTAAGGGGGAGCGTAAAACATCAATACAAAAAGAAAGACAGCAAGTACAATGCACAACAGTTGCCAGATAGAAGGATAAACTATCAACAATGACTGCAGTCATCCTACAGCTGAGTCCACAGGACAACTAGCCTATAACATGGGAAGGATATAATCTTTACAAGATTCTTCAGGGTCAGTAATAGGAAAAAAGCTACGTGAGGCACTATATGTGTGGCTCACAATCTCTCCAACGGGTTGCACAGTAAGAAAATGAAACACATACATAAAAGACTATTCTAATGATACTCCACAGAAGAAGTGCTGTAACTTGACAATGTTATATTTATTTTAAAAAAAATGTATCAACTGTATCTGACACATGGTTTTACATTACAATGTTTAAACTACCTGTGAGTCCCATTCATTGCTTTATAAATGTACCCCTGGAATATACTGTAGCAATGACTTACTGCAACATGGATGCAAGAGTGCCAGTTTGCTACCTCTCCCCCAATTCCATTACGAAATCTGGTGTACAGGGAAGTCAAAGAAAAATATACATCAAACCCAGTAGTAAACAAGAGTAGGCATGAAAAGACCTGGGCATATGCTGTTGTACTGCAAAGAGTGACTCCAGGAGCATAAAGCATATGGACATCCTACGTTCTTCTATACTGCTGCCTTTAACTAGTGCATTACATTAAAAGAATCCATGGAGCACACCCAGGGGCAGACTGACAACTCATGGGGCCCCTGGGCAATAGGGGATCATGGGGCCCCGTGTCCTTGCCCAAACTCAAAAAAGCCTTTAAAAAATGTACCAGGGGCATCTTATGGGGCCCCCTACTGACCCCGGGCCCTCGGGCAGTGCCCGAGTTTCCAAATGGTCAGTCCGCCCCTGAGCACACCACAACTCCAATCTACAGGTTAAGTCGAAGTCAGCATGCTATGTACCCCTAAATCTAAGTGATACCTAGAAAAACAGGATATGATCTCTATGGAATTAAAAATATGAGCAAGGGCCTTCTTGGTTTTTGTCACTGGGGTCTTGTATTAGTTGTATATTTTCTGTATGGCAGACTCACATTACACAATTTTGCTAGTGCGCACAAATATAAATCAGGGGGCTTTAGATTGCCCTTGGAATACAATGGTATATGAACAAGAGAGAACAATCATCTGTATACTGTGTTGTATAGAATTCAGCAAAGAACACTTTCAGTTCCAGTGACTTTAGCAGAAGACTTACAAACATCGGTGCAGCCTCACCAGCACCAATCAGTGAAGAAAAATTACTTATTTGCAAAATTTTATAACAGAAACTAAGAAAAATGTGTTTTGTTTTTTTTTAAATGTTCAGTCTTTTTTTTTGTTAAGCAAAAAAAAAAAATCCAGTAGTGATTAATTACCACCAAAAGAAAGCTATATCTGTCTCAAAAAAATTATAAAAGTGTCATATTGGTACAGTTTTGCATGACTGCGCAATTGTCATTCAAATTCTGACAGTGCTGAAGGTTGAAAATTGGCCTGGGCAAGAATGGGGTGAAAGTGGCCAGTACTAAAGTGGTTAAATGAATATGTGGCTTTCATCTAAGGGCAATTTCCATTATTTTTCTGTTCAGAGATTCATTTCAGTATTACTTTACATCAGGGCTGGACAAATCACAGGTGCCAAGTCACCATGGCGACTAGAAATTGCATCCTGGCACATGGGTTCACACACTGCCTCCCATAGACTTCAATGGCAAGTCACACCCCATAGACTTCAATGGGAAAACACCTCCCATAGATTTTAATGGGAAAACTCCTGACAATAGCAATCCTATGTGAACACTTATCACTGCATGCCACTCGACTATCATTTGTGAGTCTGGAACGCACCGTTATAAACTCTTGCACAGGACCCTTTTCATAATGCTACTCAAAGCACAATGTGTGTGGATCACATCTGTGTGGACCATCTCAATACAAAAACAAAATATCTAGCCTAGCATGCAAATCTGAGTTTCAAAACAAATCCAGAATCGCATGTGTGTGAACCAGGACTACTCCAGGAATTCTGAAGGACCCTCTGCACACTGGTATATACCCTTTCAAGCAGACTATGCAATAAATAGGGGAATATACCAGAGTGCAGAGGGTCCTTCAGAATTTCTAGTGTTAATATGTGGTTACAACCCTTTAGCACCTGATGGATAAATGCATGCACTAGCTGTTGGGATTTGAGCACAGGGATCTCGTTTGTTGTATTGTTGGGCCAGGACTATTCCATTCACACCCGCGCCTTTGGAATCACAGCAGAATCGCTGTGGTTGCGAAATGCAGGTTCAGGTGTCATTATTTTCAATGGTGACTAAAATGCAGTGTGGTTTGTCACTTGGCAAATCGCACTGCGAAGTCCTGGGTGCTGACAACCCACACTACACTAAAAAAATGGCTCCTAGATTCAAAGCAAATTTGTCAAGTTTTGCTTTACATGAAGCAGAGAGAAATGGCAAATTTTTACTTCACACATTGGTAAATCCTTGTATTTTAATCGGTAACACAACCTACCAGTTTGTACTTCAACTTTCAATCTAGACATAGCTATAGTATATGCCATTCTTGTCAGTAATTTGGGGATATTGGAACAAGCCTGCTTCTGATGCTGGAACACACACAGATAGAAGGAAAATGGCAGTACTAAGACCACCACATAGATCCACCACAACCACCAATCAGACTCAAACCTGCCCTGGAATTTACATGTAAATAATGATGCAGGAATCAGAGGAAGGTACATTGGAATAGGAATCCAGGAAGCATGCTCCTAATGGGATCCTAATCAGCTCTTTTAGATGACCTGTGAAAATATGATTTCAGTAGATTACATAAAACGGATATTAAATGAACCAACAAGGACAGAAATGCAGAGGCTACTATTGCTAGTGTCTCCTGACCTTTAACAAGTACCGTAAGAACAGTTTTGACTATGCACTGACTTTACTGACTGTATAATTGTCCTTGGTCAGCAACCCTGACATTTCTGAAGCCAGAGGCAGTCAGAATAGTGCCTTTGTCACAAGGAGGTTAACAATGAATCAGAAGTATACTGTTGAGCCTGAATTTCATCAGTACACACAGGTAAAATATTACCAAGCTTTAGGACTTGTTCACACAGTAACCTGGACACATTAGTAACATGTCATACGAATGTGCTTTGTCTATGCATTTTGCCTGCTTCAAAAAATGTAACATGCCATGTGGACAAACCCTGAAGAATTCCCCAAAACTTTAGTTTGTATCCCCACATTGAAAGCATTCGGAATAAAGGTTCACTGAAAATCGGTACAATCTACTTGAAAAGACTAGCGCTAGTAAGCTTTTAACAAAAGGTAAGTTGCTGAATTATGAATGTTGCATAAATACTTGCATCTTGCAGCCTTCATTGCAGTTAAGGAATCTTTGTAGAGAACCTAGCTGGAATAGGGTAAGGTGAAAACAAACAAGAACTTCCTTTGGGTTTTGCAGGATTTTACAACCAGTCATGTTGTACAGAAAAAAAGCTTTTTAGCAAACCTAACATTTTAGCAATTGGGTGCCTAATGCGAATACCTAAAAGATAGATCCACCATGAGAAACATATTGCATCAGTATTTTAAAGCAGAACTTCAGCCAAAAGTGGAAGTTCACTCTTCTTCCTCCTCCCCCCTCCTTTGTCATATTTTGATTTTTTTTTTTTTTTGGGGGGAGGGGGGTACCTAGGCGATCCAAGCGGAAGTTCTCCTCAAAGCCACTAGCCCCACTTCCCCCCGGCTGCAACCTTCTGGAACACATCAGAGGTCCTAGAAGGCTACAGGACCATTCACAAAGTGCAGGGGGTAAGCTGCTGACCAGGGGCAGACCAACCATTCGAGCACTTAGGCACTGCCCGAGGGCCCGGAATCAGAAGGGGCCCCACAAAATGCCCCGGTACCTTTTTATAGGCTTTTTTGGGTGTGTTTTGAGTGTGGGCAAGGGCACAGGGGCCCCATGATCCCCAATTGCCTGGGTGCCCCAGGAGTTGTCAATCCGCCCCTGCTGCTGACTTTTAATTTTGGCACATGTGACTGAAGATCCTGTTTAGGATGTAACATGCTCCTTATCACCTGCCGCCCACCGCCATATCACCCCCCCTACCCCCTTCCTGTGACAGTGGTTCCACTCTCGCAGTCTGCTGTCACATTTAAAGTAGTCACGGCCGTGCGGGGTTCCACCCACATAGCCGTGTCATTCATTCATAGTGATCTGTGAATGAATAAACTACAGTTAAAAATGCACCAGACTGCATCTGGTGTAAATGAGCCCTAAGTCAAACAGCACAACCAGATTCCTCTTTTTGTTGAATATTGGAGAAGACATTTTTTGAATATTATATGTAAATGCTTTATGTTCAACAAACTTGCAAACCTGATGTTCTGGACGTTTCATCCACAGTATCATTGAGTAAAGGGAGCCTATTATACTGTTACTAAGTCTACAGATGAGCTGGCCTTACTGTAGACATAACAAATCTTGCAACAACTAAAGCTGGTTCTTAATGAATCATCCGAAATTTGCTAGGCAAGTGGCCCTGTTAGCGCATACCTGCCAGACATGCTTACATTGAAAGATTGAAGGAGTCAGGTAGAAAATGCTCAGCCGAACTGAGGTGGCATCCAATTAGATGCAGTTGTTCAGTGGAGGTGGCTGTCAAAATACACTTGCTGCAGTGGAAGATTCACCCATCCCTACTGTAAAAAAATCTGTGTGTAAAGCCAGCTTTAGTGATTAGGCAGACTATCAAACTTGGGATTGTAAGGAAATATGTCTTATTAACTGGCATCCATTTTGTATAATGCCTCCATTTCTAGATGTGTGAACAGTTAGTTTCGGTTTTGTAACTTCTCTCATTTTCTTAGACTAGTTTTATTTCTGTAAATGGAACTACCTTATATGGTATCCCTCAACTATTTGCAGTTTCTGTTCTTCACGTAACTATATTGATAAGAATGGAATGTTTCATTGGTCATCCAAGATTAAGCAACGCCTGCTGAGTTCTGTATAACCGTTCTTGTCATGCATTAAACTTTCAGAGATTAAGCTTGCACACTTCAGTGTCCGGAGCTTTATTTCTCCCAGGCCTGAGGGTGAAAATAACGAGGGCAGGGGCTACAGACATAGGTTGAATGCTTGCAGGGATCATGATCCCATTTATCACTGCAATGGAAAGCTGAGAGATAGTGCATAGTCAACTGGTTTCATTAAAGTGATACTAAAGATAAAAGCATTTTTCTTTACCTTAAGGCATTCTTTGCATTAAAGGGTTACTAAACCCAGGATCCTGCATTTACTATATCTGGTCTCCCACAGTACACAGAACATGGAAATTAAATTATTTTAATAAAAAAAACTGCTAAATACCTTTTCTCATCAGCAGTTAGAGCAGTCTTGTGACTTCTGTCAGTGTTCAGAAGAGCACTGGTTAAAGCTTGTGGGAGGAGTTTTCATTCTACTATAGGAAGATGCAGAACTGACCTCTGTCTGGACAGTGCTGATTGGCCCTGTGCTGATCACATGCACCCTCCCAAGAAAAAAAAACCTCTCTAGTAATACACACCAAGTGAGTGACTCCACATGATATGTCTTATTAGGAGATAAGAGGGGGGACGTGCACTGTTTAGGAGATCATCGTTCTTTTTGAGAGCCAGTGCATGCGCTCTGATGGAACAGCATGCCCGTGCCACTCCTTAAGAGCACTGTGCTGTGGCCCACACACATGCACAGCCAGTCAGACGTCCAGAGCTTGCAAATCTGGGTGAAGATGGAAACCTCTGCAGCGGTGACAGCGCGCCGTTGGAGGGCTTCATGTTAAGGTAAGTCCTTCATAATGTGCTAGTAAGCAATGCATATTAGCACATTACAAAATTACCTATCAGGGGTTTTTGTTTTTTACTTTTTTAAGCTGCAGTATACTACCAGTTTAATTGCAGTCTTTAGTCCTCATGCACACTGGACGTTCTTACAGCTGCTGTTTTTGGCTTTTGACATTTTTTTTCTACAGCCAGTAAACCCCCCAGCAAGTTATCCTATGTGTTCATGCACACATAGACTGTAAACCACGTTTTTTGGCTGGGGCATTTCTTGGCTGGAAAAAAAACCCAGGACAAGTGGGTTTCTAGAGGTTTTTTGTAGCTGTAAAAACACTCCAGCGCTGAAAAATGCTGCAAACTGGCGTTTGGGGTGTTTTTTGAACCACAAAAAAAAAAAATTTCTGGTAAAAAAAAAAATGCAAAAACGCAAAAAAAAGCAACAAAACACTAATGCAAAAACCCTACAAAACGCTGAAAAACTCATGTTAAAAACCTGACTTTACACAGCTAACATTACCAGCGTTATTAAAACGCCCAGTGTGCATGGAACCTCAGCCACGACTTTTCCAAAACTCTCCAAGTAATCATTTATGCTAGTCCACAGGATTATAAATTTAAACAATGTTGGAGACTGAATCCAGATTACTAGAAGGGGATGCAATGCTCAAGTTCTATGAAAAGATCAGGTTGTCATAAAATGTCACATGAACTGTAACCAGGTCATAGGATATCAAGGAATACTGTCATGTAATCTTTTATCTGTTAATATAAAAATTATCAGACAAAAATCAGACACATTCTTGGGGGACACAGAGGTGAATGACAGTATTCTGAGTGCTCTTTTTTTTTTTAATCTTCTGAAGGTGGATATTTCAACCAGCGGGGTTTTGACAGTTTACAAGCAGTCTCAGAATTCCACCCACAAAACAAAATATCTATAGGAGACACGTTCTACATACAATCCTGTAAAAGGTATACCCCATGAATACTGATACATATTGGAACATGCAAATATTATATCTTTAGTCAAACAGTGCCAGTACAGATAACATGATATACATGAACACATGAAACATAAAATCGACATTGGTATATTTTTTTCATAATCGAAATGAATGAAAATGCGTATGTCACATTGAAAAATTAAGTGCTCTCCTACATTCACCACCACTTCAGATTTATTAAATTATAATTAGGTATTCCAGATTAGGTTCAAATGATTAGAACTCTTTTAAGAAGTATACATGTAGAACCTGTTTTTTTTTTTTTTAAATCTCATCTACGGTCTGGTGCTCTCTTTTTGCTACTGACATGTGGTGGCATCATGCCAAGATCAAAAGAATGCTCTAAGACCCTCAGAAAGCATGGTGTGCATGCCGAGTCTGGCAAGGGATTTAAAAAGGATCAACCAGTTAGTTAAAGTCAATCATTCCACTGAAAGGAAAATAATCCACAAGTGGCGTAGATTTAAAAGGACTGCTAACTGGCCCAGGACTGGCTGGCCCAGCAAATTCATCCCAAAAGCTGACCATCTAAGGCCATAAGAAGTCTACAAGAACCCTAAAATGTAATTACAGAACCTGCAGATAACATCTGCAACAGTTGGTGTCAAAGTGCATGCATCTACAGTCAGAAAGAGATTGCGCCAAATAAACCTGCATAAAAAAGTATGCCAGGAAAAAAAGTTTTTACCATTCAAAAAAGCATCAAGACTAGTTTGCCATTGATCATATGGAGACCAGGCCTTCTGGAACAATGTGCTGTGGACTGATAAAGATAGAGTTGTTTGTCCACAATAATGGTAGAAATGTTTAGCCCACCCAGAAGACGTTTCTGGAGAAGAACCAGATATCAACTGTAAAGCATGGTGATAAATAGGTTATGGTTTGGGGTTCCTTCCGCTTTAATGCCTGGGTAGTTTGCAGTTATTGAGTGAATTTTGCATATTATTAAAGTCTGCTTGATAAGAACATAAGGTCAATTGTCTAAGAGTTGAAGCTGAACTATAGCTAAACTGACCTGGTTATACTAAGCCATGTACAACCCTATAATAGCGCAATCATATCCTTCTCAATTATATATCACAGTATGTGTCTACTAAAACTTGCTGAATCATGTACACTTACCATTACCATGGAACTTAAAAAGAGGCTGCCTCATTTACAACACGTCACAACGATTACCAAAATGAGAGGAATTCCGATTTGTTGACCATTTTACGTACTGTATACAAAAACCACAGCCTCTAAACGCATTTACTCCCATTAAACTTATAAGTGGCTTCTCTTGTAAAAAATAATAATCTGAGTAAGCTTCTGTAGGGACATGCTGCATGCTCCAAGCAGATACCACATACAGTGTGCACAAATAATAATGTTTTTATTAGGAGAATCTCCATTCTTATGGCATGTAATGAACATCTCAAAATGATATGATGTTCATATTACTATACTTGTAAAACTCTCAAGGATACCTCAAAATAGGACACACACACACACACACACACACACACACACACACACACACACACACACACACACACACCCCCCTGTGCAGTAAGTCCATCTGTGAAATTTCCATGCTACTAAATAATGCATGGTCAACTGTTAGTGGTATTATAACAAAGTGGAAGCACCTGGGAACAACAGCAACTCAGCAATGAAGTGGTAGGCCATGTAAAATTACAGTGCAGGGTCAGCACATGCACAGTGCCCAGAAGTCGCCAACTGTCTGCAGAGTCAATGGCTAAAGACCTCCATACTTCGTGTGGCCTTCAGTTTAGTACAACAGTGCGTGGAGAGCTTCATGGAATGGGTTTCCATGGCCGGCCAACTGCATCAAGCCTTAGATCACCACATGCAATGCAAAACGTCGGATGCAGTGGTGCAAAGCATGCCACCATTGGTTTCTAGAGCAGTGGAGATGTGTTCTCTGGAGTGACAAATCACTCTTCTCTGCCTGGCAATCCGATGGACATGTCTGGCTTTGGCGGTTGCCAGTAGAACGGTACTTGCATGACTGCTTTGTGTAAGGTGAAAGTTTGGTGAAGGGGGGATTATGGTGTGGTGTTGTTTTTCAGGGGTTGGGTTTGGTCCCTTAGTTCCAGTGAAGGGAACTCTTAGCAGAGCATTCTGGACAATTTCATGCTCCCAACTCTGTGGGAACATTTGGGGATGGCGCCTTCCTGTTCCAACATGACTGCACACCAGTGCACAATGTATGGTTCATAAAGCCATAGATGCACACATTTGGTGTGGAGGAACTTGACTGGCCTGCACAGAGTCCTGACCTCAACCTGATTAAAGTTGAGACTGCAAGCCAGGCCTTCTCCTCAAACATCAGTGCTTGACCTCACAAATGTGCTTCTGGAAGAATGGTCAAACATTCCCATAGACACACTCTTAAACCTTGTGGACAGCCTTCCCAGAGGAGTTGAAGCTGTCATAACTGCAAAGGGTGGGCCAACTCAATATTGAACCCTATGGACTAAGACTGGGATGCCAAAGTGTGTGTAAAGGTAGGCATCCTAATACTTTTGGCAATATAGTGTGTGTCATATATATATATATATATACACACACAAACACACACACGCAAACGCACTAGGTGGAAAGTGAACCTCTGTTCATTATAAATTTCTTATACCAAAAATAGACATGAGAATATGAGACTAAATGTGATTTGGTCCCCAAAATAAAAATAGTTCACTATTTTACCCCTGTAGGGAAAATATAAAACACCCACCTGTACTGCTGCCTGCGCCATTATTCCATTATATTGCAGAAAGCCACCACTGGAAGAATCTCATAAATATGACACTTCCAGGTTTGCTGGTCCTGCCCGCCAGCCACTATGTCACTACAGGATACTGCAGTTAAAAAGCAGCGAAAGGAAATACAGCACACGGTCAGCAGCGGACCAGGTATCTGGCCCCATCAGAACCCTCAGATTCAAAAGATTCTTCCATGAATGGCTTCTCTGCAATACAGTAGTGAATAGCAGCGCAGGCAGCAGAACATTGCGTATTAAATATCTTCTTTGCAGGGAGTACATTGTGAAATATCTTTATTTTCACTACACAATTGCTTAAAGTATATTAGTGATTCAAGGTATGAGACCTATAAGCGACTCTTATAAATGTCTACCTTCAGTTTAAATGATTTATAGTAAATATAGGTTCACTTTCATTTAACATTTATCAAAAAGGGTTACTATTATAAAAATGTTGTTTCCACAGCTATGCAATGATACACGCGCATGGGTTTAGCCATATTTTCTAATTCCATAAGAAAGCTTCTCTTCTTCAACAGGATAAAAATGATTGTTTTACTATACTGCTTTCTTTTACTGCCATTTGTTTCCTGTTTTGGAGATTTTCCCCTCAATCTGTGTAAATATTGGAAGTAAAGGGAAATTTCTCCAATGAAGACATAGGCAAAAAACCGCAGAGAGCCCTGCATCCACACAAGCAATGTGGATGCAGGGGTGTCCCCCCACCGCACTATTGTTTTTGGACAGTGAGGACTCCCCCCTCCCCCCCCCACCTGACAATACACAGATTAACGCTGCAGCAGCTGATCAAATGCTGGTTTTCCAGAAGGACTGACGAACAGACACAGGGACACAGACAGAATTTCGGTATGTGTGTACCCAGCTTAAAATAAAATCCTGACTGAAATTTGTACTTTTCTCCATAGCTAGGATGGGAGACAAAGCAACAGACAGTTAATAAAATCTCTCCAATGGGGTTACAGACAAACAAATTGAAAATGGAAAAACTCTTCCCCACTCTACCCAAACGAAGAAAAATAAATTATATATATATATATATATATATATATATATATATATATATATATATATATCAGATCTTGTTTAACAATGAAATAAAAGAAATAAAAATTAAAAAACATAAAAATGCATATATGAAAACACAATGAACATGCAAGAATGTGAAAATCTATCACATCTTGATTTAGACAAGTGCGCTCAATTAAAATTCATTATAGTTTCTCCTTAAAGAGCAACTCCACTTCTACTATGAAAAAACACTACCCTTTGGGTGAGCAGTGTACATTGCAGGGATTTTAACAAACTTTGCTGCAGATTCCTACCTGTTTGTGCTCTTAAAAAAAAGCTGTTTGGTTATATCAATGCCTAAAGTTAATCTGTATGGAAGTGATTTTTTTTAATATTAATCAATTGATGCACCTGCAGGGTTCTAATGAGGAAAGCTGCAGCGTGAGCATCTCTTTATAAGTGATTAACCCTTTGGGAGTATCTCACCAAAAAAGATTTTAGGCATCCTCTGCAACAAAAATGTCAGACTTGTATCTTAGCGCAGAGTTCTTCATCTAAGCAGGAAATTGCATTTTTGGTGGTGTTCTGTGCACAAACTCTGTACAGAACACCTCCACATCCAGACTTCTGGGAAGATCAACCTCTTTCCTACCAGGGCCAGAGTCCATGTGCACACCCTGATCTGCCTCCTTTGCAGCCTCATCTCCATCTTGTTGGCTGAGGCCAGAGGGATCGGCTTCCTGACACCAAAAAACAGACTTCTGAGGCTGAGCCCCTGTTCATCAGTGAAGGTCTTGGTGCAGCGCCTCTGAATGCCCACCAACAGCTGCCACTTGCAAGAAAAGGAACCCCCGCTCCTGTAATCCAGGCTGTCAGCCATTTCTATTATGTCCACCCGCCATCATCATATCAAAGAAAGTGAAATCACCTACGGCTTCTGAGATGGGCTATGGGCGCCGCTGAGAGGATACCTCCAGGTAGCCCCCCTGCAAGCCAGGTACCTCACCAGCCTGTAAACAGCTGGGACAAGCGCTCCACTAGAGCTTCCACACTGACAGTTGCCTTCCCCACGACATGTAGGAGCCACCTAGGACAGAAAAAAAAAACACCACAGGGAGAGGGGGTCCCCACATTGCTCCTAGGTGTCCCAGAATTCCAAGATTCCACAAGCCACAGATACCCTCCCCCCCATCCCTCCAGGTCCACTGTCCCTGTTCAGATAGTCCTTTGCCCGGATGGCCCCTGCCACCTAGCTCGAAGGCCTGACAGAAAAAACAACCATCCCTGTGATCCTGTCTGGCCAGAGGAAAAACTCATATTAAAGGCCTGGGGATGGACTCGGGCTTTTTATAGTAATTTGAATCATGCGTTTTCTCTTCAAGATGGGAGGAGCCTCTCTCACATAAGCCATCCAGGAAGATGACTTGGGAAATTACATTTCTGATGGTGTATAGTTTGCCTCCAGGTTGCCATATTGCAGTCAATTTTACAGAAACTTACAGTGCTGCAGATTGAAAAGGAAAGATCATTTTAAATAACTTTCAATTACAATATGGCTTGAGCAGCAATTGTATATGGTATATTTTTTTCTATTTTTGCTATATTTTCCCCACATAAGTGGAGTTACCCTTTAAAGCCTCATGCACCAGTGTGCCAAAATACAGGCATCCAGATGTGTTTGGAGCGCATTTCTAAAGGCATCTGTAACGTTTACTATGTCTGTTTACTATGTCTGAATTCACACCTAGACTCTAAGGTTTGTCTAAGTGCATTCAGTCTGTCTGTGCTTACACAAAGAAGAATTTTGTGGGTCCCAGGACTGTTCAGCCTAGTATTTTGCAATTAAACACATATAAATCCAAGTACACCTAGATGCAGGAAATATGTTGTTTATAGTTCCTAGATCAATTTCTCCTGTATAGAGGCGAATATGAGAAAAGACAAAAACAAAAATCAGATTAGGTTGAACAAATGTTTACTCTTGCAGCAGTGAACTGAAAAACAAACAGTATAGGTGCACACCAAAACGGTACCTAAGCCTCCCTCTAAAAAATAACAAAAAAAATACATCATGAAGATATCATGAATAACCTATGAAGATAGGCATGTGCATTTTGTTTATTATTTTTGTACATTGATCACATAAATATTCAATTTACTGAGTATTTAGCTGGTTTCTTTAAAAAATACTGCCAAGATAAACAAAATGTCCTTATTGGGTCTCACCTGTAAATCAAATGACTCATACCTGCCTTATTTGTTTTCTTGTGCCAGTATCAAAAAACTGTTGCGGGAGAATACAGAGCCGCAGGAGAACAAAGGAAAAACAGGATATCGCTGACCACTCCTGAAGTAATAGATGCCTGGCTGCCATTCTGATCTTGTTGCTTTACAGTGGTAGGAAACCCTTACACATACCCACTGAAGTGCCTGGACTCTGATACACGGAGATCAAACAAATCCTCCTACATACATTGTACCTGTTTGTATCCAGTCTTCATTTTTCTTCATCTGTTCAAAGGGCTGAATTTATAAAGCTTGTCTGAGATTTCAGAAAACTGGGGACAGGGAGCTGAAGTTACACACTGCAGAGCTCTGTGAGTGGAGCTCTGAGAGCTGATTGGAGGGAATAGACACAGAAACAAAGCCGAGGCTGTCAATCTGTTGGAGCTCCCTCCCGTCACCATTTTTCTATTGGGCGTTGGGAAAACTTGTCAGATGTGGTTTATGCTGATAGCAGAGGAACGAGGCAGCAGACAGAAATGACACTTGGTATTCTTAAAGTTATATTAAAGGCTCAGGGTTTTTTTTTTTGTTTTTTTTTAACCACCTCCTGCCTGCCATATAAGGAAATGACGGGCGCAAAGCGGTTCTCTCGTTCTGGAAGGACGTCATATCGCATCCTCCCACTCTAACCGCGCGTGCGCGGCTCCAGGGGCACACCGCACGGCTATCGGTGGTGCGCTGTGTCCCTCAGACACAGCGGATCACTGATCAATGGAAAGAGCCAAAGACATCAGCTGGTCATGTGATCAGCTGTGTCCAATCACAGCTGATCGCATGCAAATAAGTAAATGTCGGTTATCGGCATTTCTCTCCTCATGAGCTGTCACGCTGACAGCTTGAGAGGAGAGCTGGTAATCTGCATTACTCAGAGGGGACATGTACACTGATCACCAGTGCCCTGATGATCAGTGTAGCCCCAGCAGTGCCACCTGTCAGTGTCCATCAATGCCAGCTGTCACTGCTCATCAATGCCACCTGCCATTGCCCACCAATGCCACATCAATGTCACATATCAGTGCCACCTATCAGTGCGCGTCAGTGCCACCTATCAGTGATGCCTTTCAGTGCTACCCATCAGTGATGCCTGTCAATGCCCATCAGTGCCAGCTCATCAGGGCCTGTCAGTGCAGCTTATCAGTGCTCATCACTGCAGCCTCATTAGCGCACATCAGGGAAGGAGAAAAATCACTTATTTACAACATTTTATAACAAAAACTAAGAAAAAAAGTTTTTCAAAATTTTCAGTTGTTTTTGGTTTGTTTAGCAAAAAATAAAAAACGCAGAGGTGATTAAATACTACCAAAAGAAAGCTCTGTCTCAAAAAAAATGATAAAAATTTCATATGAGTACAGTGTTGCATGACCACGCAATTGTCATTCAAAGTGTGACAGCACTGAAAGATGAAAATTGGCCTGGGCAGGAAGGCGGTATAAGTGCCTTGTAGGCAAGTGGTTAAATATCAAACATATCATACTTACCTGGAAAAACCATTGCACAATCCTTCACTTCTTGGGTCCCCTGCCGGCATTCCTGATCTCTTCCTCTGCTCTACTTGTGCATGCTCGCTCCCAAACCCAGCTCTGTGTGTCTATAAGACACACAGAGTATAGCTCATCCCTGCTCACTCCTCACTGGCTGTGACGGACAGCAGTGGAAGCCAATGGCTCCCCCTGCAGTGTCTCAGCCAATGAGGAGAGAGGGAGGATCCTGTGCACAGCGCAGGATTGAGATTGGGTTTAGACAAGTATTACAGGGGCTAGCTGCACACAGAAGGTTTTGTTTTGCCTTCATGCAGCCTTTACAGCCACTTTAACTGAGACAAGTACACACTACAGAGGGATATGCTTTGTTCATATTTCATGTCTAGGGTTTACAACCACTTTAACACTTAACCTGTTTTGAATCAACTTAGAAAGTGTTTAGAACTGTACTCTAAGTACATATAAAAGACAAACATTACTGCAGCTCTGTAATGAATACATCACTAAGTGTATTTTTGTAATTTCAGGTAGCGTAATATCTAAATTTGACTTTTCAGCTTCCTGTAGATTTGGTACAATAGATATGGAGTGTGATAGGGATAAGCAGCACAAGGAACATGTCAATAAAAGGAAAGAACAGCTTCAAAAAAATAAGCATGGTGCTGCTTTTCCTTTATAGTTGGGTCACAGGCTGGAGACGGATCCATGATAGTCTAAGGGCAGAAAAGAGTCATTTCTGTGTGCTGCTGCTTCTTCCTCTGCTATCAGCATGAATCACTTCTTACAAGTTTTCCTGACATCAAGAGAAAAAAGGTGACAGGGGAGGGACCTCCAGCAGATTGACAGCCTCAGCTCTGTTCCTGTGTGCTGTGTAGAGGGAAATGTGTCTCTCCCCTCCAATCAGCTCTCAGAGGTCTCCTTACTGAGCTCTGTAGTGTGTAATTTCAGCTCTCCAACCCCTGTTTTCAGACAGTTCAGACAAACTTTATAAATTCAGCACTTTGATCAAATGTAGAAAAGAGAAGAAATCAAATAAACAGGTACAATCTAGGTAGGAGGAGTTGTATCATCTCTCTGTTTCACCTGAGGCCAGACACTTCACTGGGTAATATGCAAGGGTTTACATTCACTTTAAAGTGTATTTTTTAAAAAATATTTCCACTTGATAAATCGCTGAGCAAATATCGTGTAACTTAAAAAAATTGCAACCACTGTTGTTTTTTTTTTCTCCAGGGCCTTTGTTTTCAGAGATTTTAGAATGTTTGGGGGCTCTAAGTAATTATCCAGTAAAAATAAAATGCATATTTTTACATATATGTGAGAAGTGCCAGAATTGGCTTTGGCAGCAAGTTACATTTTTGATCAGGAAGACAGTGCGGGAACTAATATTTTAACCCCTTAACGCCGACCGTACGCAAATATGCAGCCTTGCGGCGGTTGGGCCTTGATGCCGAGTGGTCGCATATTTGTGTACCAGTTGAAAACACACAAAATAAACACAGAACATATGTTGGTGTCTTACGGAAAGGTCCCGATCTCCCCTTGAGATCGGGACCTTTTCCGAACATGTGCCCACCGTGACAGCGAATCACGGCAGTCACATGACTCTAAAACCCCGCCCCACCTCCCGGCATCTAAAACCCCTTAAAGGGCTGGGAGGCGCCGGCGTGAAGAGGTTAAGATGGATAGGTCAGTAATGGCAGCCTATACAATGTCCACTTAAAAGGTTTCCTTCATTGCTGCCCAGACCCAGAGTGAAGAAGGTACTGAAATGCACTCCCAAACTGCTGCCTGCTCAGACCACAGTGACAGGCCTTCTCCTTGGACCAGATATCACACTGAAATTCACAGATCTTAATGGGGCATTTGAAGCTGTGGTTTTCAATGAACAAAATCGTATAAACACAGAGCCTAAAGCCTATGCCACACTAGCTTTTCTAGCACTATTGACAGTATCACTAAGGCTCAACTCAGCTTCTGTGTCATCAGTTCCTTGTTTCCAGTAAAGCCAAGTACCACAGCTGCATCAATAGCAAACAACATTCTGTAGCGATTCAGCCAGTGAGGCGGATTTTTTTTTTAGGGAAAGCGGTAGGTAACTTTCAAAGATTCTGCTGCTGACAACATGTCATTAGTAACAGAATCACTAGTGTGATATTAAGAATCAGCATAGCTCCATTGCTTCAAAAGGTTTGGGCATTGCCCAAACTGATCACGTATTTGCAGAGGCCCTTCAAGTAGTTCTGATGTGATACACCCTTTATGTGGAACTATGGGCAAAATCAAAAATGACATATGATGCAGTCTGTCACTAGCATTAACACAGTAACCTTGTAATTGCACTGAGATACCATTTCACCTGCTGATTCAGCCATTAAGTCTGTTATTTTTCAAGTTCATTTAACAGACCAAACTGTCCAGCAAAACTAGCAGTACAGGAGCTGGGACAAACCATGTACTACTGACCAGGGTGCTTACAAAAGCCATCTGCAAAAAAACTGCATCTGTAACTGCTTAAAGTGATTCTAAAGATTTTTTTTTTTTTTAAATACAAATGTCATACTTACCTGCTCTGTGCAATGGTTTTGCAAAAAGCAGCCTCCATCCTCTTCTCAGGACCCTGTTGCAGCTCCAGGCTCCCCCACCAAGTGCATAGAATGCATGAAGGTAAAAAAACCTTTTGCCTTTGCAAACACTTTAATGAAAAGCAGAATGGAGTTAGGATTTAGTTTGAGTATAATACTATGATTGTTGGCATGAAAAAATGCCCTTTTTACTTCATGAAAACCACAGTTACTTGACACTCCAGTCCCAAGTCTTCTCTCTTCTGTGTACATGAGGCATCGTCCTTCTTCAGGTGAACACAACACTGCCTGTGTGACACCGACACTTCCTACTGGCTATCCAGTAACAGGACTCCTCTCAGGATCCAGAAGAGGAGTGATGTAATCACAAGGGAACTGTTGGATATTGGCCAGCACAGAAACTAATGGTAGACCGAAATGAAAATTCTGGACTGAAACCAAAAATTCAGGATGCACTTGGCATCCAACAAAAACCGAAATGGACAGTTTTTGAAAACAAATATTTTTTATATATATCCAGTAGTGAGTATATATATATATATATATATATATATATACACACAATATATATATATATATATATATATATATATATATATATATATATATATATATATAAAATGTGCATTTATTATTTTTTTTGTTGCAGGAGCCTGGAAATCATTGCACCAGCTATCAGCAGATCACTGGTGCCATGCCAGACTCCTACAGACCAGTCAGTATAGCTGCTTGCCCATACATCCTGTACGAGCAAGCCGATACACTATGACAGGAAGAATCATTGAACTACCATAGCACTCACAGTGCCGTGGTAGTTCATTGAGAACTACAAGCTGATCAGCGCTTAGGCTGTCCGGACAGAATAATCTGAATGAGCGGCATGGCTAGCTGTCAAAGCGGGTGAATGGCGGCAAGAAATTTTGTAACATTTTACACCATGAATATGGATGTAAAAAAGGTAAACTTGTCCTTTAAAAAAAAAAAAAAGCAGATAACCCTATGTTCGGTCGATAATTTTCACCAGCCGATATATATCGTTGCATCACAAATGGAATCAGCAGCAGAGCTGGTTTAGTGGCCGCCAACACCTGCACCAGCGAGGAACCCAAACATTGAATACAAGGCCTCATTTACACAAGGTGTACTAAAGCATACACCCTGGAGGGCCGTGTTTACCCACATAGCTGTTTCATGCATCCCATACAGCCAATTTCATTGATGTCTGCATTCGGGACTGTGCACCCATGTGGATGTCAGATTGGGAGCGGCATCTATGTCCATGCAGCCTCTGTGTCCCAATTGACATCAATGGGAATGCCTGCAGTGGGATGCACAAAACACATGTCCATACCTGTGCAGATAAACAGAGCCCCCAATGAACATACACTTTAGTATGCCCCATGGGGATGAGACCTTACTTGCTTCATCAGTTGCAAGAAAACATTTAATGTTTCATTCACAGCATACGTGCCGAAAAACTGATGGAAAAACCGCGCTTGCAGAGACATCAGTTTTCATGTGCATTTCAGTGAGTTTTTTTTTTCACGCTGCAGATCCTTGCACAGAAAGAATCCACATGTGATACTAGTGTTGTGGTGTGAACAGGCCACATAGAGAACAACTGTTTTCTTTGTGCCCTTGCAGAATGCGTGCAGAAAAACTCATGTCTCTGCATTATGGTGTGAACGTGGCCTAAAGCGGAACTAAACCCAACAATTTAACCTTCTTAGCGGTATTCCCGAGTGTAACTCAGGGTAAAATTTCTATACCAAAAGCGGTAACCCCGAGCTACACTCGGGCTTACCATGCGGTGCTGCTCTGGGGGTCCCTGCAGCACTTACCTTGTCCTTCGCTCCCGCGATGTGTCCCCTGCAGCGTCCCCGGCTTCTGTGTTCCGGTCCCTGTGACGTTGGGACGTACGGGCGCCAGAACCGGCGGGAAATTTGAAATTTTTTAAAAATGTCATTTTTGCTGTCATTGCTGTTTCAATGCATTTCACATATATTTTGTCCCTACTGCTTTGTCCTGTGCCCTGCCTGCATTTTGAATGTTCTTTCTGCCTGGAAACTTAGAAAAGTCCATGGCGTCCAAAAAGCGTCCCTTTACGTCAAAAGCGGTTTTAGAGCAGCGATAGTAAATCAGAACCACTTGCAGAATTGAGTGATGATTTGTGGGGAAATTCGTCATCAGACACTGAAAACGATTTTGCGACTTTGCTCAGCGATGTGCGAATTTGCCTCTGTATTTCAAATTTCAGTGTTTTTGGTTTGATTATATTATTGAATTAAATTTATTATTATTATATTATTATTTTTTATGATTATTAAATTATAATTTATGATTTCGTGTTTCAAATTTTATCATATCCGGAATGCTTAATAGACTCTTGTTCGGACAGATTTCAGTGAGTTATTCCTAAAAATACAGCCTACAATAAAAAACTACATATTTCCATGCAAAAAAATGGTACCGCTTTCAGCACAAAAAATCGGAAAGAATCATACCGCCAAGGAGGTTAATGGTTTCAAAAAACAGTTACATTCCCAGTATGCCAGGAATGTTGTCACATTTGCTTGTGTTCTTAACCAAACTGTCATACCATCAAATGGTTGGTGTCATAACTGTTCACATGTGCAGCATCATGGCAGTTGCAGATCAAACTGAGGCCAAGATGGCATCTTTCTTGGCTGAAAAGCATAGGAGAGTTTAGTGCCGCTTTAACTGCAAATTCCTCTTTTTTAAAACATATCTAAACCCAAAATCAAAAATGTAACATATTTCAGCTTACCAGTCCATAGATGTGGTGGCTGAATTAATTGTGGTTTTGAAAGATTTTTTTTTCACCTGAAGATCTGGCCAGTAACACACTTTCTGTCTTATGGTTCACTTACACAGCCTCAAATGTTGGTGTTTCTTAATCAGTAAAATGTTTTTTTTTGCGGACCAGAATGCAGAGTGAGATCATCCTGCACCAACCAATGAAGATGGCTGAAAACTGGCACACAAAAGAAGATGCCAGCAAGGGATGGGGACGGTTGGAGGAAACAGTACAGATGCCTTGCGTTTCCTTGCATCTGCTTTAAAGTGGAGTTCCAGTTGAATAAAAAAAAAAATAAAAGTCAGCAGCTGCAAAAACTGTAGCTGCTGTCTTTTAAAATACAGATACTTACCTGTCCCTCGTTCCAGCTGTGTCCTCAACATGGCTGGTTTCACTGGCCATCTTTTCTCCCCAGCGCCGGCATCTTCAGTGTGGGCACCCAGCTGTGACAGCTTGCGGCTTCAGAGCCGGGTGCCCACTGAGCATGCGCGAGTAGCCCTGCACTTTGTGAATGGTCCCGTAGTCCTCTGGGACCTGTCATGTGTTCTAGAAGACTACGGGGAGGGAGGGGGGGAGGACAACTTCCGCGTCTGATCGCCTTAAGCCACAGGTGGCAAACACAAGGCCCGCGGGCCGAATCCGTCCCGTCAAGCCTTGTCATGTGGCCTGCTCAGCAGCCGCCACCTCCTGTTCTCACCATCTGCTTTCTGCTGTCATGGAACAGGTCTCCTTAGCAACAGAAGTAAAAACTTCCTGCTCTCTCCTCCTCAGTCCCGCAAGTGGCATCGGCTTTCTGTGTAGCTGAGCGCATGCACGGTTGGTCCGGCATAGCCTGTGTGTCCTTCTCTATCCAGTGGGCTTAATCCTGTGGGTGGGCTTTTGAGTACTTGCTGCACCCAACAGTGGCCATGAAGAGAGGCAGTGTTGTAAAAACCATCTTGCATCTGAGTGCAATTGCTTTTGATGGTTTTGTTAGTGAGCACATCCCATACCCTGCACTGTGCGTAGCGCACCCCTAAACCCTGCACACGGTAAGTAGCGCACCCCTAAATCCTGCACACCGTACGTAGCGCACCCCTAAACCCTGCACCCTTAAACCCTGCACACCTTACATAGCGCACCACTGAGCCCTGCACACCGTACATAGCGCACCACTGAACCCTGCACACTGTACATAGCGCACCACTGAACCCTGCACACCGTACATAGCGCACCACTGAACCCTGCACACCGTACATAGCGCACCACTGAACCCTGCACACCGTACATAGCGCACCACTGAACCCTGCACACCGTACATAGCGCACCACTGAACCCTGCACACCGTACTTAGCGCACCACTGAACCCTGCACACCGTACATAGCGCACCACTGAACCCTGCACACCGTACATAGCGCACCACTGAACCCTGCACACCGTACATAGCGCACCACTGAACCCTGCACACCGTACATAGCGCACCACTGAACCCTGCACACCGTACATAGCGCACCACTGAACCCTGCACACCGTACATAGCGCACCACTGAACCCTGCACACCGTACATAGCGCACCACTGAACCCTGCACACCGTACAAAGCGCACCACTGAACCCTGCACACCGTACATAGCGCACCACTGAACCCTGCACACCGTACAAAGTGCACCACTGAACCCTGCACACCGTACAAAGCGCACCACTGAACCCTGCACACCTCACATAGCGCACCACTGAACCCTGCACACCTCACATAGCGCACCACGGAACCCTGCAGACCTTACATAGCGCACCACTGAACCCTGCACACCGTACATAGAGAACCCCTAAACCCTGCACACCGTACATAGAGAACCCCTAAACCCTGCACACCATACATAGAGAACCCCTAAACCCTGCACACCGTACACAGAGAACCCCTAAACCCTGCACAAAGTATGTAGCGCACTACTGAACCCTGAAGATAGTCGGCCCTTTGAGGGTATCCATACTGCTGATGCGGCCCCTGATGAATTTGACACCCCTGCCTTAGGCAATCGCAGCAGAGGTGGGAGTGGGTACCTGTCAAATTCGGGTACCCGCTCCCCAAAGGTGCCAATCCTTAATGGGGAACAGGGGACAAAGACTTAAGGAGGAACTTCCTCTTTTGGCTGGAGCTCTGCTTTAACTTTTGAAATCACCTCCTTCTATTAGCATCTGCCGGTAAGGACATTCACTTTATTTGTCCTGATGGTCATTATTGCTAGATTTGAAAGAGAGAAAAATCTGAAAAGATCGTTGACACCAGAACAGGAACAGAGTGCAAATCTTCCAATAGGGGCACTTGTTACAGTAGCATTTCACTCACTTCCTGTTGTTTGTACAAGACAGGCAGTACAAGGAAATCTATCCAATGGGACACAGTTTGGTAAACAATAACCTGACATTGGCTTGAACCCATCCTACTCTATCCAAAAATGAAAATAAGTTTTGGATCTAGATGTAATTGAAGAGATCGTCTAATATACAAGCATGGCCATTGAATGGCAGATAAGCCATGCAAGTTTGTATGAGAGAGAAGTGTCAGGCTAGAAGCCATGGAGTGAGCTGAGTCATCCTGAGTATTAATGATGATCGGAGCTGGCCCCTGATCACTATGCCTCAGGATGAATCGCCTTGTATGAACTCAGCTAATCGGCTCATGGAGGGGGAGGGGATGGGGACATGGTGACAGGAGGGGACATGGTGACAGGAGGAGGCACACACGGATACAAGTTGAAGGACTCCAGCAGACTCCAGCCTGCAGCAGGACAGTATCTGGAGTGGACGCCCTCTGTCTAACCCCACAGGGCGGAATGTAAACACGGAGCGCCTGCAGCAGGCAAGCCTCCCTCACACACAATGCCAGCAGCGCCTTCACCCACCAATGACGTGACAGCAAGCCCCCTGGTATCCCCACCTCACAGCACGGCAATGGCACACGGGTGACCCCGGACATTTACCTGTCTGAGAACAACGGCCAATACCAGCCACAGGAGTCCTGCCCGAGACCGCGCAGCGCGTTCCCCACAAAGGCAGGCAGGTGCACTGCACGACACCGGCTGGAACCGCCTGTCTCACGTCACGGGGCACGGGCCACCAATCAGAACGCGGAGGGCTGTTGCACCTGCGTCCACGCCGTCCATTGTTCCAATTGGAGAAGCCGGGCGAGTGTGGCTGGCGTGACGTCAGCGGGTGCCGTGCTCTGGCGTAACCCAGAGCAGGCCGTGGTGTGTGTAGCGGAGTCGGTGAAGGAGAGGCAGTAGTACAGTACAGAGCCTGTTCATGTACCCATCCTTACCTGGCTGGCAGGAGATGGAGTCATTGTAGAGAAACGTTCACACTGCGTGCTGGGCAAGTGCCTTCCCACTTTGTGTGTTTACAGGTGCTTCCAGATGTGCTGGTGTGAAATAAAGTTTTTGTTGCTGTATGTCATGTTAGTATTGGTGCACCGAAATGAATATTCTGGTACCGAAACCGAACATTCAGGATGCATTTGACCAAAAACCAAAAAGGACAGTTTTTAAAAAATAATATATATGTTTTGGAAAAATATACACTTTAATGATTTTAAAACAATATATACCCCGATTGTTTTGTAAAATATGAAAGATGATGTTACGGCGAGTAAATAGATACCCAACATGTCATGCCTTAAATTTGCGCATGGTTGTGGAATGGCGTCAAAGTACAGTACTTGAAAATCTCCATGGGTGAGCCTTTAAACATGTCTACAGGTTAGCAGTGTAATGTTACAGGGGAGTTTTAGAGGAACTGAATTCTCTCTTGAGAAGAGATTAAGGGGGGGGGGATATGATCAACATGTATAAATACATCAGTGGTTCTTATAGTGAACTCGGTGTAGAGTTATTCACCTTGAAGTCATCACAGAGGACAAGGGGGCACTCTTACGTCTGGAGGAAAAGAAATGTAATCTCCAAACATGGAAAGGGTTCTTCACAGTAAGAGCTGTGAGAATGTGGAATAGACTCCCTCAAGAGCTGGTTCTGAATTGTTGCTTCCTCTGATGTTTGTGGTAATACCGCACTTGTGTGGTGTGAACACCATTTACATATGGGGGCGTGCCCTACGTATGCTTTCACCACTACATAGTCTGGCTGAAAAAAGACAAAAGTTCATCCAGTTCTACCATTAAAAAAAAAAAAAAGTTATCCTATACCCACAGTTGATCCAGAGGAAGGCAAAAAAAACCCAGCAAAGCATGGTCCAATTTGCTCCTGAAGGGGAAAAAATTATTTCCGGTTCCCCGAGAGGCAATCAGATATTCTCTGGATCAACTTTACCTATAAATGTTATAGCCAGTTATATTCTGTATATCCAAGAAATAATCCAGGCCTTTTTTAAAGCAATCTACTGAGCTGGCCAGACCCAGCTCTTGAGGGAGTCTATTCCACATTCTTACAACTCTTACTGTGAAGAAACTTTTCCGTGTTTGGAGATTACATTTCTTTTCCTCCAGATGTAAAGAGTGCCCCCTTGTCCTCTGTGATGACCTCAGGATGAATAACTCTACACCAAGTTCACGTGTTGATCATATCCCCCCTTAATCTCCTCTTCTCAAGAGAGAATAAATTCAGTTCCTCTAATCTTTCCTCATAGCTGAACTCCTCCATACCTCTTATCAGTTTGGTTGCCCTTCTCTGTACTTTCTCCAGTTCCCCAATGTTCTTTTTGTTAATTGGTGCCCAAAACTGAACTGCATATTACAGATGAGGTCTTACTAATGATTTGTACAGGGGTAATATGATATCTCTCTCTCTGCGAGGACGGGGGCACTTTAATCTCTTTTTTTTTTAATTTAATTTAATTTGTTTTTTTTTACACTGTCCCTTTAAAAAAAATTGAATCACTTTTATTCCTATCATAAGGAATGCATGCATCCCTTGTGATAGAAAGAAGCAGTGACAGGTCCTCTTTATGGAGAGATGGGGTCAATAAGACCCCACATCTCTCATTTACAATGTAAAGCATTAGATCAAAAAAAGCATTGATCTAGTACAGTGGCCTCCAAACTACGGCTGGGGGCCGGATGTGGCCCTTTGCTTGCCCTTATCCGGCCCTTGGGGCACTATTTCTCCCAGTGATACAAGACACTATTCCTCCCACTGACACCAACAAGTGGGGCATAATTCCTGCTACTGACATCAAGAACAGTCACTATTCCTCTTGCTGAAACAAACCATGGAGCATTGTTCTTCCCACTGACACCAACAACGGGGCACTATTTCTCCAACCTCAACCAAGAATAGGGCGCTATTCCTCCCCTAATGCCAAAGATGCATTATTTACTTCTAATGACGCAGGACAAATTCTACTCCCAATGGCCATAGTCCAGCCCCCCTAAAGTCTGAAAGCCAGTAAACTGACCCCTGATCTAGTGCTTTAAAAAAAAAATGGCCTTGTTTACAAGGCGCCGGTACCGGAAGTGACCGCTCCGGTCCTCCAAGGGCATAAAGCTGAGTGGAGGCCATCTTTCCTTCATTTATCTCTATGCCCAAACGCCAAGATCGTTCGATGGTTTCTCAGGTAAGGCTGAGAACTACTGAGCGGTGGCAGCAGTGGGCGGGTGGCGGCAAGGGGGCGGGGATATTTTCCGCACCTGTATCGGTGCTTATTTTCATATCGGCCAACGGCCGATAGGGGTGTTTTTGGCCGAAACATTTTGGCAACCGAAATTTCAGTGCACCCCTAGATATTAGTACTGCTATACTAATGGTAATCCTGCTGCTATGTGAACATTTACTGTATTAGCATACCATTGAATGACCCCCACACTCGCCTGACCTAAATCCAATAGAACATCTCTGGAATATCATGTGATTAGGGGTTAGGAAGGGGTTAAAGTGGTTGTAAACCTCAGACATGAAGTATGAACAAAGCATATCCCTCTATAGTGCGTACTTGTCTTAGTCCAGAGCACTAATGTCATTTCTGTCTGCTGCCTCATTCCTCTGCTATCTGCATGTTTCACTTCTGAGAAGTTTTTATGACACTAAGAGAAAAATGGTGATGGGAGTGAGCTCTAGCAGATTGACAGCCTCAGCTCTGTTCCTGTCCCTTTCCTCCAATCAGCTCTTCTCACTGATATAACTTCAGATCCCCGCCCCCTGCTTTTCAGAGTTGAGGGATCTTATATAAACTCTGCACTTTGAATGGATGTAGGAGACAGAACGCTTCAGATAAACAGGTACAACTTATGTAGGAGGATTTGTTTCATCTCTGTGTATCACCAGAGGCCAATCACATCACTAGGTATTTACAATCACTTCAAAGCAGAACTTCACAGAAAAGGGGAAGTTCTGCTTGTTTGTATCGCCCCCTCCACTGCCACATTTGGTACTTTTGTTTGGGGGGGAGCGGGTGCTTGGTTTTAACAGGTACTCACTTTCTCTTCCGATCAGATCACCGCAATGATCTGTGCAGAAGTTCGGCTCCCTCCTCCTTCCCCCCGCAGCTTCCTGGGACATATAGTTTTTTTGGCTTGATTGCAGTAACTCATAACTTCATGTTTATTGACCATCCATTTGTGATATGGTATAATTAAAATACATTGCCTGAATGTATTACATCTTTCAGGAGGAATATACCAAGATGATCGTCATGTATTCCAGTAAGTACCCAATGCTACCTTCTTTGGTTTCCACCGGTTACTGCTGAAGTGGGCAGGCATCATATATAAATTGCTCTACATAAAGTTCCTTGTGTTCATCAGTTTATATACAACACTGAGTGTCACATACAGGTACCTACTGTTGCATATCCTTCATTAGACCATTATGACTGCTGCGAATAGTGCATACAAGACATGCACGCCGACATACCTTTATGAATAAAAGACACTTTTTCTCTTTTTTTACCTAGTGAAATTTAACTTTTTAAAATTAATGTTTGAAATATTTTATTGTCTAAAGTTTAATACTAAATAAAACAAGCAATTCAGTGGTTAATAACACTTTGCAATAATCTAAGCTATGGATAGTCTCTGCTAATACAGAGCAAATAAAGGCTGGCTTTCCAGGTAGGCACATTAATGCAGGCCATAGATGGGGAGAAAAACGGCCGATTTTTCGTCCGAAAATAAAACCGGCCGATTATCTTATCGTTAGTGGACGATTTTGTCAGCCGTTTTTCGTGTATTTTGGACTTTCAGATTATCGGTGATGTTGGAAAATTTTCGAAAAACGCCCGACTTTATCCTCATTGATGGTCAAAAACGAACGATCGTTTTCCGAAAAAGGATCACAAAGGCCACAAAATGACATCATTTCCCGTTATAGGTTACTCATTAATCGGCCGATTTTCGTAATAATTGATGGTCAGGTAAGTTTTTTAGACCGACCGATAGTTCGTTAATCGGCCGAAAATCTGCCGTTTTTCTCCCCATCTATGGCCTGCATTAGTCACTGTACAAAAACATAAGTGTTGTGCTGCTAGTAACATACACTATATTGCCAAAAGTATTGGGACACGTCTCCAAATCATTGGTTTCAGGTGTTCTAATCACCTCCATGGCCAAAGGTGTATAAAATCAAGCACCTAGACATGCAGACTTTTTCTAAAGAACAGAGGTATACCGCTCAGGCAAACAATCTAGATCAATCCACAACAGGTGCAGGCTCTGGTTCGCCACCACACACGATGCAATAGGAAGAAGGATCAGCCGCACTTTGGAGGATAGATGAATATAGTGTATATTTATTGATCTATAGGACACACAAAACACCAGGACATGACTATAGGACCTGTTAATGCGTTAACACAATCTCGTGCTTAATCAGACTTTTTCTACAAACATTTGTAATAAAATGGGTCGCTCTCAGGAGCTCAGTGAATTCAAGCATGGTACCGTGATAGGTTGCCACCTGTGCAGTAAGTTCATCCGTGAAATTTTCTTGCTACTAAACATTCCATGGTCAACTGTTAGTGGTATAACAACATGGAAGCAACTGGGAACAACAGCAACTCAGCCACGAAGTGGTAGACCACGTAAACTGACCGAGCGGGGTCAGCGCATGCTGAAGCGCACAGTGCGCAGAAGTCGCCAACTGTCTGCAGAGTCAATAGCTAAAGACCTCCAGACTTCATGTGGCCTTCAGATTAGCACAACAACAGTGTGTAGAGAGCTTCATAGAATGGGTTTCCATAGCCAAGCAGCTGCAGCCAAGCCTTACATCACCGAGTGCAATGCAAAGCATTGGATTCAGTGGTGTAAAGCACACCACTATTGGACTCTAGAGCAGTGGAGACGTGTTGTCTGGAGTGACTAATCACACTTCTCTGTCTGGCAATCCGATGGACATGTCTGGGTATGGCGGTTGCCAGGAGAATGGCACTTGCCTGACTGCATTGTGCCAATTGTAAAGTTTGGTGAAGGGGGGATTATGGTGTGGGTTGTTCTTCAGGGGTTGGGCTTGGCCCCTTAGTTCCAGTGAAGGGAACTCTTAGCAAAACATTTTGGACAATTTCATGCTCCCAACTTTGTGGGAACAGTTTGGGGATTGCACCTTGTCACAATCATGCCCACAGGGAGAGGCACAGTTCTCCATTTTGCTCCAAATGTCTGCATTGTGGTATTTCTCTTAAACTAATATGCAGTCACCTGAGAGGGGAAGATGTAGTATCGTGCATATAAGAGCCAGGCACAGGATCTCCCTGTAGTAAGAAGGCTTCATGTATCTCCTCATTCCCCCTCCCTCAGGAATGCAACCAGCGTATGATGCTGAGTCCCTGCCTAACAATTCTTTGCCAAATAAGGCTTGGCTTGTCCATTGTGGGAAGAGATTTTGGAGTAGAAAAAAGAAGCTGTTAGTTTTTGTGTGTAGTCAGAGAAGTGAGGACCGTCCTCGATGTAACATCTATCGGACAGAAAGCAAAGGAGAATCTCGCGGCAACAACGAATCCCAGTGTGAGACCAGAAATCCCTTTTTTTGCTCATCAGACTTGAAACTGCTTAACTCCAGGCATTTATTTGGCAAGTACTTATCTACCTAAACTTCTTTATGTTATCTGTTTGCTGTGCTGTTGTGCTCTGTATATATATATATATATATATATATATATATATATATATATTAATTACATTTTCTTTCTGTAAATATTCGTAATGCACCCCTTTAACCTTTTGGTAATAAATCTTACTTTCTGAAAGTGATGAATTGTTTCTATAGCTCTTAAGTGCAATTTACGAATCCCTGCCTCTAAAAAGAGCGCTACTATGAGTGTTTAACCCTCTGTATAACCGGTCTGTAGAGATAGCGGTATACTGTCAATTAACCAATCATCCTAGTGTATTGCTGAGTTTCCTCTTTCTCTGTATAAAAAGGAGGTGGCGGCAGTGTGAAAGGTTAATTGCGTAATTAACCTGACCCAGTAACAAGCGCATTCAGGCTGCCGGTACATCGATTGTGGTCCAATTAGCTGGAACATCGGTGTGCAGGGTGCAGCTGGGTGTGGCATTGTTACGCATGTGACAGCACAGTTTTAGATTGGCTAGTCCTTCGGTCACGAGTTTGGGGAGAAGGGCTGGGGTCTGACGCCGTGCCCGTCACACACCTTCCTGTTCCAACATGACTGGGCACCAGTTCACAAAGCAAGGTCCATAAAGACATGGATGAGCGAGTTTGGGGTGGAGGAACTTGACTGGCCTGCACAGAGTCCTGACCTCATCTCCAATAGAACACCTTTGGGATGAATTAGAGCGGAAACAAGCCAGGCCTTCTCATCCGACATCAGTGCCTGACCTCACAAATGCTCTTCTGGAAGAATGGTCAAACATTCCCATAGACACACTCCTAAACCTTGTGGGCAGCCTTCTCAGAAGAGTTGAAGCTGTTATAGCTGCTAAGGGTGGGCCAAATCCATATTGAACCCTACGGACTAAGACTGGGATGCCATTAAAATACATGTTCGTGTAAAGGCAGGCTTCCCAATACTTTTGGCAATATAGTGTATGCATACCAAATCCAACACTTGTGACTTTATCCGTGTAAAACAAACATATGAATCATACATAATTCGTTATAAATAAATATAGTTTCTTCAGCATATATATATTGGAACAGTTCCAGGAAACACTCTTCTTATTGAAAATTAAATGTGAATTCCTGTTGGTAAGTGATCCCACAATCCCAGTGCTGTCAGTCTTTGTATAAATCAATGTGCACCACCACACAGTAGATAGACTCTCACATTAAAACACTGACACATTATAATAGGTCAATGAACATGTTTCCCCTCCTCTGAGGGTGATTGTGTATAGGTTTCCCACAGGTCTTCGATTCCCTCTTATTTCCAATGATAATATGGGGTGTCAATATCCTCTGACCTCTGCTGTGCTGCTCTAAAGATTAGATAGGATCAACTCAGAACTGCAGGGAAGCCACTATAGTGTAGTAACTTAAAACCACAGAAAATGTATTTAAAATTGCACTCATATAAATCCAGTAATACCTGGCATGTAGGCAGTCAAAAAACTCCCAGATCGCATAACATCAGCGCCCACCTTCAACTCTGGCAACTGGGCTCTGACGTCACCTGGCTCCTCCCCATGCGTATCGTCACTAGGTCATGTGACTTCATCATAAAGATTGACAGAACTGGCATTGAGGAATCACTTACCAACAGGAATTCATATTTAATTTTGAATAAGAGGAGAGTGTTTCCTGGAACTGTTCCAAAACATATATGTTGAAGAGACTATATTTATTCATGATGAATTATGTATGATTCATATGTCTGTTTTGCACGGATAAAATCACAAGTGTTAGATTTGATACACATATGTTACTAGCAGCGTAACACTGATAACTTTTTGTATTTTTGATTGATTTGATGAGCACAGATTTTTGTGTTTGCAGCAGCTTTATATAAATTAGCACATTATTATTATTATAATTTTTGGAGGTGCGCAATCATTTTCATATTTCACATTTAGGCACTATACCAAAGGCCCATAATGGATCCAATGTATGTATGTATCAAATGAATTCAAACAAGAAAGAAGTTGTCACCCACAGTTGTCAGTAAAAGCTTCTGATCTGGAACCAGTGAGATAGGCTCCCAATTATGTGACTGCTGGGAGAGCCTCAGAACAAGGGATATGTCACCTGTACACCAGGAAACTCCATAACTGGGTCCAAAGAATAGTGATGGCAAAGAATAGCGATGTTTCAGAGCCACACAGGACCCTTCATCAGGCATGATGAAGGGGTCCTGCGTGGCTCTGAAACATCACTATCCTTTGCTTAATAAAGCATGAACCTGTTATGGAGTTTCCTAGTATGCCAGTGCCATATCCCTTTTTCTGAGATGTTCTGGTCTCCAGCCAGTGGTCACTGCAGCACCCACCTTCTTTTCAGACACTTTTAGTAATGTGTGTGTTTATTATATTGTGCTTGACTTGATGTGAAAGCCTGTCACAATGAACATATGATACAGAAGCCACTCCACCTTCCAGGCATTAAAACCCAATTAAATGACTGCCAGGAGGTGGCATCAAGGGGTTAACTTAGCCATTTTATAGCATCCTCTCTTTTCTGTTATTGATGAGTTGACAGGCTTTTGGGTTGTGTCAATGGTATGAATTTGAGATTAGTTTGAGATTGATGCAGTTGACCTCCCTTTGACTTGCATTTGACCTGCTTCAAGTGAGTTAAAGTAATCCAAAGCCTGTTGACACAGGCTATTACAAACACATATTTCTTCTACTTACTGGTCTACAGGAACAAAGGGACAGAGAGCTGGTGTGACCAGCATTGCAGTACTGTGAGAGCCATGGTGGGGAGCACTATAGAAGGGTCAATGACAGGCAAAATCCAGCCTCAGGTGGGTTAACTGGGCAAAAGGTGGGCAAAATAATCACACAGATTACAAAAAAAAAATCCATCCTCAGAACAAACCGTCAGAGGATATTTGAAAGATAGATAGAGACATGAGTTACCAGGTGTCCTTAGTCTTAATACAGATTTTATAAACAAATTAATCAAGGAAACACATTTACATTGGCATGACTACAGAAATAAAAAAAACAGTATGGCTGAAGGACAAGTCAGGAAATTATGAAGACGCAGAGCTTTTCCTTTTTACATATGCATTACTGCCACATATGTCTTTTTCATTTATATTTTTTAGTTTGCTCTTCAGCAAAGCACATGGTACATTACAACAGAAAGCAGTCTGCTGAACAAGCGGAATAATGAGTAATAAAATACACAACAATAAGAATAATGAAAAATTCACTGCACAGCAGTGACATCTTTTACATCTCATTCATCAACCATTAGAGATCCAATCACATGGAAAATATCAGAGCGAAACAAGGCCCCTGGAACACATTATTCCTAAACATTGTGGTACTAGCATGTGAGCAGGGGTCCGACCCATGCAGGCTTAAGCCAAGAGAGCTGCCACATACTTCTTAATGTATGAAGCTGTTTTTTTAAGGGGATAGTACTAATGTAAGTGGTATATAATAGTTGATGACAAAAATTTGCAGGCGTGCACACTTATTATACTGGAGTTCATTTACTAAAGGCCAATACTGTAGGCTGTGCCATTTGCAAGTGCAGTTGCTCTTGTTTTTCCCAGAACATAGATGTGACGATTACGGAGCCAGACCCTAGCCCTTCTCACAACTTGTGACCGAAGGACTAGCCAATCCAAAACCGCGTTGTCACATGTGTAACAATACCACGCTCAGCTGCACCCTGCAGAAAGATTTTCCAGCCAATGGACCACAATCTATGTACCGGCAGCCTGAAAGCGATTGTTACTGGGTTAGGTTAATTACGCAATTAACCCTTCACACTGCCACCACCGCCTTTTTGTAGAGAAAAGGAGGAAACTCGCCAATATTAGCAATAACACTATGATGTTTGAATAATCGTCTGTATACCACTGTCACCGCAGGCAGCGGTATATACAGGTTTAAAACACACAGTAGCGCTCTTCAGAGACAGGGATTCTTAGTTTGCATTAAAGAGCTTTAGAAACAGTTGAACACTTTTCAGAAAATAAGATTTATTACTAAAAAGGTCAAAATGGTGCAATAAACATATTTACAGAAAAAGATGTAGCCAATATATACATATCTATATATATATATAAATACAGAGAGCAATAACACAGTTGTTAATGAAATTAACAACAGGTGCACTAGATGGGCAACTGTCAGGGATCCCGGGTCCTCGGCGGCGCGCGCATGCGCAGACCGCCGATCCGTCCCAGCCGGCGAGCGCAGAATCCTCGGCGATCGCGGCGGCCGCGCATGCGCAGTAGCGATCGCGGCCGCACCAATGGGAGAGCAGGGCGCTCTATTTAAAGTTGCCTGTGCATCTCCAAGTTGCCGCAAGGTCTCGTTCCTGTTCCTGTAAGTACGCTCCTTGTTGCCAAACTCTGCCTGTCCTGTTTATGCTGACCTTCTCCTGCTCTGACCCCGGCTCGTCCCTGACCATCCTTCTGCCTGGCCTCCTGCACCGCGCTGCCCGCTACCTGCTGAACCTGGCTTGTGACCCCGACTATTCTCCGCTTACTCCCCCCGTACCACGCTGCCCGCACAATACCGACCCGGCTAGTCTGACCTCGCCTACTCCTGATAGCTGCCCATCCATCCCGCTCGGATCAGGATCTGTCATCCCATCCATCCCGCTCGGATCGGGATCTGTCATCCCCTTCACAGCAGGCTCTACCCGGGCACATACCCTCAGCGGGACCCCTCTGCCACCGCCGGGGGTGCCCAGGGACGCGACCTGGTTTCAGTCTTGCACCAAGTCCATCCCCACCATCAGGGGCCCTGGTGAAAAGGCAGACTGGGACTTAGACTCCGCGTCCTGGGAAACCCCGTGCCGTGGACCACTAGAGATCCCGTTGGGCGGAGCCTGACAGCAACAATGAGACGACTCCCAAAACCAGAATGGTTTTACAGGTGGAGGCCACTGGCATTTTTTTCCCTACTCATCTTTTCTGACTATTTTTCACTAGTTTTGCATTTGGTTAGGGTCAGTGTCACTACTGGTAGCATGAGGCGATACCTGGACCCTACAGAGGTTGCACAGACAGTTCAACTCCTCCAGGATGGCACATCAATACGTGCCATTGCCAGAAAGTTTGCTGTCTCTCCCAGTACAGTCTCAAGAGCATGGAGAAGATTCCAGGAGACAGGCAGTTACTCTAGAAAAGCTGGACAGGTCCGTACAAGGTCCTTAACCCATCAGCAGGACAAGTATCTGCTCCTTTGTGCAAGGAGGAACAGGATGAGCTCTGCCAGAGCCCTACAAAATAACCTCCAGCAGACCACTGGTGTGAATGTCTTTGAATAAACAATCAGAAACAGACTTCATGAGGGTGGCCTGAGGGCCAAATATCCTCTAGTGGGCCCTGTGCTCACTGCCTGGCACCATAGAGCTCGATTGGCATTTGAACACCAGAATTGACAGGTCCGCCACTGGCACCCTGTGCTTTTCACAGATGAGAGGAGGTTCACCCTGAGCACATGTGACAGACGTGAAAGAGTCTGGAGAAGCTGTGGTAACATTGTTCAGCATGACCATTTTGGTGGTGGGTTAGTTATGGTCTGGGGAGGCATATCCATGGGGGGACTCACAGACCTCTACAGGGTAGACAATGGCACCCATGACTGCCATTAAGTATCGGGATGAAATCCTTGGACCCATTATCAGACCCTACTCTGGTGCCGTGGGTCGTGGGTTCCTCCTGGTGCACGACAATGCCCAGCCTCATGTGGCAGTTCCTGGAGGATGAAGGCATTGATACCATTGAATGGCCCCCAATGCTCGCCTGAACTAAATCCAATAGAACACCCCTGGGATATCATGTTTCGGTCCGTCTGACGTCACCAGGTTTCTCCTCAGACTGTTTAGGAGCTCAGTGATGCCCTGGTCCAGAACTGGGAGAAAATACCCCAGGACACCATCCATCGTCTCATTGGGAGCATGCCCCAACATTGTCAGGCATGCATACAAGCATGTGGGGCCATACAAACTACTGAGTACCATTTTGAGTTGCTGTAATGAAATGTCAGCAAAATGGACTAGCCTGCTGCATCATTTCTTCACTTTGATTTTCGAGATGTCTTTAAATTCAGTCCTCTGTAGGTTGATCATTTTCATTTTCATCAAATGATGGGGCATCCTTACGTTCCTAACACATTAGTCAGTCCATATCAGTATAGATATCCAGGATGAGATGCCAAGGGATTTAGTAAGATGCATTGTGAATTTTTTTAATTTGTAATTTTTTTCCCACAATCCTTTGCAAAGTAAAAGAAAATTAATTAAATTTTTTTCCCCACAAATTGTCACTTTAACAATTTATTTCTCACACACGGCATAGGCACACTTGCAATTACACCCCAAAACACATTCTGCTATTTCTTCCAAAGGGATACCACATTTTTTTCATAGCCTAGCCACATAGAGGGGTCCAAAATCCAAGATAAATCTTTGGGCTTTCGAGGGGCAAAAATTACACATCCAATTTCCTGACTACTAACACATTTTTGAGGCCCACTGGGGATACTGACAGATGTTGATGGTCAACAAGGGACACCGACAGATGTTGACGTCCCACTAGGGACAAGGACAGATGTTGATGGTCCACTGAGATACTGACAGATGTTGACGGTCCACTAGGTACACCAACAGATGTTGATGGTCCACTAGGACACCAACAGATGTTGAAGGTCCACTAGGGACACTGAGAGGCAATGATGGTTGACTAGGGACAAATGTTGATGTTGCTATGGGACACTATCTCAGATGTTGATGAGACACCGGTACAATGTGACAAATGTTGACGGGGCACTGCTACACTGTGACAGATGTTTTTGTGCACTCGTACACTGTAACAGATGTTGATAGGACACTGGTACAGATGTTGATGTGCACTTGGAGAGGGACATATGGTGCGTGGTGCACTCGTGTTGGATGGCTGCACTGTGTGTGTGATTTGTGTGTAGCTGCACAGTAAAATCAGCAGCTTCACAAAGCGATCTCGCTCTCCCTCTCCTGACTGAGCTCTCACTGAGCACAGAGAGAAAGCCGATACTGACGCACGTGCTTTTTTTACATTGTGTGATGGCTGTGATTGGACACAGGCATCACATGATTGGGTGGGTCAATTAGAGAGCCCATGTCCCGATCCGAGGGACACATCCACCACAGGATCATGCCACTCTGCAGCCCTGAGGCTGCATGAGAGCCCAGGTTCTGACAGAGTACGTCCTGTCAGAACGGCACTTGTCCTACTTGCCCATTTATGTACAGTGGCCGGGTGGAAAGCAGTTAATGAAAAAGTGCTTATATGTAAAAAAAAAAAAATACACACATACCACAAATCATTGTGAAAGTTACTTGTCATTGCTTGAAACGTTTACAACATTTTCATTCTACAACCCTGTAGCAGTCAGTAACATTAAGGTCTCATGCACCCAGGATATTTTTGCTGTCTCTCCTGGTCACTTTTCTTTCTTTTTGGCTTTGGTGTTTTGGCAGTAAAAATTCTTGATGCTTGTAAACACGTGTATCATGTTAAGACACGTCTAGAAGCGTTTATGCATATCAAGCATTTGGGCAGTAATTCATTCCATTGCCTATAATAATAATTTATTCTGGCCACTGAAATGAATTAATGCTAATGCTGCTTAGCGCTTAGGTGCATTTAGACGCGATTACACTGCTCCTGGTAACACCGGCAGTGTTTTTTGTTTCTGCCTCTAACCGCCTCTGCGCTAAACTCCTCTAAATGCCTTTGTGTACATGGACACATAGACTAACATGCAGGGTTTTAGAGGCAGAAAAGAAGCCAGATGCCTCTAAGAGCAACGTCAAAAATGCCCAGTGTGCATGAGGCCCAATGATGGTCCAACAAGTGCCATTGTGAAGACACAGACTGACATTTTTCTCCATGGCCAAAGCTTGGCTGAAGGTGGTTATTATTATAACGAGCACTTATTGATATGTATTGTTAACACCGTCACATTTTATCTAATTTAACTTATTTGATATTTTGGGATCCCACATTCACATATTTTTATGATTTGAATGTAGCGCTGCATTCCTTATTACTCTTGTCTAACTATAATTCCTTCTTCCTGAGGTATAACAGTTCCTTCAAACACTTGATAAATAGAATATATTGTGTAAGGTTCAAAAAACATTTAGACTACCATTCTAATTGTCATTGCTATATATTCTTTATATGAGGAAACCTATATTTTAAGCTGCTTAGTATTTCTTTAATACATATTTATTAATGTGTGTTATTCTGTGACAAGGCTATTCTTTAAATGGAAAGTATGATCTCCTACAGGCTGATCTACAGAGTGATAAGACATGACCAAGGAGCAGAACATGAGCTGCAAGCTGTAGATTTTTGAGATGTGTTTATACTATTGGAACAAACTTACTTGAGCGAAAAAGAAATCTCGGACCGTTAGAGTAAGGATATAGAGAAAACAGAAAATTATACTGTCAATGGAGACTGCGACTCCTTTGAGAAATGTTGTATTGTCTGCTGTTGGACTGACCTAGACCAAGCAACCTTAGTCAAAAAGTAAGCAGAATATCTACAGGCAGAAACAATCTGTAACTCAGAAGGCAGTCACTGGATGAAGAATGACAGAATTTGTGCTGCATTGCAAGACTGTGTTGAGGGGTAAGAATTAATTTTATTTCCTTCCTGAGAATTGTCAAATTATTTGTGGTTTTGTTTCATATTTTGCAGTGAATGATTTTGGCTGTATACCTGCTTTGTTTATAGACACACAGCACACAGAACAGCAATCTGGCTTTTTATTTTCCCTGAAATCAACTTTGAGTTCAGGGATAAAAAGCAGCCAGATCCTGTAAGTAAAAGCAGCACACGTGCACTTGTTAGGCATACAGTTTGCACTTGTTAGGCACACCGTTAATCCCTTGATTGCCTTTCTGATCACCACTGTCACCCATTAGTGTCATTAGTACAGTGTACAGTGTAATCATAGATCACTGTATTAGTGTCACTAGCAACATCTGTGACAGTCAGTTAGTGCCCCTTCCAGCCAGTGTCAGTTCACACCAGATTGCCCGCCACACTGTCACAGTCACACTATAAGTCGCTGATCACTGCCACTAGTATAGTGTTTATAGTTGCATAAATTCCAGTGTATATACTATTGTTAGAAGATGCTATAACTTTCACACAGACCACACTATCACAGTCACACTATAAGTCGCTGATCACTGCCGCTAGTATAGTGTTTATAGTTATGTAAATTCCAGTGTATATACTATTGTTTGAAGATGCTATAACTTTCACACAGACCAATTAATATACACTT
The DNA here is from genome assembly GCF_062004578.1 of Staurois parvus. NCBI lineage: Eukaryota > Metazoa > Chordata > Amphibia > Anura > Ranidae > Staurois > Staurois parvus. Next base: position 22,562,705 of record NW_028317943.1, read on the forward strand.
ATGGATATTTTTTTTTTCACCAAAGATGTGTAGCAGTATACGTTTTGGGCTACATTTAGGAAGACATTTGATTTTATTGGATATGTTTTATAACAGAGAGTAGAAAATATTGTTTTGGGGTTTTTTATTTTCAAAATGTTCGGTCTTTTTTCATTTATATAATAGAAAGATAATAAACCCAGTGGTGATCAAGTATCAATGAAATAAAGCTCTGTTTGTGTGAAAAAATTATATAAATTTTTTTTGGATACATTGTTGCATGACCAGGCAATTGCCAGTTAAAGTAGCACAATGCTGAATAGCTAAAAAAATGTTCTGGTCATGAAGGGGTTAAAACCTTCCGTATGCCAAGTGATTAAAGTGGCTCTAAAGTCAAATTGATTTTTCCCTAACACATTCCCTGCATAAAGGTAAAAAATGCCCTGCTAACTGTTCCCCTATCCTTAAACACTTACCTGCCTCCTCTCACCACTTTAGTGCTGTCTCAGCTGCAACACCGCTCCTCTCACATACAGGTTTCACAGGAGACACATATGTGATCATTACACTTTCTGCCTCACCCTACACAAAGATTTTCCAGCTTGCAGGATAATAATCCAAGCAACAGCAGAATGATAATGATCCACACTGGAGCTGGTTGCTGTGCAGGTAAATCTTTACACTCTCACACTGTAGATACCACCACATATTTTAACAGAGTCACAGAAGCAAAGGTTTAGGTAAGTAACAGTGCTTTCCACAACCCCTAGACTAGCCATTCTCAACCAGGGTTCCGTGGAACCCTGAAGTTCCTCCAGAGGTTGTTCAGGGTTCCTTGAGCTGTGGTTGATAGACCACCATTTAATGGTGCCTGCATGGTTTCAGAGCCAACACTACATGGTAGAACCAGTAGCAGGACATCAAATATCTTTCTGTCTTTAAAGAAGAACTCCGGGATAGGCAAACAAAGTCACCCATTAGGATACCCCCCTACACAAAACACTAAACAGTTAATACAATTTTGAAAATCCTCACCAATTAGGAGAAGGTCTAATTGAATTTTCATGACCGTATCTTTGTAATTCAAAAGATAACAGCATCTGGCTTGCTAAAACAAAGGTGTAACAGCAGATATTACATCATATCCTCTCCTCTCTTTCTGCAGTAAAAGGAAACTACAGTTCCCATCAACCACAGGGGATTGTAGTGAATGTGGATGGTTACAGTAGACCTGTACCAGTTGAATTTGTCTGAGACTCGCGATCCACCCACCACTGCAAGTGGGGCTGAATTACATCACTGCTTCCTGGAGAAAGAACTACAGAAGGGGTTTAGCAAGATCAGTGGCTGGGGGAACAGGCATAGCAGCCATTGGTCTTACAAGCAGGAAACCAAAGACAATTACCGGTTTGATTTGAAAATGAATAGGTTATTACAGAGCAACTGTGAGTGAACCAGAAGATGGTTGACATATTCAGTGAAGGTAGGAAATTAGCAACAAAGACATGTAAATAAGTTTTTGCCTGGAGTTCTACTTTAAGGGTGGCATTCTGACCACCACTGTAGGGGGAGCATTCTTCCTACTGACAACCAACAAAAGTGGCATTTTACCTTTTGACACCTGAAGAATTGGTTTTAGTAAGGGTTCTTTGAGACCTGAAAATATTTTAGGGGTTTCACTGGGATAAAATAAGTTGAGAAAGGCTGCTCTAGACTAAACACACAGTTAACTTGCAGGGTGGGCAGAGCCTCACTCTAAGGAAGATTTTTCAGGTTTCCTGGAGTGAGCTTTTTAAGTACCATTTAAATATCATTTAATATCTTATTATCCTTAATAGTTTCAATCATAAAATGAGAACCGCAGCAGCCATGTGGCCATTTTATGGCAATGATATCCAGGGATGACCAGGGATTCCCAGGCATGTAATTAAATAGCTCAGGTGATGTCAATGGTTGGTAAGAACACAGCGGGAGAAGGCACTTACTTAACAGCCATTGGTAACAGAAAGCTGTCTTATTGGTCCATGCTGAACACCTTAAATGTTTGGCATTAGGACAAATGTCCAGACAGTGAATGTTCAGCCTGAACTTACATTCAGACCAAACATTCAGCACCTCTTCTCATCAGAAGTCCTTTGCAGACCCTTCCAGAGATTCATGATGCCTTGCATTCCTTCTAAGTACATTATATTAGGATTATCATATTTGTCACCTTCCATGATTGCCTAGTACAGACATGAAGATGGGCAGATGATTGAAAAGCATGCCCCCTCCATTCAAAGATTTTGTTTCATTCATAGAAGCTGTGGTACCACCTTCTATGAATGGGGAATTTGGACATAGTCCTTAGTTCTATTAACCCCCTCCACACTGGAGGTTTATGGTGGTGGGGGTCATTAATAGAGGAGGATTTCAAGGAAATCAGGAGCCAGCAGCATAAGGCACTCAGTACATTATTAGTGAGTCATGTCCCTTGTGTGGACTTATTTTTTTTTTTTTTTATTTTGACTACACTTTACAGTTGGCCATACATTTCTCAGTTTTTTCGCTCAGTCAGAGGACTGAATAAAAAATTGAACCACTTCTCACATCCACAAAATCGAGATGCATGAGGGAATCCTCGCTGCTGTGCTATTGTATTCTTACAGCGGGGGGGGGGGGCTCTTTTGCAGTCAGAATATACAGATCAGCTCTGCAGCCACTGACTGAGTGGCTTTTTTTCAACAGGTCTGTTCAGCAGAAGTCGATCGTTAGAGCCACTTCTGTTGAGCAGCATCTATGGCCACCTATAGGCTTTAAAATAATTCTAAAATCTTACTTGCTCTATGAAATGGTTTTGCAAAGAGAAGCCCCAATTCTCTTCTTCTCAAGACCCCCTCCAGCATTTCTGGCCCCTTCTCCTTGCCGAGTGCCCCCAGAGCAAGCTGCTTGCTCTGGAGGCACTCGTGCATGCTCGCTCCCACGCTGTCTCTGTGTGTCTATGGGACACAAAAAGCATGGCTCAGTCCTGCCCCTCGCTCTCTCCTTACTGGCTGTGATTGAGCCATTTGCTCCCGCTGCTGTGTCTCAGCCAATGAGGAAAGAGAGACCTGGGAAAGCCTCTGCTCTCGTGCACATTGTTGGATTGAGATCGGGCTCAGGTAAGTATTAGGAAGGAGTGAGGGAGGAGCTGTACACTGAAGGTTTTTTACTTTTATGCATAGTATGCCTGAAGGTAAAAAACTTTCAGCCTTCAGAACCACTTTAACACAAGGAAATGTCTTTTTAGAGCTATGTGACTGTAATTTCCATATCTCATTAGGCTGAAAATAACTGGCACTGTTTTGAAAATAAGGATTCTTAACCTGGTGTTTTAGCTTTGTGAATTCAGACCATAGTCTTCTAGCTGGTAAAAAACAATAACCATATAAGTCATACAGCCCTGTGGTTACATCCATTCCGTTACATACAGCACTTTGTGATGTAACATTGTTATGTACAGTGGGGCTTAAAGCAGACCTTCTACGTAATGCTGAATTCCAGAGAACACTTTGCATTCACTGAGAAAAATACAAAGAGAAAAAGGGAGTTGGGCATCGCTAAATAGGTGAACCTTGCTTGGATCCGCTTTAAAGGTGATAAATGTTCTAATAAGATCATTTCTTGTTCTCCACACCAACCATGAGGACAACCACGAGGTTGGCAGAGCACAAAATGTCAAACTTCAGCTCTTGCCATACCTAGCGCTTAGGGTCAGAGTCATTTTAATAAAAAGTAAGGACAAGGACAATTTCATGTTTGCTATAAACAAAAAAATAATATGGGTATGGCCCCATTCAAGTCTATTAGAAGATAGTACACAGGCATGTTTTTTTTTTTTGGGGGGGGGGACTATCATAAGAGGTATACTGTACATATATTTAGATATAATTTAATTAATTATTTTCTATTTTTGTACGATGACCAATAAAATATAAAACAGACTGGCAAGTAGTGTTTAAAAAAGCAATATTAAATCCAAAATCAAAAATGTAATATATTGAAGCTTACCAATAATTGGATGTGGTGGCTGCATTAGTTTTCTTTTTTTAGGCTTTTTTCCTTCTGTTTTCACCTGGTGATCTGGCCAGTAACACACCTACTGTATTAGAGTGCCTCCACTCTGGATGAAGGAGCACAAAGGCACTTTTGGACATCAGCATTATCAGTCTGGGGGAGGAGGGTGTTGGATGTACTAGCAGATTTGGATATACTAGCAAACTGAAGCCAAACTCCAGCTCACACTTTATAGGCAGTTATGATAACAGTTTTTTTTCATTTGGTATAAAGGTTTTACATGAATGAATAAAAGCTGACCATTGTAAGCACCCTGTCAGTGGTAAATGGTTTGTCTCAACCTTCTAACTGCTACATCCACAGGGCAGCTTGTTTTGTTTAAAAACAACAGACTTACTGGCATACAGGGGCAGACTGACAACTCATGGGGCCCCCCGGGCAATAGGGGATCATGGAGCCACTGTGTCCTTGCCCAAAAAAGCCTATAAAAAGGTACCAGGGGCATCTCATGGGGCCCCCTACTGACCCCGGGCCCTCTGGCAGTGCCCGAGTTTCCAAATGGTCAGTCCGCCCCTGCTGGCATGATCACCAGTTGGAAACAAAGCCTAAAAAAGAAAGCTAATGCAGTCAACTCATCTAAGAATTGGTAAGCTGCAATATAATAAATATTTGCATTTGGGTTTAAAAGAGTACGTAAATCCAACATTTCATATTCCTGATATATGTTTGCTATACCATGTACTAGTATGAAAAAGTATCCTGTTCTTTTTTGTATTGTTTCCTTTGTGTGAAATCCCTGGTGTTCCTGCCAGTCCCTCTGCTTCTCTTTTAAAAACTGACACTATACTAGGGAGGAGAGCAAAGCGTGGTCAGTTCTTTAGCTGTGCTTGGAACTCAATGTGCTCTCTTCCAATGATCAGACTTCTGCTCACATGCCCCCCCTCCCCCTACACACACACACGCGCACACGCGCACAGCCATTCACTGGGAACTTCAGTTAACTGCTATTTCTCCTCCCCTGACTCTCTTCTCAGCTGTATAAGTAGCTTAGAGGGTATGTGATCACTTACAAAACGGGAAAAATGGTATTGATAATGTTTTTTTGTACACAAATGTTTTGCCTTTCATTTCTATTTTATGGGTTTTTTACAAGGAGAGGGTTTACATATATTTTACTACTGCTTTAAATGCATTAAAGACTGATAAAAAAGGATTAAAAATAGCCTGGATAGTCTTTCAGTATTCAGTCCTCCTTTATTGTGAAATAATAAGTCTTCATGTACACGAGCAGCTCCTAAACTCGAGTTTAGGAGCTTTTGGCATTTTTTTGCCAAAGCTCCTAAACTCAACTCCATAGAAGCCTATATGTCCATGTACTCATAGGCTTTTAGTAGAGTTTAGGAGCTGCCATGTTTAGGTGAGGTTAAGGGCTCATGTACACAGGGCGTTTGGAAAACTCTTCTGAACGATGGAAACTGACTGCTGGAAAACGTAGGTTAAAAAATGTCTGTTTAGCCAAGTATACATACCACGTTTATACGCGTTTGCGTTTAGAAGCGTTTTTTAAGATAACCTAATGAGACCTTCCAAAATGCCCAGAATGCACTGAAAAACAGTAAAAATTTTACTATTTCAGACATTTTGAGAGAAAGAGAGAGAGTAGAAGCAGAGAGAGCAGTATGTTTTGAGATTACCTGTCTTCTCTGGTTGTATTTACTATGGATCCCATCATGAACATAATGCAGCACGTTCTACCATTTTTTCCTTCACGCAAAACTTGGAACTGACTGCGCTGGTGTACCGGGTCCATTTGAATACATGGAAAACACTTTGCATGCATTTCTGATGATGAAAAATGGCTCTGAACAGCATCTGGATATGGAACAGTTAAAAAATGCTTCTAAATGCAAATGCTTATAAATGTGATTAGCTGCATTTACATGCATTTAAAAACATTTGGCGTTTGAAACGCTGAAAAAAACTACTCCTGAACGCAAGTTAGGTGCGTTCAAAAAAAGACTGTAAACTCAACTGCCTGTAAACAACTATAAAATGTGTATATGCACACATAGGAAAACATTAGGGAGAGTTCAGGGGCTGCTGAAACAAATGCAGAAAAGCTCCTGAACATGAGTTTATCAGCTGTAGTGTACATGAACCCTAAATCTCCCTCTCCTGAACACAAAAGAATCAAGTTCAGGATATGAACGTTTTTACCGCCAACAGCGGGAAAACGCGGCAAAAACACGGCAAAATGTGGCAACCACAGTACCGCGTTTTTGCTGCGATTTGCATTTTCCAGCGGCCGGCGGACAGGGCAGGCTCATGTACATGAAGCCTAAGGATTCATATGTGAACATATTATTTACAAGTCATTTTCTCCTCTTAAGCCACTGTTTTGTTGTGAGTCTAAATCCCTGTTAACCACATTCTAGTTTTCTAAACCAGATAACTAAGTGATCGATGTCCATATACAGTAGTTGAGAAGGCATTACATAGATTGGTCTTTTGTGATATCTAAATGTACTTTAAGATCAGTTAAAGATCACTTAGTCAATGGTCTTCTTTGAATGGCAGGTGGATTTATAAATATAGAATAGGAGAGCGCAAGATCAGCAGCTGTTGGCTGTTTTTGTCCCATGGAACAGTCTCTGATGTAACTGACAGTGTGTATGTTGGCACAAACAGGCTTCAAGCAAGAAAGACACTCTTCCCTCCTGTGCTCGTCAGTCTGGTCTCCAGGGACTCCTTACTGCTCCTTTGGAAGAGATTTGATTGCCAGCAGAAGATAACTGTGAGAGTACCATTTCTGAACTTTACAGTATTTCTTCACCTCAGCAAGGACTTTATAAGGACACTGCCCTGATTCCCAGATCAGGTTAGTCAAATACACGTTTATGTCATTACTTCAGAATGATTGGCTACTTGCATGAATATGAGCATTCTTACTTAGTAACTAATTTATAATAAAAGTAATTTTACAAATGTGTGTATTCCTTCTTATTTACTTAATCTGCGTATTTATCAAGTTCCATTACAACTATAAAATAACTTTGCATAACTTCTTATCCAACTCAATACCTTGCATAAAAAAGTTTGCATTACATAATAATAATTAACATGATCCAAGAGTTTGTTTTAGGAGGAATTCTTATATTTTAATTACATGCATGGTTACTGGCACTGCAGTTTATGAAATATTCCTTAGAAAATGTGGGCCACGGAAAAGCCTGTAAGGGTTTCTGCTAGCTCTCAGGCCTCCAGGCAGACAACCCTGACATATTGGTCCGCAGATCCTTCAGCTATAAATACCATCAAAGGTCACAGAATAAATGTTTTGTGTTGTTTAATATAATATTACAATAATAGGGATATCTCACATACTCAACTGTGGTTAGATTTAAATAGTTTGCAGCAATCATTTGCTTGGTTATTGCGCTTTCATTTTTACATGCAAGAAATTAATAAAAAAATACATATAATCACAAGTGATAAAATGTGTTGTAAGATAGTCAAACTGAGAATAGTGGGCGGATTTACTAAAACTGGAGCACTCAGAATCTGGTGCAGCTGTGCATGGTAGCCAATCAGCTTCTAACTTCAGCTTGTTCAGTTCTCTTAGATTGTAAGCTCTAATGAGCAGGGCCCTCTGTTTCCTCTTGTACCAAATTGTATTGTAACTGTAATGTCTACCTTCATTTTGTAAAGTGCTGCGCAAACTGTTGGCGCTATATAAATCCTGTATATAAATAATAATAATAATTAAGCTTTGACAATAAAACCTGGAAGCTGACTGGTTGCTATGCAGAGCTGCACCAGATTTGGCACTCTCCAGTTTTAGTAAATAACCCTCACAACCCCCTCTTTTCATTCTGAGAAGCATGGACATGATCATGAAATGACAAAGTACAAACTGTTCCTTCTGGTTTGATCTGTCTGGTTTGTGATGTGCAAGACTGTTGTTTTATGAAAGATCTTATTTAAAGATAACCTTTTAAATGGTCTAGTCAGCTTCATGTGCAGCAGTAGAGACTCTCTTCTTAGAGTTCCAAAAACGTGCTTATTAGAAGGTTAATGTTTGCATTTTGTAATATTGTACTAATCTGCAATTTCACACTAGGCTATGGAAAACACACAGACACACGCATATACAGTGGACCCCTGTTAAAATGTCAGGTTTCTGTGATGTTAAAAAATGAGACAAAGATAAATCATTTCAGAACTTTTTCCACCTTAAGGGCTCGTTCACACTTGGCTGTTTTACCAACGCTTGCCAAACGCCCCTATAGTGTTTGGCAAGCGTCGGTCCGGCATTTGCGGAGCGTTAATAACGCCCCACAAACGCCTATAATGCAGTTTGAGTGGTGTTACTGCTCCGCAAATGCCCTGCAACCGCATTGCAACCGCACCGCAAACGCCGGCTGGGCGTTTGCGGAGCGGCACCATAGACGAGAATAGGAGGCTTCAAAGCCTCCTGACTCGACCAGAGGCGTCCGTTTTGCCGCGACCCAACACGACGTGACGCAAACGCTCCCGTTAGAACAGCACCATGTGCTGTAATGTGCGGAATTGGCAGAGGCGTTTGGGAAGCGGTAAAAACACTTCCCAAACGCCTCTCTGCCGCCTGCACACAACGCTAGTGTGAACGTAGCCTTAATGTGACCTATAAACTGTACAACTCAGTTGAACAACAAACTGAAATCTTTTAGGTGGAGGGAAGTAAAAATAACAAACTAAAATAATATGGTTGCATAAGTGTGCACACCCTTAAACTAACACTTTGCTGAAGCACCTTTTGCTTTTATTACAGCACGCAGTCTTTTTGGATATGACTCTTATCAGTAAGAAACATTCATACTTAGCAATATTTGCCTACTCTTCCTTGCAAAAACATTGCAAATCTGTCAGATTGTGAGGGCATCTCCTGTGCAAAGCCCTCTTCAGATCACCCCACAGATTTTCGATCGGATTCAGGTCTCAGCTCTGGCTAGGCCATTCCAAAACTTTAATCTGCTTCTGGTGAAGCCATTCCTTTATTGATTTGGATGTATGCTTTGGGTGGTTGTCATGCTAAAAGTTCCTCTTCATGTTCAGCAGAAGCTTGAAGGTTTTGTGCCAGTATTGACTGGTAGTTGAAACTGTTCATAATTCCCTCTACCTTGACTAAGGCCCCAGTTCCAGCTGAAGAAAAACAGCCCCAAAGCATGATGCTTCCACCTCCATGCTTCACTGTGGGTATGGTGTTCTTTTAGTGATGTGCAGTGTTCTTTTGCGCCAAACATATCTTTTGGAATTATGGCCAAAACGTTCAACCTTGGTTTCATCAGACTATAACACATTTTCCCACATGCTTTTGGGAGACTTCAGATGTGTTTTTGCAAAATTTAGCCGGGCTTGGATGTTTTTCTTCGTAATAAAAGGCTTCCGTCTTGCCACTCTACCCCTTAACCCAGACATATGAAGAATATGGGAGATTGTTGTCACATGTACCACACAGCCAGTACTTGCCAGATTGCAGCTCCTTGAATGTTGCTGTAGTCCTCTTGGCAGCCTCCCAGACCAGTTTTCTTCTCGTCTTTTCATCAATTTTGGAGGGACATCCAATTCTTGGTAATGTCACTGTTGCTCCATATTTTCTCCACTTGATGATGACTATCTTTACTGTGTTCACTGTGTTCCATGGTATATGCAATGCCTTGAAAATTCTTTTGTACCCTTCTCCTGACTGATACCTTTTAAGAATGAGATTCCTCTGATGCTTTGGTAGTTCTCTGCGGACCATGTCTTTTGCTGTAGGATGTGACTAAGAAAATGTCAGGAAAGACCTACTAGAACAGCTGAACTTTGGGGTTAATCAGAGGCACATTAAATGATGGCAGGTGTGTACTGACTCCTATTTAATGTGATTTTGAATGGGATTGCTTAATTCTGAACACAGCTACATCCCCATTTATAGGTGTGCACACTTATGCAACCACATTATTTTAGTTTTTTAAGATTACTCCCCCCCTAAAAGATTTCAGTTTGCTTTTCAATTGAGTTGTGCAGTTTATAGGTCACATTAAAGGTGGACAAAGTTCTGAAATGATTTATCCTCGTCCCATTTTTTACATCACAGAAACCTGACATTTAACAGGGATATGTAGACTTTTTATATCCACTGTATATATATATATATATATATATATATATATATATATATATATATATATATATGCATATATATATGCATATATACTGCAGACAAAAATTAAAGGAGCACTTTTTAATCAGAGTATAGCATCAAGCATCATGTTAATTAAGCTTTTGGCATATTGATCTGGTCAGTAAGTAGTAGAGGGGGTTATTAATCAGTTTCAGCTGCTTTGGTGTTGATGAAACTAACAACAGGTGCACTAGATGGGCAACAATGAGGCGACCCCCAAAACAGGAATGGTTTTACAGGTGGAGGCCAATGACATTTTTTTTCCTACTCATCTTTTCTGACTGTTTTTCAATAGTTTTGCACATGGCTAGGGTCAGTGTCACTACTGGTAGCATGAGGCAAAACCTGGACCCTACAGAGGTTGCACAGGCAGTCCAACTGCGCCAGGATGGCACATCAATATGTGCCATTGCCAGAAGGTTTGCTGTGTCTTCCAGCACAGTCTCAAGAGCATGGAGGAGATTCCGGGAGACATGCAGTTACTCTAGGAGAGCTGGACAGGGCCGTAGAAGGTCCCTAACCCATCAGCAGGACTGGTATCTGCTCCTTCGCACATGGTAGAACAGGATGAGCACTGCCAGAGCCCTACAAAATTACCTCCAGCAGGCCACTGGTGTGAAAGCCTCTGACCAAACAATCAGAAACAGACTTCATGAGGGTTGCCTTAGGGCCCAACGTCCTATAGTGGGCCCTGTGCTCACTGCCCGGCACCATAGAGCTCAATTGACATTTGCCATTGAACACCAGAATTGGCAGGTCCACCACTGGTACCCTGTGATTTTCACGGATGACAGCGGGTTCACCTTGAGCACATGTGACAGACGTGAAAGGGTCTGAAGAAGCCGTGGATAATGTTATGTTGCCTGTAATATCGTTCAGCATGACCGTTTTGGCGGTGGGTCAGTGATGGTCTGAGGAGACATATCCATGGAGGGACGCACAGACCTCTACAGGCTAGACAATGGCACCCTGACTGCCAATAGGTATAGGGATGAAATCCTTGGACCCAATGTCAGACCCTACACTGATGCAATGGGTCCTGGGTTCCTCCTGGTGCTCGACAATGCCCGGCCTCATGTGGCGAGAGTATGCAGGCAATTCCTGGAGGATAGCAGAGCAATACAAAACAGCGTACTTACACAGTAAAACACTGCACACAGCACACAGTAAAACACACACAGTTAACCCTTTGATTGCCGCAGATGTTGACCCCTTCCTGCCCAGTGTCATTAGTACAGTGTCAGTGTTTTTTATTAGCACTGATCACTGTATTAGTGTCACTGGGGATGTCAGTGGCAGTTAGTCATTTCACCCCCAGTGTCAGAATGCCCGCTGCAGTCCCGCTATAAGTCGCTGATCGCCGCCATTATTAGTATAGAAAAAAAAATCCCAGTATATATACCACCATTTGTAGACGCTATAACTTTCACGTAAACCAATTAATTTACACATATTGGGATTTTTTTTAGCAAAAACGTGTCAGAATACATTTTGGCCTAAATTTATGACAAAATTTTATTTTTTTAATTTTTTACTGGATATGTTTTATAGCAAAAAATATTGTTTTTCTTTCAAAATTGTCAGTCTTTTTTTGTTTATAGTGCAAAAAATAGAAACTACACAGGTGATCAAATACAACCATAAAAAAGCTCCATTTGTCAGTTAAAGTAATGCAGCGCCGTATCGCAAAAAATGGCCTGGTCAGTCAGGAAGGGGGGTAAATCCTCTGGAGGGCAAGTGGTCAAATACAGAACAGTGAGGGTATAGAAGGTACCAGCACCCATAGCAGAGTGGTCCGTCAGGCAACACATAGGATCAAAATATCTTATTTATTTTTATTGTGGGCTTGGCAGCATGGATATATTGATATATTGATATCCCTTGTGGGATGTTCCCAGTCTGCAGTGGTCAGGACCTACCAAAAGTGGTCCAAGGAAGGAAAACGGGTGAACCAGCGACAGGGTCATGGGCAGCCAAGGCTCATTGGTGCATATGGGGAGCAAAAGCTGGCCTGTGTAATCCAATCCAATAAAGGAGCTACTGTAGCTCAAGTTGCTGAAAAAGTTAATGCAGAGTCTATCAGAAAGGTGTCAGAACACACAATGCATCGCAGTTTAAAGCACCCACAATGTGCATGTGAGTATCAGAACTGGACCACCAAGTAATGGAAAAAAGTAGCCTGGTCTGATGAATCATGCTTTTTCTTTTACATCATGTGGATGGCTGGGTGCATATACGTCACTTACCTAAGGGAGAGATGGTACCAGGATGCACTATGGGAAGGAGGCAAGCCAGAGGAGGCAGTGTGATGCTTTGTCTAGTGGAGTCCATGCCTCGATGGGTCAGGGCTGCTTTACTTGCAAAAGGGGGACCTACTCAATATTAGGTGGGTGGTGATAATATTTTCTTGATGAGTGTTACCCTTGTACTGGATTTTGTTTTGAAGTGTGTGTCAAGCCTACAACTTTTTTTCTAGGTTTAGAGTGTGGAATAATTAGAATTCTTGTTGACTTTCTATTACTGTCCACAGCTCAGTTAGAGATTTACCCTCTCTTCATGTACTGTTGATAACATTTTTACAAACACGAAGTGAGGGGAACCCTCCACTGGCAACACAGACAGAAATAAAAATCCTTTTTTCTTAATAGGGTAGGGGAAGGCAGATTTTTATTTCTGTGCCCTTATTACAGATTTTACCACACTTCCTTTCTCTCAACAAGACAGGAAATTAAGGTAAAACCTCTCTAAAAGGGCCCTAAAAACCAGTAAAAACCTGACATCTAAAACTAGAAAAATATTTTTTGGCTTGAGTTACAATAACTCATAGCTTTATTTGTATTGACCATCCATTTGTGGTATGGTGTAATTAACCTATATTGCATTAATGTATTACATCTTTCAGGAGGAATATGCCAAGATGACCGTCACATATTCCAGTAAAGTAGCCAATGCTACATTTTTTGGTTTCCACCGGTTACTACTGAAGTGGAGAGGCAGCATTTATAAATTACTCTACAGAGAGTTCCTTCTGTTCATCAGTTTATATACATCACTGAGCGTCATATACAGGTACATTCTGTTGTATATTTTTCATAAGACCATTATGACTGTGAACAGTGCATACAGGACATGCATGCTGACATACCTTTATGAACAATAGGCGTTTTGGGGGAGATTTACTAAAACTAAAGAGTGCAAACTCTGGTGCAGCTGTGCATAGTAGCCAATCAGCTTTTAACTTCAGCTTGGTCAGTTAAGCTTTCACAATAAAGATTGGTTTCTATGCAGAGCTGCACCAGAGTCTGCACTCTCCAGTTTTAGTAAATCTCCCCATTTGTCTCTTTATTTTACCTGGTGAAATTTAACTTTTTTAAAATAAAAATGGTAAATATATAGTTGTTTAACATTTAACACCACACAACACAAGCAACCCAATTGGTTAATAACACATTGTAATAATCTAAACTATGGAGAATCTCCACTAATACGGAGCAAACAAGGGCTGGCTTTCCAGGTAGGCACATTTAGACATTGTGCCAAAGAGCCAAAAATGGTCCTATACAGGGGCAGACTGACAACTCATTGGGCCCCCGGGCAATAGGGGATCATGGGGCCCCTGTGTCCTTGCCCACACTCAAAAAAGCCTATGAAAAAGGTACCAGAAGCATGGGGCCCCCTACTGACCCTGGGCCCTCGGGCAGTGCCCGAGTGCTCAAATGGTCAGTCCGCCCCTGGTCCTATGTATAAAAAGACTTCAAACAAGATTTTTTTCCTGGCCCCATGCAACCACTCAGAATCACTAATGTGGGCTCAGCTAAAAACCGGTACCGCTCTAATGCTCCAGAAGATGGGTCTTGTGGCTGGTAACACTGTATGCTGGTTGGGATGTAAGGCTTGTCAGGCTCAGCTTAGACTACAAGAAATTGGTGCCCGGCCACACACAGAAACAGTAGACTACAAAGCTGAAATAGTAAAAGATAATGAGAATTGGCTTCAGCTTGGTTCTCCACCCATAGAAGAAACAAGTTTGGCACCACCACTCACTTATCCACCAGCAGACTGCATTTATGAAAAGAGAAGAAGGAGAGCTCCCTCTGCCCTAATTTGTGCACCAAATATATGCCAATATTAGAAATGCAGAGCTTTAAATAAGAATAAAATGTAATTTAGAGCGTTTCTTTTAGTCAAGTATGCTAATTATCCCAAGAGTGGGTTGTCTTTAATAATATCCAGAAATGGAGTTTCCAAGGCTGCCCTTATATTATCTAAATATGAATTTTCTGCATATAAGTGCTCAACGTAGGACTGTGCCAGAAATTGAGTGTGTAAATTCTGTTTGTGGTCTTACCCTAGGTTCACATATATGTGGCCGTGCGGGTCACGTTTTGCACAGGCACGAGAGCCCATTCATTTGAATGGACTCCCGTGCCCCGTGACACGCAGGGAAGGAGTCCCTGCACTTCTGAAAACGCAGCCCTCACGGAAACCTTGGTTCCCAGTACGGTTGTGTCATCCAGTGCGGATGGGGTGCCATTAGAACTAATGGCACCCGCCCGCGGGTTCGCATTCCTCTGTGCGGGTGGTGCAGCTGCACGGATTTTCATGCGGATCCGCAGCCGCACCACCCGCACAGATGTGAACCTAGCCTTAGTGTAAAAAAGGCCAAGGCTGTAAATTGTGGGAGTTGTAAAGAACTTTATCCAAAAGCTTTTACTGTCCATTAATCTTGGTCTTTGTGCTGTCCAAACAGGGTATGACATTGAAACAACCATTGGGCTCTCATAGTATTACTTGTCTTTAAAGTTTGCATTTTGGTGGATGGACTTAAGCCATAATGTACAAGTATGCACAACATATTTTCACATTATAGCAGACTTACCTGCCAAGGGACCCCACCAGCCCTGTGATTGCTTGGTTCCCCTTTGATGCTCTGTCATTTCTATCTTTTCTCAACGTTCTTCTGGGTCAGGAGCCTCCATCTGCCTTGATTGAGCAGGCCAAGATAACACAACTCCTTGACCCAGAATATTACAAATTCCAGGATTGTACAATGAGCTGTGCATGCGGCTGGCAGTTTTCCCATCCTTAGATACCTGCTAGCAGGCAAGAAGAAAGATTTAAATCCAATAACCATCTCTTCTTTCCCCTAGTACGTATCTGCTACCAATTTTTTGCTTTACAAATTTAATTCTGCATTAAATTGATTGTTAAACTGACATATTGTTTAAGTCAGTAATCTGGCTTTAAAGGGTAACTCCACTTTCATAGGGGAAAAGAATAAGCAAATAAAAAAAAATAATATAGCATATATAATTGAGATACAAGTCATAGTAAATTAAATGTTATTAAAAATTACCTTTCCTTTTCAATTTGCAGTACTGTAATTTTCTGTAAAATATAATGTGATATAGCTACCTGAAGGTATTCTGTACACAGATGGTGTACACAACACACCCCAGAAATGTCATTTCGTGCTTGTGTGATTGGCTTATTGATTTTCCCAGAAATCTAAACTAAGATACAAATCAGATTTTGAGCCTCTCGGGCAACACAAATGTCATTTTTGGTGAGATACTTCCAAAGAGAAATCACGTCTAAAGGGATGCAGACCTTGCAGTTTTTCTCATTAGAACCCTGCAGGTGCAGCAGCTGATAGATAATTATTAAGTCATTCCCATACAGATTCACTCTGCACATGGACACAGATAAACAAACAACTATTTCATCATAATAACAAAAGGTAGGGATCTGCAACAAAGCTTATTAAAATCCTTGAAATGTACATAGATCACCCTGAGGGGAATATTTTTTTATCAACAAAATTGGAGTTACTATTTAAATGGCCATTCATATTGTTTTATTACTGTAATATTTTGTTTTAATCTAGTGTTTACGTATTTACTTGATTGTTGTATCATATTTGCAGAAGTGAATTATATACAGATATGTTCCTTTCAGACAACCAGTCAGCATTACTGATAAAATCTCAGATTTATAGGCAGGTGGTGTTTTAAATAAATCTGGTCAGATTTTTAGACATTCAATAAGAAAGAGAAAATTAAATTGTAATCACTATCAAGCATTAAGCACAGTCTGCATATATACTGAGAAGAAACTTTATTGACCACTGTGGGCAAAACCCCAAACTTTTTTTCTCATTTTTCTTTTTACCCATTTTTATAAATAGGCCTCAAAATTAACAAAAAATGCTTCCCAATATACCCCCATATTAATACTTTATACTCTGTTTAGCTTCTTCTACATTGTTGGAAGTTAAATATATTTGCCTTAAAGCAGTAATAAACCCAAAAGCAAACATCTATTATATTGCAGCTTATCAATTTTTAGATGTGATGGCTGTATTAGTTTCCTTTTTTGGCTTTCTTCTCTTTTCATCTGGTGATTCAAGCAGCAACTCTGCTGTTTTTCAGAAGTTCAGACTCTAAAGCAGAATATAACAGTTTACATGGATGAGACCATCCATTTACCACTGGCAGGAGTGATTAAAATGATCAGCTTTTATTTATTTATGTAAAACCTTTATCCCAAAAGGAAAAAAAAATGTTTGCTATAACTGATTATAAAGTTTTAGCAGGAGTTTGGCTTCAGTTTGTTATTTGTATTCAAATCTGCTATTACATTTAACTTTCCCATCCCCCCAGACAGATAATACTACTGTCTGTTGTGTCCTGTGCTCATTCCTCCAGAGTGGCATCTCACTAATGCCGGAGGTGTGTTACTGTAACTGGCCAGGTCATTAGATGAATTGATGATTTTGCGAGCATTTAGCACTTTAATGTCAATTTTCAGACTTTCAGAGACTTACCTAGGTGTTGGTACCAAAAGGTAGCAGCTGCAAGCTTTCTTTGACAAGCTAAAGCCTTTATTTTTTTATTCTCTGATCATGATTTCACTTTATTTTTAAAAAAGTGACTCTGTCAGCAAACTGAAACTACTTTTAAAGTGTTAATCATTTTGTCTCCTGTTGCTCTTATTGGTTCTACCTTACTACTTCTATGTTGCTGCCCCAGTTAATATTGCCAGAATGCAACAACAATAAGATCAGCAGACAAATGCTAGAGCAGTGTTTCTAAACCTTTTTGCAATCAAGGCATCCTTTAAAATTCTGCACAATCTTGAGGCACCCATTACAAAATGTAAAAAACTAAACTAATAGTTTTACAAAACACAGCAACATCTGCACATGTAGGACACCAAACTAAAGTGATTTATTCTTCCAAAGCAAATACTGTACACTTTTGCACACTGGTACTGACTAGTATTCCATTGTTTCTCTTCTCCCTCAGTTTATCCCTCTCTCACTCAGCTAATGTGGCCCTAGTGCTGACGGAGAGAGGGGCAGGGGAGAGGCAAGCACGGATGCTGTGCTGGTGCCTAATGTCCTTCTTATCAACTGATGACATCAATGGTTGTTATGTCACTGGCGGCTAGAAAGTTGTAATGGTGTACAATGAAAACCTGCACCTTTTGTGTAACTAAAAAGGCAGACTTGATCCACCTGCTGGCTTGCATACAATTTTTTGGACAATTTTAGGCATTTTGTCAAGGCACCCCTGAAGAAACCTGAAGGCACACCAGGGTGCCTGGGCACCTTGGTTGAAAAAGGCTGTGCTAGAGAATATACCAGCAATCTCTGAGGAAGAGCAATTTAAGTCTAGATTCACACTTGAGTGTTTTTCATTACACAGTCTATTTAACATGATTTCCTATGGATCTAGTTCATACCTGTGCATTTTGAGCCAGTGCTTTTTTTTGAAAGGGTCAGGTACTTTTTGTCCCACGGCAGATTGTGTTTTTTGTGCAATAGACTTTAATGGAACTGCACTAAAAATGCAAGTGTTGTGTTTTTTTATGTGTTTTGCTTTTTTTTTTGCTAATAGAAAAGTATGACAGTCCTGGTCATGTAGTGAGACTTTGATGAACTTTACACTCTCTGACACTCAAGTAGCATCAAAGTAGCATCAAACTTGCATAGAAGTCTCATCAAAGTAGTGCAGGAACCTTTGTGTCTAAAGTCGCATATTAGAGTTAAGGCTAGGGTTAAGGTTAAATGTTGGGGGCAGGTTTAAGAGCTAGGACTAAATGTTAGGGTAAAGGACTAGGGTTAAATGTTAGGGTTAAGGGCTAGGGTTAGGGTCATATGTTAGGGTTAAGGGCTAGGGTTAAATGGTAGGGTTAAGGGTTAGGTTTAAATGTTAGGGTTGGGGTTAAGGTCTAGGGATAAAGTTAAATATTAGGGTTAGACCGCTAACCCTAACATTTGACCCTAACCCTTAACCCTAACATTTAACATTAACCCTAGCCCTTAAAACTAATATCTAACATTAACCCTAGCCTTTAACCCTAATCCTAGCCCTTAACCCTAACATTTAACATTAACCCTAGCCCTTAACCCTAACATTTAATATTAACACTAGCCCTTAAACCTAACCCTAACTTTTAACATTAACCCTAACCCTTAACCCTAACATTTAACATTAACCCTAGCCCTGAAACCTAACCCTAACATTTAACATTAACCCTAGCCCTGAAACCTAACCCTAACATTTAACATTAACCCTAGCCCTTAACCCTAACATTTACCCTAATCCTAGCCCTTAACCCTAACATTTAACATTAACCCTAGCCCTTAACCCTAACATTTAACCCTAATCCTAGCCCTTAACCCTAACATTTAACATTAACCCTAGCCCTTAAACCTAGCCCTAACATTTAACATTAACCCTAGCCCTTAACCCTAACATTTAATATTAACCCTAGCCCTTAAACTTAACCCTAACTTTTAACATTAACCCTTAACCCTAACATTTAACATTAACCCTAGCCCTAAAACCTAACCCTAACATTTAACATTAACCCTAGCCCTTAACCCTAACATTTAACCCTAATCCTAGCCCTTAACTCTAACATTTAACATTAACCCCATCCCTTAACCCTAACATTTAACCCTAATCCTACCCTTAACTCTAACATTTAACATTAACCCCATCCCTTAACCCTAACATTTAACATTAACCCTATACCTTAACCCTAACATTTAACATTAACCCTAGCCCTTAAACCTAACCATAACTTTTAACATTAACCCTAACCCTTAACCCAAACATTTAACTCTAACCTTAGCCCTTAAACCTAAACCTAACATTTAACATTAACCCTAGCTCTTAACCCTATCATTTAACTCTAACCCTAGCCCTTAACCCTAACTTTACTCAATAACCCTAACATGTGACTTTGGACACACAGGGGTTTATTTACTAAAGCTGGAGAGTCCAAAATCAGACTCCCTTCTGCATAGAAACCAATCAGCTTCCAGGTTTCATTGCCAAAGCTTCATTGAACAAGCTGAGGTTAGAAGCTGATTGGTTTCTATGCAGAAGGGAGTCTGATTTTGGACTCTCCAGCTTTAGTAAATAAACCCCACAAAGTCACATATGAATGTTTTCAATGATACAGTTTTGTTAGACTTTACAGAGGCACAACTTGGTTGTTAAGGAGTGGGCTACTGCCCCATTCTTAACAACTGATGACTCATCAGCTGTCAGTGGGATTGCCCACTGATAGCTGAATGTAAACAAACAAACTCCTCTAGAACACTGGACCCTGGAACTCTCTCAAGGCTGCTAGGCCTCAGAGTATTTATGGCTTTCCCTCAACCTACTGGGTATAACTCCCCAAGGATTAACCAGAGACCCATAAATATTCAGACCACCTGTCCTTCTCTCCCGCCCGCTATACTTCTATAAATCTCTGGAAGACAGAGGGAAGTAGCAGTACAACAGCCTGTGGGACACTGAACATCCCTAGGTAATCAACCCCTGCTCCACTGCTTATAGTGAAGCTAAAACTATATTTTCCTAGCAGTCTACCTGAACTAGGAAGGTGCTACAGTAAGAAGAGCTCAACATATTTCCTACATTGGCTTAGACTTTCATTCCAATTTAAATATCTACCTTTTATTAGATATTGAACTATTACCGGATATAAGTACAGCCATTTTCTTTCAACGATAGATG
Organism: Staurois parvus; assembly: GCF_062004578.1. NCBI lineage: Eukaryota > Metazoa > Chordata > Amphibia > Anura > Ranidae > Staurois > Staurois parvus. The sequence continues at coordinate 22,582,961 of NW_028317943.1, forward strand.
TATACTGCTTTTGTTATATTTTTGTAATTCCATGTTAACCCATGTGGGTTACCCATATGCCAAACTGAGTGTAACATATGCTTTCTTATAGCCAACCTTTAAATAAACCTTAAGGGTAGAAGTAAAACCATTTACACTGTCTGTTTAAGTTATTTTTTGGGGGTTTTTTGTCTTTTTTTTTTTTATTAAGTTATTTACTAAATGATAATAACATAACTAGTGAGAGCAAGCATTTGTGTTTTCCAATTGAGTTACACAGCAGCAACTGGTAAGCATTCTGTAAATGCTTGTAACCGATACGAGCATAAATAAATGACAATCAGAACTCAAGTTTCATTGGTGTGCATAGTCTAAGATGGCTAATAAACGCAAGTGTAAGTGCACCCAAATTATTTTTTGTATATACAAGTAACTTACATCAAACTATCAGAGTAAAAGAATCAGAGTACATTAGATATAAACCAGATGTGACCCCAGATGACCACTTATGTGACTCTGCATTTGAAGTCCAGCACAGCTTCATATTTCTTGTTTATGAAGTATGGTAAAACACTTCACCACCCTGTGACTTTTTATGTCACTGCCAGGGAACATGTGTAGCACGTCCATTAGGGTATATAGAGTTTCTTGCTGACCCATAGTTCTCCACGGCCTTCCTGAGCTATGCTAGCTATTCTGACTAATGTAATGCTTGCCTAGCATTTACATTCATGTATCAGCCTCATATGTGCATGAAATCAAGCACCTAGGCAGGCAGACTGCTTCTACAAACATTTGTGAGAGAATGGGTCTCTCTCAAGAGCTCAGTGAGTTCAAGCGTGGTACCGTGATAGGTTGCCGCCTGTGCAATAAGTCCATCTGTGAAATTTCCTTGCTACTAAATATTCCACAGTCAACTGTTAGTGGTATTATAACAAAGTGGAAGCAACTGGGAACAACAGCAACTCAGCCACAAAGTGGTAGGTTGCGTAAAATGACAGCAGGGTTCAGCGCACAGTGCTGAAGCACAGAAGTCACCAGCTGTCAACAGAGTCAATAGTTAAAGACCTCCAAACTTCTTGTGGCCTTCAGATTAGCACAACAACAGTGCATGGAGAGCGTCATGGAATGGGGTTCCATGGCCGAGCAGCTGCATCCAAGTCTTACATCACCAAGAACAATGAAAAGCGTCGGATGCAGTGGTGTAAAGCACACCGCCATTGGACTCTAAAGCAGTGGAGATGTGTTCTCTGGAGTGACCAATCATGCTTCTCTGTCTGGCAATCCGATGGACATGTCTGAGTTTGGTGGTTGCCAGGAGAACGGTACTTGCCTGTCTGCATTGTGCCAAGTGTAAAGTTTGGTGAAGGGGGGATTATGGTGTGGAGTTGTTTTTCAGGGGTTGGGCTTGACCCCTTAGTTCCAGTGAAGGAATCTTTTAAATCATCAGCATACCAAGACATTTTGGACAATTTCATGCTCCCATCTTTGTGGAAACAGTTTGGGAATGGTCCCTTCTTGTTCCGACATGACTGCGCACCAGTGCACAATGCAAGGTCCATAAATACATGCATGAGCAAATTTGGGGTGGAGGAACTTGACTGGCCTGCACAGATTCCTGACCTCGACCCGATAGAACACCTTTGGGAGCGAAGACTGTGAGCAAGGCCTTCTCATCAGACATCAGTGCCTGACCTCACAAATGCGCTTCTGGAAGAATGGTCAAACATTCCCATAGACACACTCCTAAACCTTGTGGAGCATTCCCAGAAGAGTTGAAGCTGGTATAGCTGCAAAGGGTGGGCCAACTCAATATTGAACCCTATGGACTAAGACTGGGAAGCCATTAAAGTTCATGTACGTGTAAAGGCAGGCGTCCCAATATAGTGTAAATATATAATTTTTTTTCATTTAATGTGTATATATATATATATATATATATATATATATATATATATAATTTTATACGTGCTGTGTATCTCTGCTTCAGGATTCACTCTAAATTGTGTTTCCAAAGAAAATATGATACTTTGCACCAAAAAATGACTTAGGACTGATATAGACATACTGTATGCTGTGCATGTATTATTGTGTGTTGCTATAAGTCAGCATACTAATTTTAAATTGGCTACCAATGCAATATAGCACAGATTTTAATATGTATGAAGCATTTTTATCAATGCAGCACACCATAACACACACACCTATCTATACACACGTTGTCATGTGCCTGAATTTGAACCTGGGTTCTTCTGGCTCTATGCTGTGGTCCTGTTTGCTCTGCCACTGGGGAATCTGACTCTGTAGCTTACACTGCTTAGTACATCTGCTCCTGGAATTCTCTAGCTCCACCTGCCTTCCAGCTGCAGTCAATCCACAATTAACCCATCTTAAATTGCAGGATTCCTGTGTACTGGGCCCATTTGTTGGATCTGTTTCCCTGGGTGTGCTGTACTGCTGAGCTACTGAACTTTTGTACTTTGACCTCTGCCTGATTCCTGGATTACTCTCTTTGCCTGACGACTCTACATTACTCTGCCAATCTGTGTATGACCCTGCCTGTCTCTGAACATGCTTCTGGATTCTGACTTTGTACCTTGTCGTCAAGATTTCTTGCTGACCTGGCATGTCTGACTATGCTAATGCCTTAACCCCCAGCCAAAGCTCCACTTTGAACTATACCTTACAACAGGTACCTTACATAACAAACGGTCACAATGATAGTGGACTCAGCTGAGGTGGTTAAGACTATTTTGCATCAGGAACACTTGCTTGATACTCATGAAGTGCATCTTACTTCGTTGATACTAATGAAGTGCATCTTACATCGTAGGAGCTCCTACTCCAGCCCAAGCCGCCTCTTCAGTGCCTCCCAAAATCCCTCTGCTTGAAAAGTTTGAAGGCGATACTGAAGACTGCAGAGGCTTTCTGAACATTTGCCGCTTGCACTTCTGCAAAAACCCCTTACAGGATGTCTTCAGCTTACAAGCTGACCTCAATGCACTGTTTAATTGGGCAACTATGTGGCAAATGAGATTTAATGTTGATAAATGTAAGGTTATGCACTTGGGGGCTAAGAATATGCATGCATCATACATGTTGGGGGGCGTACAACTGGGGGAATCAATGGTGGAGAAGGATCTGGGAGTTCTGGTAGATCACAAGCTTAATAATGGCATGCAATGCCAAGCTGCGGTTTCTAAAGGGAGCAAAATCCTCTCTTGTATTAAAAGAGGTATAGACTCCATAGAGAGAGATATCATATTTCCCCTGTACAAATCATTAGTAAGACCTCATCTGGAATATACAGTTCGGTTTTGGGCACCAATTCACAAAAAGAACATTGGGGAACTGAAGAAAGTAAAGAGAAGGGCAACCAAACTGATGCAAGGAGCTCAGCGATGAGGAAAGATTACAGGAACTGAATTTATTCTCTCTTGAAAAGAGGAAATTAAGGGGGGATATGATCACCATGTATAAATACATCAGTGATTCATATAGTAAACTCGGTGCAGAGCAATTCACCCTGAGGTCATCACAGAGGACAAGGGGGCACTCTTTACGTCTGGAGGAAAAGAAATTTAATCTCCAAACATGGAAAGGTTTCTTCATAGTGAGAGCTGTGAAAATGTGGAATAGTCTCCCTCAAGAGTTGGTTCTGGCCAGGTCCATGGATTGCTTTAAAAAAGGCCTGGATTCTTTCCTAGATACATAGAATATAACTGGATATAACATTTATAGGTAAAGTTGATCTAGGGAATATCCGATTGCCTCTTGGGGGATCAGGAAGGATTTTTTTTTCCTGCAGGAGCAATTTGGATCATGCTTTGCTGGGTTTTTTTCGCCTTCCTCTGTATCAACTGTGGATATAGGATTATATATTTTTTTTTTTTATGGTTGAACTGGATGGACTTTTGTCTTTTTTCAGCCAGACTAACTATGTAACTATGTAACCCTAAAACATTCAGCACAGCTTCTGCCAAAGGGATTTTTGTAATCTCTTTGTTAAAGGGGAAGGTACTGGCATGGGTCTCTTCTTACCTGGAAAGCAATGATCCTTTGCTGCAGACTGTTTTTTATAAACCTGGCAGGGTTTCAGCTGCTGAATGCTCACTCCTGAACATACAGCAAGGTACAGTGCCTTGAAATAGTATTCATACCCCTTGAAATTTTCCACATTTTGTCATGTTACAACTAAAAACGTAAATGTATTTTGTTGGGAGTTTATGTGATAGACCAACACAAAGTGGCACATAATTGTGAAGTGGAAGGAAAATGATAAATGGTTTTCAAAAGTACAAATAAATATCTGAAAAGAGTGGTGTGCATTTTTATTCAGCCCCCTTTACTCTGATACCCCTATCTAAAATCTAGTGGAACCAATTGCCTTCAGAAGTCACCTAATTAGTAAATAGAGTCCACCTGTGTGTAATTTAATCTCAGTATAAATACAGCTGTTTTGTGAAGCCCTCAGAGGTTTGTTAGTAAACAAACAGCATCATGAAGGCCAAGGAACACAGCAGACAGGTCAGGAATAAAGTTGTGGAGAAGATTAAAGCAGGGTTAGGTTATAAAACAAATATCCCAAGGTTTGAATATCTCCCTGAGCATGGTTCAATCCATCATCCAAAAATGCAAAGAGTATGGCAAAACTGCAAACCTACCAAGACATGGCTGTCCACCTAAACTGACAGGCCAGGCAAGGAGAGCTTTAATCAGAGAAGCAGCCAAGAGGTCCATGGTAGCTCAAACAAATATGGCCTTTATGGAAGAGTGGCAAGAAGAAACCCATAAGAAGTCCCATTTGCAGTTTGCGAGAAGCCATGTGGAGGACACAGCAAACATGTGCAAGAAGGTGCTATGGTCAGATGAGATGAAAATTTAACTTTTTGGCCTAAAAGAAAAACGCTATGTGTGGAGGAAAACTAACACTGCACATCACCCTGAACACACCATCCCCACCGTGAAACATGGTGGTGGCAGCATCATGTTGTGGGGATGCTTTTCTTCAGCAGGGACAGGGAAGCTGGTCAGAATTGATGGGAAGATGGATGGAGCTAAATACAAGGCAATCTTAGAAGAAAACCTTTAGAGTCTGCAAAAGACTTGAGACTGGAGTGGAGGTTCACCTACCAGCAGGACAACGACTGGAAGCATACAGCCAGAGCTATACTGAATGGTTTAGATCAAAGCATATTCATGTGTTAGACTGGCCCAGTCATAGGACCATGAAGGCCAGGATGGATACTCTGTACCTTTAATAAAGTACTACACTATTAGCCGATTTTCTCTAGCTCTTTTGTGAGCTAACTCCTCATTATTTATCATCGCGGTTTGCATGCTGCTTGGTGTCATCATCCCTATCTGAGATCATCCTGGCCTTCATGGTCCTATGACTGATGGGTGTGCTGCCTGACTTACCTGGGGAAGAAACCAGCTGTTCATGCTCATTTTATATGTGCTTCTGGTAAGTGCATATAAAGGAATACTTTTCACGGATTCACCAGCACTGGATGTCACCTGTTCACAAATTTATTTTCTGGACTTTTTATTAACTATTGTTTATCGCAATTGTGTCATTTGATATATGTTCACTATCAGTCACTATTCATTTTATATCACCCAACACTGACCGCTCAGTGTCATGGATAACATCGCCAGAGTTATCAGTATATTAATTATTGATATATTAATAACTCATGAACTCTCGCACTTTAGACTGGTAGCGCTGATCAGAGCGCCTCACTGTGTCTGCCTTTTAATATTGCTGCTGTTTGTTTTATTGCTGCTTCTATTCACCTTATTATTTATTTATGTATATGCACATGTTTTAGAAGTATTTCATTTAATTCATTCATTACTTTAGCGCTGCACCTTTTTATATTTCAAATAAACTAGGGTGCCTGCAACCAACATATAGTGGTACACTATAGTGGGAACACTTTGTTGGTTGCAGCCACCCTAGTTTATTTACTTGTACTGATTTCTATTGATTTTCACTGTGATTTATTCGTTATTATTCAATAATTCATATAGTGTGAACATTTTGTTGGTTGCAGCCACCCTAGTTCATTTACTTTTATTGATTTCTATTGATTTTCACTGTGATCTATTAGTTATTATTTCATTATCTTGATACGTTATATAGCAGCCATGGAATAATCACACTTTTATCATTAGGCAACATCACATTAATTGGCTTATTTCATGAAGAGGAAACTATACTATCTCTTATCGACTCTCCATTCCTGCCTGTAATCCTTGGATATCCGTGGTTGCAACTACACAACCCTTCATTTGATTGGTTTAATAGGGAGTTAACCTCTTGGGGCACATACTGCCAGCAGAACTGTGTACTTCGTCCCCACAGTTTACTGACTTTTACTGACTTTTGTGTCCATACCTACCACCTTGCCACAGGAATATCATGACTTTACGGATGTCTTTTGCAAAAAGAGAGTTGAGGTACTGCCCAAACACCATTCTTTTGACTGTGCAATTAACCTGATCCCAGGGGACACCTCTTCCGAAAGGAAAGAGATATCCCTTGTCACAGCCAGAACAAAGATCTGTGGAAGAATGCATTCCGTACAACTTAGAGGTTTTATCCATCCCTCTTCCTCTCCAGTGGGTGCTGGATTCTTTGTTAAAAAAAAGATGGTGGACGTCCATTTATAGACTATTGAGGTTTGAACCAAATCACTGTAAAGGACTCTTATTATTTGCCCCTTATCCTGAAATTGTTTGCCTTCCTGAAAGGAGCCATTCAACAAGCTGGACCTGAGAGGGGCCTACAACCTGATCCTCATAAGAGAAGGTGACAAATGGAAGACAACATTTTACACTCACAATGGATATTTTGAATATCTAGTAATGCCTTTCGGGTTCTGTCTTTCATGGACGAGGTGTTCCACGACTTCAGAAACAATTTTGTAATAATCTATTTGAATGACATCTTAGTCTTTTCCAAGACACTCATGGAACACATTTCCCATGTGAAACAGGTACTACAGTGACTGTGTGAGAACCACCTCTACGCAAAGATCAAAAAATGTAGCTTTCATCAAACCTGTATATCATTCCTGGGTTATAGCATGAGCCCTGAGGGTTTTCAAATGGACCTGCAAAACCTTGCAGCTGTCCTGCAGTGGCCACAACTGAACACCTTGAGAGGGCTTCAGAGCATTCTGGGCTTTGCCAACTCTTATCGATGCTTTATCAAAAGGTTTTACCACCATTTCCACATCCCTTACTGCCATGACTAAAAAGGGGGCCAATTGTAAAGTGTGGCTTTCCAAAGCAGTGTCAGCTTTCCAGCAGCAAATAGAAATGTTCAACAAGGTTCCAATTGAAATGAGTTGGGGCTGGTGTGATGCTATCACAAAGGCAACCAAAAACTGGTAGAATTCATCCAGTTGCCTTTTTCTCTAAAAATAAAAAAAATATTCTGCTGAGGTTAATTATGGTGTTGAAAACTGAGATCTACTGGCCATTAAATTCGCTTTGTCTGAATAGAGGCATCTTCTGGAGGGGACTTTAAAACCTTTTTCTATATTGACTGACCACAAAAACCTATTGTATCTCCAGACAGCATATTGACTGACCACAAAAACCTATTGTATCGCCAGACAGCCAAACGTGATTGTGATGCCAGGGTGGCCAGACAGTACGTCACAATCACGTCAAGCTCAGTGGGCTCTTTTTTTCTTTTTTTACCCGTTTCAACTTTATCCTTTCTTATATTCCAGGACACAAACAAAAAATCTGATGCTCTGTCTGAAATAGCTTTGGCCAACAAGCAGTACATTATTCCACCTAAAAAAAATCCACGCACAGATCTCCACAGCTCTGTCACAGCAGTTGCAGGAAGCCCAGCATCATGTCCCCTAAGGTCTGAAGGTACCATCTATTTGTACCCTCTAGCTTCAGGAAAGCTGTACTTCTATGGGCTCATGATGGAGTACTGTCTGGCCACCCTGGCATCACAATCACTTTAATGACTTTAAAGCATCATGTTTGGTGGCCAGGTGAAGAAGGATGCTTTTGAATATGTCCAATTTGACCACACCTCGACAGCCTTGGACCCATTTGACTATGGACTTTATCACAGAGCTACCCAAATCTGCTGGAATGCCTACAATTTGGGTTATAGCGGATCATTTTTCTAAAATGACTCACTTTGTGCCACTATCTAGACTATCTACAGCCGAAGCACTGTTGTCTCATATTGTAAAACATCATGGGATACCTACCTACATTGTGTCTGATTGGGGATTCCAGTTCATCTCCTGATTCTGGGCTGCCTTATGTAAATAGTTGGGGGTAACAGTGTCCCTTTCTACCGCACACCACCCACAAACTGACGGCCAAACCGAACATATGAACAAGACTCTCATGACCTACCTTTGGCACTATTTTAATTCATTACAGTCTGATTATCCTGAATATTTGCGCTTAGCTGAGCTTGTCATTAATTCCTGCTGGCATAGTGCCCTTCATATTACACCTTTCTATGTAGCTCTGGGCTATCACCTACATACTTTCCCTGTGCTGAAGCCTTCTTCTGGAGTATTGGCAGCAGACCTATGAGTGAAAGACATCTTACTACGCTGGAGAAAGGTCCGCCTACTTTTACAAAAGGCAGCAGGCATATATCAACTGATAAACGAAGGCGCCATATACCTCTGTATGCAGTGGGAGATAGAGTGTGGTTATCTGCCAAGTATGTGAGACCGAAGTAACATCCTTTCAAGTTGGGCCCACGATTTATCGCCCCTATAGGATCATTTCTTGTCTTGGGTCAGTCTCTTACTGCCGGAAATTGCTACCTTCACTCTGGATACACCCAGTCCTCAAAACCTCAACAACCATCTCCTCCTTTTCTCCTGAATTAGGAGCATGAATATGAGTATAGGTTTCTAAAATCTTGGATTCAAGAAGGTGGGGCCGTGCCATATAGTATACTGGAAGGGATACCCCATGTCTGATCAATCTTGGGTTACCGCCAGAGACATACATGCTCCTGCCCTTATTGAGAACTTTCATGCCACCTTTTCCACAAAACCCCACTAGGCCCCCTGCAGGGGTCCATGGGGGGGGGGTGGCCTGTGATGTGCCTGGGTTTTAACCTGGGTCTTCTGGCTCTGTGCTGTGGTCCTGTTCACTCTATCACTGGGGAATCTGATTCTCTGCAGCTTACACTCTGCTTAGTACATCTGCTCCAGGGACTGTCTAGCTCCATCTGCCTTCCAGCAGGCTCACTCCCCAGCCAATACACCACTGTCAGTTTTGTGCATTATTGTGCATTGCAGTAATGTACAGTAAAGCATACATTTTACTACATGTTGCCCCAAAGCACAGATGTAAATCCACCCATAATGTTTCCTTATTTGCGTGTTCAGATACTAAAAGTAAACTTCGGGAAAACTAAAAATCCTGAACCTGCAAGAGTTAACTACTCGCTTATGTCTAGGGGAACTGGGAAAGCAGTTTTAATTATCTAACCCTCTACTCCTGCAGGCTACTCCATGTTAATAAACCAGTCCCTGAAGCCTCTTCTCCCCTGCATTCCAATGGTCAAAGGTCCACTGATGTCAACAGAACTGATGCAGGCCCCTGAACCCTGCACTGAATATAAGGATGATGAGGGACAGTCCACTGTTGGAGCATAGGGGAACAGCATCTGCAGTGGGAGCAGAGGTTCAGGTAAGTGAAAGTGCTTTTCCTGTCCCCTAGACAGAAATGAGCATTTAACCCTTGCAGTATAAGCATAGCCCCACTGCAAGGGAGAGTTTTTAGTTTTCCCGGAGTTGGGCTTTAAATATTTACTGTTCTAGCGTTTACGTATTTCGAGGGATGGTTGATCAGTAAATGCAATAATAATAATTTTTCTTACGCCTTCATTTGTATACCTCTTCTTACTCACTGTCAACAGAAAGCTCTGTACATTTCTTTTGCATCGCATTACAGGGTACATTTACATCAACAACATATCCTTTCCTTGACCTTTGCAAGGGAATTTACTCCAGAGCTTAGTGAATGTGGTGAAGTTTCACTTTGAAAAAAAAACACCCAATCAAATGAAAGGAAAATAAAGAAACAGCATTTTTGCTTGTACATGGAATTGAGCAGAGCTTCATGTCATTCACTAAGCTCTGGGGCATATCCCTTTACAAAGTGCAACTTCCCTTGCAGAGTAAACAGCCTACTTGCCTTTAGTAAATCAACCTTATAGTAGTGATTTAATATTTAAAGTGTTAAATAACGATGATGCGTCCTGAAGTTACTCTTTTATTGTCAGATGAATTTGTTTATTGAGGAGAGCTGACTTCTAGTCGTTAAGTGACCCACTCAGTTGCTTAAAAAATCTAAATTTTCCAAAAGTATTGACGCTATAGAGTCTTACAGAGACAGCAGCGCCAAAGAGGTGAGAGTAATATGTACTATTGCAAAATAATTTGGACTGACAGGGTCACTCTAAATACAGGCTTTACGTTTGAGACTGTAGTAACTGTTTTAATAAAATACATTGATTTGATTGATTATTCTGAATACAGTATGATTTTAAATGAACAATTTTATAGGTATTACATAAAATTGATTTAATTAAGATATATATTTTCAGTAATATAAAGATCAGTTACAAATATTTTGCATTTACTGGTGTACACTCACTTTATCTCTGCTGTAGATTTTTTCTTACAGATTCTCAAAAACGTTACTTTGAAAAAGTATCGCTTTACTGTGACAAATATGCTGAACAAATCCCAGTAACATTTGTTTTAGGTAAGTGGTGGCCTCCAGTGGAAAAGTCTACACAGAAGTGTTTACCAGTGCAACAGACCCTGACCACAGCAACACTGATGCACATTTTGGAATCTGCATTCAAAAAGCAGTTACGTAAACTAAAGTGGTCCATAGACATGACAGTCAACAGATCCAACTGCCAGACTGTAATTCTTTCAAATTATCATGGCATAAACACATTGACATATCAGTCTTGTGTACATGTTTATGCACTGAGCAGATGCCTTAGTGGTGTGTTATGTTTAGGAGGATCAGTAGCAACTGCCTAGGAAAACCCATCCTAGCTGCTTCTTCTTCCCCCCAGATCAATCAGCCAAAGGAGTAACCACAGATAATGTAAACTCGAGTCTATAAGCAAGTTTATTCTCTTAATTGCATTCTTTTCCTTTTTTTGTGTTACTTAATATTTGTTCTGATCTGTTTGCCAATGTGCAATTATAGGTTCTAATGGGAAAAATGACATGTAGTAACCCTGAATTCTATTTTTTATGCTACTCTTTATGCTATGTCTTTCAGTGCATTTGCTTCATTGTTCTAGCTTTCTCTGGCTCATTGAACACCTTTGTGCACTTGACAGTCACAATTGCTTTTTTTTCTCATTTGGAGCTTAACCTCATAATTAACAAGTAGCAGTGAATGTTCATGTGTTAAAACCAAATTTACTGTAATACAATACCAAGATGCTTGTGAGCATATATTATGTGTCTTCACTTAGTGTTTCCATCTGTTTTTGTCTCAGTAGAGGAAATAATGAATCGAATAATGGTACATGGCCTATCTGCTAAGTGCTGCCTGACAATGCTGACTCTAAGCTCCAGATAATCAGAATGGCAGGATAAGCTTGTGTACACACCAGTAAAACAGTTTGCTGGTACAATTCTTGTCTACAGTACAGATTCCACCAAGGCTATAGTAGCAAGAAAAAGTTAGGCACCACTATGTGAGATGAGAAATTAATCTCATGCCACCCTTTAATGGTGCCCTTAGACTTGGACCTTGCCTCAAAAATGGAATAGCATTTTCAGACAAACCCAACATACAGTAGGGGCTTATCCAAATGATGGGTGAGCTGTGCCCTTTAGAGGAAGCTTACTGCTTGGAACTTGTTAAGCAACTGGCCAGCCTTGTTGTCCCAATGATAGGTCCAATTTATCTCTATAGACAAAGTGCAGTTGGGTTCAGGGACAGACAATGGTTGGAGTGGAAAAGTGGAAGGAGAGGCAACTGTACAAATGTTTACCAGGCTATGGTTACTAAGGAGGATCAACAAAAATAATTTGGGTGAAGGATATTTAGGCATATACTTAGTTAAAACAGCAACTTTTGGCTTTTGGTCAATATTATAATATAGTAACTATGTATTTTTATAACTAGCCTATTTAATTAACATCTTTTAGAAGAAAAAAAGCTTGTAAAATCCCACAGGAGTTCTTGTGCACATAGCATGTGTCCCCTTAAAAATCTGAGCAGTGGATAAATAAAATAAATATGTCTTCTCTGTCATTGCTAGCTGTGGCTCCATTCCTCAGACCTAAAAATATAGATGTTCCCATAGGAGGAGTTCCCATGTTACTGAGCCCCCCCACCACCACCACCGCTCTATTCTGCAGCGCCTGTCTCCTCATCTGTCTTGTTCAGTATACACTGGGTCTGGAGCTGCAACCTGTTATTCAGGGCACAGAAAGTGGAAATGGTCAGCTAGTGTTGTGAATGATTGCAACTCAAGAACAACACTTTCATTTCCATACAAAAACACAAACTGACAACAGCACACACTGGCTACTACACTGGTCTGGGGTGGCCTAATATAGTACTTCCATAACACAGCTCTGTGGACACTGCCTGTTATGCCCCTTGTCCTCCTGGGCTGTCACTCAGAACTCTCCTTTGATCAGTGTTGTCAGATAGTTAGGCAAGTGGGTGGAGCTTGCTATCCAGCAACACCGTTCAGTAACTCCTGCAGGAATTTAGATGGGGACACAAGATGGGGGGGGGGGGGGGGGTTAACAAGCTGCCCTTTCTTCTGGAGATAGGTCTTCTTTAAGGATTTAGGTTTTCCATAGCTTTCCCAAGAGCATTCAAAAACATTTTTATGCTGGAGGACAATAAAATTGATGTTTCATCATAATTGTCTATCTCTACATTATATCCAATTATGCTGTGGTCTGCTAATCTAAAACTATGTTTCAACATGTATTCTTGCATATGAGTAGCTCTTGAGGTGGGTATGAAGAAGACCTTCGAAATGACCATAGACTGTACACAGTCCTTTAGTTAGCATTAATTTTTGCTTTGCATAATGCATTTGCTTTAAACTAAGTTTCCACATGTACTAAGCCATAGCGAATAGCTCTGGGAACTAATGTCAAATGCTTCCCTTTGAAATATGTGTGTACTGAGTCTCACTATAACCACCACCCTGTAATGATCATTATTCACCTATGACAATATTTACCTAATTCCCTACCAAACTGTCCAGTTGTGTCTTTATATGTGCATCTAATATAACAAAAAAATAAACAAGAAGTACAAACTAATCATAACTATTATACTGCTTAATCTGCTATGAAGAGATTCATCCTTTTCTCCTTGTGTTTCTTAATATTTTTTTAAATTAGATAGATTTGAGTAAGATATTTTTAAGTCTGGAGTCAATGCCAATACTAGTATACTAAATAAGTGATATTTAGAAAAATACTGTGGTAATATATTTCTATATAATATGTATGACATAGCTTTCCTTATGGAAAGATAACCACATTATCTTGTCCAATCCACTTGATTAGCAGAATTGTCTGACTTGGAGCCAGGTTTGACTTTTCCCATTTGGGAATCGAACCCAGCTGTTGGAACAGGTTATTATTATTATTACATCGAGTTTATATAGCGCCAAAAGGTTTGCTCAGCGCTGTACAATAGGGGGGACAATACATGGCACAGTACAACAAAAACAGACAGGGTACGAGGGGTAAGAGGGCCCTACTCTTTCAAGCTTACAATCTAGGAGGGAGGGGGTAGTGGAACAATAGGAAGTGGCTGAGGGGAATGAAGTGGCTGAGGGGGATGAAGTGGTGGGAGGAATGAGGGAGAATGGCCGTTAGGTGAGGGTGGGGTAGGCTTCCCTGAAGAGATGGGTTTTGAGGGAGCGCCTGAATGTGGGGAGGGAAGGCGACAGTCGGATGGATTGGGGCAGTGAGTTCCAGAGGATAGGGGAGGACCTGGAGAAGTCCTGCAGTCATGCATGGGAGGAGGAGACCAGGGAGCAGGATAGAAGGAGGTCCTGTGAGGAGCGAAGGGTACGGGTAGGGTGGTACTTGGGGATCAGGTTGGTGAGGTAGTCAGGGGCAGTGTTATGAACGGCTTTGTAGGTCAGGATTAGAAGTTTAAATTTGATGCGTTGGGCAATCGGGAGCCAGTGGAGGGAGAGGCAGAGGGGGGTGGCAGAGGTGGAGCGGGTGGTGAGGTGGATGAGTCTGGCCGCTGAGTTCAGGATGGTCTGGAGCGGGGAGAGCCTGCACTTGGGTAGGCCAGTGAGAAGAGAGTTGCAATAGTCAAGGTGTGAGATGACGAGGGAGTGTACAAGAAGTTTGGTGGTGTCTGGGGTGAGGAAGGTACGTATCTTGGCGATATTGCGGAGATGGAGCCTGCAGGTGTTTGTAAGTGATTTGACATGAGGCAGGAAGGAGAGGTTCGAGTCAAGAATGACGCCAAGGACTTTGGCTTGCGGGGCGGGAATGATAGTGGTGTTGGTGGTGGTGATGGATTGGATGGGGGGGGGGGTTTGGGCAGGGGGAAAGACGAGGAGTTCGGTTTTGGAGAGGTTAAGCTTGAGGAAATGGAGTGACATCCAGTCTGAGATGTCATTTAGGAGGTGAGTGATGCGGGTGGAGATAGTGGGGGTGAGGAGAGGGGTGGAGAGGTAAATTTGGGTGTCGTCAGCATAGAGGTGATAATTGAAGCCATGGGAGTGTATGAGTGTGCCCAGGGAGGAGGTGTAGATGGAGAAGAGAAGGGGTCCAAGGACAGAGCCTTGAGGGACCCCAACAGAGAGGGGGAGGGAGGGGGAGGTGGCGCCATTGTAGGTGATGCTGAAGGAGCGTCGGGATAGGTAGGATGAGAACCAGGAGAGAGCGGTATCTCTGATGCCAAGGGAGAGTAGTTTATTAAGGAGGAGGGGGTGGTCGACTGTGTCAAAGGCCGCAGAGAGGTCCAGGAGAAGGAGGACGGAGTAGTCGCTCTTGGCTTTGGCGTTTAGTAGGTCGTTAGTGATTTTGAGGAGGGCAGTTTCGGTGGAGTGTAGGGGACGGAAGCCAGACTGTAATGGGTCAAGGAGGTTATTGTCAATAAGGTGGGCGCTTAGGCGATCGTAGACTATGCGCTCAAGGAGCTTGGAGGTGAGTGGCAGCAGGGAGATGGGTCTGAGGTTGTTGGGGTCTGCGGGATCCAGGGAGGGCTTTTTGAGGATGGGGGTGATATGTGCGTGCTTTAGGGGGGAGGGGAATGCGCCAGTAGAGAGGGAGAGATTGAAGATGTGGGTGAGGGAGCGGATGAGGGAAGAGGGGGGTGACCGGAGGAGTTGAGAGGGGATAGGGTCCAGGGGGCAGGTAGTGAGGCGGGCTTCTGAGAGGACCTTGACAACTTCCTCAGTAGTGACAGGGCTGAGGGAGTGCAGTGCAGGGGGGGTTACGGTGGGCGTGGCCTTGGGAGAGGTGGAGGGCAGTGCGGTTGTGAGGGCAGAGGAGGGGGGAGAAGAAGGGGTGACGGGGGTGGGGAGGCTAGGTGGGGAGGTAGATTGCGAGTTGACAATGTCCTTACGGATATCGTCAATCTTGTTACGGAAATGGGTGGCAATCTCGTGGGCGGTGAGTGAGGTACTGAGTGGAGGAGGGGGGGAGAGATCAGGGAGTTGAAGGTGGAGAAGAGTCGGCGAGGGCAGGAGGAGAGGGTGTTGATTAGGTTAACAAAGTAGGCCTGCTTG
This sequence comes from Staurois parvus, assembly GCF_062004578.1. NCBI lineage: Eukaryota > Metazoa > Chordata > Amphibia > Anura > Ranidae > Staurois > Staurois parvus. Next base: position 22,598,724 of record NW_028317943.1, read on the forward strand.
TCGGCGTGGAGGGAGGAGGTGTAAGTGAGGAAGGCAGATTTGTAGAGGGAGAATGCGTGAGGGGACCTGGTTTTGCGCCACAGTCTCTCCAGTGCATGACTGCAACGTTTGAGGCGTTTAGTGCTGTCATTCTGCCATGGTTGAAGCGACCTAGGTTTGAAGATGCGTGTGGTTAGGGGTGCTAGAGAGTCTAGGGCAGCTGACAGTGAGTCGTTGTACAAGGTGGTGGCTATGTCAGACCATGACAGTGGAAGGATGCTGTCGTGTAGGCGGTCAGCGGCTGAGTGGAGGGGGGCCGGGTTCAGGTTGCGGAGATTGTGGCTGGTGATGGTTTGGCGTTTTTGGGGGGGGGGGAGTTGGGGGAAGGGGAGATGGAGAACATGATGAGGTGGTGGTCAGAGAGAGGGAAGGGGGTGTTAGAGAACTGGTTGAGGGTACAGAGGTGGGAGAAGACGAGGTCCAGGGTGTTCCCTCCGATGTGGGTGGAGGATTGCGTGTGCTGTGTGAGCGCGAAGGAGGAGGTTAGGTGGAGGAACTGGGAAGTAGCCGGGTTGTTGTCGTTGATGGGGATATTGAAGTCCCCAAGGATGATGGTCGGTAGCTCAGAGGAAAGGAAGAAGGGGAGCCAGGCGGCGAAGTTGTCCAGGAAGTGGGGTATGGACCCAGGAGGTCTGTAGATCACTGCGATCCTTAGGGGGGTGGGTGAGAAGAGTCGGATGCAGTGAGCCTCAAAGGAGGGGAAGGATAGAGAGGGTGGGTTAGGGAGGACCTGGAAGGTGCTCAGCGGTGAAAGGAGCAAGCCGACACCACCACCTCTGCGATCGCTCAGTCTTGGCGAATGGGTCCAGATGAGACCTCCATGGGTGAATGCCGCAGGGGAAGTGGAGTCAGTGGCCTGTACCCAGGTTTCGGTGACTGCTAGGAGGTTTAGGGAGCGGGAGATGAAGAGGTCATGGATGGTGGTAAGCTTGTTGCAAACCGAACGGGCATTCAGGAGTGCAACCGAGAGGGGGGGATAGGTATGGGGAGGAGGGGTACATGTATGAGGTTGAGGGGGTCGTGTCAGCTGGCGTGAGCAGGGGGGACTCTAGGGGGGGGGGTGAGGTGGTGAGGGGCCAGGGTTCGGGGAGATGTCCCCAGCTGATATGAGAAGGAGGAGGGTGAGGAAGGTGGCAAGGGAACGGGAGGTGTAGGAGCGTGTGGGTCTGGAAGTGGTGGCAAGTGGGTCAGCGGGGAAGTGGAGTAGCAGGAGGAGGTGGTGGGTGCCGTAATGGGGAGAGGGGAGAAGCGAGGGGGCGATATACAGCTGCTTAGTGGGGGTGGGCGGGTAGAGGGAGGCGGTTTTAGGGATGGAGGAGAGGAGGACGAGGAGGAGGAGCGCGGGCGGCATGTTGGGGTGAGCGGGGTGCTGGAAAGGTCAGGGGGGTGAAGGGGTGCTGGTCAGGGATGGCAAAGCAGAGTGTCCGAAACGCCGTGGGAGGTGAGGGGGTGCAGGTCCGGGATGGTGAAGCAGAGCGTCTGTTGTGCTGTGGAGGAGACTATTGAGTTCTTCTGTGAGGGGAGAGGGAGAGTGGAGGGCAGCAGGGATAGCAACTGGTTGGTAGTAGTCTGCGGGTGAAGTAGGTTGGTGTCCGTTGGTGCGGCGGCACGTCATCAGTGGGTGCGGTGGTTCGGTGAGCAGAGGGGTCGTAGGGCGCGACAACTGGGGTGCGGTAGGCGCGGCGTCTGGTGAAGCTGGCGGCTCGGAGACAGGAGACGTTGAGGCCAGGTGTTGAGGGCTCGGCGTCGGGAGGCGCTGAGGGTGCTGAAGGGCCCAGCGTCGGGAGGAGTGGAAGGGTCGTCGTGAGGAGGTGGTATGGATCGACGTCTGGAGGTGGAGTAGGCTAGGCATTGGCAGCTGTAGTAGGCTCGTAGTTGTAGGTTCATAGTAGGTTCATAATTGTTTGCAGGTTTCTGTTCAGTTTCCCTTTGGATGGTGAAAACACTAGGAAGTTGTCTAGGTAAGGAATCAGCCCCATTCCCCAGTTCCTTAAAATCTTAATCGGTTCTACCATAATTGTGTTGAAAATCCTCAGTGCCAAGGTTAACTTAAAAGGGAGGACCTGGAATCAAAAATAAGTGTCTTTTAAATCTTCATTTGTAAAGCATAAGAATTTTTGGTGTTTGTGGTATATGGGAACATGGAGATAGGTATTCTTGGTATCTAGGGTTCCCATAAAGCTATTTTGGGGAAGGAGGTTTCTGATAGTGTAGAAGCTCTCCATCCAAAACCGCCTGTACTTCACCACTTTGTTAATCTTTTTCAAATCAATGATGAGACAGAATTTTCCTTATAGCTTTCTCTGCAAGAATATCCAGGCTTTTATTCACAGTATGGGAATGGAAGCCTTTACATGGTTAGTGGCTGAAGTGACAAGAGGGCTTCCCCTGGCATCTATGGTCCAGGTACTTCAGGAGGTGATGACATGGAGTACAAAGCTCAAAGAAGCATGGGTGACGATAGACTGGTTTGCTGCTGGCTGCTCCAGGAAGTGTCCAACTAGGTAGTTCTCAGGCAGGCGAGAAAGGACATCAGCAGGAACCCAGGTACACTTGTGGTTGAGCAAGTTGCATCCAGCAGTATTCAGTGCGATATCACCAGCAGTGAATGAAGGTGGTGCAGGATCAGACCAGTAGGGAGGAACTGAAATTGCGTGGTTCAGGTCAAGATCCAGGCCATGGTCACACACACACACACATGGATGATCAGCGAGATAAGAGATAACAGCATGGTCAGGAGCCAGGGTCATGCACAGTGATCAGGAGGGTGGAGACAGCAGAACAGTCAGGAGCCAAGCCAGGGTCATGCAAGTTTGAATTTGAAGAAGCAGAGTCCTTAAAAGAGTCAAGGTCACAACCAGAGATCAAGCATAGGTGAAGTCCAGAGACAAGGCAAGTCAGCACTGCAGCACAGAACAATGTATTCTGGCAGCGGGGAGTCTCCCCACTGTCAGAATACCATAACTCCCCTTATTCCCAGTTATTCCCCTATCCACATCGAGTGAGTGGATGGGGGAATGTTTTTTTTTTCATTCAATCCGCAGGTTGACCAAAAAAAATTATTAAGGTATGGCCTTCCTTATATTCATAGAAAAAGTGATTACACGGATGTATGAAAAGATGTTAATCAATTAGACACCAAACACGCTTATGCTACAATGTCCAGCATGCAAATTAAACATTATTTTTTGTGTTTATAGATTTGTGATTTTATTCTATTCCATAAAATGTTGATTGGCAGATCGTAAAACCTCATTATCTGAAAATATATAAATAGTTAGAATAATTGACATTAAAAGAGTTTCAGCTGAAGCATGGTAAAACCCTTCTGGAGTCTTACATCTTAACTCTCAGCTCTCGTTTGTGTGGGAAGTGGCTCAGGATGAAAAAAAAACTGCTGCCATTGGCAGCTGTAGCTCTCTTCCTATCGAAACTGTGAAGGATTGCTAAGAGTCATTTATGATAGGCAGTGACTCTTATACCTCAGATTGGACTTACTTTGCAGTGAATTGAACTCTGAATACAAATACCAGACAAATTCTGTTAAACAGTCTTCCACTTTTATTCCCATTTATTTTTCAGTTCCTAATTGTGTGTTTTACAGTATCTGTTCTGTAACTGGCTTGCATGGTTTCTCTTTTCTTTTTATTAGAATGATATTTAAAAAGGGTTAACTGCAGGGTTACCCAGCCCTAGTGACATCTATTTCCATCCACTGCCCATCTAGATAATTGTCACATGAGCTGGAAATATTCTGCACAGATGAGGTTGAGAGTATAATATTGTCACAACATGCAGGTTCACAGCTTTGACCAATTGCCCTCTGGCCCTAGACTCCTGGCTACTTTTCCCTATGGTTGATCTGGCTTTCAATCCAGGATTACCTAAGAATGGCTGGTTTACTGGCAGCTGTAATTCTTCCACTTCTTTCAAAGAAGGTGGTAAATAAAATGAACATGGTACATATTTATTTATTTATTTCAGGTACTTATATAGCGTCGTCAATTTACGCTGCGCTTTACATATATATTGTACATTCACATCAGTCCCTAACCCTCAAGGGGTGTACAATCTAAGGTCCCTAACTCACATTCATACATATACATACAACTGCCAATTTAGGCAGGTTCCAATTAACCTACCAGCATGTCTTTGGAGTGTGGGAGGAAACTGGAGTACCCGGAGGAAACCCACGCAGGCACATGGAGAACATGCAAACTCCAGTCAGGTGGTGCTGTGGCTGGGATTTGAACCAATGACCCTAGTAGTGCCAGGCAGACATGCTAACCATTTAGCCACTGTGCTATATTTATATACATATATATATATATATATATATACATATATATATATATATATATATACATATATATATATATATATATACATATATATATATATATATATATATATCTTCTTGATTTTAATAAAGCAGCTTTTTTCATTGGCTAGTCAGCTCTGATTTATATATGTTCGGTTTAAATATTGTACATTTATGAATGCTTTCTATATTTTCTTTGTAAATATCTTTTCTTTGCTTTCAGGTTTTTATGTTACTCTTGTGGTGAACCGGTGGTGGAACCAGTTTGTAAATCTTCCATGGCCTGACAGACTCATGCTACTTATCTCCAGCAATGTGCACGGGAGAGATGAGTATGGACGGCTTCTTCGCAGGACACTTATGCGTTATGTTAATCTCACCTCGTTACTGATTTTTCGATCAGTCAGCACTGCAGTGTACAAACGATTCCCGACAATGGATCATGTTGTAGAAGCAGGTATAGGAACTGCAGTTTACATAATGGTGTATGCTGTATATGATTTTAGGTCTTTTGCTTGTTACTCCTGTGGTCTGCTTATGTTAATAAGCAATATTGAAATTGATGATATTGACCGATTGCTCCTATTGTCAGATATAATCTTTTTGTTCTGTTTGGTTGAAAATACTTTGAACAATTCCCCAAAACCCGTTTGTTTCAAATTGCTTGTTAATGTCTATCCTAATAATTTGTTGCAAAGTAACTAGTTTCCATCATGTCCACTAATATTAGATTCCTGAGATATTTGGTGTTTCTCATTTCTTACAATCTTAGGTACAGTCGTCTTCTCTTCCGATGTCTTGCTTTTGCATTTTTTGTTTCAAATTTCTTATTTGTACCTTTTATCTTTCTTGTTCATTGAGGGACACATTCTTAGAATTCTTAGCCTATAGGATTATATTGCTGCCTACAGGAGAAATGAACACAGGCAACAAAACAGTCATTGGTCAGCACAGAATAAACCTCCCCACAACCATGACAGGATGTGATGTGATGTGAGGACAACCAAGGATGTGATTTTTTTCATCTGTGCTGTTTTCTGAAGATATTTCGGGAAGACTTTTTTGTGCTATCAACAACTCCTGGTGGATTCATGTCAGATATATGAAATCTTCAAGGTCTCTCTAGTCAGCTAACAGCATTGGCAGATTTCAAGAAGTCTCTCCAGATAACCAAGAAGTAACGGTAGATTCATGCAGGATATAACAAATCCTAGAAGTTTCTCCATTCAGACAAGCACAGATTTATATAGTTATAGCACTAGTTATATACAAGCAATCTGTGACACAAACCTGCAGTTGATGGCATAATATCTGTATTCCAGTTACCACAGAACTATGCTATTCAGCTCAGGCCAGTATTCTTCAGGAATTGCTTGAGCTGCGGCAGTTCATTTGACTCCATATTTGAAGGCTCCATGTTGTGTATTGCTATCAGGCCCTGACTTTCAGCTTATTCTCTGCACCTCAAGATTTAACCAAACCATTAGCTGTGCTATTAGCCCTGCTGCACTGTCATGGAACCTCCATTGTGGGATACTTAGACAAATTGATAGGCGAGCTTCCTCAGCTGGCAGTGCCTGGACCGGGAAAGTGGTTCTTATGCCTGGAGGTGTTCCAGATCCTGTTATGCAGGTGGGGGCAGAATGTGAACCTCCTGGCCTTCAGATTTAACAGCAAATTGTACAGTTTTGTCTCCAGGTTCAGTGACTCTGTAGCAGAAGCAATGGATGCTTCAATGACTATGTGGGATCAGTACACCCTAATCTATACTTTTCATCCCCTGAAATGTCTTCAAATCTATTTTTCCAGGATCAGGTTAGAGGGCATTCTGGTGATCTTCTTTGCTCTGGACTGGTCCAAGTGGATGTTGTACACTCTTCTGTTAACACTCCTGGCAGAGGATCTGTGGGCTTTGTCAGATCATCAGGATATTTTGTCTCAACAACCTTTTTATTCTACTTCAATGGCTTTAAAGCCATGGCTGTTGAAGCCTTTTGTTTTTCGTATCAGGAGCATCTTTTAATTTGTGTTTTCTATAATGTTAACAGCTAGGAAGGTTGCTTGTAAAGTTTATCATCATACATGGATGGCATACTGAACTTAGTGTGATTCTTGGAGCTTCCACCCTAAGAATTTCTCCATGGGATGAAGCCTTTCCTTCATACAGCTGAGTCTGCACCAGTGTTTGGCTCTCAGCACTTTTAGGATACATGTCTGTCTTATTTTAGAGATTGTTAGTCTTTCACATTTTGATTTAGATCTTTTTTACAGGAAGTATCCCATGTGGGCAGCACAGTGGCTAAATGGTTAGCACTTCCGCCTGGCAGTACTAGGGTCGCTGGTTTGAATCCCAACCCCGGCACCACCTGCCTGGAGTTTGCATGTTCTCCCTGTGCCTGTGTGGGTTTCCTCCGGGTACTCCAGTTTCCTCCCACACTCCAAAGACATGCTGGTAGGTTAATTGGCTCCTCTCTAAATTGGCCCTAGTATGTATATGTATGAATGTAAGTTAGGGACTTTAGATTGTATGCCTCTTGAGGGTTAGGGACTGATGTGAATGTACAATATGCCATATAAGACGCACTTTTTCTTCCCCAAAACTGGGGGGGAAATGTCAGTGCGTCTTATAAGGCGAATTTGGAGCGGCCGGTCCGGTATTTCCACCGCCGCCGTGTCAGAATACCGGGCCGGCCGCTCAGCTCTGCAGCGGGACCTTACCTGTTCCTCTATCCAGCGGCGTGCTGTCTTCCCGGCTTCTGTAGTGTGGGCACTGGGCATGACAGCCGGGTGCCAAGTGCGCATGCGCAAGAAGCGGTGCTTTTTGTGAATGGTAAGGTGGTACCTGGGACACATGACAGATCCCAGAAGCCGCCGGACCAATCACAAAGCGCAAGTGCTTCTCGCTCATGCGCACTGGGCACCCGGTTGTCATGCCGAGCGCCATTACAGAAGCCGTGAAGACAGCGCGCGGCTGGATCGAGGAACAGATAAGATCAAACAAAAACTCTGCAGAAGTAAGAGCGGGTACCTGTCAAATTCAGTTACCCGCTCCCCACCTCCCCAAAGGTCAGCAGTCATCTGTACTGTCCACAGTCTCTGGTCATCCCTGTGCTGTCCGCAGTCTCTGGTCATCCCTGTGCTGTCCGCAGTCTCTGGTCATCTCCTGTACTGTGTCTGCAGTCCATTAGTTCAGAATTTTTTTTTCCTGTTTTCTGCCTCTAAAACCTAGGTGCGTCTTATGGTCAGGTGCGTCTTATACGGCGAAAAATACGGTATATGTAAAGCGCTGCGTAAATTGACGGTGCTATATAAGTACCTGAAATAAATAAATAATGTGGACCCCCTTGTGGATCTGAATCTGGTGGCTTTATCCTGCAGGGAGCCCCTTATTGATTTGCATAGAGATAAGGTTGTGCTGGGGTCCAGAACGTCCTTCTTATCTAAGGTAGTTTTGCCTTTTACCTCAGCCAAAATATTTTTCTCCTGTCCCTCTGTCCAACATTTGCAAAAAAAAAACCACATCTGGATATATTTCGGGCTGTGAGAGTCTATCTGCTAGCTGTTGCTTTTTAGGGAAGACTGATTCATTTTGTATTCAAGAAGGAACCCGTAAGAGTTCACCAGCTTCTCTTTCCACCATCTCTAGGTGACTCAGACATACCATCATACAAACATATCATCTTAAGGATTGGATTAGACTGTTTCCTGTCTGGGCACACTCTGCTAGATCTGTGAGTGCTCCTTGCTCTTTACAGCATCATGCAACTTTTCCCAGCTTGCAAGGCTATCACTTAGTCTTCTGTTATTATTTCTTAAATTTTACCAGGCAGATATTCAGGTTTTTAGGTGACTCCTCAGTTTGCTGTTGTCTTTTCTTGCACCCGATAGTCTTTTTTTCTATGTTGCCCAACCCTCTGTTACACTGCTTTGAATGTTCTGACAATTATGAAATTTAGGAATTCCTGTATCCCTCAGTGGATGAGAAAGAAAATAGGATTTTTGCATTCACCATAAAATCCTTTTCTTGGAATCCATTGACAGGTCCTTCCCCTCTGTTTTTGTTTTTTTTTGTTACAAATTCTGAGCATTCCTGTGGCCCTCAATGGACTCCAAGAAAAGGATTTTGCAATGAGTACAAAAATCTTATTATTATGTGACATTAATGCTGTTGCAATAAAGAATAAAATAATTCTAATATAAATAGTAAAGAAGGTAATTAGACTAAAAGACAAAAAGAAATATTGGTGGGATAAGCTAAATATTGCTCCTTTACCTTGGTTATAAATGTGCTGTGCCTGCTTGTAGGTGCAATCTTTCAGTTTTTTTCACCACATGTTTAGTATGGGTATAAACTCACTGCTTGTCTAGGTTCAGTGTTACTAATTAATATTGCTATTATGGTTATGCTTAATATACATATATTTATCTATTTTGTATTTTAAAAGGCTTTATGACAGCAGATGAGCGAAAAATATTTGACAACCTTAAATCTCCTCACCTCAAGTACTGGGTACCAGTCGTCTGGTTTGGAAATTTAGCTTCAAAAGCCAGGTCTGATGGAAGAATTCGTGACAGCGTTGATCTTCAATTAATGCTTAATGTGAGTCAGAATGTAGATACAGAAAGGGGCTATTCCTGAGCATGTGCTGCATTAGTGAACCAATACTACAGTATGTAAGTGCTTTTTGTGTGATTCCTGACTGTCTTTCCTGTTTTTCCTTGAAAACAGTAAGTATAAAATCTATCTTTGCTTGGTGGAAGCTTGGTTGCATGGGGATACATCCTTGCATTTACCCGATAATCATATTATCTTCTCCAGCAGTGTTCGGTTGTAATTGTAAGCATCATTTGTGTGTCTAATAATTGCATTTTGTTGTTTTTACGTAGTAACAACTACTGCTTCTGACCACAAAATAATTCTATTGTTACACATACATTTTTTTGTGTTGGTGTGCTATGCTCCTGCTCTACACCACATTTTATTTAGCAGTGCCTATGTCACATTTTCCTTTGATATGCAGCTGCTCAGTTCTCTAGTTATCATTGATCATAAAGAGTTGTGATAGAGGTGTACTGCTTGAGTTTTAACCATCATCTCAGGTGAACACAACAGCAATAAATAAGCAGAGCTATAGATAATCCTTGCTAAAACAATATTCTTTACAGTATATGTAGGGTTATGTGCTGTATTTGATCAGTAGCCTGCAAAATGCTATTAACTTATTAGCTAGTACTGATGTGTGCTTTATCCCAGGAAATGAACAGGTATCGGTCATGGTGTGGTCTCCTATTTGGCTATGACTGGGTTGGCATTCCTCTGGTGTACACACAGGTAAATACACATGTTTTAAGGGCATGTATAGTCTGTTTTAGGTATGCATGTGATAGACATCAGATAGATGTAAAGAGTCTTTTCAGTGGATGTTAGAAACATTATTTCCGCAGTATGTATAATGTATATAAATGTAAGTGTATTTGGGTACAGTCTTATTTGCTCTACTCAAAATTGCTGCTTTGCGGTATGACACAGTTGTATTGGTCTACAGCTCCTTATCATAGTGCAAGTCTATAGCAGGGTTTACATGTAGAGGGTTTTTGTTACGTTCTGCAGGTTGAACGAAAAAAGAAACAGATCCCCCATCCACATAAGAGATGTAGATGCAGATATCTCCCCTGTTGTGCTGTTATATTCTGACAGTGGGCCATTGGCTGCGTGAGCTAATTGAATGCTGGTTTTCCAGCAGGACTGTTCAACAGAAGCTGGTCTAACTTCTGTTATTATTTATTGCAGGTACTTATATAGCGCTGTCAATTTATGTGCTTTATATATTTATTGTACATTCACATCAGTCCCTAACCCCCAAGGGGTATACAATCTAAGGTCCCTAACTTACAGTCATACACAAATACTAGGGCCAATTTAAAAAGGAGCCAATTCACCTACCAGCATGTCTTTGGAGTGTGGGAGGAAACTTGAGTACCCAGAGGAAACCCACGCAGGCACAGGGAGAACATGCAAACTCCAGGTAGGTGGTGCCATGGTTGAGATTTGAACCAACAACCCTAGTACTGCTAGGCAGAAGTGCCAACCATTTAGCCAGTGTGCTACCCCTGTTGAAGAGAGCCTCTGCTGAACAGAGAGCGGTACGCACAGAGCGAAATTTGACCAGTTCCTGCTGAACCAGTTGAATTTTGGTACATGTATACCCTTGCCAACTCAGTCAAATCAATATCTAATCTTAACAGTTGTTAAGAAGGGGAGTAGTGTGATTGCAAACCAGGGGTGGACTGACAACTCATGGGGTCCCCGGGCAATAGGTGATCATGGGGCCCCTGTGTCCTTGCCCACACTCAAAGCACACCCAAAAAAGCCTATAAAAAGGTACCAGGGGCATTTCATGGGGCCTCCTACTGACCCCGGGCCCTCGGGCAATGCCCGAGTGCTCGAATGGTCAGTCCGCCCCTGATGCAAACTGATTGTTGCTCCTGAAGAACAAGCACGTATAAATTTTAAAGTCACATGAAAATGATTGCAGTCTAGCAAATACTTCTATAATAAATAATATGTGCTGACTGAAAATGCACTTGACTTTCTGTAAATTGTGCAGCTGTTTAAAATTGTTTGCGTAGAGTTAACACAATTCCACGCCACTTTTTAGGTAGTAACTCTCGCAGTATACACTTTCTTCTTCGCCTGTATAATTGGACGTCAGTTCTTAGACCCTGAACAAGCCTATGCAGGACATGACTTGGACCTCTACATTCCAGTTTTCACTCTGCTTCAGTTCTTTTTCTATGCAGGCTGGTTAAAGGTGAACTCTCCCTTTTTGTCTGTCTCTCTTTATACATTAAGCATGTTTGTTTAACTGTATATAATACAAGATTATTAGACTTGGGCAGGTGTTCCATAACCATATGGGAACACAGGGTTTGGGTAAAATTGCTGTTTATGAGTCTTGTGTATTCAAGCCTGCTAATATTTTCATTTTAGAAAAGGTGGCTGCTGTCTAAAGTGATGTAATGACCAGTATAGCAAGCTGCACTAATATGCACATGTAGCATTCCTCCCAACATCTTGAGATGGGTAAGAGGGACACCTATAAAGACTCAATTCACACAAAGGGTCTGATCAAGTTCACCTGTCAGTTTTTCAGGCGGACCTGATTGGACCCTCCAGTCACACCTGTGGACCAGTGGGTGTAAACGGACATGTGTCTGTTTACACCCGCCTACCTTCAATCCCATCCAGTTCGCTAAAAAAAAAATGGAAGGGGATCTTGGCAAATCGGATCGGAGGGCAGTCAGGTGTAAACGAACAGCGGAGTCCAACCAGCCACCCATAGAGCAGAGCAGGCTTGGTCCATGTCTGCTCTGCATAAATTGAGTGGGCACGGGCCTGTCATCCGCCCGCTCTGCTATGATCAGCAGGGGTACAACGGACAGATCCCCTGCTGATCTAAATGAAGGGAATGAAAGGGGCCTTAGCAAAAAGTATGTAGGCAAAGAATACTCCTCACCACACCCCTTGGAGAATTTATACACAAAAAATGATATGTTAAACAAACAAGTGCTTTGTTACCTCTACTATTGATACTGGCTTTTGAAACTCTCAACTGCAACAATTTAGAAACTGGATGAAAGGTATAGCACTGTAAAACACTTTTTCCGATAAATTGTGCATTTTTATATTCATATATTTATATGCATCAGATCAAAATGAGGGACAAATGAGGATGAAAGAGGGACAGAAGGACTTTGTTCCAAAGAGGAAAAGTCCCTCCAAATCAGGGATAGTTGGGAGGTATGCAGTAGCACAGCCAAGAAATACAGTATACATGTAGCATAGACATGTAGCATAATCCTTAGGGTCCTTTCATACGGGCGTGGTGGTTTTTTTTCATCAGTTTAGTCACGTTTTTTCAAAGAAAAACGGGTGAGTTTATATCCATTCTTACATCCATTTTCATCTGTTTTTTTCATTCGTTTTTAGTCATCAGCTGTCAGCGGGGTTCCCCACTGACAGCTGAATGTAAAAAAAAAAAAAAAAAGCAGCAATTAAAAAAAAATTTATAAAATGGCTTGGGGTCCCCCCTTCCATCCATACCAAGCCCTTCGGATCTGGTTTGGATTTTGAAGGGAACCCCCACACCAAATTTTTTTAAAAAATGAGACGTGGGGTCTCCCCCAAAATCCATACCAGACCCTTATCCGAGCATACAGCCCAGCATGTCAGGAAAGAGGGGGGGGAATGAGCGATCGTCCCGTCCCCCCCGAACCATACAAGGCCACATGCCCTCAACATGGGGGTGTGCTTTTGGGCTTTCGCACGGCGTTCCGTTATTCATCTGTCTGTTTACGGATGAAAAATGGACCCCCATGTATTTCTGTGGGTTTGCGGGTGTAAACGGATGAACATCTTTATCCGGTAATGTCCGCATCCGTTAACAAACCCTATTTTTCTTCAGCAAAAAAACCCGGGACAGACGGAAAACAGACGTCAACGGATTGTATGCAGCCCGGTAGGCCAGGAAAGGGAATAGACGAGCGAGCGCCCCCGCTTCTGAACCATACCAGGCCACATGCCCTCAAAATAGGGGGGTGCTTTGGGGCAGGGGGCTCCACCTTCCCCCCCCCCCCCCCAAAGCACCTTGTCCCCATGTTGAAGGACCCTTAGTGTTTATTATGCTGTAACTGTTAACAAATATAAGCCTAAAAAAATAGTTTCTTTGCATTGTCATCATTTTTATTATAGGTGGCTGAGCAGCTAATTAACCCTTTCGGTGAAGATGATGACGACTTTGAAACTAACTGGTGCATAGACAGAAATTTACAGGTTAGGAATTTTGCATGTTTTTTTTTTTTAATCTGAGAGAGCTCTCTAGACTGTGCTGAAATACAGATACACAGCCTATGAATGGTGATGGTGTTATTCTGAATTATAAAAACAAAATCCACCATGGATGGAGTCAGCACACAATTAGTGGTGTTCTGAGTTGGAGTTTTTGCATGGAGCATTATAAGACTGCATGGACCAAAGATTTATAACCACTTTATTGATCACAAGACTTACCCGTTATTTTCTACCTTTTTTTATGTGGTTTAAGCATGCTTTTTAAAGGATAAGTTCACCTTTTAACAAAAAATAATAAATGCATATTTTTTTGCAGGTAAAAAAATTAGCATTTACTTTTTTTTGTTTTGGGAGCCTGTAAAGCATTGGACCCGCAATCAGTTGATTGCTGGTGCCATGCAAGACTCCTGCAGACCTGTCAGTATATCTGTGTGCTTGTACCTTGTATGGGCAAGCAGATACACTCTGACAAGAAGAATCAATGAACTACAACAGCACTCAACAGCTCCATGGTATTTCATTGAGAACTACAAGCCAACAGCCGCAAAGGCTGTTAGAACTTGTAGTTTTCCCATTCACAGAATACTGTGAATGAATGATATGGAAGGGTGAGCAGGGCCCTGCACGACCATAGTTTTTTAAATTGCAACAGCTAGCTGTCACAACAGGAGATTGGGTGTGAACGGGGTCGGTCCTTTCATAACATGTTACATATTACACCCTGAATATGGGTATAACATGGCACTATGGGTATAACATGTTACGAAAGGTGAACCTATCCTTTAAATTACTTCTCTAGCTTAATTCCATGTCTAACTATAGAACTTTAAAATATCAAAATGGTCTCGTTCTGACATTAGTTAAAAAAAATTGTATTCATCTGTACCATAAAACATGACCTTTATAAAGGTCTGTGTGAGTGACTTCCTAAATTGTATTATTATTATTATCTTTATTGTTATTACATTTTGTATACATTGCATTTTTTATGTATTCATATAAAAAGTATTTAATTTGCTTCAATTCTGGGCTATCCTGCAGCTAAAGCAGTATTAACCCTAAAACCAAAAAATGTAATATATTGCAGTTTATCAATCATTAGATGTGATGGTTGCATTAGTTTTCTTTTTTTTAGGCTTTTTTTCCCTCTGTTTTCACCTGAAGATGTGATCAGTAACACACTTCCTGTATTAGAGTCCCTGGTCTGGATGAAGGAGCACAGGGGGCACAGAAGACAGCAACATTGTTAATTGGGGAGGGGGGAACTAGTAGATTTAGATACACTAACAAATTGAAGCCAAACTCTAGCTCACACTGCAGTTACAGCAAACCGTTTTTTTTTTTTGTTTTTTGTTTTTTTTAGGGATAAAGGTTTTACATCAATAAAAGCTTATCATTGTAAGCACCCCTGTCAGTGATAAATGGTTTGTCTCAAAGCTTTTAACTGATACATGTACAGGATTACTTGTTCTGTTGAAAAACAACAGTCTTACTGCCAGATCATCAGGTAAAAATATAGGAAAGAAAGCCTAAAAAAAATGCAACTATGAGCTGCAATATAATAAATGTTTGCTTTTGGGTTAATACCACTTTAACCCAGTAGCTGTGGGTCTGCTGATAAGATTTCTTAACTTATCAGAGCATTAAACTTTGCTGTTATGGTAGAGCTGTTCTAAAATGTCTCTGTGTTCACTCATGGAGGCCTTACAGTCTATGCAAAGAACAAATATCTACTGGAATCATCCTGACTCATTTATAAGTGCCAAGCATGCACAGCCCAGTGTACAGCAACCTCACCTACCAGTGTATATAGGGATGTCTCAAGAAAATGATAATCCTTACACTGGTCTCCACCCGGATTCTTAAGCACCAGGATCCGTAGCCTAGACACTGTATGCATACAATAATTAACTTAAAACCATGTGATGGTTTGGAAGGGATCTAGTTTTTAGTACTGTTTGTGATTTCCAAGGACAGAATGTCAAGACATAGCCATGAATAGAAAGCTGTCAATTATTGGGAACCCAAAGTGATGTCTTCTTTTTTTGAGATGTTATCTCCATCTAAACTGGTTTGCTGTTAAGTGTTGAAATGTAAGAATGAAGCATAGAACTTTCCAGAGAATAGTTAAAGTAGAGCTCCACCCAAAAGCCAAAAGGGGAAGTTCTGCTTTAAGGCCTCATCCCCCACTCCCCGTTAAGGATCGGCACCTTTAGGGAGTGAAGGGGGGGGGGGCAGGTACCCGATTTTGACAGGTACCCACTTCTGCTGCGATCACTTAGGCGACTGGAAGCGGAAGTTGTCCTCCCTGCCACCCCGTAGTCTTCTGGGACATGTGACAGGTCCCAGAAGACTACGGGACCATGCACAGTGGGCAGCGTTACTCACGCATAAGCAGTGGGCACCCGGCTGTGAAGCCGCAAGCTGTCACAGCCGGATGCCCAAACTGAAGATGCCGGAACCGGGGTGAAAGGGAGGGAGGACACCGTGGGACTGAGGGACAGGTAAGTGTCTGTTTTTTAAAAGTCAGCAGCTACAATTTTTGTAGCAGCTAACTTTTATTTTTTTAGATTTTGACTCGATCTCTGCTTTAAGTATGACATTTTCTCACTAGTTGCATGGGGAAAAATTTCCATCTGTGAAAAGAATAGGTACCTTAGGGCCCTGTTCATGAGTCATTGGATTAGCAGCCACCATTATTTGGGCATCTGTACCTACAGGTAGGTGGCAATGAAACATGAGTAAAAACTTGTATATGATCTTCCACTCATACTTCCTTATCCTCAGCTAAGGTCATGAAATACATCACAATATGAACTATGAAGCTGTGTTACTATAGGAGTTTCATGCTTTCAAATATAATTAGTGAGTTCATTGGTTTTAGG
The DNA here is from genome assembly GCF_062004578.1 of Staurois parvus. Lineage (NCBI taxonomy): Eukaryota > Metazoa > Chordata > Amphibia > Anura > Ranidae > Staurois > Staurois parvus. The sequence continues at coordinate 22,614,820 of NW_028317943.1, forward strand.
TTTCCCTAATGGCAGTAGATGAGATGCATACAAACTTACCGAAGATGAGTAGAGACATCTACTGGAATGACTCTGACGTGCGACCACCATACACACTTGCAGCTGCTGACTACTGTATTCCTTCATTCTTGGGATCAACAGTCCATATGGGGTAACTATCATTTCCATCATGTAAAAGTGTTTCCAAAGTCATTATACAGCGTTAATGATGTGTACATTCCTACACAATTCCACACAAACAGCACAATTCCATCTTTTTAATGCTATCAGTCACTCTTTTAAAGCTTTAAAAGGAACTTCACTCTTACTATCAAATATTATTATTATTTATTATTATACGGGATTATATAGCTCCAACAGTTTTCTCAGCGCTTTACAATATTAAGGGAGACAATACAGCAATGACACAGTTCAATACAAGAGGGTTAGGAGGGCCCTGCTCCTTGGAGCTTACAATCTTAGAGGGAGGGGCTGATGGGACAAAAGGTAATAACTGTGGGGGATTAACTGATAGGAGGAATAGAAGATTCCGTTATTCGCTGAAGGCGGGATAGGCTTCCCTGAAGAGATAGGTTTTCAGAGATCGCCTAAAAGTGGGCAGAGTAGGCGATAGTCTGATAGATTGGGGTAGAGAGTTCCAGAGGATGGGAGAGGCTCTGGAGAAGTCCTAGAGATGAGCATGGGAGGAGGAGACAAGGGAACTAGAGAGCAGGAGATCATGGGAGGAGCAGAGAGGAAGGTTAGGGTGATATTTGGACACAAGATTGGTGATGTAATTTGGGGCAGACTTATAAATGGCTTTATAGGTTATTGTTAATGTTTTGAATTGTATTTGTGGGGCAATGGGAAGCCAGTGGAGGGATGGGCAGAGAAGAATGGCAGATATGAAACGTTTAGTAAGGTGGATGAGACTGGCAGCAGCATTCATGATAGACTGAAGAGGGGATAGCCTGCGATGAGGTAGGCCAATGAGGAGGGAGTTACAATAGTCAAGGCGAGATATAACAAGGGAGTTAATAAGTTGCTTAGTGGTTTCAGAGGTTAAAATCGGGCATATCTTGAAGATGTTGCAGAGGTGAAGTCTACAAGATTTGGACAGTGATTGGATTTGGGGCTGAAAGGACAGATGGGAGTCCAGGATTACACCTAGTACCCTGGCATGAAGGGGGGCGGTGCCGCCAACCTAAAAAATGGCCACCCTAAGCAAATGCCTTGTTTTCCTTGCGATAAATACACTACTGCCGGATGGGCAAGGGAAGCGTAATCAGAGAAGCAACCAAGAGGCCCATGGTAACTCTGGAGGAGCTGCAGAGTTCCACAGCTCAGCTGGAAAATCTGTCCACAGGACAACTATTAGTCGTGCACTGCACAAATCTGGCCTTTATGGAAGAGTGGCAAGAAGAAAGCCATTGTTAAAAGAAAACCATAAGAAGTCCTGTTTGCAGTTTGTGCGAAGCCATGTGGGGGACACAGCAAACATGTGGAGGAAAGTGCTCTGAGAAGATGAGACCGAAATTTAACTTTTTGGCCTAAAAACAAAATGCTGTGTGTGGCAGAAAACTAACACTGCACATCACCTTGAACACACTATTCCCACTGTGAAACATGGTGGTGGCAGCATCATGTTGTGGGGATGCTTTTCTTCAGCAGGACAGGGAAGCTGGTTAGAGTTGGTGGGAAGATAAATGGAACCAAATACAGGGCAATCTTAGAAGAAAACCTGTTAGAGTCTGCAAAAGACTTGAGCATGGGGAGGAGGTTCACCTTCCAGCAGGACAACGACCCTAAAAAAACAGCCAGAGCTACAATACAATGGTTTAGATCAAAGCATATTCATGTGTTCAAATAGCCCAGTCAAAGTCCAGACCTAAATCCAGTTGAGAATCTGTGACAAAACTTGAAAATTGCTGTTCACAGATGCTCCCCATGCAATATGACAGAGCTTGAGCTGTTTTGCAAAGACGAATGGGCACAAATACTCTCTAGATGTGCAAAGCTGGTAGAGACATACCCAAAAAGACTTGCAGTTGTAATTGCAGCAAGAGGTGGTTCTACAAAGAATTGACTTAGTGGGGCCTGAACACAAATACACGCCACACTTTTCAGATATTTATTTGTAAAAAATGTTGAAAACCATTTATCATTTTCATTGTACTTCACAATTATGTGCCACTTTGAGTTGGTCTATAACATAAAATCCCAATAAAATACATTTACGTTTTTGGTTGTAACATGATAAAATGTGGAAAATTTCAAGGGCTATGAATGTTTTTTCAAGGCACTGTATGACATTGATTTAAAGCACCTGTGTAATTTGAAGGTGATCCTGAAAACATGACCTTTTGGGGATAATTGAAAACCAAGGTTGGGAACCATTGCTCCACACGAACAATAATACCTTATTTTATGTTTTTTTCTATCTGTTGTAGACTACCCGATTCTGTTTTTCTACATGAAGACTGGTTTCTGGATGAAGAGAAGCATAGAAGACAACCTTCTGTTTTAAGAAGAGTCAAGCGGTTTTTAAGTGTCCATGAGCATCCTGAATCTCCCGTCAGACGTACTTTCAGTCGACAGGGGAGTGATGCATCAACTATGTTCTTTCCTAGTGAAACAAGTTACATAGGCAGTTTCCATGATGTTCCATCTAGAAGACCTCATCTTCATGGTAGTAAGAGGAATGAATCTATGGATAAAAATGCCAAGCCTGGCACAACTAGGAATGATCTATCTGTTATTCGGGAGTCTAGTAGATCAAATTCTTCAGAAAGACAACCCTCAAGTGAGGACAATATTACACCAAACTCAGCTTCACATGTACCTGAAGTGGTGGTCACTACATCTTCTGAAACTGTAGTCCAAAATGATGCCCCACTGCAGTCAAATCCTCCACTTATATCAAATAATATAGAAAATACTGAATGTGTTCAGAAAAACACTGAGCAACCATCCTCTGAAATAATTTCCAAACAAGATATTCAGAAACAAGGGTCAGTACAAGTTCCAGTGAAAACAGGTGAGGAGAAATTACAGCACGTCACTAAAGATCAGCAGATTACTTCCCATCGATTCAGTGAAACTATATTCCCAACACAAAGTTCTGTAACATATTTACAGCCACCATATACATCTCTGCAAAATATTCCTCTTTCATTGACTTTAGAAAGGGAAGTGCCTACTTCAGATGCTCACTCAAAACCCAGTGAAGATTTGCTGAATTTATTGAGCCACATTGACACCAAAGAAACAGACATTGTCGAGTTTCATGATGAAAAGAAAGATGAGAATATATAAGATAATCATTAATAAATCCTGTAAATGGAAATATACAGTTCTGTGACAAGAGAATCTGCCTAACAAGAGGAAAGACTTTCAACGCACAAAAAAATCTCAGTTTTGTCAGAACATATTTTTATATTCAAGCTACTGGCATGGTCATTTCATACTTGTTGTCAACTTGATGAAATTCTTGCTGGAAGCAGCACAGTCTATTTGTGTAATACAGTGCTTCTTTCTAATTTCCGAGGACAGTGACAAAACATTGACTGTACCATCAGAAGAGGTTTGAAACTTGCACTTATTATGAATGCAGGCTCTGAATCAATCACTATCTGAATCAGTCACTATCAGTCTAAGGCCGGTTTCACACTGCTATGCTGCGGTTTGACCACAGCAGGGGTGTATCCACAGTTTTCACATGTTTTACCCGTGGTTTTAGCTGCAGTCCCATATATGTTCTATTGGGTTGCGCATTTTTGGCATGTTTTCTGAGAGCGCACTAAATATGCTGTGTCTTTAGTGCGTTTTCAAAAAATGCACCCTAATATGCATGACCTAATAGAGAGTCTATGCGACCATAACAAAAACTGCAGGTAAAACATGCAAAAATTGTGGATATACCCGTGCTGTGGCCAAGCACAATGCAGTAGTGAGAAACCAGCCATTTTCCCACCCAAGGCTTGGACAATACCACCTAGATGTAATTTTATGTTTTAACACCTTTTAAGCACACCTATATCAATACCAAGCTACCATAGTGATAGGTTAGCTAGGCAAACTCATGGACTGCAGGCTGGGCTATTGTTAGAAGCCACAGGGCCCCATACAGCCAGCCTGACAGGCCCCCACCACCACCACCACCAAAAAAAACCCACAGTTTTCTATGCTTCAATTATGAATGAACACCATGAGTGATCAGTACCAATCATTCATTGTGTTCATTCAGGATAGGAAGGGGCTGATAAATATGATATATTTACCAAACCCTTCCCTCACTCTCCATCCTGAAGGATACTTTTGTGTGCTTTCAGCTGCCAGTGGGAAGGAGAGGACGGAATTCGGCAGCACTGCGGGGGTGGGACACACAAGGGGGCCTGGGCAGTAAGGGGAAATGTATGGTGCACAGGGAGAGTGATGGGTACAGTGGGGGGCAGTTACTGGAACCAATCCCCTGTATGGCTCTCTACAGCAGCTGAAAGCCAGCAGGAGGGAGATAAGAAGAAGCCAGCTTTCAGCTGCTGCAGAAAGAGCCCAACAGCGGATCTGTTCCAGTGATCCCCCCCCCCCCATGCCCCATGCCGATCACCATCCATGCCCGCATCAGATACACCCAGCTGCCTGCGCTCCCCTGCTGGCCTGGGCCCCGTACAGGAGGACTGGTGGTACCCCCTTATCCACAGCCCTGACTGCAGGCAAAAGTGATTTCATACATCTCTTGGTTGTCTGCTAAGAAGGCTACAATTTATTGCACGACCTAAAGCTCATTACAGTAATGGTGAAAAAATATTTGAGATCACTAGGCCATGCAATATTCTGCCTGTCAAAAAAATTAAAATGGGTGAAGGTACTTTCACCTACACAGCATTTCAATGAGTAATTGTGTCTTGGATATAATGGACAAGACTGCAACCTTTAATTACTTGAAAACCTCAGTTAATGCCTTTTAGCCTAAGCCTCTCTAAGGACTCTTATGTGACCTGCCTGCAGTATATTCAGACAGCTTCCAGCACCCACATTTTTTGGCATTTCAGCGGGCTTTGACACTGGCAGCCCTTTCACCTTAGGTTCAGACTTGCCCACAAATCCATGTCTGACAAGTGACTGAAATTGTCTGAATTCTTTTTGGAAACCAAAGTACTTTATAGTCTTGTGTATAGAATGTATATAGCAATAGTTGAATGTAATAGTTTACTTTTTATTAGTCATAACAAATTTGCCATGTAAATGAAAGACCCTCAAATGGATTTTCTGGTACATTTGTATTGCACATTGATATATCCCCCTCCCACTCTTTGTTTATATTAAAATATTAAACCGTGTCTCAGACAAGCCAGCACAGAGATACAATTTACAATTTTTCATGCATGTCATTTTGTTTTTGCTATGCTCCATTTATAACAGTCAAAAGCTATGCTTTTAGCACAAATATAATATTAGCAAACCCTTCTTCATTGTGGTGAAATTGTGACCCCATCACTTTTGACCAAATGTGATGTAAAACACTCCACTATAAGGATACATAGTGCTGTGAAAAAGTATTTGCCACCTTCCTGCATATATGTCACACCTAAATGATTCAGATCATCAAACAAATTTTAATATTGCACAAAGATAACCTGAGTAAATACAAAATGCAATTTTTCATTGATGATTTAATTTATTAAGGGAAAAAAGCTGTCCAAACCTGCCTGGCAGTATGTGAAAATAATTGCCTCCCAAACCTAATAACTGCTTGTGCCTCCCTTGGCGGCAACAACTGCAATCAAGTGTTTGCAATAACTTGCAATGAGTCTTTGACATCACTGTGGAGGAATTTTGGACCACTCTTCTTTGCAGAATTGTTTTAACACAGACACATTGGAGAGTTTTCAAGCATGAAAAGGTCATGCCACAGCATCTCAATTGAATTTAAGTCCAGACTTTGACTAGTCCACTCCAAAACCTTAAATAGTTTTTTTTCAGATGTGGACTTGTTGGTGTGTGTTGGATCATTGTCCTACTGCATAACCCAAGTGTGCTTGAGCTTGAGGTCATGAACTGACGACCAGACATTCTCCTTCAGGATTGTCTGGTAGAGCGCAGAATTTTTTGGCTCCATCAATTATGGCAAGTCATCCAGATCCTGAAGCTGAGACCATCACACTACCACCAACATGTTTGACTGTTGGTATGATGTTCTCTTTATGAAATGCTCTGTTAGTTATACGCATAGAATATTTGCCCAGTTGTCTTGGGGATAATCAAGATGTTTTTGGCAAATGTGAGACGAACCTTTGTGTTCGTTTTGGTCTGCAGTGGCTTTTGCCTTGGAACTCTCCCATGGATTCCATTTTTTCCCTGTCTCTATCTTATTGTTGAATCATGAACACTGACCTTAATTGAGGCAAGTGAGGCCTGCAGTTTATTAGATGTTGTTCTGGATTCTTTTATGACCTCCTGGATGAGCTGCTCTTGGAGTAATTTTAGTAGGCCGTCCACTCCTGGGAAGGCTCACCACTGTTCCAAGTTTTCTCCATTTGTGGATAATGGTTCTCACTGTGGTTCACTGGAGTCCCAAAGCCTTAGAAATGGCTTTGTAACCCTTTTTTTTCTGATATATGTCAATTACTTTGTTTCTCATCTCTTCTTGAATTTCTTTAGCTTGTGGTAAGATGTGTTGCTTTTTGAGATTTTTTAGTGTGCTTCACTTCGTCAGACAGATTCTATTCAGGCCTGGGTGTGGCAAGTGTAAATGTAACTGAGCTTTCCAAAAAATGTGGTTAATCATAGTCATTGAGTCTTTCACATTGCTGTGGAGGAATTTTGGACCACTCTTCTTTGCAGAATAGTTTTAATTCAGCAACATTGGAGGTTTTTTGAGCATGAAAGGCCTGTTTAAGATCACACCACAGCATCTCAATTCAATTGGATTTAAGTCCAGACTTTAATTTTTTAGCAAAGGGGGGGGGCAATTACTTTTCCACATTGGCCCAGTCAGGTTTAGACAGCTTTTTTGCCTTAATAAATGAAAGCATAATTTATTTACTTGGGTTATCTTTGTGCAATATTAAAATGTGTTTGATAAGCTGAATCATTTAAGTGACAAATATAAAAAAATTAAAAATCACCGTATAGAATGGGCAAAAGCAGATAGTGTCATTCCTACTAACTGTTGTTAGGAATGACATTTCATACATTTACACTGAGAATATTTGTAGCATAGTTGTTTGTCCATCTAAAGTTCATGTAAATTTGTTCTGTGTGAACGAGCAAAATTGACTTTACTTAGGCGATATTCCCTGAAATTTGAATGTGGGAATGTGGAAAAAAACACATTGTGGCAACTAAATAATGCTGAGCAGCATACTTATTTCATGATAGTCAAGCATCTAGTGGCCATAATGCAGAGTGGTCAAAAGATGGTGCTGACTATCATAGGAAATAGGTTTTCTCTTCAGTGCCATCCAGTAGCCACAATGCAGTATTCACACAATTGAATTGCAGAGAATATAGCCCATGAACATAATGACCCATTTGCACAGAACATATTTATATTCAGTTTCAATGGACAAACAGCTTTGTGATTATTCTTTTTTTATAAATACACCCCGTAATGTGTGCAAATAAAAAAACTACAGTTTTTAATCAGTGCCATTAAAACATTTTATTTTACAAAGGCCATAATCAAACCAGGCAAATAAATTAAAGTGTATGTAGAGGAAAAAGAGTGGTGAAAGATTAGACCCTCTGTCATCACTGGTTACATGAGTTATTATCCAACTCCTTAAGTAAAAACCATTGCTTGTTACGTGCTGATCTCACCTAAATATTTTCACTAGCAATAGTCTAACTTCCCTACCTTTACAACAATCTGACCGATGCTCACTGTTCTCCTTCTATTTCTCTTGTATCTTGTATTACCATTCCTGTTGAATTGCTACTATTAGCGATACAATCTTTTCTCTTTTGTTTCTTTTCTTTACTGCTGAATCTTGAAAAATGTGTTACTCTTGATGTCACTTGTCATTATTACTTTGCAAAATTCAATAAACATATTGAAAAAGAAAAAAAAACATTACTAGACAAATTTGCACATCATAAGGTTTTGTTGCTGTCATATATAATGTAATGCCAGCACTACCAGGAGTCACCACTGTGTTTAGTTTGTTCCATGTGCAGCATGCAGTTGTTTGAAAAATAGAGCTGTCTAAAGATGGTAATTTTTGCATATCAGTAAAAAGAAGTAAATGAGTAATAAAGCAAGCCATAACTGACCTCTGAAGCTACTGTGTTAAAGTCAGGCTCCATTCACAGGTATGCAGGTGCAATGGAGCGTGTGATTTTGCACAGTTTTGCACATCGCATTTAGGGTTGCCCATTGATTTTTAAAGAAGTGCATGACCCTTTTTGAAATTGCGCCCTATTAAAATGCACGGCACTTTAGTACCATGCGCTTTGGTGCATGTGAATGTGGCAGCATTAGCAAGGTGTATGGGGGTGCAATTAGGAATTAAAAGAGCTGCATTTTTTTGTGCATTGCAGGAAAACGCATGATTTTGTGAACATAGCCTAATTCATCTGCAAAGTTCACAGTGACAAGAATGAAGTTGTTATGTTTACATTAGAGAAGGTTGCTGAGTTACTACTGAGAGGGCAGAGCAGGGCAAGTGAGCTGAGATGGTTTAGTGGACAACCTCCATGACGTCTGTGCTTTTATTGCGATTTTTTGGATGAACTGTCCTACAATGCCTGCAGCTACAGAGGGCAGTTAGGACTTGTCTGTAAGCCTCACCACAGGATTACTTTAGAGAAAATAGGTGGGCATTAAGATATAATAAGGGAGCTGCTATTGCTGAAGTTTTTAAAATATGCATGGCTTTGTTACTGACCTGGGGCAAGCATGAAGACAGTGACATCTGAAAAGTCTATACTTCCTTTTTGAATTGTGTCCCAGGTGAGTGGCTGTGGTAGAGTGCCCCACTACTTGCCTTCCTCAGTGGCAGGCAAGCCTCCTATAACTTAATTCCTCACAATCCCCTTGGCTCCCATCATCTTCTGGACTTCTGAACACAGAAAGGATATAGATTATTATCGTGGGCATAAAAGGACCATGTCTGATAGGACAGCAGTGACTGGTCACGTGATCTGTCATTAGACACCTTCCAATATTGTGTCAAGTGTGCAGGTCACTGGCGAGCAGAAGAGCACGCAGCTACTATGCAAGTTCCAGGTACTGTAGAGCACTTTTCACCAGGTGTACCTGGAGTGCTAGGTTCCCAGTGGGGTAGACCTATGTACACAGCCACGGACTAGTGTTTCCAGACCATAGTTGCCTGTTGCCTCTCACTACAGGACTGGGAACTCCTTTGGACAACCACCTGTACTGCCAGCTGCAGGCCACCTCCATGTGAGAAGGGATTTTACTCTACAAGTAATAGTATTTACATTGCTTTGAACTGTATAAGACTCTTAAGCTGGCCGTACATTATACAATTTTCTTCGATTTCCTTAGATTTACCTTCAACTATGTAGTGCAAGGGCCTGCATGATTGCATACAAATTGAAAGTGTTTAGATTTGGCCTCATATTATATGGTTTTGTTAAATCCAAAAGAAAATTTTATAATGTATGGCCTGCATTACATCCTGTTAACCTTTAGCGTGCCACCAGTGCACTCTGTAGGAACAGCTCCTGATAGCTTCTGTTATTCCAACTGTAGCATTTCCATTTACCTTTATTCTGTGTTTGCTTGTATACCACTTTACTATTTTGCTTTCTATTGTCAATTTTACTATTGATTCTTTCAGCAAACTCGCAGGCAAGTTATTCATGGTCTGGTCTTTGGCTGATTTATGATTACATAATAACTCTTCATGAAATGAAAGCATGATCTGGATAACCAGGGATAATAACCAAGGGAGCCCACACCGTTGAAAGAAAAGTTACTTTCTAAAGAAATGGCTTCATCCAGAAAGTCCTAACAGCGTGGGTGAGCTCAATGAACCATAAGTCAGCAAACCATCTGGTGATGTATTATCTGGTCGCTGAGGACCTTGGTATCAGCTGTGCACCTGAGTAATGGAAGCCACCTCCTACTCCAAGAAGAATTAATCTGGATTCCAGGGACAAGAAGAACCCTAAAATGTGTGAAAACCTCTGATTGGTCAAAATGTACAAAGAGGTCTAGCCTTGGGAGCCCCTGCTGAGACCAGGGACAATACAGTGTTGGATCAGTGGATACATATTACTGCAAAATATCCTCAGTCCTAGGTTTCTATGGAATGTGCCAACATCTTGCACATGTCCCTGTTGCCCAGCCATGTCTAGATGCAGATCCAGGCATGTATGCTCAAGATAAGTGGAACAAGTGTACATGTTCTCCAAGATTCTGGCAGCCTAGGTACCCTGGTACATACCTGGATTGTGGGCCATGAACATTTGACCCAGTGCCAGGTTGTAGTTCTGTGTGCACACAGTGACTGTAAGACATACCTCACTGCCATGGTGACCTTTAAACTGGCTGGAAAACTATCTTCCATGAAGTAGCAGAATCTCCTTTACTGTTGCATGGTGTGATCCTGGGGAGAGAGTCTCCATTGCTACAGAAACTGTGCAGTTAGGGGAAATAGGCCTCAGAACATGAACATACTATATTATCTGCTGAGTGAAGATCTAAACCATTTGAACATAACTCTGATGCTGGTCCTGTAGACTAATTCTCTTGGGACAGCTTTGGAACTGTTCAATTACATGACCTTACTCCCACAAAAGCTTGAAAGAACATGAAGTTAAATAATGGGAACCTGAACATGAAGTTAAATAATGGAAACCTGAGGTGTAGTTTGTGTTTCCTCATATTCTAATCAAACAAGGATTGCTGTGCCAGGTTGATAAAATTTGGGGTGAAACTGTGTTAAAATTGATGGTGTCTGAACAATATAGGAAGATAGTTTTGCATTTAGTCAATAAACATGCCCTGGGGGGGCTTTGGGGCATACAATAACTAATTCTTCAGCATTTCTTTTGGCTTGGGATACATGCAGAAGTGAGAAAATATTGTGAGTCTAGAGCTAAATCTAAAAAGATACACCAGTGCATCTTTGTCGTGATGGGCTATGCTGCCTGTTATCCCAAGTTGCTCCATATTTTCGCACATGGTTCCCAAAGATTATTAAATAATTTTGCCAGTTGTTCAATAATCAGCTTCAGTGTAGCACCCTCAAATATAGAGACTGATGACATAATTTAGAAAACTTTGAAAAATGTGCTAAAGCATGTGGTAGACTGGGATGGGTTGGATTAGGACCCTTTTTTTGCTTGTCATCTGCCAAACCATCAGTCCTCAACCGGGGTCTGCAAGACTGTATTGATGCTGTGACCCCCAGCAACGGCAAAGTGACTGGTTCAGGAGGCCCAAAGTCTGAAGTATAACAGATTGGCAAGAGTGCAAACTTTCCATCCCGGGGATCAACTACTGGTCTGACTTACCACAGTGGAAAGTACTTTTTTGGCTAAGTGGTAGAGGCCTTATGAGATAGTGGAATGAGTAGAAGAGGTGAATTACAAAGTGTGCCAGCCAGGCAAATGGAAAAAAGAGCATATTTATTACATAAACCTGATGAAGGCCAGGAAAGATAGAAAGGCTCTCCTGGCCACGATTGACAAGTCTGTGGTGACAAGAGCAGAGCCCAAGATGACAAGGGTGGCCTCTTGCACAGTTCCTGGGCATCCTGTTGAGACAGGGTCTGTAGGGGAGATGGAAAGGCACAAGTGCCAGGGTGCAGACACTGTAGGCTGGAACTGGAGAGCGCTGGTATCAGATGAGCAGGGGTACAGCTGGCAATACACTGTGGATGTGTTAAGTTCAGGTAAAAGTGGTGTGCAGGTCACAATTCTGGTCTAGTAGCAACTGAGCGGGAAGGCACTGAATCAATAGGCGGGATCAGAGTCAGAAACAAGCAAAGGTCAGCAATGTGTAGGCAGCTAGGAACAAAGTTAATGAGCAGAATCTTGGTCAGCATTCCAGGCCATGGTCAGTAATGGAGAGAAACAGCGAACGAGCAGAAAGTAGTTCAGGTGGAAATTGGGTAAATAACAGGATCAGAATGAGTGTCAGAATCAGGAGCACAGGAGCAAGACTGAAAGCCATTCAGCAAGGATCTTGTGCAGAGTTCAGGTTTCACTTGGCAGTAGCAGACTTGCCTGGATGTCTGTGCATGCTCGTATGTGTTCACAATGATACACTTGCAGTTAGGCTGCCATGGCCTGCAATGATGCACGTGCAGTTAGGTTTCTGTGCCCCACATATATGTGCACGTGCAGTTAGGCTTTTATGCCTTGCAAATATGTGCTTGCTTATGCGCACATACATTATCCTGACAGCTGGCATAATGTTGCTTAGAAGGAGATATAAATAAAGTTAAAGTTCCTTGCTCTGAGTCCTTGTGCTGTCACGGTCTGGAATCAGGCTTGGCTCTAGTGGCTGTAACAGTAGAGACTCAAGAGTAATCAGGTGAAATAGGACGATGCCTTTAAGTCCAAATGTCCTTTTATTTTTGAGGTTAATGTTTTTAGGAGAATGATGAAGAAGCAGGTCATCAATATAAACCTCACTGGGAAGATCAAAAAACGTCTTAGAACTTGTGGCTCCTAGAAAGTTATTTTAATGCATGATCGTACATTCAAAGTTGCTTTTCTGGAGAGTCCTAGACAACATCCACAACAAGGCATCAGCCATACCATTTTGTGTCTCAGAGCAATCCAAATAACAAAACTGAACCTGGAGTATAATAGGGACCAACGTGCTTGTCTAGGCAATATTTGGCAGAGTGGATAAAGTCTAAAATTTTATGATCAGTGAAGAGAGTTACAGGACGCTTAGCCCCTTCCAGCAGATTCCTCCACTCGGAAAATTCTTCCTAATTGCCAGCAAATCCTTATTCCCAATGTCATAATTTGTCTCAGCTGAAGCCATTAATCGAGATAAGCAGAAGGATGAAGTTGCATCTTTTCTTCAGTTCACTGAGAAAGGATAGCTCCCAAAGCAGAATCCAAAGCATCAGCTTCTACAGTGAAAGGTAGTTCAAGATCCAGATGTACCAGTATTGGTACAGAAGTAAAAACAGTCTTTAGTTTACTAAAGTCAGCCTGTGCCTCTGGTGATCACAAAAATGGCACCCTTATTCTCATCAGATGCATAATTGGAGCAATTACTTTGGAGAAATTTCTCATTTGGTAAAAACTTTAGCAGAGTGGCATTTTTCCAGCATTTCTGGAATCGGGGAGTGGATAGTAATTTTTATAGTGATCTTGTTCAAATCCCTGTAAGTGATACATGGGCACAGGGTGCTGTCCTTCCTCTCAGCAAAGAGTAGGGCCACCCCAGTAGGGGAGGCTGAGTGTCTGAGAAATAGTTTATTTGTTGAGATATTGTAACGTCAGTTGCCGCAATTATTATTTTAAATTTATTGGGACAATTAACTGCATGATGTCCATTGTCTCCACAATAGAAACATACGTTTTCTGCATGTTATCTATTTTTCTACTGAATAAAAATAGATCTTTTAATAGCATTCGCCTGCATAGATTCAGAAGTGTTGAAATTCTTCTGAACATTGACTAGTAGAAAAACACATGCCTCCATTACTTCCTATAAAAGTCTCTCCTTCCCATAAGTCTCTGATTAATTCAAATGCATAATTTAATAAAGGCCTCTGGAAAGCTTGTCTTTTACTTGTTCAGAGAACCCTTGACAGAACTAACCTTTTTTTGCTGCAGGATTTCAAGTGGAATCCAAAATACAACAGAATTCAGTTGTGTACTCCGCAACAATGTCTACCCCTGTCATAAGTTGTGCAACTTTGCCTCAGCAGTAGTGCGCCAGTTAGGATCATCGAAACCTTAATCCATAGCAGTCACAACAGAACTGAAATTATCCACGATAGCCTTGTCTTGCTCCTGTCAGGAGGTTGATACTAAGCAGCATGTTTTTCCTATCAAAAAATGAAATTAAAATATGCTGCGCTACATAAAACAATGGTACAAACCATTATATTACCAAAAAACAAAGTGAAAAAATAAATAAATAAATATTAGAAGAAAAATAGTAGTAGAAAAAATATTAATATTGAAATAGAAATATATATATATATATATATATATATATATATATATTTTTTTTTTTTTTTTATATATATATATTTTAACCACACAAAAAAATAAAATAAAAATATAAAAATGTAAAATATTTTAAGTATAAATCAAATGAAAGTCAAGCAAAAATCAACAATACCAATAAAGTGTTAATTCAGTGAACCCTCCTGTGGATAACGAAAATATGTGCATCTGTCATCAATTCCCATGCAAAGACATCCTCCACCATATATCTGCTCACCTCACACAGTGTGATCTCACATTATACAATGTTACGGTCTAACTGCACTTTTGGTCGCATATGGACTTTTAATATTTTTTCTACTAATATTTTTTTCTACTACTATTTTTCTTCTAATAATTATTTATTTATTTTTTCACTTTGTGTTTTGGTAATATAATGGTTTTACCATTGGTTTATGTAGCGCAGCATCTTGCACTTTTTGATTGTATATTTGCCCCACTGAGACATGGTTGTGTGCACTAGTGGCTACAGCAATATATTGTATTTTTGTTTTTTTCACCATAGTCAGTGCTTGAGTTATTCAATATATTTTAGATTTCAGCACATTTTTCCTCTTGGAAGTAAATGCAGCAGGTTGCATCTAAAAGCATGTACCGCATTGATTAGGGAAACCTCTGTAATAGCAGTTGTCTCCTTTGAATCTAAGTGGTAGAGGCATACGTGCATTAGTATTTACAGCAGGAGTATCTCGGAAACACAAGTCTGTCAATTTTCCAATGATCAAGGATGTCCTTTGGTAGCTCTTTCATCTCAATGTTTAATTCTGAATTTTTTTCCTTGTAGTTCACACCAAACACTTGCAACTCAGTGATTTGCTGCATGAGAGGAGTTTCAGCAGCTACTACAATGGCCTCCATGCATTGGAACTGATTATTCTGTCACAGTCTGAGATCTCCAGTGGCTATAGCAGTAGAGAGGTTCAAGAGTAATCAGCTGGAAATATACAAGCAGATTCCCCTAGCAGATAATGCAAGCTCACCTGAGGCACGGGGTCTAGGCACTGGCTGGTCTTCACCAGAGGTCCTGATAGGGGAGATGGGTTTCTCTACATGCTAATGCCAGGTCCCAGCCCTCTGGATTGCCCAGCAGGGAATCCTCAAAAGATTGGCTCAAAAAGAAGTAATAGAGGGTTATGGACTAGTTTAGCCCTGATTTGAATCCCATTGAAATGTTGTGGTGGTGTTTGAAAGAAGCGGTTCATGCAAAGAAACATTACAATTACAAACATTGTGCAACTGGAATTTTGCATGGAGGAGTGGTAAAAAAAAAGGTAGGCTGTTATGCAAAATACTTTACTAGGTAATTTCTGCTAAAGGGTGCAATACCAGCTTTCGGGGCCAAGGGTTTATTTACTTTTTTAATAGTACACCATTACATTAATTGCTATTTTTGTTAAATAAATGATTGAAATGACAATTATTGTGGTTTTTTTTTTAAGTATACCACCTTTATTTGTAGACCTAATTTGAATGAAGATCTAATGTTATGCCTGAAACTATTTCCATGACTAGTATATGGACTAAAACAAAATCTCCAAAGAAGCTAAATGAAATTTTGCATATACAATATTTGTACCATACAATTTTGTTCATGGTTATACACAGAAACAGTAAAACATTGGCTTTGGAAAGGCAAAGATTATGTCATAGCAGGCTGTCAAAATAAATCTTTCTAAGGTTACATTTACACCTAGGCATTTTAAGTATTTGTGCAAAATCGTGCAGTGCTTGTGCATTTGTGTATGCTTTTTTTGCCACATGCTGGCCAGTGTATCTTTTTCATTGTTGCTTTTTGTGCATTGTTAACCTGTTTTTCTGTGCGCAAATAAGTGTGTCTTCTTGCCGCCTTTTAAATGCCATTAACAATGAATGGCACCACAAACACAATACACAGGATCATGTGCAAAAACACATAATGTTGCGCACATTGACAAAATGCTCTGGACTGTAAGCCACCTCAACTTCCATGATTCTACTAAGATCAGTACTGGCATTAAAAAACGTTAAAGCGGAGTTCCACTCACCCTGTCAAAAAATAAAAGTCAGCAGCTACAAAAACTGGAGCTGCTGACTTTTAAAAAATAGCCACTTACCTGTCCCTCGGTCCCGCGGTGTCCCCCGCAGCCCCTTTCACCGGCCGTCCTGTATTCCAGGAGGCTGGCATCTTCAGTGTGGTCACCCGGCTGTGATAGCTTGCAGCTTCACAGCCGGGTACCCACTGTGCATGTGCGAGTAGCGCTGCTCTTCCTGAATGGTCCTGTAGTCTTCTGGGACCTGTAACGTGTCCCAAAAGACTACAGGGAGGGAGGACACATTGGGGTTTATTTACTAAAGCTGGAGAGTCCAAAATCAGACTCCCTTCTGCATAGAAACCAATCAGCTTTCAGGTTTCATTGCCAAAGCTTCATTGAACAAGCTGAGGTTAGAAGCTGATTGGTTTCTATGCAGAAGGGAGTTTGATTTTGGACTCTCCAGCTTTAGTAAATAAACCCCATTCTGTTTCCAATCGCCTAGATGCAGCATGCGGGCCTTTTTTTAGTGCACCGCACCTAAAATGTATAGGTGTGAAGGGGCCTAAATGTGTATATATCACAAAATGCCTTTGTAATTGTAAAGCAGTCAGACATTTATCATGTGTACATATTATACAATTCTCATGTGAAATAGGAAATCATTACAGCGGAATACAATGAGATAAACAATTACTCAATCACCGATTAATGAGAAGAATGTATATTTACAGTAAGATTTTCCTCTTCATGAGCGGTGTTATTCAAGGAATACAGAAATGTAAAATGTATTATTTCCGACTGGAGAAGATGCAGAGGACATGTAGATGGCACATTCAAAAGATGCTTGATACCGATTTTTGTGTGTCCAGATGTGTGTGTCTCTTTTTACGGGATTTTGCCAGTCCAACTCTGTCATTCTCACGGTCAAACACACTGTAAAACTTTGACATAAAAATATCTCCCAGGATCCAGAGACTTCCAGTTGTAGTAGAGAAATCCATGGGTTGAAACCCAGCCAGGCACATTTCAGTCTTTCCTGACAGCTCCTATGATAAATGACATGTTAGTGTGTTCTGAACTTCCTAAGCAGTGCATATTATCTACACTCACAGCAAAGACTACATAACATGCATATATCTGCTTACCTTAAGCACATACTGCTCCGGGGTTATTGTATAGTCTCTGAGTCCTATGGTGAAGGTCACACTTGGGAGACTAGATACATTCTTGCATCCTACTGCATACTGTAACATGGAAATTAGAATAATACCTTTATCTCAAGATCAAAAATGGAATAAATTCTAACATATGTTGTAGAAATGACTAATGACCTCAGGAACATACCTGCTGGGCTGCAGGCCCCAAAGACAGTGCCTTATTACAGTGTGGGGGAATGAACATGCTGTACCTTGTGACAATGACTGAAACTGGGGCTTCTGCACAGTGGCCCCAATATAGACTAGTTCAAATAATGCAACATTCATGCCTGTCATTTTTTGTAGCAGCCAGTACAAGCAATATCTAATGCAGGGGCAGTACAGTGGCTAAATGGTTAGCACTTCCCCTGGCAGTACTAGGGTCATTGGTTCGAATCCCCACCATGGCACCACCTGCCTGGAGTTTGCATGTTCTCTCTGTGCCTGCGTGGGTTTCCTCCTACACTCCAAAGACATGCTGGTAGGTGAATTGGATCCTGTCTAAATTGGCCCTTGTATGTGTATGTATGAATGTAAGTTAGAGACCTTAGATTGTACACCCCTTGAGGGTTAGGGACTGATGTGAATGTAAAATATATATGTAAAGCGCTGCGTAAATTGACAGTGCTATATAAGTACCTGAAATAAATAAATCTAAGTGCTCTTGCACTAGGAAACTATGCTTCCTTTTCCTATGATGCTGTAGTGCAGGGGTGCTCAACCTTTTGAAGAGCGAGGGCCACTTAAAGTGTTACTAAACCCAGGACCCTGTATTCACTATATCTGGTCTCCCGCAGTACACAGAGCATGGAAGTGCAATTATTTTAGTAAATATAACCTGCTAAATACTTTTTCTCATCAGCAGTATATAGCAGTCCTCTGACTTCTATCAATGTTCAGCAAAGCACTTGTTAAAGCTTGTAGGAGGAGTTTTCTTTCTGCTCTAAGAGGATGCAGAACCCCTGACCTCTGTCTGGATAGTGCTGATTGGCCCTGTGCTGATCACATGCACTCTCCCAAGAAAAAAAAAACTCTTTAGCAATACACACCAAACTGAGCATGTGCAGAGTGTCTCCACATGATAAGTCTTATCAGGAGAGGGGGGCACTGGGAGAAGGGGAGGATCAGAGAAGTCAGGATCAAACAGCATTTTTACACAATGCAGAGAATTAATCCCCTAGGTTCCACAGTGAGTATAACAAGCATGCTTTACTGCATATACACACTGATTTTACGGTTGTGGGTTTAGTAACATTTTAAGTGATTTGGTAACCAGTCGCAGGCCACAATGAACTGAAATGGTTCTAAATTTTGAACGTTTTATTTTAAGCAGCATAATGAACATTCTACACCTACAGCCACTGAATGCTGGTGGGAGGAAGGGGAGGAGAAGCTGGCTTTCAGCAGTTCCAGAAGGAAAATGGAGAGGATTGGTTCCTGTATATGTCTATCCCCGCTGCCCCTCCTGTCCAAGTGTATAACAGAATGTGACAGGGAAGCCACACAGGCCCCCTAGAGCATGGGGAGGGGGTCACCATTGCAACTCCTGACGCTACACCAGTGGTTGGGGGGTAATAACATGTCTCAACTATGTGGTTTTACTGCCCCAAAATCGCAAATGTAAATGAGCCCTTAATGTCCTGAGCCCTCTATAAGACTGCTTTCACACTGATGCGCTGCAGTTCACCCACACCGCGGGTGCAGCGCAGTGCAACTGTGGCTTTCCCGCTGGTTATCTGCGCTTTGCCCTAGACTTCTAACATATCTTGAGGGTGTGGTGCACTTTCTAAAAGCATGCAAAAAATCCTGCATTCAGGAGTGTTGGTGCGACTTCAGAAAGTGCAACATAATAGAAGTGCGCTTCCCTGCTTTGAAGCCGAGGGTCACATCATGGGCTCAGAGGGCCACAGGTTGAGCACCCCTATTGTAGTGGGTGCAGGACATCATAGCGGTACAATAAATATCAAAGGAAAGTGAAAAACATATTACCTCCCCAAATGACAGGGGTGTACCTCCGATTAGTTTCTGCAATGTCTTTATGTCGACACTAGGCCCAGTAATGAGGGAGGTTCCAGAATCAACAATAGCCTCACAACCATTGGAACAAAATTGTACTTTTCCATGAACTTTGATGCTGAATGACAAACAAAAATGGTAAGATAGTCTCATAGCAAGTCATGTAAGTGGAAGAAATACTCTCTCAATCGTATGTTCTAGGCTTTCAGAGATACTTCTCTTCATTCTATCTGTGTATAACCTGGACCCTAACTTTGCCTAGACATTTTTATGAGCTCATAATAGAGAATGGTCATAGTTGAGTAGAAATTTGAGCTTTTAGAGAAGCTATTCTT
The DNA here is from genome assembly GCF_062004578.1 of Staurois parvus. Lineage (NCBI taxonomy): Eukaryota > Metazoa > Chordata > Amphibia > Anura > Ranidae > Staurois > Staurois parvus. The sequence continues at coordinate 22,634,533 of NW_028317943.1, forward strand.
CACAATGACACAGAACAAGGGGGCTAGGTCTGTTTGCGATGGGGCATGGCGGTCTTTCTGCACACATGTGGTCATTCTGCATGTAGGCAGGTGCAGTCTATTTTCTCCACTACAGGTGGCAGTTGTCTACAGCAGCAATGCAGGAGGAGGAGGAGGTCAAGAGGAACCTAGTTTTTCTATGGTTTCCTTGGTCACAAGAAGACAGCTATCTGAATTGATGCTGGCGCCCTATGTGATTGTCGGCCATCTTGGATCAGGCAGAGTCTATTTTAGAAATAAAAATACAGTTGCAAGAAAAAGTATGTGAACCCCTTGGGATTACGTGGAGTTTTGCATGAATTGGGCATAAAATGTGCTCTGAACGTCTTTTAAGTCACAACAATAGAAGAACACAGTCTGCTGAACATAATACTACACAAACATTAGCTGTTGCCATGGTTTAATTGCACATAACATGTAAACATTCACAGTGCAGGGAGGAAAAAGTATGTGAACCTTTGGACTTAATAACTGGTTGACCCTCCTTTGGCAGCAATAACCTCAACCAAACATTTCCTGTAGTTGCAAATCAGACCTGCACAACGATCTGGAGTAATTTTGGACCACTCCTCTTCACAAAACTGTTTCAGTGTAGCAATATTCTTGGGATGTCTGGTGTGAATCGCTCTCTTAAGGTCATGCCACAGCATTTCAATTGGGTTGAGGTCAGGACTCTAACTGGGCCACTGCAGAAGGCGTATTCTGTGCTGTTGCAGCCATTGTTTTGTTGAATGACTTGTATGCTTTGGGTCATTGTCCTGTTGCATCACCCATCCTCTGCGGAGCTTCAGTTGGCGGACAGATGGTCGTACGTTTTCCTGCAAAATGTCTTGATAAACTCTGGAATTCATTTTCCCATCAATGACAACAATCCGTCCAGGCCCTGAGGCAGCAAAGCAGCCCCAAACCATGATGCTCCCTCCGCCATGTTTTACAGTGGGGATGAGGTTTTGATGTTGGTGTGCTGTGCCTTTTTTTCTCCACACATAGTGTTGTGTGTTCTTCCCAAACAACTCAATCTTGGTTTCATCTGTCCACAGTATATTTTGCCAGTAGTGCTGTGCAACATCCAGGTGCTCTTTTGCAAACTTCAAACGTGCTGCAATATTCTTTTTGGACAGCAATGGCTTCCTCCGTGGTGTCCTCCCATGTACTCCATTCTTGTTTAATGTTTTCCTTATTGTAGATGTGTCAACAGAAATGTTAGCATGTGCCAGAGATTTCTGTAGGTCTTTAGCTGACACTCTGGGATTCTTCTTTACCTCATGCAGCATTCTGCGCTGTGCTCTTGCAGTCATTTTTACAGAACGACCACGCCTAGGGAGAGTAGCAACAGTGCTAAACTTTCTCCATTTGTAGACAGTCTGTCTTACTGTGGACACATGAACATCAAGGCTTTTGGAGATACTTTTGTAACCCTTTCCAGCTTCATGCAAGTCAACAATTCTTGATCGTAGGTCTTCTGAGAGCTCTTTTCTGCGAGGCATGGTTCACATCAAACAGTGCTTCTTGAAACCAGTAAACCTAAAACTGGTCTGTGTTTTTTAAGGGCAGGACAGCTGTCAGCAACACATCCAATATCATCACACTGATTGGAGTCAAGGTTGGCTCACTCCTGGCTCCAATTAGCTCTGGGAGAAGTCATTAAGCTAGGGCCTCACATACTTTTTCCTCCCTGCACTGTGAATGTTTACATGTTATGTGCAATTAAACCATGGCAACATCTAACGTTTGTGTAGTATTATGTTCAGCAGACTGTGTTCTTCTATTGTTGTGACTTAGATGGTGTTCAGAGCACATTTTATGCCCAATTCATGCAAAACTCCACGTAATCCCAAGGGGTTCACATACTTTTTCTTGCAACTGTAATACCTGTGCTTAGTATAACTACATCAAAAAGCTGATGCACCAAAGAAATCCTGAAAACCGGACCAAATTAAAAATGTACAATAGAGGCACGCAAGCCCCTTTAAATGTTGAACTTAAACAAATAATGGAGCTGGATTGGTGACGTCAACACACACTGGTGCTTTGGCGTGTCCTGCGGGCGTGTTTTGTGAATCTGTACACTGCTTGTTACATCTCATACACTGTAATTGCAATAGCTATCTCAAATGATTTTTAATGATGCTGGATTATGAAGCTTTTCCTTTTTTTCTGGTTTTAAATGTTCCTTGATATGAACTGTGTAGTGGTTGGAGTCTGAGGGTGGCTGAAATGATTCCTCTGTGGGGACACCTTTGCTGCAATATGCTGATGGGGTCACAGACCCACCTGGCATGTACACAGTGGAAACATTGGTTTCTGTGGATTGAAAAAGCATGCTTAATCTCTTTTATTGTGAGATCATGTCCATCTGGTAAGAGGCTTGGATGTGGGGAAGCGCCTTGGTATATTGAAGCACTTTAATATTTTCATTCATCACCGAGCACTTTTAGGCACCTGGTCATTAAAGTGTTACTAAACCCCGGACCCTGCATTCACTATATCTGGTCTCCCACAGTACACCGAACATGGAAATGCAATTATTTTAGTAAATATAAACTGCTAAATACCTTTTCTCATCAGCAGTTAGAGCAGCCTTGTGACTTCAGCAGAGCGCTGGTTAAAGCTTGTAGGAGGAGTTTTCTTTCTGCTCTAGGAGGATGTGAAACCCCTTACCCTCTGTCTGGACAGTGCTGATTTGCCCTGTGCTGATCACATGCACCCTCTCAAGAAAAAAAAAAAACCTCTCTAGCAATACACACCAAACTGAGCATGTGCATGTGACCACGGGTTCAGTCTGTATCAGGTTGCCATTTCAACAAGAGGAGGGGCAGAGAAGGAAGGATCAAACAGCCTTTTTACTCAATGCAGAGGATTAACCCCTTAGGTTCCACAGTGAGTATATTAAGACTGCTTTACTGCATATGCAGACTGATTTTACTGTTGTGGGTTTAGTAACACTTTAAGTGGAGTCTGGATTATATATGGACTTTGTTTTACTTCTGAAAATTATTTATTTGGTATGAATATTGATTTCATGCTCATATTGCACAAGTAGATTTTAGCTGATTGCTGATTTTTGTTTGCTCATATTGCACAAGTATATCTGTATTCAGAGATTTATTTGTAGACGGTTTACATTTAAAGAGTTTATTTTAGACCCTGGCTCCTGGGTTTGGTGCCCATTTTTGTGAGTGGCAAATTAGAGACAGGATACCCGTTTGTCAGGGACAGAGTTTAGCGTCAGGGAAAGGTTTCAGAGGAATAGCTAAAAAGCAGGGACACACCACCTGACCAGGCTACATTCTGCACCTTGAAACAGATGCTGTTGGCACCTCTGAGTCTTATATCCACTATTGCATCGCTGCCATAACCTGTGAGTGTTCCCGGTCGGGTTGCCTTCCTGCTGGGCCATTTGTGTGTTACTGGACTTCTATTACAATATATTTATTTCAGGTACTTATATAGCGCTGTTAGTTTATGCAGAGCTTTCACATATATATATTGTACATTCACATCAGTCCCTTACCCTCAAGGGGCATACAATCTAAGGTCCCTAACACACATTCATACATACAAATACTAGGGCCAATTTAGACAGGAGCTAATTCACCTACCAGCATGTCTTTTGGAGTGTGGGAGGAAACCGGAGTAACCCACGCAGGCACAGGGAGAACATGCAAACTCCAGGCAGGAGGTGCCAAGGCTGGGATTCAAACCAACGACCCTAATACTGCCAGGTGGAAGTGCTACCATTTAGCCCCATGTTACTGCATGTGGACTCTGTGGGGTTTATTTACTAAAGCTGGAGAGTGCAAAATCAGACTCCCTTCTGCATAGAAACCAATCAGCTTCCAGGTTTCATTGCCAAAGCTTCATTGAACAAGCTGAGGTTAGAAGCTGATTGGTTTCTATGCAGAAGGGAGTCTGATTTTGCACTCTCCAGCTTTAGTAAATAAACCCCTGTGTGTTTTCTGCCCGCCACATCACGCTGCACCTACCCGCATGCATATATGGAACCAATGTATATGTGTGTTGTTTTGTAAGGGGCTAGCGTGCAATCTGAACAGTAATGATATATGGTGAAATAACTACATAGTGGGATGTATAAAAGAAGCACAGGAATTAAAAAAAAAACATTCATACTTCCCTAGATGATGGCAGCGACAATCTGATGCTGCAGCTGTCCCCTGCCAGCTCAACGCCAAGAACTGAATGATGAAAGACGACTGATTGCTCAGTTCTCAGGTCCACTCTGACTGTCAGACACCGCACTGTGTTGTGCATCTCTAGCACCTGATGGAGCACCAGACTGTGGAGAGGGCTGGAGCAAATGACTCAGGCCCTCAGCAATGAGCTGAGAGGCTGAGCCCGCTGACAGTCAGGCATCTGGGAGCATCCTAACAATATTGTCGGGATCCCTGCAGAGCCTGAATCTGGGTTATAGGAGTGCACTTAGTTCTGCAATAGAGCTTTGGTCATTTTTATTCTTAAAATTCAGCACATTTTTTCTCTGCAACAATGAACTCTTTCTGCGCTAAGATTGTCTTTATCTTTATTGGGGACTCCTTATGTACACTGAAGGAGTTACAGGTTTTAATTCCATAGGTTCTGTGTAAGGAAAGGACCTCATAAACCTAGTTAGAAGGGGCTCTATGAAAACCAAAGGATAACCAGGTTTTATCTTCCCTTGCCTCCATCTGTATCTTGCTTAATTTACATTTTGATAAACATGAATGTACAAGATCTTATCATTTGTACTATAAACCTTAAAGTGTGTAAACCCTAACAATGAACATCTCCTCTTTGCTCTGCTAAATACACAAAATAGAAGCATACCCCAACAATGAACATTTATTTGCTACCATTTGCTCTGCTAAATACACATTTTGTTATATCTATTTAATAAGTGCAAAAAATATACCTGATGATGCTGCATGAGTTTGGAATTTTCTGTGCACACTGCCTCCTCTGTTGAACTGAAATCTAAATTGCAGAACACTTCACCTCTATATTTTGGAGGAAAGATGAAGGTGTTCTGTAGTCCAAATCACTAGCATGCAGCCTAGGGTGAAAACACTGCTTCTGCATAGATACAGTACAGCAAGTATTTTCTCTAGGACAGGAAATGCATTACTGGCAGGGTCACAAGTGGGTAAAATGGGGAAAAAAAGCTTAAAAGAAAAAAAAATAATGTAACCACCATGTGTAAGAACGGGTAAACTGCCAAATACACATTTTTTTTTGTTTTAATATACCTTTAAATGCAATCAAGTACTTGCAGACATAAAATGTAGTAAAGGGATAAATGCATCAATATTCCCAGTATTATTTCAGGACTCTTTAGTCTGGAGGAAAAGAAATTTAATCTCCAAACACGGAAAGGTTTCTTCACAGTGAGAGCTGTGAAAATGTGGAATAGACTCCCTCAAGAGTTGGTTCTGGCCAGCTCAGTGGATTGCTTCAAAAAAGGCCTGGATTATTTCTGGATTATTTCTTAGATACACAGAATATAACTGGATACTAACATTTATAGGTAAAGTTGATCCGATTGCCTCTCGGGGGATCAGAAAGGAATGTTTTTCCCAGCAGGTGCAAATTGGATCATGCTTTGCTGGGTTTTTTTTCACTTCCTCTGGATCAACTGTGGGTACAGGATTATAACTTTTTTTTTTTATATGGTTCAACTGGATAAACTTGTCTTTTTCCAGCCAGACTAACTATGTAACTATATTATTATGGTTTAAAATTGACATGTCAAACCACGTTGACTTTCAGCTACAGCATATTTGCCCACCTTGATGCCTGATCTTGACTTGCATAATCTAGATCCCAGTTATGTACTCTTATGTACTGTAAAGTACGTAAACTGATAGTTCTGAAATTACCACTTAGTAATTGTAAAATACTTACTTTGCAAGCCTTATTTGCCAATAACCCTTTTTTGTGACAGGAATCCAGTCAATTGGACCTTTGTAAAGGGAGTTATCTATCCCCCCTAATAACAGCTCTCCCCCATACTGATCGTCATCTCTGAAAAAAGTACAAATATAATAATTAAACAAACACACTCTCTATCATCTCAAAATGTTTAACATGTTTTAAATGCCAACTAACCTATTTAAATGAATAGAAAACATTGACTTATTCAATAAATTCTTCTTCATTATCTGGTCAAATACTGGTGATGCATTAGCAACAGCAAGTGACGGATATCCAAGGCCCAACACCCCATCAAACTTTGCCAAAACAAACGTTTTTCCAGGTTCACTTATTGATTGACCAAAGTCCTGCCCCACTATGGTCATGTTGCTGATCTGTATTGGAAAAAAAGAAGATCTTTTGATGTGAAATAAAATGAATCATCAAAAAGAAAGACACCTACACCCTGAATCTAGGAACAATGAATTTTAGCAAGTTTTACCATCTCTCCCACAATTCTGTTGTTTGACAGTTTTCTTTTTAATTCCATGGTTATGTAACACAATTTGTAATAAAATGATTATAATTCTGATGTAAATATTCATATATACACAATTGGATATCCAATGTACTATAACATTCATCAAAATAAATGAATATTAATAGCCATACCCTGTTAGCAGCATCACATAAAATATAGCACACTGATTATGTAGGAAGACTTTAATGGGAAGCTGACGTAGGGCAGAGTTACAAAAACTAGACCAAAGGTAGAAAAGTTTTTCCTGACAACTAGTTTCATCTACTAATGAATCAAAGAAATTATTGATTACTATTGCTTACTAATTCAATTCAGGGGTGAGATTTCTACATTAGCTTCATACTGTTACACAATCAAATAGTTTGAGCTGATGTGACCCTTGTTCTGTACCGCATGAACTGAGGTCAGATGGAGCCATGTATTCAAGGTATTTACACAACATACCTTACATGCTTGGAATGGTTAATGTGCATATCAGAAAAAAGATCTTTCAAATGATTGATCTGTCCAAATGAACTTTTTTTTTTCTAGGTAACCACTTGCCGACGTCGCACAGTACTTGTACTACCTGACGGGCGGCATTTACAGGCAAAGCGACATATTGGTAAGTCGCTCTGGCTGTACTAACACAGGGGGCTCCCCCCCACGCGACACAGTGGACTGCAGTTCCCGGTAATCAGGACCCAGTGATCATGCTATGAGATCACATGATCAAATTGTCAACAAAGCTGTTATGAATCAATCTGATTCATACCAGTTTTGCTTCCCGTCCTAGTGAGCTGTGATTGGCCCACAGCTTTCACATGGTACATGGGCCACTCACACCACCCTGTACCATGTAGCTGTAGGCAAATATTTTCTTTTTTTAAACAGTAAAAACAAAAAATTACAATGTTAAAAAAGTTAAAATATTGAGAATTTTTTTAAAGGTTTCTTTTTAACTACTTACCTACCACCAACCCACAATGTGTGGGCGAGCAGCTGCTCTGGGGAAAGCTGCATACTCTTACGTCCTGATCTATTACTGAGTATGAGCATGTACACCCCAATCCCCCCCCTCCCCCTCTCTGCCCCTCCTGTCGGTTCAGGGAGAAAAGAGAGAACACAACACTTAGTAAAACCAGCACATTTTACACATACACACACATGTTAGATAAGCACATTTAACCCTTTGATCACCCCTAATAAGCCCTTTGATCACCCTGTCACCCAGCCAGTGCCATTAGTGCAGTATATAGATTTTTTCAATGATCACTGTGTTACCACCACTGGCGACATCAAATAGCTTCAGGGTCAGTTAGCGCCCCTCTTAGCCAGGGTCAGCTAGTGTTAGATTGCCCACACACTGTCACTGAACACCGCCATTACTAGTATAGTGTTTGTACAGATCAATATATTGATCATGAACAGAACTGTACTATTGCCTCCTTTGTATAGTGTCTTAGCAGGATCAGCCCTGCTCGCTGCCAGCATTAGCGCTTAGCCCCTCCCTATTTTTCACAGAAGATTTGTATCAGTTGATTGTGGGCCAAAGCAATTTATGCGCACAACAATACGACCCACCCAAATGCAGGTCTTGCAGACAATTCGCATGGAAACCTATCACAGTTTCTGAATTTAAAACTTTTTTTGGGCTAACCATCAACATGGGCATTACAAAAAAGAATGAGTTACGGTCATATTGGTCCACAGACCCGATTCATCATATGCCCATGTTCTCTGCTGCCATGGCCAGGCATAGATATTAGACAATAGTGCGCTTCATGCATTTCAGTGATAAGACACTATGAAAAATGAGAACATTACATACTGTATATGCCCAACAAGGACCAGCAACATACTGTCTACATTGCTAGACTTTGAGTGGCTATACCAGGGTGATGTCTGCATCATCTTTGTATAGTATTTTTCAGATGGCAGTCGGCTTTCATGTAAAAGCAATTCTAACAGCTAGTTAGCCGCTGGATCGCTTTTACAAGCTGGAAGAGACGCCCCCCGACACATTCCGCAGCTTTCTCCGAGGAACCCAATAATGCAGCTGGCGATTGAACTGGCTGACAATAGAGCTGATTGGAGACCAGAATGACTCCAATCATCTCTGTGGTATATATATATACACACTGCTCAAAAAAATGAAAGAACACTTTTTAATCAACATATAGCATCAAGTCCTTTAAACTTCTGGGCTATTGATCTGGTCAGTTAAGTAGCAAAGGGGGTTGTTAATCAGTTTCAGCTGCTTTGGTGTTAATGAAATTAACAACAGGTGCACTAAATGGGCATCAGTGAGACAACCCCCAAGACAGGAATTGTGTTTAGAGATGGAGGCCACTGGCATTTCTTTCCCTACTCATCTTTTCTGACTGTTTTTCACTAGTTTTGCAGCTGGCTGGGGCCAGTGTCACTACTGGTAGCATGAGGCAATACCTGGACCCTACAGAGGTTGCACAGGCAGTCCAACTCCTCCAAGATGACATATCAATACGTGCCACTGCCAGAAGGATTGCTGTGTAACTCAGCACAGTCTCAAGAGCATGGAGGAGAGTCCAGGAGACAGGAAGGTACTCTAGGAGAGCTGGACAGGGTCATAGAATGTCCTTAACCCATCAGCAGGACTGATATCTGCTCCTTTGTGCAAGGAGGAACAGGATGAGCTCTGCCAGAGCCCTGCAAAATTACCTCCAGCAGGCCACTGGAGTGAATGTCTCTGACCAAACAATCAGAAACAGACTTCATAAGGGTGGCCTGAGGGCCCGACATCCTCTAGTGGGCCCTGTGCTCACTGCACCATAGAGCTCAATTGGCATTTGCCATTGAACAGCATTCGCTTTTTTCAACACACTATTTTTCAACACACTACAACACTGCTATTATTTTATATATATATATATATATATATATATATATATATATATATATATATGTTCAAAATAATAGCAGTGTGTTGAAAAAAGCAAATAAAGCTCAAAATCCTTCTAATAGCTTTTATTTCCATACACACAAATGCATTGGGAACACTACACATTCTATTCCAAATCAAAGCATGAAGAAAAATATATCAAATTTGTGTTGTTCCTCTAAAAAAAATTTGAAGAAAAGTGAATATTAGACTGTTCAAAAAAATAGCGGTGTTTGTATTCTTCTTTACAAACTCAAACATTCACCATATAAACTGAAAAATGTTTGAAGATTTTGCTTTCCTTTGAATCACTTAATGAATATTTAGTTGTATAAGCACTGTTTCTGAGAACTGCTGTACATCTGTGTTGCATGGAGTCAACCAACTTCTGGCACCTGTGAACAGGTATTCCAGCCCAGGATGATTGGACTACATTCCACAGTTCTTCTCTATTTCTTGGTTTTGCCTCAGAAACTGCATTTTTGATGTCACCCCACAAGTTTTCTATTGGATTAAGATCCGGGGATTGGGCTGGCCACTCCATAACGTCAATCTTGTTGGTCTGGAACCAAGATGTTGCACGTTTACTGGTGTGTTTGGGGTCGTTGTCTTGTTGGAACACCCATTTCAAGGGCATTTCCTCTTCAGCATAAGGCAGCATGACCTCTTCAAGTATTTTGATGTATTCAAACTGATCCATGATCCCTGGTATGCGATAAATAGGCCCAACACCGTAGTATGAGAAACATCCCCATATCATGATGCTTGCGCAACCATGCTTCACTGTCTTCACAGTGTACTGTGGCTTGAATTCAGTGTTTGGGGGTCGTCTGACAAACTGTCTCCGGCCACTAGACCCAAAAAGAACAATCTTACTTTCATCAGTCCACAAAATGTTGCGCCATTTCTCTTTAGGCCAGTCAATGTGCTCTTTGGCAAATTGTAACCTCTTCAGCACACGCCTTTTTTTCAACAGTGGAACTTTGCGGGGGCTTCTTTCAGATAGCTTGGCTTCACATAGGCGTCTTCTAATTGTAACAGTACTCACAGGTAACTTTAGACCTTCTTTGATCTTCCTGGAGCTGATTGTTGGCTGAGTCCTTGCCATTTTGGCTATTCTTCTATCCATTCGAATGGTAGTTTTTCGCTTTCTTCCACGTCTTTCAGGTTTTGGTTGCCATTTTAGAGCATTTGCGATCATTTTAGCTGAGCAGCCTATCATTTTCTGCACTTCTTTATATGTTTTTCCCTCTTCAATCAACTTTTTAATCAAGGTACGCTGTTCTTCTGAACAATGTCTGGAACAACCCATTTTCCTCAGAATTTCAGAGAGAAATGCACTGTAACCAGCATGTACAACATTTGCTGCCTTCCTTCCTTAAATAAGGGCAATAATTGCCACCTGTTTTTCAAAGAATGAATGACCTCACTAATAGAATTCCACACTACTATTATTTTGAACATGCCCCTTTCAATTAGTGATTCAATTACACAGAATCAGCAGCATGCATGTCATGACTGTTGGGTCTGCTGGATTTCTATTACTCTACTACACCTGCTAGTAAATGATTTGCCATGTAGAAATATCATTTCTACCAAAAACAGTGATTGATCAGGTTAGTGATGTCTGACTGCTATTATTTTGAACACAACTGTATATATCATTTCAGTTTTAAAATGAATGGGTTGTTTTAAAAGGTAAGGGTTCAAATATAATTGAAGCAAAGTTATACATCTTATCTTACTTATGACAAAACCTCTTACCTGCAGTGTGTCTTTTCCCATCATACCAACAAGTTGTCCAGTGCCATAGTGAATACTAAATGTCTCTCCAATGTGCTCATAGGTAGTGGACAGGAAGGGCTTGAAAGTCTTATGGACAGCTATAAATAAATAAGTCACTTTACTTAGCGTTATGCACTGTGTAATGTGTGGTGCTTTATATTACAGGGAATATGGGAGACCGCTATAATAACACCATTGCCTAATAAAAACTGTATTAGGGCCCATGCACACTGGCTTAAAAAAATGCTGCTCCTGGAGGAGTTTATTGTTTTGCCTGTAGAAGCAACTAATGTATTCATATGTGTCCATACACATTAGGTAATTTAGAGACATATTTTAAGCTCAGTATTTACAGGCAGAAATAAAAATCTTTCTGTTTTATGTTTTGAGAGTAGCTACTACACAAAAAACTGTCAAAATTACTATTTTTTTATGCCAAGAGCATTGGCATTTTTAAGCCAATGTGCATGGACCCTTAAACCCAAAAGCAAACATTTATTATATTGGAGCTTACCAGTTCGTAGATGTAATGGCTGCATTAGTTTCCTTTTTTAGGCTTTCTTTTGTCTAGTTGCAGCTGGTGATCTGGCCAGTAAGCCTGTTGTTTTTCAACAGAACAAGCTCTCTTGCATTTACAGGGATGAGACAGACCATTTAATACTTGCAGGGTTGCTTAAAACGATCAACTTTTATTTATTTATGTAAAATCTTTATCCCAAAAGGAAACACAAAACTGTTTTTGTAACTGATTATAAAGTGTTAGCTGGAGTTTCGCTTCAATTTGTTACTGTATTTTAATAATAACAGAATCTTCTATTCCTTCTATCAGTTAATCCTCCACAGTTATTACCTGTTGTACCACCAGCCCCTTCCTCTTAGATTGTAAGCTCCAAGGAACAGGGTCCTCCCAACCCTCTTGTATTGAACTGTATCGTTGCTGTATTGCCTCCCTTTATTTTGTGAAGCGCTGAGCAAACTGTTGGCGCTATATAAATTCTTTATAATAATAATAAAATAATAATAATCTGATAGTACTTCTGACACTCCCCCCAGACTGACAATTCTGCTGTGCAAAGGTGCCCCCTGTGCTACTTCATTCAGAGTGGAGGCACTCTAATACAGGAAGTGTGCTACTGGTCGGATCACCAGGTGAAAACAGAGGGAAAAAAAGTCTAAAAAAGAAAACTATTGCAGCCTCTGCATCTAATGATTGATAAACTGCAATATTTAAAATTTTTGGTTTTGGATTTAATCCGCATGAATGAATATGTACCATAACTATAGGGCTCATTTATCAACGATACAATGGAGGTTTTAAAAGCAAAATATAATTATACTAGACAAATAGGCTACTTCAAAAAATGCAAATAAAAAGAACAGTGGATACACTTAATACAATACTCAAAATAACTTGTTCTTAGCTTTGTTTAGTGTAAGCTTTTTGAAAGCTGCAGTTCCTTGAAGCAAAATGTCTGTCTCAGGAAAAGTAGCAGAAAAATCTAATCTCCAATTTTGCTTCATATGTATTGAAGCTTGAGGGTTACCATAAAAGCCAGGCAACTAGCTGGTGTAGAGGGAAATCACCAATGGTATCACTCATAGTTCTCCCATGACAGGTTTATTTTTATTTGAAATCTACCTAAACTGGAGAGAAGTTTTCATTTCAATTGTTTCGCACTTGGAATTCCCATTAGCTTTAAGATACATGGAATGGCTAGGTCTATTGTTCAGTGCTGATCATACATGCATCAACTAATAAACCAATCAACCAAATCTTTTAATTGATCAGATGTTGCAAATGGTTGTTCACATTACCAACATAAAACTTGCTGGTATTAATCTAATTGCTTTTAATAAAAAAAAAAATAAATCAGTATCTGCCAGCTCATGCTGTAAAAATGATCATTTTGTGCTATGATTGATTGGTTTGTCCAGCTACAATTGACACAATTTCTATTTTAGCTGAAATGATTCAGAATGAGGGATCACTCAATGAAACAATCAGAATTTTCAGGACCCATCAGGTCATTTTCTACATTGATTCAGTATCACTCAAAATATTGCTGCACTGTGAGAATAGCACAGGTGCCCACCAATCACTGCGAGAAGAGGACCCAAATGCCTACCAGTCAATGCTGGATACTACAGAGCATAATCTAGGTAGCAGCCTAGGGCCTGGTGGATGTCCAGGGGCCCAACTAAAATTTATGCTCTTGTAGTAGCATAGTGATATTGCCTAAAGTTGTGCAGTTTCACATCATTTCACAGGGGAGGATGTATTTGTAGGAAGTTGGTGTCTGATGGGGCCATGACAGTATTGACAGTCTATATGGGGCAGCTTCTCTGTGCCTATTCTAGTCTATATCAATGTGAATCAAAGGGATGGGGGGGCAAATCTGCTACCTTGCCTAGGGCCCTATTTTTCCCTAATGTGTTTCAGACACCAATAGATGCTGTGAGCTAAACCAAGTACACAAGCATATTACTACATCTATTTTTTTCCACTATAACAAACCAGAAGTCACCTTTTAGCATATTACTGATGCAGCTCTGCACATTTCAAACAGGCAAAAACATTTGCCAATAGGGACATTTTCTCCTGGGTGACTGTGATGAATATTGAAATTCACAGCATATGGGATCTTTTTGTATCGTGTGCCATAGGCACAGGATGAGGGAGCTAGTTAATAATCTAGAAAATAGAAAAATCCAACTTGGATGGTGTGTCTATGGTCCCCTCTGGACTTTTACTGCTACAACAAAAACAGAAAAGGCAAACGCTTAGTGCACTATCTTTTGGGCACTTTATTGGTGAAATAAATAAAATCATACTCACATGCCCAGTAGGCTAAAGGCATGTAAATACACAGGCACAAAGTGCATTCATCCGCTATCCAGTCCAACTTTGTATTGCTGTCTTACTGCTGACTTTTACTGCTGTCTGGGACATGGCTGTGACACCATTGTCAGTGACTTAAATGAACTGTCCATAAAGACCTACTGTGGGATGAAATCTGCGCTACTGCCGCTGAAATGGTGAAACCTGTATTAGGTGTAGTTTCTCTTAAAGCCCAACTGCAGTGGGTCCTGTCCCATCCACTGTACTGCAAGAGTTAAATACTTGTTAGGTCTAGGGCAGTGGTCTCCACAGTGCGGCCCAGGGGCCGGATGTGGCCCTTTGCTTGCCTTTATTTGGCCCTTGAGGCACTATTCCACCAACTGTCAACAGTGATGGAGCACCATTCCCTCTACCGACACCATCAATGGGGCATTATACTTCTCACTGATATCAACAATGGAGCACTATTCTTCTCACTGATATCAACAATGGGGCACTATTCCTCCTATTAAAACTATTTTTTGTTGACCCAGAGTTGGACTTTAAAGAAGATTTTAAAGGCTGGAGCAGAAATAAACTAACAAGAGTAAAAGTAGAGTAAGGAACATAATAGAAGACTTACTGCATGCTTCACTGACACAGTAACAGGAAGGGACCCAAAAATTGGAAGACCCAGTGTCAAACACCACACTAAAGTTTTGAGGGGGAGTTCCAACACTGATTCTGCCATAGTACTGAGCCTGGAATGAGAAATATATTGCATTACTGTATTACATTGTCTCTATATGTAAAGCAGATGTACACAGAAAACATAAAGACCAAAACTGTGCACGTTTGTCAGTGCTAATACAATTTCTGCTAGCTGCATATTTTCCCTATTTAGTATTTATTTTGAGGTTTTGTATTTAAAGTGTTTTTTAATAATATACATGGTATACTTACCTGCTCTGTGTGATGGTTTTGCACATAGCAGCACTGATATTCCTCTTCTTAGGTCCCCCACTGGTGCTCCTGGCTCCTCCTCCCCACTGAGTGCCCACCATAGAAAGCAGCTTGCTATGGAGGCACTAGTGCTGGCTCGTTGCTTAGTTGGCTCTGTGTGTCCATTGACATTCCTTACTGGTTATGATTGACAGAAGCAGGGGCCCATGGCTAGGAGAGAGCCTGGGGAGCCGCTACTCTCATGAACAGCACTAGATCGGGCTCATGTAAGTATAAGGGGGGAGGGAGCTGCAGAGAGTGCATTAAGGTAAAAAAAAAAATTATAAAGGTAATGTATTGTGGTTTTGCATATACACTATATTGCCAAAAGTATTGGGACGCCTACCTTTACAAGCAGATGAACTTTATTGGCATCCCAGTCTTAGTCCATAGGGTTCAATATTGAGTTGGTCAATCCTTTGCAGCTATAACAACTTCAGCTCTTCTGGGAAGCCTGTCCACAAGGTTTAGGAGTGTCTATGGGAATGTTTGACCATTCTTCCAGAAGTGCATTTGTGAGGTCAGCCACTGATGTCGGATGAGAAGGCCTGGCTCACAATCTCCGCTCTAATTCATCCCAAAGGTGTTCTATCTGGTTGAGTTCAGGACTCTGTGCAGCCCAGTCAAGTTCCTCCACCCCAAACTAAGACTTTGCTTTGTGCACTGGTGCACAGTCATGTTGGAGAAGGAAGGGGCCATCCCCAAACTGTTCCCACAAAGTTGGGAGCATGAAATTGTCCAAATGTCTTGGTATGCTTATGCCTTAAGAGTTCCCTTCACTGGAACTAAGGGGCCAAGCCCAGCCCCTGAAAAACAACCCCACACCATAATCCCACAATAATGTAAGGTTTGGATGCAGCTGCTCGGCCATGGAAACCCATTCCATGAAGTTCTCTATGCATTGTTGTTGTGCTAATCTGAAGGCCACACAAAGTTTGGAGGTCTTTAGCTATTTACTCTGCAGACAGTTGGCAACTTCTGCGCACTGTGCGCTTCAGCATACGTTGATCCCGCTCTGTCATTTTAGGTGGCCTACCACTTCATGGCTGAGTTGCTGTTGTTCCAGTTGCTTCCACTTTGTTATAATACCACTAACAGTTGACTGTGGAATATTTAGTAGCAAGGAAATTTCACGGATGATCTTATTGTACAGGTGGCAACCTATCACGGTACCACACTTGAATTCACTGAGCTCCTGAGAGCGATCCATTCTTTCACAAATGTTTGTAGAAGCAGTCTGCCTGCCTAGGTGCTTCATTTTATACACCTGTGGCCATGGAGGTGATTGGAACACCTGAATCCAATGACTTAGAGGGGTGTGCCAATACTTTTGGCAAAATAGTGTATTTTCCTTTTCTCTTATTTCATCTTATTTATTATGGTCAGGATAAAAAAATACAATTTATCCACTTCAATAACAGCATTTCAAACCCCCTTCTTTTTCAGGTCCTTTTTCTGTTTTTAGTGCTGTGATAGTTTAACTGATAATAATTCAGCCATGCAACACTGTACCCAGCTAAATGTTACCATTTTTTGACATATAGAGCTTCCTTTTGGTGGTCAATAATACTTTAAAATTGCCAAACCCTTCACCTTGAATTGCAGCCTTCCTCCACTGCAGCTTGGAGGATTGATAGAAATGGATTTAGAGCAGAGGCATTGTGCACATGACAGGTATTTATAAATGTCTGTTCAAAATGACTGTCAGTCCAAGTTGCCATGTTACTACAATGGGGGGGTTGGGGTAGTTAAAAATATATTTTTTAGTGAGATACATAGAAAATATTGTAAATTAATGTGTTGTGATTCATATGCAGCCAGCAGGGGGAGTTCTTGCCACTTTTTCATATATTTGTCTGTCCATCCATATCTGCTATGCCTAAAGAAACAACACACACAACAGATTGGGTAAAAAAAGCAAAAAAGTGACTAATTCCTCTCTCTCATCCCTCCTTCCTGATGTTTTTAGTCATCTTCATCCAATCTGTCAGTTAGAGAGAAACGTGCAGAAAGCTTCTGCTGTGCTCTCTCTTTAGAAAACCCATAATGCTTTGTACACTGCTTTTGTGTACACTGCATTAAATGTTTACTTGTAAATCAAAGATCTTATATAAACCCCAATAAAAATAGTTATAAAACAATAAAGTTTAAAATGTATAAATGGTAAAGAATGTTTTCATATTTCACAAAACCATCACTTTTTCCTTTCGAGAGTATCCATTGGTGCATTTCAAAACATAGTGATATATATTTCTTAGTCTTTCTACTTTATATTCACAGGGCATTTTCTTTAACCCTAGATATCAAACAGCAGCAAACACAAAAAAATGTTCCATAAGTTTTACAAAACTGATTACATACTTTCACAGCAACATAAAAACATCTGACATTTTATCCAAAAACCATTTGAATATTAATCACCCAGAATATCTTTGAATTTACACTTTTGTGCTGGTTTCTTTCTACCAACCCATGTAATCTCCTGCATACCCACAGATTTTCTTGCACAATGGCTTCAGTTGAGTATTTATAGAAAGATGTCAGTGTCACATTCCAATGTGTTTGGTATAGCAGACAGCGGTTTTGCAATGCTACTCAGGCTGCCCTGAGATGTCTGGGACTTCCTAACAAGTACACAGATTGATAAACGAGGTGACAGGGATTGTGTCAGAGGTTTGACATTACACTAGCTATGTGCTAAGTACTCACCAGCACTTGAAATGATGTGCTAAGGGCTGGCTGTTTCAACCATTTTGTTTCCAAAAAAAGCCATTCAGGCACAGGTTTTCACCACCAAATCAGTCTATGTGTTACATTTTTTGTGGCATAAAATTATTGCTGCGATTATTCCTGTGATAGTATTTATCACCATTACACTATAGTATTTATTGCCATATTTGTATAAATAATTAACTCAAAATCGCTGTCCCCTATACAAAACATATGCGAATATATAATATGTGATACACCCCTAGAAGCAAGAATATTACCTTCTCCCCCGAAAGTCCATATAATCTCAATAGCCCCTAATGTGATATAAAATATTAAATATAAAATATTCTTTCTTCTTATTTAATAATCTTCCTCCATCTGTGATAGATACTTCATCCTCCAAATGTCATCCTCAAAAAAAGGAAAATAACAACACATAGTGTATTATCCTTAATACGTTCACATACATTTTAGGAAATACATTCACAAAATTCTCCAGGCCTTAATGAGGTAATATCGTATAAACCATTCCTATATGGAAATGACAAGGCTGATTTGTGGTTGCTATTTTTGTATTCATTTTAGTACTTGTTCTCCTTCGGACTGAGCGTATATGACATGTAGCAATTATTAGGTATTTTTTTCCCTTTTGAATGACCTTTATTGCTATTTTGTAAGACATGTGGGTTTTAAATATGTAGGTAATCTCCACAGAAATATATTTTGATATACTGCTTTTCCATGAATCCTTTATATTCTGTAATTTCCACAAATACACTTTTTATGGTTTGTTAATTCCTTTAAGCCATTATCCAAATATAAGTGATTATATTGTGGGAATCACTATAATTGTGTATGATATTTTTCCTACTCATATAGTTCCCAGCCCTACTATAACCTTTGATAAAGTCAGAAGTGACGAAACGCGTCAGTACGCGACGTCAGACGTAGACCGGAAGTCACGGATCGGCCATCTTGGAAGTGTTTTGAACATACCTTTTATTTATAATAAATAGTTGAATTTTAAACCTACTGCACTATATATCCATTTATTCTGATACATGAGATGATGCCATTGGAAGCAGGGAATGTTATTGAGTGAGAGGAGCTATTTGCATTTTATACTGGTGGACTAAAGCTGTCTGGTAAGATGCATGGTTTGGGAGGCGGTCGAGTGTTCACCCACGCAACACTGGTGGTCGTATTTGAAGATTGAGGGGAGCATGAGAGCACACAGTTGAAAGATATGGAAGATATTGCACTATATTCTAATTTCTTTGAAGGTACATCTCTTAAGAAGAGGAGAATGAGATAAGAGGTTGCAGTTTGGAGGAGTCTATCGGTGGAATATATCACAAGGCCTGTTTCAAGTAAATTGAGGAAAGAGTAAGGAATACAGACACACGAAAGTGGACACATGGTGGAATGATTTAGCATGATTTTTCACGGATTTTGTGAGTGTATTTCCTATAATTTATGTGAATGTATTAAGGATAATACACTATGTATGGTTATTTTCCTTTTTTTGAGGATGACATTTGGAGGATGAAGTATCTATCACAGATGGAAGAAAATTTTAAATAAGAAATAATAATTTATATTGAATATTTTAAATCACATTAGGGGCTATTGAGATTATATGGATGCTGAGAAAGACTTTTGATGTTTGTATAAATGTTGCTTGAGATTTAGTTGAGGATTATTATAATGTGTCAGGTTAAGGATTAGGTTTAGATTACAATTGTACCCAATCTAAATGCCTCAAATACTCAAGATCAGGTCCCACATCTTCTATAATACTTGCTACAGCAGTGTGATGACAACATGAAAAGGGGGCAATGACAACACCAGTTGGCACTGCTAGATCACCATACCCCAGGGAGGAAATGTGGAGTCAGGTGGATAAAAAAGGGTTTTAAGGGCATTAAATGTATGCAAATGCTTTTTATTTACTTATTTAATTTTGAAGCCTGAAAATGGCCGTCATGGATTCGGACGAGCCTAGAAGACAGTAACTGACCGATGCTCTTATAACACATTAGTAAAAAATATTCACAGAAAAATTGTGTGCCAAAATACTGGTACTGAAACTGTGGCAAAATTACACAGATTCATTTTTAGAAGCCTAATTTTTTCTTACAGAAAAGTGTGTTTAACTTTATCATAAAAACGTATTAAAAGAGAACTACTATCTGAATTTTAATCCAAAACCAACTGTCCACCTGTGAGCCAATACAGTGAATTCTCTGCAAACACAACCCAAAAATATTCAATAAACATATATTAAATAAAAAAATTTTTTTTTTTTAGGTTCGCAAACACATCACACCAACTCATACAATAGTGTCAACCAATATATAGATAAATATCGTGCTGCGCTCCTCTATTATTATCATCAAAGACACATTGATTACATGTAAAAAATAAAATCTAATATAAATAAAGTGTGAAAAAAACAAATGTCCACTGTGCTTTTACAATCCCTTTATACTATGGAAATAAATGTATCATTGTATATCCAGAGACTGATACATAAGAGTCCTCTTTCTTTATGAGAAATCTGTGCTAATTAGATGAATACACTCCAGGTTCCAAAAATTTTGCAGCATAAATACAGCTCTATCATGCGCTCACCTCCGTCTCCAGCCTCAACAGGCTAAATCACGCAGTTTATCCTATAAAAGGATGAAGTATGCTTGGCTGCTTATCACCTTCAAACAATCTCTCCAAACCGCAGTTTTCCTGGTTAACCTGGTGTCACTCCTCTCCTCATTATCTTGCATGGATCTGTGGGTGTGTGGATGGATGAATCTTCCCTCCTTCTCCCCTCCAGGGGAACAATCCTCCAGAATTACTCCAGCAAACTCCACATATATAATTGCAAAGAAAAACAGAAGATAGTGCTTTATCCTTATAAACTCCTTTTATTGCCAAACTCTGTCACACTCACATTTTCAATAAAATAAACAAGCCTTTAAGAAGAAAAGGTAGCAGTGAATCATTTCCCCCTGATGAAGCCACGTGACCGGTAGCGTAACGCGTAGGGGAGGGGCTCTGACGTCACCGCGTGCAGTCGGCTTTTCTGGCGAGTACAGACACAGTGTGTGTTAACACACTGCTACCTTTTCTTCTTAAAGGCTTGTTTATTTTAATGAAAATGTGAGTGTGACAGACAGAGTTTGGCAATAAAAGGAGTTTATAAGGATAAAGCACTATCTTCTGTTTTTCTTTGCAATTATATATGTGGAGTTTGCTGGAGTAATTCTGGAGGATTGTTCCCCTGGAGGGGAAAAGGAGGGCAGATTCATCCAACCATCCACACACCCATAGATCCATACAAGATAATGAGGAGAGGAGTGACACCAGGTTAACCAGGAAAACTGCGGTTTGGAGAGATTGTTTGAAGGTGATAAGCAGCCAAGCATACTTCATCCTTTTATAGGATAAACTGCGTGATTTAGCCTGTTGAGGCTGGAGACGGAGGTGAGCGCATGATAGAGCTGTATTTATGCTGCAAAAGTTTTTGGAACCTGGAGTGAATTCATCTAATTAGCACAGATTTCTCATAAAGAAAGAGGACTCTTATGTATCAGTCTCTGGATATACAATGATACATTTATTTCCATAGTATAAAGGGAAATAAAAGCACAGTGGACATTTGTTTTTTTCACATTTTGTTTTTTTCACACTTTATTTATATTAGATTTCATTTTTTACACGTAATCAATGTGTCTTTGATGATAATAATAGAGGAGCGCAGCACGATATTTATCTATATACTGTACTATCTGAATTTTCCCTTTGGATAATGTTAGCAGTGCTAGGGAGTTGTGTCTAAATCTAACACAAGCAAAGTGATTTTATATTCCTTATGCTGGCATTTAGCCCACTAACCTGCCCCCTGAAAAGTGTGCCAGCTGATTTACCTATTGTAGCATCATATCTGATCTTTTTTTTGCCCACATGTGGGATATAGATTTCCGTTGTAAGGTCCTTAGTAAAGTCATTTGGAAAAAATAATTTGTTTTCCCTTATGTGGAATGACCATAGACCTCATGTTCAGACCACACTGCTGCCCTATTTGATATAATCGGTGTTTGTAACACTTGACAATAGACAGAACACTTTACCCATTTGTATTTCCAGTTCACATGATCATACAGTAGATGTCACTACATACAATGTTTGGGGCTAAAACATTCATGATATGAAATCTCTTACTTAGAACAAGCCTTCAGCTTCAGTTAATGCTGTAGATATTTTCTAAATTGTCTACCAGCTCTAGGCTTTCTAAGTGCAGTGACCAGTTCCACTTTATAACATCTGCTTGCACCCTGCATTTTATATCAATTTCAACCAACAAATAAACAAGCGCACATAAAATGGACCTCCAGTATGTAATTTTACTCATGGACTATCACATGAAATTAAAATGGGTCAAATTGTGCAGTTCATCTTGATATATTGAGTTCCACAAAGCCGTTTGCTATGGGGCACACCTGTAGGTTTGCTACTGAGCTGGGCTGCGTACATCTATGGACACAGTAGCACACAGAGAAGAGAAGGAACTGAGTAGGGGACCCCAAAAGAGGAGGTTCGGGACACTCTGCAATACCAGTGCACTAAGCAGGTAAGTATAACATGTTTATTATTTTAATTTAAAAAATGAAGTGGCTCCTCCCCGCTGCTAAGTACCCCTATAGCAAGTTGCTTGCTACAGGGGCACTCGTGCAGGCTCACTCCCGAGCCCCACTCTGTGTGTCCATGCACACAAAGAACACAGCTAGCCCTTTTCCCCGCTCTCTCTTCATTCTCTCATTGGCTGCTGAGTGCCCCTATAGCAAGTCACTTGCTACAGGTTTACTCGTGCAGGCTCACTCCCGAGCCCCACTCTGTGTGTCCATGCACACACAGAGCACAGCCCGCCCTTGTCCCTGCTCTCTCCTCATTGTCTCACTGGCTGTGATTGACAGCCAATGACTCCCACTGCTTTATCTGCCAATGAGAAAAGAGAGACCCAGAGGAGCCACTGCTATTGTGCTCATCACTGGATCGAGGTGGGGCTCAGGTAAGTCTTAGGAGGGTGAACTGGTTGCAGAAGTTTTTTTACCTTAATACATAGAATGAATTAAGGTAAAAAACAATCTGAGACTTTAGAACCACTTTAAGACTTTACAATGACTTTAACATTTAAAGGGGATATAATGTAGTTTTCACACCTTTAATAAGTTTATGTTTTTAAACTAATGATTATATCTTTTTACTATTTTTAGAAACAATATCACAGAGCATTATGGTTTGTATAAAAAGTGAGTACAGCAAAAGCTGTTTGCTTCCAGGTTATCTGGATTTTGTATATGACCTGTCTGATCAGACAGGATGGAGTAGTAGAGAAGAGTGAGTTGCGCTTATGAGTGCATAATTTTGAGCCTGAATTATTAAAGCATTACTAAACCCAGGACCTTCCATTCACTATGTGTGGTCTCCCACAGTACACACAACATGAAAATGCAATTATTTTAGTAAATATAACCTGCTAAATACCTTTTCTCATCAGCAGTTTTGTGACTTCTATCAGTATCCAGTTGAGCACTGGTTAAAACTTGTAGGAAGAGTTTTCATTCTGCTCTGACTGTCCTATGAGGCTGCATGACCCCTGACCCTCTGTCTGGACAGTGTTGACTGGCTCTGTGCTGATCACATGCACCCTCTCAAAGATTAAAAAAAAACTTTCTAGCCATACACACTAAACTGAGCATGTGCAGGGACACTCCTAGAGCTCTGTACTATCAGCAGATGGATTGGGGACATTTAAAGAAGGGAGAGGATCAGAAAAGACAGGTTCAAACAGCCTTTTTACACAAAGTGGAGGATTAACCCCTTAGGTTCCACAGTGAGTATAACAAGCATACTTTACTGCATATACAGACTGA
The DNA here is from genome assembly GCF_062004578.1 of Staurois parvus. Lineage (NCBI taxonomy): Eukaryota > Metazoa > Chordata > Amphibia > Anura > Ranidae > Staurois > Staurois parvus. Next base: position 22,658,169 of record NW_028317943.1, read on the forward strand.
TTTTACTGTTGTGGGTCTAGTAACACTTTAAGCTCAGTAACCAGGATAGCCTTATAAACAAGCCCAGAATTTAAAACTAGAAATAGGCCATTTTGTCACAACGGAATGTTATTTAGAACCGGCACAATAAAAATATGTTTATAATTATAACTGTGACTATAGCTTGATCGTTATTTTAGTTTGTGCTGTATAATTAATTTCAGCTTTGTGACTTAGCCAGTTAAAAGTGGCAGAAAATAGAAAAGCCACCCTTTGTAGGATAAACTTGTATCCTGGTTATTATAAAAGGACATGGATCAAATAGAAATTTGAGAAATGACAGCCACTCGTAGCAGAAAGAAGAAATATTTATTCCTGTGTAGTCTGGTTTCCATCATGATGTACCTCATTCACTTTAAATACTACATATTTATGTTGAATGATTCCTGTTTAACACTGGACTTTTACAATTTATTTAAATGAACAAAGACATCATTTATTATGTCTCCCAGCCTGTAAAAAGTTCAAGAAGCAATATTTTCTCACATAAATCCATGCTACCATTGGGATAGTAAGGTTATTATGTCCATGGAATCTTATACAGGAACAAAACACTAATACTCTATGTACAAGTGCCAACATTCAAACCAATCCCACAGATAATGGTGCCAAAATGAAGACAGTTTCTCTGGTTAATAACTGTAGCGGGGTTGCAGTGATCCCCCTCCCACTTGCTCTCCCCCCTAGAAGATGACAGTAGCAGGTTCTTCTTCCCCCCACCCCTTATCCTCACACTGTGCTGGGCAGCAGAGCGGTGATTGACAGGCTCACCACCCAGCTCTCTTCCTTCTCCTCCCTCCTCATTGGCTGCTGTGAGGACCAATCTGCACACTCAGATGTAATGATCATGGAACATGTAGTCCCAGGTACTGGCGGCCCCATTCCAAACCTAAAGGAGCAAACTACAGCCCCAGCACGCTCTGCAGAGAGGGGGATATAGCCTGGAGCCCAGGAACAAGAGGGGAAGGAAAGGCTTTGCAGGAGGAGGAACGCCAACAGAGCCAAAGACCAAGCCACTGGAGTCCTCTTTTACTGTGCACCTGAGTGGAGGGAGAGCCACACTATCCAGAAAACCAAGTAGCTACCGGGCTACAGACATGCTATACCACGGACCAGAGCTGCCCGGGATCACCAAGTAGGAGCATTCGTTCATTCCGGAGGAATCACCACTGCTGTTCGCTGGGTTTGGTCAGAGGGTCTGTCGGCCATTGTCCATACTGCTCCTAGGGACTGAACCTTTAGGAACTACCGCTCTGCCATTCTTTAGCTCTGATACTGCCTGCAGATCCTATTCATGGCCGCAACGAGCTCCATCAAACTAGCCGGTGAAGATCTAGGACTAAAGACTGCCCTTCCCCCTACCCGCACTTGCCCAGGGCTCAGCTTTTGCTTTTTAAAGTGGTACCCTATCATCTTCTATTTGTTTGCACTCAAAGCTTTTAGGGAACAGTTATCCCTTTAGGTATGTTTTGGAGTACAGTAGTGCTTATTATTCCTGATTTACCTGCCATAGCCGACAGCTGGTAGTTCTCTATGAACTGCAAGGGTGCTGGTGAACGCTCTTGTAGTTCATTGATTCTTCCTGCCAATCAGTAACTGCCTGCCCGTATGAGGTATGGACAGACAGCTGACTGAGAGCCGGTAGGAGACTGGCATTACAACCATGGTCTGCTGATCTCGGGTGCAGTGCATTACTGGCTGCAGAGTAATAAAAAATAATAAAAAATGCAAATATTTTACCTGCAAAAAGTGTGTGTTGTTTTTCTGTAAAAGATAAACTTAGCTTTTAAGGATATCAGGACTTATATGGTTTTGTGCATCCAGCCCCAGGTCCACTCGCTGAAAAACTCATGTAGACTTCACCTCTGCAACATCTCCAAGATAGGACCGTTCCTAACCTCGGAAACCACTAAGCAACTCATTCACTCCCTTATTGTATCACGCCTCGACTACTGTAACTCCCTCCTCACTGGCCTACCTCATCGAAGGCTATCCCCACTTCAGTCTATCATGAATGCTGCTGCCAGAGTCATCCACCTTACTAACCGCTCTGTATCTGCCACCCCTCTCTGCCAATCCCTCCACTGGCTTCCAATTGCCCAACGGATAAAATTCAAAACACTAACACTGACGTATAAAGCCATTTATAACTCTGCCCCAAATTACATCACCGATCTTGTCTCCAAATATCACCCAAACCGTACTCTCTGCTCCTCACAAGACCTCCTACTCTCTAGCTCCCTTGTCTCCTCCTCCCATGCTTGTCTCCAAGACTTCTCCAGGGCTTCCCCCATCCTCTGGAACACTCTACCCCAATTTATCAGACTATCGCCTACTCTGCTCACTTTCAGGTGCACTCTGAAAATCCATCTCTTCAGGGAAGCCTACCCCGCCCTCAGCTAATATTGGAATCCTCTGCTCTTCCAACCACTCCATCCCCCACAGTTATTACCTTTTGTACCACTATCCCCTCCCTCCTAGATTGTAAGCTCCAAGGAGCAGGGTCCTCAAATCCCTCTTGTATTGAATTGTATTGTGACTGTACTGTCTCCCACCATAATGTAAAGCGCAGAGCAAACTGTCAGCGCTATAAATATCCTGTATAATAATAATATGGTTCTAGACCCCCATGGTGATTTCCAATTTTTGAATTGATAATAGAAGGTATGTTTGCAGGTGAACTGCCCCTTTTGGAGTTACCACTCCTCTGGTGATGTTTTTGGGTGGAGTCTGTGCCCTTTATTAATAGCTGTGGGTTGGGTCTTAGCCAGAAAGGGCACATGAGAGAAAGCACTCCTGACTACTACATGTAGGTCTGTGATCTGTATTAGAGATAGAGGCCCCCATGGGGTTTGAATGTCAGGATGATCAAGATGAGCACCCAAGTAAGGGGACTCACATGTCGTCGTCGTCCCCCCCCCCCCCCCACCGACTTCCAGCTCTGTGGATTGCAGTGTGGAGGCCTTCTGGGCTTGGGCCCAACAGTAAATCTCAAAGGAGGACTCATGGCCGAGGAACTTAGTAGTGCTTGGGAAGGTGGCTGCTGTCCAATAAGATGTACTTCTCCAACTAATGTGCTATGTGCTGCAGGGAGTAAATGAGCTGTGGTGTTATGCACCATACAGAGGAAGATATGTTGCTATATCAGTGAGTTATACAAGTTGTTTTACAGTATTCATTGAAAAAGCAAATCAAGTAGACATTCTTCTGTGTAAAGGGTGGGCCTCAGGTCGAGAGTGAAGGAGACACAATATGGAGGAGTCTCTCCCAAAATAGGTATGTGTGTATCCTATCTGGTGAAGAAGCTACATGGGGCCTGGGCCAGCTTGGAGGGAAATGTTGTCCAGTCCAGGTCCCTTACAAGTATATTACCACGTTTTTTATTATTATTATCATTATTATTATTACCACTATTATTATTGCTATGACATGTTAGAACAGAGTCCTTTTACCAAATAAAATCCAGTTACTAGAATTGTTGTGACTTTTCTGAATATTTTTAAGCTGCCACGTGTTCTTTGGCTGTCATATTTATCCCTAGTTTCATTACATAGTAAGTCACTACCCAGGAAAAAGCATGCATGTCTGGGATTCTGACATCATATTTGTTCTAAGTCAGTGACCTAAACCTATCAACTTGCTTTCATGACAGGTTTAGTTTTGAGGACTTGTGCATGTAGTGTTGTTCACTTTAAGGTCATCACAGAGCACAAGGGGTGCACTCTTTACATCTGGAGGAAAAGAGATTTAACTTCCAAATACAGAAAGACTTCTTCATAGTAAGAGCAGTGAAAATTTGGAACAGACTCTCTCAAGAGCTGGCTCTGGCCAGCTCAGCAGATTGTTTTAAAAAAGGTCTGGATTCTATCCTAAATGAACACAATATAACTGGATACTAACATTTATAGGTGAAGTTGATCCAGGAAATATCCGATTGCCTCTTGGGGGATCAGGAAGGATTTTTATCCCCTGCAGGAGCAAATTGTATCAGGCTTTATTGGGTTTTTTTGCCTTCCTCCAGATCAACTGTGGGTATAGGATTGTGTATATATATCTTTTTCCCTTTTATTGGTTGAACTAGATCGACTTGCTTCTTTTTTCAACCAGACTATGTATGTAACTATACAGTTGCAAGAAAAAGTATGTGAACCCCTTGGGATTACGTGGAGTTTTGCATGAATTGGGCATAAAATGTGCTCTGAACGTCATCTAAGTCACAACAATAGAAGAACACAGTCTGCTGAACATAATACTACACAAACATTAGATGTTGCCATGGTTTAATTGCACATAACATGTAAACATTCACAGTGCAGGGAGGAAAAAGTATGTGAGGCCCTAGCTTAATGACTTCTCCCAGAGCTAATTGGAGCCAGGAGTGAGCCAACCTTGACTCCAATCAGTGCGATGATATTGGATGTGTTGCTGACAGCTGTCCTGCCCTTAAAAAACACACACCTGTTTTGGGTTTACTGGTTTCAAGAAGCACTGTCTGATGTGAACCATGCCTCGCAGAAAAGAGCTCTCAGAAGACCTACGATCAAGAATTGTTGACTTGCATGAAGCTGGAAAGGGTTACAAAAGTATCTCCAAAAGCCTTGATGTTCATGTGTCCACGGTAAGACAGACTGTCTACAAATGGAGAAAGTTTAGCACTGTTGCTGCTCTCCCTAGGCATGGTCGTCCTGTAAAAATGACTGCAAGAGCACAGCGCAGAATGCTGCATGAGGTAAAGAAGAATCCCAGAGTGTCAGCTAAAGACCTACAGAAATCTCTGGCATATGCTAACATTTTTGTTGACACATCTACAATAGGGAAAACATTAAACAAGAATGGAGTACATGGGAGGACACCACGGAGGAAGCCATTGCTGTCCAAAAAGAATATTGCAGCACGTTTGAAGTTTGCAAAAGAGCACCTGGATGTTCCACAGCACTACTGGCAAAATATACTGTGGACAGATGAAACCAAGATTGAGTTGTTTGGGAAGAACACACAACACTACGTGTGGAGAAAAAAAAGGCACAGCACACCAACATCAAAACCTCATCCCCACTGTAAAACATGGCGGAGGGAGCATCATGGTTTGGGGCTGCTTTGCTGCCTCAGGGCCTGGACGGATTGTTGTCATTGATGGGAAAATGAATTCCAGAGTTTATCCAGACATTTTGCAGGAAAACGTACGACCATCTGTCCGCCAACTGAAGCTCCGCAGAGGATGGGTGATGCAACAGGACAATGACCCAAAGCATACAAGTAATTCAACAAAACAATGGCTGCAACAGCACAGAATACGCCTTCTGGAGTGGCCCAGTCAGAGTCCTGACCTCAACCCGATTGAAATGCTGTGGCATGACCTTAAGAGAGCGATTCACACCAGACATCCCAAGAATATTGCTACACTGAAACAGTTTTGTGAAGAGGAGTGGTCCAAAATGACTCCAGATCGTTGTGCAGGTCTGATCTGCAGCTACAGGAAACGTTTGGTTGAGGTTATTGCTGCCAAAGGAGGGTCAACCAGTTATTAAGTCCAAAGGTTCATATACTTTTTCCTCCCTGCACTGTGAATGTTTACATGTTATGTGCAATTAAACCATGGCAACATCTAATGTTTGTGTAGTATTATGTTCAGCAGACTGTGTTCTTCTATTCTTGTGACTTAGATGACGTTCAGAGCACATTTTATGCCCAATTCATGCAAAACTCCACGTAATCCCAAGGGGTTCACATACTTTTTCTTGCAACTGTATATATATATATATATATATAGCATCTCCTACCACTTTTCCTCAACACATAGTCAGCCACAAATATTCTCTTACATTAAAGGGGCAATCTACCATTTTAGATGATCATGGATGGAATCGCTAACTTTTTACCTACTGACACACTAAAGTTCTGAATAGCTGAGTTCCTTGTTATGGTGAATACTATGCAGGATTTGTGTTAATGATACTACTGATATGTCAAGAATGCAGGATTAGTGAACATCCATCTGCTACTGCATAAAGGGGGAGACTCCACAATGAAGAAGGGGACTGAACCTGGTAGGGACATCTCTCTGTGTACACCATGAAGGATCTAAAAAGTCAATGGGCAACTGAGGCCTCCAAACTCCACCCATAACTCAAATGTGTGCTTTGCATTGTACGACCCTATAAATGTTGTCCTTTAAAGGTAAAGCAAACCAATACTGAATCATGAACATACTCACATTCATGTAATCAAACAGATACTCTGATGTAGGCCCGACTGTCAAGGAAATGTGTTCAGGAAAGCACTGCTGATACTTCTGGGCAAAGACATAAGGTTGGTGATTTAACCAAAATTCCTCTAGTTCATTGTTTTGCCGGAGCTGGTGCCGGATCGAATGGACTTTTACCAGGGGGATCCTGAAAAAACCCCAATAATAATATTATAAGTTGTAATAATATGATAAACACAAAGCGGTTGTGGAGTCTATAAAATAGTATCCTGGATATGAATAAGCTGTAGTGTCACATTTGCCCTATTATTTCATAAATGCCTTTGGATAAATAGCACAAGAGAAGTATTTAGAGATAAGATATGTGAGATAATTAAACAAGTTGTGGACCCTAGGTGTGCCTAAAAATGTTTATAGAAGTACATAGGGCATATGTAGCATGCCTTGTTCCTCCCCTCAACATTAAAAAAAAAATCAACATCAGAAAACCCCTTTGATGTATAAATAACTTTACAATTCTTTGTCCAGAAGCAGAATATTAGTGCTATTCATTATATACAGGACACATTAAAGAATAACATCATGAATATACCTTCTATCTGTAGTAACACTCTTTTTTAAGTTAGTAAATTGCTAGGAAATTAAAATAATTTTTGTGAGACAATATCACCAAAAGAATGCCTTTTTGCTTTTCCCCTCCTTAGAAAATAACTCTTTTGTTTGGTATTTGTTATCTTAAAGGGTTAATTTGCCTTTACAGAAAAAATGTTTAGGTGAACAAACACTGGACACACTCCACACCCGCTTTATTCAGACTGTATTTACCTCCAGGTTTGCTGAGCTGTCAGCACTCTGACAGCAGCTCTAGCAGTCACTTTGATGTTGTTGACCAATCAGAATCCATCTGTTCTGTCTTGAAAGCACTGATGGAGAAGAGCAGGATTTTAAATCCATGGACCACTGGAGCAGCTTTGGGGTGCTGACAGCTCGACATTCCAGGAGATAAGTATAGCAGGGAACATGGGGGGAAGGGGGGTGATGAGGATGTCTGGTGTAAGTTGAACTTTACATTTTTCTGTAAAGGTGAACTAACACTTTAAGTAATGACAAAGATACCACTGAATTAACAAGACCATAGTAGAAATGTAAAAATTGTTCTGGTCCATTAGGGCTATACAGGTGAAAGAGCTGAAGTGGTTAAGAAGATAGAGAGCAATAACATAGTGCAGGAACCTATAGCAAGCAATCAAAAATGAAACCACACTGACTGCATTAGGGCTTGTGTATCTATGAGTATCAGAACCAGAACTAAGAAAAAGGCACTTGTGAAAAGGCATGTTACAGATACATTCCGGAAAAATGGATTGCATTTTAAATGCATTTTTAAAGTGCCTGACGTGTTTACAGTGCAACTGTGCTGTCTTTGAGTTTGATCCATATGATCAGCAGCAGGGGTGGACTGACAACTTATGGGGCCTCCGGGCAATAGGGGATCGTGGTCCCCTGTTTCCTTGCCCAAACTCAAAAAAGCCTATGAAAAAGGTACCAGGGGGATCTCATGGGGCCCCCTACTGACCCCGGGCCCTTGGGCAGTGCCCTAGTTTCCAAATAGTCAGTCCGCCCCTGATCAGCAGTTAAAGCCCATCTCTAGGAAATCCTAACCCACAGCCCATGCTTCGCTAAAGGCCCACACAATGAACAGACAATAGGAAGTGTCCATGTCATCCAGGCAGCAACATGGCACTAAACAAATGACCACCCACTCTGCAGTCCTGGGGATAGAAGACCCAACATATAATTTGGATTAGTTTTGTTTATTTAGATAGCATGCCAATTTGTTAAGGGTGTGGGATGAAAGGAGGGGAAGAGTTGGTACCCGGAGAACAGCCAACTCCTGCTGGCCCTTTAAGGGGTTCTAAATGACAAGAAGTGGAGGTGGAGTTCCTGATCAGTGGATGATTGTGATTAGCTGTCACAAGGGTCACACAATAGCCCTCACAATGACTGCTGATCATAAGTGATGACCAGGAGCTGTCGGTGACAGCTTGGCCAGAATGTTCATAGTGTGCAGTGAGCATGTGTAACGTACCTGGTGGTGGAGCCTGACGTGCAAAGGTAGGCTTCTCTTACACCTTTGGCTTAGGAGCCCTGGAAAGGTAACATGGGACCACTAGAGCACAGAGTGGGAATGAGTGCCTGACTGGTCTTCCATTGACAGATGCTGAAGAGTTGACTGTGTGTCCGAGAACAGCAGAAAGACAAACTGGAAGCTCACTGGCAGGTGGAGTGGAGACGGAGACTGGCACAGGTCAGCAGGCTCAGATGCAAGGAGGAAGTTCGTAAGCAGGGACCTACAGTCTGGCTCAGCAGCTAGTGGGTAGATCAAGTACATACAACAGGCAGAAGAGTAGTTGGGGGTCAGGCCAGTGTTGGTAACAACGGGCAGATAAGCAGAAGGAGCAAACAGAGACAAAATCCAAAGACAAGCCAAAGGTTAGGGCAGGCGGCATTCAGGCAGTTCAAGGAAGCAGGAATGGGTAGCATATACTCAGGGAATATAATAGACGAAACAGCAATGACCCAGGGCAAGAGTGCAGCTTAAATAGTCCACCTGAAACCTGTGCGCGTCCGAGCACCCATTTGGGCATGTATGCACGAATGCACACCTACACATTGACCATGAACAGAACTCCTCATTGTTCTGCGTCTGCGCATAGGAATGCGCCCATCCTGACAGCGTGCTCTCAGCACAGAAACATTGTGCACCATGGAGGTATATGTGTAGCCCATGGATGTTGTGGCCCAGCTGCCCTGCTGCTGCACATATGCATAAGGCAGTGGGCAAGAGGTTAAAATGTAAAGCTTGCCTGATTTTTACATGGTCATTATAGTAGAAACATAAACATATGCCAAAGGAATCTTTACAAAAGCCATAATTCCATTTGTAATGCATTTACAATGTTACCATTAACAGCAATACAGAAAATAATCAAGTAATTGTAAAGCATTGTAAAGCATTGTAAAGCAATACAGAAAATAATCAAGTAAATACATCTGAATAGGGACAGGAAAATTAAAAATGAACAAAATACGTTGTACATAACAAATGCTATTAAAAGCACAAAAATACACTACATCCAATATAAGTAAAGCATGTCATGTGATAATACAACTTAGAAAAACAAAGTAAAATCCACAAGAGGCTCAATTCACAAAGCTAAGACCCCAAGATAAGTGTTTCTATTTTCAGAATTGTGACAGTTATTTCCAGGTATATCCAATTAAATTTGAAAGTCACAGGTACATGACTGAAATAGTCACTTAGGTTGGTGTTAAAGATTTCTAAACTGAGCTGAGTCTCTTTTACAAATAGTAATGATGAATTCAAAACACAAATATTGGAAATCTAATCTTGTAGGATAAAGAACATGGATTTGCTTACCGGTGTAATGCTGTGCTTATATGGATAAAAAGTGTAAGTACAATTATCAGCTTCATTGCTCCTAACTGATATGCAGATATTTGTCCCTCACTTTTTTATATCTGTTAAGGTCACCCTGTACCCAGGTCATTGATCACTGCAGTACAATGACCTGGTAATTATTCACAGAATTGACAGTAACATTCCTAATATTTCTAAGCCACTTAGAACTGCACTTATTTTTCATGTAGAAAATAATACAAATTTGATCAATAGGAATAATATGTTTTTAAGACAATTAAACTAAGACAATGTAAATTCTAAAAAGCATGCAAAAAAACTATCCCTTCCGCCAGTATAAATAAGAATTTGAATTGCTTTTTTTAAAAGTGCGCCAACTTTAGGCTGACCTTACAACACAGCAACAGAACTCTGGTTGATGAACTGGTGGGATGTTTGCTTAAAGATACTGATAGGGCCAGTTTACTGTCGTTCATACTTAAGGAGGGCCGAACTGTGGCCAGTGAGAGTAGAAAATGTAGAATACTGCCCCATCATTGGTGTCAATGGAAGGAATAGTGTCCCATCGTTGATGTCACTGGACGCCATTGTTGGTGTCGGTGTAGAAAAATTGCCTTGCTGTTGGTGTCAGTTGGAGGAATAGTGCCTCTTATCAGTGAAAGTAACAGTGCCTGAAGGGCCAGATAAAAGTAAGCAAAGGGCCACAGTTTGGAGATTACTGGCCTTCAAAAAATACCTTTTAAACATTGCTTAAAGCTGAACTACACCTAACAATTTAACGGTTTCAACAACCAGTATACCAGGAATGGTGTCACATTTGTTTGTGTTCTCAACCAAACTGTCAAACCATCAAATGGCTGGTGTCATAACTGATCACATGTGCAGGATCATGGCAGTTGCAGATCAAACAGAAGCTAAAATGGCAGCTTCGTTAGCTGAAAATGATCGGGGGTTTAGTTCTGCTTTAAGTGGTGACTCAAGACTACAGAGCTTACAATTAGTTATTTCACTGGCTAAATTCCTGTTATGAACTTTACAGCCAGATACTCTGGCAATTCTGGCACTTACCATAAGGATTAGCATTTATAAATATATTTGTGGACTACAGGGAACAGCTGAGTCCAGTAAATTAGGTCATATAAAGCAGAACACCAACCAAGAATAACAAGATAAAAAGGAATAACTCATTAAAATCTAACAAAATCAGTTTTTGCTGCAATATTCACCTTTAATCCAGAGATTTACTCCACATTACTCTATTTCTGCCTTTAGATGTCCTCAATCTGATAGCCAACATCTTTCAACCCACTTCCATTGAGCCCAGGTCATCCTGGACCTGCCCCAAGCCAGTGACTGGAGAGTGAAAGGATCTAATTTCTCTGTCATTCTGCTTTCTCTTCCTATCAGCATGTCTTCTTGTGCTGCTTCTTCCTCTCACATTACAGCTCTGCTGTATATGTACAGCAAGAGTATGATACCAGTTTAAGTTCATGTACACTACTTCCATTTAAAAAATACATTTAATGATTGCAAAGCTGCATAAACACGTGTTAGTGCTGAACTCCAATCAGACAAAAAAACAATTTGTGAAAGTATGTGTTAATTAAATTTATGTGTATTTTTTAACGCATCTAGTGTAGGTACATGAATGCCAGTTTTTGCATATGGTGAAATAAATTAATATGCCTGTGTGTGTTAATGCAATTACCTTTGTTTATGTGCAAATTAAGTGACAGTTGTGGTTTCCAGGTGCCACAAATACATGCATATATTACTTCCTACAGCTATACATTCCTTTATATATGCCCATCTGCAAAAGCCCTTGTTGTCCTATCACAGGCTAGGAGATGGACAAGACCTGGCTGTATGCAGCAAAGTCAGGTCCTCCAGTTGGCTTTGCAACCAGGACAGTATGAAATATATACACTGCTCAAAAAAATGAAAGGAACGCTTTGAAAACACATCAGATCTCAATAGGGAAAAATATCATGCTTAATATGGACTGAGTAATGTGTTAGGAATGTAAGGATGCCCTATCATTTGCTGGAAAGCAAAATTATCAACCTACAGAGGACTGAATTCAAAGACACCCTGAAAATCAAAGTGAAAAAATGATGCAGCAGGCTAGTCCATTTTTCTGACATTTCATTGCAGCAACTCAAAATGGTCCTCAGTAGTTTGTAAGGCCCCCCACATGCTTGTATGTATGCCTGACAACATCGGGGCATGCTCCTAATGACATGACGTAAGGTGTCCTGGGGTATTTCCATCCAGATCTGGTCCAAGTCATCACTGAGCTCCTGGACAGTCTGAGGTGCAACCTGGTGGTGTCGAATGAACTGAAATATGATATCCCAGAGGTGTTCTATTAGATTTAGATCAAGCGAGCGTGGGGGTCATTTAAGGGTATCAATTCCTTCATCCCCCAGGAACTGCCTGCATATTCTCACCACATGAGGCCAGGCATTGTCGTGCAGCAGGAGGAACCCAGGACCCACTGCACCAGTGTAGGGTCTGACAATGAATCCAAGGATTTCATCCCGGTACCTTATGGCGGTCAGGGTGCCATTGTCTAGCCTGTAGAGGTCTGTGTGTCCCTCCATGGATATGTCTCCCCAGTCCATCACCAAAACAGTCATGCTGAATGATGTTACAGGCAGCATAACTTCTCCACGGCTTCTCCAGACCCTTTCACGTCTGTGACATGTGCTCAGGGTGAACTTGCTCTCATCTGTGAAAAGCACAGGTCGCCAGTGGCGGACCTGCCAATTCTAGTGTTTAATGGCAAATGCCAATCGAGCTCTATTGTGCCGGGCAGTGAGCACAGGGCCCACTAGATAATGTTGGGCCCTAAGGCCACCCTCATGAAGTCTGTTTCTGAGTGTTTGGTCAGAGACATTCACTCCAGTGGCCTGCTGGAGGTCATTTTGTAGGGCTCTGGCAGTGCTCATCCTGTTCCTCCTTGCACAAAGGAGCAGATACTGGTCCTGCTGATGAGTTAAGGACCATCTACGGCCCTGTCCAGCTCTCCTAGAGTACCTTCCTGTCTCCTGGAATCTCCTCCATGCTCTTGAGACTGTGCTGGGAGACACAGCAAACCTTTCTGGCAATGGCACATATGGATATGCCATCCTGGAGGAGTTGGACTGCCTGTGCAACCTCTGTAGGATCCAGGAATCCGTAGTGACCCTAACCAAATGCAAAACTAGTGAAAAACAGTCAGAGAAGATGAGTAGGCAAAAAAGTCATTGGCTTCCACCTGTAAAACCATTCCTATTTTGGGGGTCATCTCATTGTTGCCCATATAGTGCACCTGTTATTAATTTCATTAACACCAAAGCAGATGAAACTGATTAACAACCCCCTCTGCTACTTAACTGACCAGATCAATATCACAGGAGTTTAATTGACTTGATGCTATACTCTGATTAAAATTCCTTTCATTTTCTTTGAGCAGTGTATATATTAACAAATTTCTTTGGCGATCTACTGATATTTGAATTACCAGTAAAAGCTATTTATGGGAGTGTGTGAACTTCCCTACAGCATACATAATTTACTGTAAGACTGCAGCCATTACGTAAGAGAGAGCATAGTCAGACTTCTGTTCTTAGCACTCATCACCACTGGCTCAACTTGAGCTTCTACATCAAAAAAGAACTGATGAGTGGTACCAAGCACTGCCTTTACAGAGCATGGACTTCCCAACCACTTCAGTACTCACATCTGTATACCCCTTATGGACTGGAGCAATGTGTGCATTTCTGGCTCTGTTGATTCAGCAATAACTTCATCATTACTTAAAGGAAAAGTTCACCTTTTGGACAAAAATAATAAATGCACATTTTTTTGCAGGTAAAAACCTGCAAAAGCAGATATTCTGACAGTCAGACAGGAAGCTTAAAGTTAATTGAAAACTTCAAGCTGACAGCTGCAAAGACTGTACTGTCAGGACATGTAGGCACTCATTCACAGAACCCTGTGAATGAGTGATGCGGCCGTGTGGGCGGAGCCCCACACGGCTGCGCTGTTTTCAAATCTGACAGCATGGTACTTTTGTACTAAGCAAACCGGTTGCAGTGGGTTTTAAAAAGTAGCACATGCACTACTTTAAGTGAGGTATGGTGAGATTTTAGCCCTTTCAAAATATATGGGCTGAAATCGCACCCGCACAGAACTGCATGTGAATCACACAGGAATGCACAGCACACCTAATCCGGTCCTCACTTCCATTCCTGCCATCACATCACTGTGGCATATGACATCACTTCCAGTTGCCATGCGGTACGTGCTGATGCATTTCATCCTACAGACTTACTCAAGGGCTTAAAGGTTTGGCCCTTTGAGGAAGTCCATAGGACAAAACATGTTAGTGCGCACTGCGTGGCAACCAGAAGTGATGTCATACGCCAACTCCGAAGTGATGTGATGGCAAGAATGGAAATGAAAACCGGGTGAGACGCCGGCGAGCAGGCTCACTGGCGGGTGGCGTTTGTTGACTAACGGCAATACATGCTCTTTGTTTCATGGGAATTTGGATGGGTTTGTTTATACTTGCTTTTATGAGTAGGTTTTTAACTAGATAGGAATACATTTTAATTGTTATTACAGGATTACACTATTGCTGCTTCTTCCTTTTGTATGTTTGCTGCTTGGTGGCGATTTTTTTAAATAAAAGTGGAACCACAGATGGAGAATGGGACCTGAGATCTAATAAAGAGAGCTTTATGCCAATCATATTTATGAGAGGGACATTGGTTCGGTGAGTGAGACTGATTACTGGGAAGCGGTGGATCACGGACATGCAGTGGATTGGAGAGTGTGTTCACCAATATGATTCATATATGGACATTAATTATTAAACACATTAAGAACTCTGTAAAAGGTGTGGTGGACTAATTTTTGGGAGTTAGTCACGTTGGATTATTACACATACTACATTTACGTTTTAAATATTAATGTTAATTATCGCCACCCTAATTTTGTTATTTATTGCAGATATTATAGAAAGTTGCATCTACGTTGCACTGATTAGTCAGCACTGAATACCTCTCTAATGTTCCTCTGGATCAACTGTGGGTATAGGATTGTGTATATGGATATTTCCTGTGTGTGGGTTTTTTTTTCCTCTGGTTGTTGAACTGGATGGGCGTTGTCATTTTTCAAACAAACTATGTAACTATGTTAACGAATAGGCCTGCATCACCCAAAGGGGTCTAGAACAGAAGTCTCTTATATAGAAAATAAACATTTTGTTGCAAAAAAGAAGCAAGTGATTACATAGGAGGTGGCTTTCATAGAGTTAATATATTTGATGCACCTCTTTCTGCGCAACTTTTTGCACATTACAAGCCTATATAATGAATTTCTGGCAACATATAGTGTAACAAGTACTAATATGGAATTCATTGTTTTAACCTTCAATTTACTTTGTAATATTTCAGTTGAAAATGCTGCAAAAGGGCATGATGACCTTCACAACAGCTGATTTCTGATAATGATTAATTATATGTCTTCTTTTGTCATTGTCAAAGCTTTGAGTACAGAGAGTAGGTTAAGTGCTGCCCTTGAACAAACAGTAAAAATGTCACAAATCACTGGCAGTTCTCTAAAGTGTGGATCCCCTGGATGATGTTTTATAATGACTTCAATTTCACCTCACTAGTGATTTAAGAGACCTACTCTAATTTTCATCTCTCCCTAACTTTTAATTTACAAGATGGCCTTTCGGCCTCTGGCCAACGAGCACTGACTTTTCTAATTTCCTCCATCCCCTTTTGTACTACCTCCAATTTCTTTCTTTTTACTAATCTGACTTTCTCCTCCAACTTCTCTCACACCTTTGGTCCATGTCTCAACCCATGATGACCCTATAGTCCACAATATGGACTAAGATTGATATCATCAATCCTATTCCTTTTCATAATGACCTACCTCTCTGTCCCAAACACAGACAACACCTACCCCATGTCCCTATGATATTTTTGTGTATTTGTTGCACAAATGTTTCCACACCTAATGTACAATTCTCTTGATCAAAGGTGTGACTGTTTCTGAGTGTGTGCCATTGGTCTTTGCCTTGTACTGTATGATATTTTTATAAAACCTAAAAAATAGCACAAACCAATAAAAACAAACTATATGTAAACATTTAGGATGTTTAACGGAAACCATCATAACTGAAGCCTCTTCACAGCACCCCAGTATTTTCTGCAGTCCTAACTCTATAACTTCAAGAGCCTCCATAGTAGTGGCTGTACAGCATATGCATGTATTTGTAAATGTGTACAAACTAAACCCCTGTTTTTAACGCAAACTCTCAGACAGGACAATATGGTTGGTTGCAGGCTGGTCAGTACGTTGAGCTGGGAATTTTTATTTTTTTTGTAATTTAGCAGCAATGCCCATGTGCTAACAAGGGAGATGCTGATAGGAGGAGAGAGTAGAGTGATAGAGAGATTACCGCATTATTTTCCTGCTTCTCGTTCACTCTCCAGTCACAAGCTGGGAAAGGGCCAAAACCTGAAATGCTACTTAACTGCAGCAGAAAAATCAGGTCTGCCGCCCTGTCACACAGGGATTGTGCTATGTGACAGAGCTGTGCAAATCTTGGAACTGGATGGAGAGACTTTCTTTGGCAGGTAAAATAGCTCTCATACTGAATTTCATCTGTGCATTTAGTCTGGAGTTAAGTTTTAAAAAAAACCATAATATAACCAGGGGCGGACTGACCATTTGGGAACTCGGGCACTGCCCAAGGGCCCGGGGTCAGTAGGGGGCCCCATGAGATGCCTATGATACCTTTCATAGGCTTTTTTGGGTGTGGTTTGAGTGTGGGAGAGGACACAGGGGCCCCATGATCCCCTATTGCCCGGGGGCCCCATGACTTGTCAGTCCACCCCTGAATATAACTATCTCTGTTCAGTAAGTATGTTAGATTTACCAGCATGATTCTCAAATATTTCCTTTTGCTGTAAATGTGTGGAATGCTACTTAAAGGAGAAAAAAATCAAATAAAAAAATAATTATATAGCATATGCAATTGCGACACAAGTCATATTGTAATTGAATGTTATTAAAAATTACCTTTTGTTTTCAATCTGCAGAGCTGTAATTTTTTGTAAAATGCAATGCAATATGGCTATCTGGAGGCATTCTGTACACAGAACGCCCCCAGCAACATCCTTTCCTGCTTGTTGGATTGGCTCATTGATTTTCCCAGAAGTCTGCACTAGATACAACTCAGATTTCAGGCATCCCATGCAAGAAAAAATTTCATTTTTGGTGAGATATTCCCAATAGGAAATCATGCCTAAGGCTCCGTTCACACCTATGCAGTTTGCTTTTTGTCCATTTTACAGTGCTTTTCACAGTTTCTTTTGCGTTTTTCTAAATGTGTTTTTGGCGCCTTTTTGATTCGTTTTTACCTTGTTTTGTTCAGCTCTTTTTTGTGTTTTTTTTTAAGTGGAATTTCTTTTGCTGGGCAGAATAAAAACGCAAAACATGACAAAATGCGGCAAAAAATGCACTACCATACATTTCAGCAGATTCTCCATTGAACTCTATTGTAGCAAAAACGCTGCTTTTTGCTTTATAAAAAGTCCCTGACCCTTTCCAAAAAAACAGCAGCTCATACCAGAATTTAGATATAGCAGAGTTTAGAGGCAGTAAAATCCTCCTCTCCTAAACACAGAATAATCGCTTTACAGGAGAGGAGTGTTTTGGCAAAAAAAATCCGAACGTGGCAAAAACGCTTGTAAAACAACTAAATGCACGTTAACACTAGACTATTTAATGCTTGTGTTTTAATTTCATTTCAATGGGCAGAATAACCAATTTATTCTGTTCAATTAAATGTATAAACACTGAAGCACTTGATGCAGGTTAACGTGGCTAATGCACACTACTGCTCCTGAACTCACGTTTTTGCCATTTTCCCCAAAGCCCCTGAACTCAACTCAATAAATTCCTATGTGTTCATAAACACTGAAGCACTTGATGCAGGTTAGCACGGCTAAATGGAGTACACACATTTACTAGCGTCAAGCCTCCAGGCCAGTTGTCATCAGTGCCCAGTGTGCATATACCCTTAGTCTAAATTAGCCAAATACATTCCAAATGTATCAAAACAACACTAAAGTGCTGATTTACTAAAACTGGAGTGTGCAAAATCTGGTGTAACTCTGCATAGAAACCAATCAGCTTCCAGGTTTTATTGGCAATGCCTAATTGAACAAGCTAAAATTAGTAGCTGATTGGCTACCATGCACAGCTGCACCAGATTCTGACTGCTCCGGTTTTAGTAAATCTCCCTCTATATGTCTGCATCCAGGGTGAATCTGTCAGGCTCCCATTGCTTTTGAAGGGGCTTCACATGGATTTCCACTGAGTCTCCCACAGGTAATCACAAACGGCCCATTTGCAAGCGTGAATATGACTATAGAGAGCAGCCACAGCCAAAGTAGAAATGCCTTTCCGCTGCCAGCATGCTGTAGAGAAAGTATCTTTCTCTGTGTGTGGAAGTAGTGGTCTCTTTGCAGAGATCAGGCACATCCCTGCTGCGTGTGACCTTTAGCTCTGCAATCAGCTTGATCACAACCACTGCTAGCACTGATCACTGCTAGCTCTGATTCAGCAGTCAATGTGCTGACCATGTTATTGGGGGCAGGGACGGACTGAGCATTTGGAAACTCAGGCACTGCCCGAGGGCCCGGGGGCAGTAGGGGGCCCCATGAAATGCCCATGGTACCTTTTTCATAGGCTTTTTTGAGTTTGGGAAAGGACACAGGGGCCCCATGATCCCCTACTGCCTGGGGGCCCCATGAGTTGTCAGTCCGCCCCTGATTGGAGGTTATATTATGGGAAAAGTATAGATGTAAATAGGACTTAGCTGGTTTCTTCTTTTGCATCAACATTTAGTCAATATAGGCAATGGGAAACATGAGGTTAAATTGTGAACATGATCCCTTCATATTTCTCGTAAAATATTCTAAACTAAAACACATGGAAAATATGACACTTATAACTCAATCCTTTGAAGTGGTTAATGTCTTGGATGGGAATACAAAAACTCATGTAGCATTCTGTGCATGTATCTTCCAGAGCACTTAGGGCTCTTGGTGAATAAACTCATGTGTATCAGTAGGTTTGGTTGTGTGCAAATTAACTGAATTATCTAACCATTAGCTGCGTGAGTTATTTTTAATTCATGACAGGTACTTTAAACAGCTTCAGATTAAATCTGATTTTTTTCGGCCTGTTAAATGTTGAAATGTTTAGCTAAAATGAATCCAAGTTTAAAAATCCTCCCTTTTCAAATGTTCATTATCGGAGTGTAGATATTGTCATAAATAACAATGTGCATACCACACCATGTTCCTTTCCTTGTTAACATGAATGCTTGCCAGAAACTGTATATACTTTGGATTTGGGAAGCTAGTTTAGTTTTTCTTTTGTAGCGGTTGAACAGACTCAAGGGAAGGTATTTTTTTTTAAGTCACGTCTGTCCGTCCCATCACCAGATGCTCCTTCAGTTATCAGTAACATTTCACAACTCTTGAGATTAATCGCAGTTACCATGTAAACAATGTATTGTAATGGAACGACTGAAATGCCACTCTTAACAGCCTTCACAAAACATAGTTCAGCGACAGAGAGAGAAGGATCAGAGCATGAAGTTTCTGTGAAATACATGGAAGATGGGCAATACAATAAGAGGAATTATTGCCTTCATCCCATCAAACAGCTGCCAAAAATACCTCCTAGGGGACTTGGAAGAAATGCCCATAGATAAGATGGTGGACTTGAGCAGTATGCAAATTAGAAGATTTCCTCTAAGAGTATGTGCATTCACAGAACTTGTCAAGCTGTACCTAAGTGACAACAGCCTAGCCAACCTTCCTCCAGAGCTGGAACTGCTGCAGAATCTCCAGATTCTAGCCTTGGACTTTAACAACTTTAAAGTTCTTCCCCTAGTTGTATGCAGCCTCAAGCAGCTATCTATATTATACCTTGGAAACAACCATCTTAAAGACCTTCCAAAAGAACTAAGTTGTCTCAAGAATTTGCATACGCTTTGGATGGAGGCCAATTATTTCACATATTTGCCTGTTGTCATATGTGAGCTTCCTCTCCTTAAGACGCTTCACGCTGGTTCCAACCCAATCCGCAACATTCCCAAGGAGCTAGAGAATTTAAGAGAACTGAAAAGCATCTGGATGTCAGGAACTCTCCTTACTGAATTTCCACCAGTTTTTTTGGAAATGCCTTTCCTGGAGATCATTGATGTGGACAGAAATACTATTCATTTTTTCCCAAGTCTGAAGCACATGTTGGGGTTGAAACTTGTTATCTATGACCACAATCCATGTCGCAATGCTCCAAAAGTAGCAAAAGGTGTTCGCAGAGTTGGAAGATGGTCTGAAGAAAGTCCAGAACCCAAGAAAAGGTTTGAGGTGGAAGCAGAGCCTGAAAAGGCCTCAGAAAGTAAAGACGTACAATCTACAGCTGCTAATGAAGCAAAACCACAGAATGTTAGTCCTGTGGAGGCAACCACTTCATTAATTTAATTTTAGACTACATAAAATGTTAAACTTTGGAAGTTTACCTAAAAAAGCGATCGTTCTTTTTAACAAATATACTTTTTTAAATTTAAATGGGGCTAATTGTCAATCAAGAAAAGTTTGATTATTTTATTAGGGAGGTATAATTACTAAGGACAATTTCCATGTGTATCTTTCCACATTTTTTCTGAAGAATTACAAGGTGTAACATGTAACATGTAGAGACCTTGGTCACATTCAAATTGTCTCACAGAATTGGAAGGTACCTGCTGAAAAGCCAATTATATGAGAAGGTAAACCTAATATCTGGTTGATAAAGAAACAACTTCTATAGCAAAATACAATCTGACTGATAGCAGATGGTACTTTCGGTGTCATCAGTCAGTCGACAGGAGCAATTCTTATTATTCTTTGCAACATCAGGACATTGGCTTTCTGGCATTGTCACCAAACATTTCTGTTGTACGCAGGGTATTTCTCCCATCTTATCAGAACCACCCTTCATATTTCATACAGACTTTTTTTGAGGATGAAGCCTTACATTTGATGTTATTATGCATATGCAAGTAATAATCTTCCCAATATTATCACAGCTTTACAGATCTTTATGTAAATAATGATTTATCTACTGGTAAAATCCATGTGTTTCCCAAACAATTTATGAGAGATTTGATATAATCAAATGTTTAGGTTTTTTAAATTTACTGAATTTACAGTTATTTTTATACACCTCATGCACTATGTAGGTCGTTTAACAAATAATTTCTGACACAATTAATATTTATATGCATATATAGAATAAATTAATGAAATGTGTTAATTGCTGTTCAGATATATGATAATTACCTGGAGGTTATTAAAGGCCTTTTTAATATATAGCTGGGGTCCAGTGGATGTTTAATGATTTTAGGATTCCTCATTATTTGTTTTATTAATGAAAGTATTTATATTGCGAATAATTATATCTACAGCATTAAAGTAGAACTATAGGCAAAACATTTTTTTTTTTCATTTTGGATAACGCAAGGGAGGGTTATAACCCGTCAGATTTTTTTTTTTTCGCCATCTGTGTCCCATTGTGGAAATTTCCCTTCACTTCCTGTCCCATAACCAAACAGGAAGAAAGAGAAAATCCCTGCAAATGAAGGGAATTTCTTGGGGACCCCCAGGTTACGAGAACTAGTGTTTGGAAGAGTACCCTCTATTTCTTTTCCGGGAACAACCAAAATATGGGGATTTTCTTTTGCTTTCACGTTCAATGATAATGGTAAAAAGGACAAATAGAGAGGGCGAATTTCCTTAATGGGGGGCACAGACAGCAATAAAAACTGACAAGCGTTCTAATCCCTCTCCACTCTATCTAAAAGTATGAAAAAAAGTTTTGCCTTCAGTTATACTTTAATAAAATTAACATGGTTGTTGTGCAAGTTGTAAATACAATGGAAGACAAAATAATAAAGAACATAGCTTACCTAGCATATTTGACACCGATGGAGGATAGTTTTGAACATTGCAGGGTGCAACAAAATTATCTTCAGTAATAATAATGCCCCCCCCCCCCCAAAAAAAAACAATTCGGACAATTAAAATCATAGGGCCCCTTATTTGTCAGAGGAAAGCATGGCTGGCACACTGTTAAACCCATTCTTTTCGATGACCACCAAACTGAAATCTCTGCTTTTTAGTCTGCTATATAGTTGGTGTTTAAGCATTTAAATAATGTTAGCGATGGTATAATTTGACAGATGTAAGGAAGGAAATTGGAGTCAGTTATTTTAAATAAAGAGTCAGTCCAACTGATATTTAGATTTTTGTGCATACAGAAGAGTTTGACCTGCTGAAAAATACATTGGTGAGATGGTGCACTTGATTTCTGAGTTCCTAGGAATGCCACATACTGCAGACTTTATGATGGGTTATTAAAGTGTTACTAAACCCACAACAGTAAAATCAGTCTGTATATGCAGTAAAGCATGCTTGTTATACTCATTGTGGAACCTAAGGGGTTAATCCGGTGTAAAAATGCTGTTTGATCCTGACTTCTCTGATCCTTCCCTTCTTCAAGTGTCCCCCTCTTATCCCCTGATAAGACATATCCTGTGGAGAAACTCTGCAGATGCTGTTTAGTGTGTATTGCTAGTTTTCTTGGGAGAGTGCATGTGATCAGCAGAGGGCAAATCAGCACTCTCCAGACAGAGGTCAGGGTTTCTGCATCCTCCTAGAGCAGAATGAAAACTCCTCCTACAAGCTTTAACTAGTGCTCTGCTGGACACTGATAGAAGTCACAAGACTGCTCTAACTGCTGATGGGAAAAGGTATGTTGCAGTTTATATTTACTACAATAATTGCATTTCCATGTTGTGTGTACTGTGAGAGACTAGATATAATGAATGTAACGTCCTGGATATAGTAACACTTTAAACTTTCTGTTGACTTATTATTTTAAATCTAAGTAGATCTATGACATCCATTAAAAATGTGTTGAAGCATTTTCTTTTAGTTTCCCTGAATAGTCCCACAAATACCTACTGAGCCCACCAGTGAAGGTCACCTAATGCAGTGCTGTTACTGAATTCAAAGCAGCATTGCCATTCTTATGTAGGCTGTGTCTGCTTGCAGTACAGTGGGATGATAATATATTGTAGGGGGAGTGATAACAGCATTGTTGCTGCTAATCACAAGCCTGTAGATTTTCATTAAGCACCATGCCACACATAGTTGTGCCCACTGATTTTGGTTTGAAAGTGCTGCCTCTGTTGCTGAAACCCTCCCGCTGTCATCTGCAGTGTCTGGGAGGAGGAAGAGTGTGAGACACAAATGAAGGAGAATTTGGCTCAGTAAAGAAAGATAAAGAAATCTTTCTGTTTACTTTATCAGGCTTGTGTAATTAGATTTTACACAGGTGACTTTAGATGTACTTTAAAGCAGTATTATTCACCGGTCACAGCACTGCGAGTTTTTCTTTGTTTTTCTTCTAAAATGTTGCAAACAGGTAATTTCTCTCCTTCACTGATGTGTGTTAATGAGGCTGCACTGATAGGCAGCACTGATGAGGTGGCACGGATAGGTAGCACTGATGGGCACTGATAGGAGGCACTAATAGGGGGCATTGATGAGCTGGCACAGATGATGCTGCACTGGTAGGTGGCACTGATGGGTGGCACTGACTGATGGCACCGCTGGGCACTGACTGGTGGCACTGCTGGGCACTGATGGACGACACTACTGGGCAGTACTGATGGGGGTCACTGCTGGGCACAGGTGGGTAGCACTGCTGGTCACAGGTGGGTGGCACTGCTAGGCACTGCTGGGCATAGGAGGGTGGCACTGCAGGGCACAGGTGGGTGGCACTGATGGGCACAGGTGGGCAGCACTGATGGGCAGCACTGATGGGCACATGTGACCGGCAACTGTATTTACCCGGTGATCTGCTGTGTCATTGGACACAGCTGATCACGTGGTAAAAGGCCGCTGTAATTGGCCTTTTACCACATCACATGATCAGTTGTGTCCATAGGACACAGTGTTCACTGGGTGCGTGCCGCTGGGAGCAAGCAGGGGGCGTTTTCTGCGAGGACGTCCATGGATGCCCTCCCATAACTAGACAACCATGCTGTAGCTGTCTTTTGGCTATAGCACGGTTGGGAAGAGGTTAAAACTGTGAAACGATGCTAAACTACAGTACCTAAAAATATTTTACAGGTAACACAACTGTTAAAAAAAAAAATATATATATATTTTACAGGTTACCAGTTTAGTTACTTAGGAGGTCTGGTGCTAAAATTATTTCCCACGCTCTGACGTTTGTGTTGATACCTCACATGTAGTGCGATAGCTGTTTACATATGTGTGCAGGACCCATATTCGCGTTCACATTTTCATGTGAGCACGGGATAATGGGGGTGCTTTATAGTTTTTTTTTTGTTTTATTATTTATTTTATTTTTAAAAAGACATTATTTGCACTGTATCTTTAATTTTTTTCATCTCTTTTAATGCCACTAGAAGGGATGAATAACATCCCATGTGATAGCATGGGCCATGACAGGTCTACTTTATGGAGAGATCTGGGGTCTATTAGACCCCATATCTCTCATCTGGCCTCCAAAGCATCTGATCAAACCAAGATTGGTTTAATCAGATGCTTGTTCAAGCCAGTTTACATGAGATCAAGACTGGAAGTGACAAAATCCTCGTCACTTCTGGTGACGTCACACAGTGGAAAGAACAACACTCTCACTGTGTCCCAGGAACTGGATGCTGCCGGTCGCATCCTTACTGCGATCCCCTTCCGCTGCCTGTAAAAATGATTCTTAGTCACTAGGATTTAATTTACAGTAAAAGGAATCACCGGCAGAAGAGAATTATCTGTTGTTCATTGATGCAGCTACAGCAACGACTGAGATATCACCTTTCCGATCCAGAGTATCGAGTACATTACTGGACGGGAAGTGATTAAGGAAGAATGCAGCAGAACTTAGTTGGGAATTTTATTTGGAAAAATCCAAGACATAAAAAGTTAGAAACAGCTAAGGCCAGCAGGCTCCAAGAATACCCAGAAAATTTTTTTTGAGGGACTAAAAATTTAATGTGTCAGGCATTTTATCTACTGAAAAAGGAGTTATTGAAGACCACAGAATTGGTAAGTGTTATAAAGGGTTTTTAAAGACTTGCCATAGTTAGATATGCAGTTTACAGATAGAATGTGTTTAGAATAATTCAAGTGAACCAGTGCCTAGGTCAGGCACACTTAAGTATTTATATATTCTGCACATGCAATAACATCACTTAAAACAAGTCCTGATTCATCTCTACATCTGTAAGCATTGTGGAGAAATCAATATTTTGGCCTTTTGCACTTGAGGCTGTTCAGCTCCAGTGTTCTCAGAAAGGACAGATGCAGCATCCAGCCCTGCTGTAGACAGCCTGTCATGTTTATGGAAGGCTGTGGGTAGATGCTATACCAAGTGCCGCAGGCATTCAGGAACAGGAACAGAAGGTCCTCCCTGAATGCTGGCACCAATCGGTAAAGTGTTCACCCTGTCCAGCCTTTCGCAGGCTGGATGCTATGCCTGTCCCTCCCTGATGCAGTACAAGCTGAATGGCCCCATGTGCAAGGGGCCTTATAGTTCACAATATAGGCCTGAAATCTTTTGAAACTTTATCTGCAAGCAGATCCTGGTAGCCTGCTACCTTTCTATTGTAAACAGCCAAATCAAGAGTTTTTATTTTGATCTTTGAAAATTAATACCATCACATTTATCACTTGCCACTCCCGCACAGTAGATTTACAGTGGCTGAGCCTGCAGCGCGCAGCACCCCTCCTGTGACTGCCAATCACCATTACTGGTAGTCGGTAACTGGGTATCACGTGATCGCTATGATTGGTCATAGCGAACACATGATAACAATGAAAACAGCCTGTCAAGAATGGGGTTCCATTCATGAACAGCTTGTTTACAATTGTGAGCCGTGATTGGCCCAAAGCAATCACATGGTACCTGGTTACCTGTACCATGTGACTAGCTTAGCCAATCATAGATCACAATCAAAAGCAAGCGGTTCATGAATTTTTAACCCATTTATGACAGTTAAAACTATTGCTTATAGTGATCTTCACTGTATAAGCAATAACAGTGTAAAAAAAATCCCTAATAAGCCTCCCAGAGTGACACTGAGCTACTCTGATGACATGGTATAAAAAAAAGTAAAAAACAAAAGTTAAAAAAAATTATAAAAATTAAAAAAAACAATTATTTCTTTTTACACATACTGTCACCAATTGAAACCAATGCCTTCTATAATTTGCAAATGACAAACTCCCTTAATGTGGTATGTATATATACTTAGAAAACAGGGGTGCGTATGTCCATGCACCAAATCACCACCGGGAAAACCAATGACCTAACGCTTCTTAGGATTTGAATAGGTCGTAGGATTGCTGCGTGTGTGGTTTTCAAATACTATTAGGATGGCAAAAATGAATACTCATAATCCTCCCAAAGAGCAAAAAAGAGGACTAGGAGATAAGGGAAACATATATTTATATATTACACAAATTCTCCTGTCCTTGATGTAACAAGGTGGAGTTAGACGCTCAGCCAAAACTACATTAAACCCAGGGAAAATAAGAAAAACAATATCCTGTGGTAAATAGACTCCCCCCTGCTCCAAGATGGGGAGTCACATGAACAATATCTATTGGCTTTGAATAATAAAGCTACCCCTCTGCAGTTTGATTTCACCAATTAGAGTGCACCAATGTGGCAGCGGTTTCACCATCTACGTCAACACCCGATGAGCCCCAAAATCTATATTCAGGATGCTACAGAGAGAGGAAAATTTGCCATGTGTCTTTTATGTTTGTTTGTCCTTTTGATTTTGGTGCACAGTTAGATTTTATTTCTATTTTACTCCTGATGAAGCTCATTTGTGAGCGAAACATGTTGAGTTCATTTTTTCGCTCATTATTATTTATTTTTTTGTTTGGGGGCACACATGGCTTTAGTAAGATGGTGACTGATCACTCCAATACATCCTTGGGTTAGTGGTGGAGCTCTTTTTGAGGTTTTCAGCCAGATTATCTGTTCTTTTGGACTTTATTATAGTAGTTTTGGGGGGCTGCTGAATAAGAGCATTCACTACAATGACCACCCTAGCAGTCCTTCAACCCCACAATTTGCATATAAGCACCCTCTCTGTAGCATCACAAATATTGATTTTATGGCTAGCCAACTGGTGGAGTAAATGGTGAAACCACTGACACATTGGTATGCTTTAGTCGGTCATTTGGGGGTATTTGTACTGTTCTGGTGTTATAGGGCCTCAAAAAATTAGATAGGATGTCAGTACATCAGGACTGATCAATTTTCAAACATATATAGCAGTGGTCTTCGAATACAGCCCTTTGCTTGCCTTTCTCTGGCCTATAAATGACCTGGCCATGAAGAGGGTAAACCCTTCCAGGGATCTTCCAGTGGTTATTAAAGACAATAAAAATAAGTAAGGCTTGCTTTGTGGATTTTTAAAGGTTTGTTCGCGCTATGTATGGTGACCTGCATTAATTGGCACAGATTAATGCAAGGTCACATAGAAACATTTGTGCTGGACGGGCTCTGTTCACACCACAACACTGCTCTGTGGTAGGTTACAGTGCATAAAAATGTAGACGTGCCGCCTCTCACCTTATGTCAGCACATCTTACCGCACTATAGATCAACTACAGTGCATAAAAATTAATGAAATGTAATTTTGTGAAATTTCAATAAAGTTAAAAAAAGAAAGTATCAAGGTGAGTGTCACAAACTGAAAATTTTATTTATTTTAATATTCACAGCAAAATGTACCCATCCAGCCATGTCCTCTGCTTTATGTTGTGGAGAAATTACTTGAAAACACCCCCCTAGCATTTCTAGCCACAGCCATCTTCAGTAGGGGGAGATGATTCATGTAGCATTTACTACCTGGAATCCATCTTCCCCTGAGCGTAGGCAGGAGGGTATGCTTACTGAGAAAGTATACCTTCCTATCTACACTGCTCAAAAAAAACTAAAGGAACACTTTTTAATCAGAGTATAGCATCAAGTCAATTAAACTACCGAGATATTGATCTGGTCAGTTAAGTAGCAGAGGGGGTTGTTGATCAGTTTCAGCTGCTTTGGTGTTAAGGAAATTAACAACAGGTGCACTAGATGGGCAACAATGAGATTACCCCCCAAAACAGGAATGGTATTACAGGTTGAGGCCACTGACATTTTTTTCCCTACTCATCTTTTCTGTTTTTCACTAGTTTTGCATTTGGCTAGAGTCAGTGTCATTACTGGTAGCATGAGGCAATACCTCGACCCTGTAGAGGTTGCACAGGCAGTCCAACTCCTCCAGGATGGCACATCAATACGTGCCATTGCCAGGTTTGCTGGTCTCCCAGCAGAGTCTCAAGAGCATGGAGGAGATTCCAGGAGACAGTGTTGCCCCAAATATTATACCGAATACAAGCCCTTCTCATCAAACTGCCTGCTTCTTTCTTTCGGAGAATCAATGATTCCTTCCGCACCCACATCTGGCGCCGGGGGGCCCGCGTTTGGCCTTCCAGGTTCTGACTCTAAGACAAGCGGGGGGTTGGTCTACCGAATATCTGTTCATACTATAGGGCCGCTCATCTCGCATGCCTGGTAGATTGGCATTGCCATGGGGAGGCTATACATTGGGTGAAAATGGAACTGGAGGGCTCTGGAGATACAGCTCTGAGCTGGCTGTGGTTGCATGTTCCCTTACCCCCCAGTTTAGTTGCTCATCCAACTCTTGGCACTACTCTTGCAGTAACACATGAAATGTTTCGTACTACTTCTATTTCTCCAGTGCCTTCCACAATGGTTCCGGTGCGAGGAAATCCTAATTTCCCTCCGTGAAGAGCAGACCCCCATTTTGCTTGCCTCCCTAAATCCTGGCCACTCACACCTAGTGGACTTTCTTGATCCTCCTGGGGATCTTGTGGCCACCAACTGGACACGATTGGCAGACCCTCCGCTGAGTTTTTGGAATGCTGTAGCTCCATTCCTATCTACGATCACTCTTACGTAACCCTGTAATCTCTTTTCTTATCCACCCGGATCCGGATTTTGTATCTTCTTTTCTCTCAAAATGGGAGTCTGACCTGGGATTGTCCCTTACTACGGTACGAAGGGAAAAGACTGCATCTTGCTCACAAGTTTAGCCACCAAAGCACAGGAGACCAATTACAAGCTATTGACCGGGTACTGTCTACACCTCATCGTATTTCATCGCAGCTTCCCGATGTATGTTGGTGCTGTGGTGCGGATAGTGGCACTCTTTCCTATATTGTCAGTGTCCAAAGCTTCAACCCTTCTGGCGAGGGATGACTGATACTATTAAAAATCTTACCTCTGTGGACTTGACGATCTGGCGGGCTGCCTGCTGCACCTGTCGAAGAGACCCATCAAAAATATGACATACCTCATTATACAGCTGCTGAATGCAGCTAAGGCTTGTATTCCTGTAAGCTGGGAAGACTACCATCCTCCTACCCTCTCTTTATGGTTTTATAAGGTGAATGAGCTCAGGGATCTCACAGCCACCCTTCATAACAAGGAGGTTTTTCGGGATACCTGGTGCCCGTCAATACTTTGTATTTGCAGATGCATATCTGACTGAAACTGCTCATTCCCACTGAGTGTCTGTTTAGCGTCTGACTAGAATTGAATACCCCAGGCGGGAAGGTGACTCCTTGGCAGGTTCTACTGTATCCTCTATTATCCTCTTCCCGCCCGGCCTATGGCCGAATGGCGGCCGGCGAAAACCCTCACCTTTCCGGGTGGATGCCATATGGCGTACTTTCAGGCATGCACAGTTTGCACACCTGCAGAGCCGCGCAGCGGCGCGATCTGTCACCGGCCGCGTACCTCTTACACGGCCGATGACAGATCTGAGTACCGGCCCCGTTGCCGGTACCATGGGACCTGCTCTGACCAATCACAGCAGGTCACATGACAGTTGTATACAATGGATGGCTTCATTCGTGCCATCCATTGTATACTAGTGTTTCTAGCTGTGTATGGTCACAGCGATCACATGCACAAGCTGGGCCAATCACAGCCCAGCTGTGTCATGTGATTAGCTGTGGCCAAATCACAGCTAAGCACAAAAAAAAAACCCCTAAATGAATCGATGTCATTCAGGTAAATGCTTGCTTATAGCAAAGTAATTCTTTGCTAGAAGCAAATTGTGTAAAAAAAAAAAAAAAAAAATACTGATCACTTCCCCAAAGTAGTACAATGTTACTATAGTAACATTGTACTACTTTGGTCATAGTGAAATATTAAAAACAAATCTTAAAAAAATAGTAAAAAATTTAAAAAAAAAAACTTTAAAAAAAGTATTTTTTTTTTCATACTGTCACCAGTCGGTGTCCCTGATCACTGCCATGCCAGTTATATGATGACGCTGTACTGCACTGGTGACAGTATGTAAAAAAAATAGTGAAAATAATTTTATTTTCTGAAAAATTTACAAAAAAAAAATACAACTTCAAAAAACTCGCCATGCCACTTATGAAATATGTCGGACTGTCTACTCTGCAAAAAGGGGTCATTTGGAGGATATCTGCACTGTTCTGACTAGAGATGAGCGAAGTATTCAAAAATTCGATTCGAGTCGAATATATTCGCTGTGAATTTAACTTAAAAAAGGGTGTTTCTAGGCTTCAGAGAGACTTAATATTAGTGCTGAACACTGTACCTTTAATTTAAATGCCCTTGGAGTCTGCTGGGGAAGAGAAATAATACTGTCAGTCAGTATGACATGCAGATGAGTGCCGTCGATCTTAGAATCACCGCACACTTCACTCATTTGGGCAGTCACGGGGCCAAAACCAGAGTGTGGAGCCACAGTGTGGCGGTGGAGGCAGCAGCAATGGGAGGCCATACAGCACCCTATGACAAAAATGGAAACCACCAGCAGTGTGAGGAGACCTGAAAGTGGCACATGGCAGAGTGTGGCGATAGAGACAGCAGCAATGGGAGGCCGTACAGGGACCCATGACACACTCTGGACCTGGCAGCAGCATGAGGAGGCGGTACAGGGGCCCATGACAGATTACGGGCCTGGCAGCAGCATGAGGAGTCGGTACGGGGGCCCATGGCAGATTACGGGCCTGGCAGCAGCAATGGGAGGCCGTACAGGGACCCATGACACACTCTGGACCTGGCAGCAGCATGGGGAGGCGGTACAGGGGCCCATGACAGATTACGGGCCTGGCAGCAGCATGAGGAGTCGGTACGGGGGCCCATGACACACTCTGGACCTGGCAGCAGCATGAGGAGGCGGTACAGGGGCGCATGACAGATTACGAGCCTGGCAGCAGCAACTTGGACAGGAGGACGTTCAGCTTCTGCACCGTCGGGTGCGTGTTCGCAAACTGTTGTCTCTTGGAAACGGATTCCAAGAAAGACTGCTGACAGAATCCGTGAAGAGGAGTAGCAGGAGAAGGAGCATCTGAACGAGCGGAATATGCCAACAAGCGACAACAGGGGCCCATGTCAGATTATGGGCCTGGCAGCAGCATAAGGAGTCGGTACGGGGGCCCATGGCAGATTAGGGGCCTGGCAGCAGCTATGGGAGGCCCGTAATCTGCCAGCACCCTATGACAAAAAATGGAACCCACCAGCAGTGTGAGGAGACCTGAAAGTGGCACATGGCAGAGTGTGGCGATGGAGACAGCAGCAATGGGAGGCCGTATAGGGACCCATGAGAGACTCTGGACTTGGCAGCAGCATGAGGAGGCGGTATATAGGGGCCCATGGCAGATTAGGGGCCTGGCAGCAGCTATGGGAGGCCCGTAATCTGCCAGCACCCTATGACAAAAAATGGAACACACCAGCAGTGTGAGGAGACCTGAAAGTGGCACATGGCAGAGTGTGGCGATGGAGACAGCAGCAATGGGAGGCCGTACAGGGACCCATGAGAGACTCTGGACTTGGCAGCAGCATGAGGAGGCGGTATAGGGGCCCATGGCAGATTAGGGGCCTGGCAGCAGCTATGGGAGGCCCGTAATCTGCCAGCACCCTATGACAAAAAATGGAACACACCAGCAGTGTGAGGAGACCTGAAAGTGGCACATGTTTGGGGCATGATTCATGGCGGATTTAGTCAGTTGTGTCAGGAACTGGTGGTTTGAAATCCAGACTAATCCACGCCTGATTCATTTTCACAAACGTGAGTCTCTCCACACTTTGGGTGGACAGTCGTGTCCTCCGCGGAGTTGCAATACCTCCTGCCGCACTAAACACGCGCTCCGATGCCACGCTACTGGCCGGGCATGACAGCCTTTCAAGGGCAAATTCAGCTAGTTGGGGCCAAAGGTCAAGTTTCGTTGCCCAGTAGTCAAGGGGATTGTCTACCTCGGTTGGCAGGGTGCTGTCCAAGTAGGCCTAAGCCTGTTGTTTGAGGTCCTGCTCCAGGTCCACCTGATGCTGCTGCTGCTGCGGCTGGTTAGTAGTTTCCTCACTGCTCTGGTGAAGAAAGCTACTCATCATCGACTGCAGACTGAGGCAGCCGCTGCTGGTGGAGCTGCCACTGCTCCTACCACCCCACCCCTCCCCTGCTGCCATGGCAGCGGAACGCGAGCGCACAGGGCCCACAGTGTCTGAGGATGGACGTTGGCGCAGACAGGCAGAGACCAGCTGACTACATAGGTGGTTTTTATAGTACGTTATTTTGGCCTCCCTCTCAGCAGGTGTGAAAAAGGCCACCATTTTTGAACGGTAGCGAGGGTCCAACAAGGTGGACAGCCAAAAGTCATCCCTCTGTCTGATGGTTATTATTCGGCTGTCGCTACGCAAGCAAGCGAGCATGCTATGGGCCATTTGTGCCAAGGAATGCGAGGGACTCCCTGCCTCCATCTCCACAGCATACTGCCACGGTGCGTCTGGGTCCTCTGTCTCCTCCTCTACCAGATGCTCCTGCTCCTCCACTCCTGTCCGCTGAGTGGAAAAACCACCCATTTCACTCAATAATTCCTGAGCACAAATGTCCTCCTCTACCTCCTCCTCTTCTTCCTGTCCTGCCCCCACAGGGGTCATGTGGCGTTGAGATCTGTGCGCCACGTCTACCGCACCCTGACCAGCCATTGTTAACAGCATTTGTTCCAGGACGTGCAACAGAGGAATGACGTCGTTCATCCCATAGTCCTGCCGACTCACAAATAGCGTGGCCTCCTCAAAGGGCCTGAGCAAGCGCAGGTGTCACGCATGAGCTGCCAATGGCTGACATCTAAGTTACACAGGGAGTACCTTTATCCGCTTTTAACATCAGGAAATCTGTGATGGCCTTTTGCTGTTCGTAAAGGCGGTCTAACATATGTAGGGTTGAATTCCACCTTGTTGCAACGTCACAGCATGAGGAGTCGGTATAGGGGCCCATGGCAGATTAGGGGCCTGGCAGCAGCTATGGGAGGCCCGTAATCTGCCAGCACCCTATGTCAAAAAATTCAACACACCAGCAGTGTGAGGAGACCTGAAAGTGGCACATGGCATGAGAGACTGTGGACCTGGCAGCAGCATGAGGAGGCGGTATAGGGGCCCATGACAGACTCTGGACTTGGCAGCAGCATGAGGAGGCGGTATATAGAGGCCTATGGCAGATTAGGGGCCTGGCAGCAGCTATAGGAGGCCCGTAATCTGCCAGCACCCTATGTCAAAAAATTCAACACACCAGCAGTGTGTGAGGAGACCTGAAAGTGGCACATGGCAGAGTGTGGCGATGGAGACAGCAGCAATGGGAGGCCGTACAGGGACCCATGACAGACTCTGGACTTGGCAGCAGCATGAGGAGGCGGTATATAGGGGCCCATGGCAGATTAGGGGCCTGGCAGCAGCTATAGGAGGCCCGTAATCTGCCAGCACCCTATGTCAAAAAATTCTACACACCAGCAGTGTGTGAGGAGACCTGAAAGTGGCACATGGCAGAGTGTGGCGATGGAGACAGCAGCAATGGGAGGCCGTATAGGGACCCATGAGAGACTCTGGACTTGGCAGCAGCATGAGGAGGCGGTATATAGGGGCCCATGGCAGATTAGGGGCCTGGCAGCAGCTATGGGAGGCCCGTAATCTGCCAGCACCCTATGTCAAAAAATTGAAAACACAAGCAGTGTAAAGAGACCATAATGTGGCACATGGCAGAGTGTGGCGATGGAGACAGCAGCAATGGGAGGCCGTACAGGGACCCATGAGAGACTCTGGACCTGGCAGCAGCATGAGGAGGCGGTATATAGGGGCCTATGGCAGATTAGGGGCCTGGCAGCAGCTATAGGAGGCCCGTAATCTGCCAGCACCCTATGTCAAAAAATTTTACACACCAGCAGTGTGAGGAGACCTGAAAGTGGCACATGGCAGAGTGTGGTGATGGAGACAGCAGCAATGGGAGGCCGTACAGGGACCCATGAGAGACTCTGGACTTGGCAGCAGCATGAGGAGGCGGTATATAGGGGCCCATGGCAGATTAGGGGCCTGGCAGCAGCTATGGGAGGCCCGTAATCTGCCAGCACCCTATGTCAAAAAATTGAAAACACCAGCAGTGTGAGGAGACCTGAAAGTGGCACATGGCAGAGTGTGGCGATGGAGACAGCAGCAATGGGAGGCCGTACAGGGACCCATGAGAGACTCTGGACTTGGCAGCAGCATGAGGAGGCGGTATATAGGGGCCCATGGCAGATTAGGGACCTGGCAGCAGCTATGGGAGGCCCGTAATCTGCCAGCACCCTATGTCAAAAAATTGAAAACACAAGCAGTGTGAAGTGTTAGGAATGGACTGGCCAGCAATGGTGGGACTCACCTGCCTTTTGATCTGCAGTACCAGGGCTGGCCAGCGGGTGCTCCCAGCAATCAGAGACTCAACCTTTCAGCCAGCTAACACCTGGAACTGATGATACTGGTGTATTTAAGGGATGGCCAGACTTGCAGACTCTGCCTTGGTGTTGTGTTTGTCCTGGGCCCTGTATCTGTCCTGCATCCTGTTTCTGTTCCTTTGCTGACTTCTCCTGCTCTGATCCTGGCTTGTGACCCTGACCATCCCTCTGTCTGACCCTCTGTACTATGCTGCTTGCTACCTGCTGAACCTGGCCTGTGACCCCGACCATTCTCCGCTTGCTCCCCCTGTACCTACCTGCCCAATTGATATTGACCCGGCCTGCCTGACGACGCTTGCTTGTATATACTGTTATCTGTGGGTGGTTTGGTTTGGTTTGGTTGCACTGTATTATGTTTAGTATTGCACTGCGTTTATGTTTGTACTGTTAGTGTTAATAAATTATATTGTTTATAACATATCTGAGGTCTGCGTTTCCCTGCTTCAGTCACACACCTCTGGTCATACCTGGGAGCCCTGACATTACACCAAGGCCAATCCTGACCAGAAGTGGCTGCACAGGGAAGCCATCTTGGCTTGTTGATGGGAAGGATGGATCTTGAGGAGGTTGAGTATTTATATCTGCTAGTGTTTGATGACAGGGAGTATGCTTATCAAACTCTGAAGGAGTATACCCGGGATGAATTGCTAGAATGTATACGGCTCGCTCATGTTCTAGTAGATCAGGGCACAGTATTCTCTGAGGTGCAGCCATTGATTGAGGTTTGTGCAGAGTTGGTTTCATCTGGTTCCCCCGAATGCAGGGATGAATTTTTGCCACCATTTAGTGCAGACCAGGTAGAGTCCCTGGTGTGGTTATTAGAGGATGATGTGGGTTACTTTCTGGAGCGTTATTCCACATGTTCACCACAGATACTAAGAGATTGTATAAACGCAGTGCAGTCATTGACCAGACAGGCTTTGTGTAAGCTCAGCTTTGTTCAACCCCTACTGCAGACATGGACAGACTTGTTGCACCCAGCCTCAGTCAGCTTACAAAGACCCAGTCCTGCTTCTAACTCTACTCCTGTATTCCCACCAGCTCCTCCAGTTACAGCCCAGTATACTTGGCTATCTACCGCATGTCAGTACCCTGTTCCCACTCGCTGCACCTATCCTGTCTTTAACCCTGTAAAAAAGCCCTTTGTAGCAACTGCTCCCTCTCCTGTTCCATCCTCCAGTTCTTCTCTGTCTCCAGCTGCTCCATTCGTTTGCAGACCTGCGTTTACTTGCAGTGCTCCAGTAGTTAAAACCAGAAAAAAGCGAAAATTCTTTCCAACCAATACCATCCTGCCAGTATCCAAACCGGTGAGCCTGCCTTCCGTGGTTCAGACTGATGCCTGTACGCAGCCTGATGCCTCTACTCGGCCTGAAGCCTCTACGCGGCCTGAAGCCTCTCCTCGGCCTGAAGCCTCTACTCGGCCTGAAGCCTCTCCTCGGCCTGATGCCTCTCCTCGGCCTGATGCCTCTCCTCGGCCTGATGCCTCTACGCGGCCTGATGCCTCTACGCGGCCTGATGCCTCTCTTCGGCCTGATGCCTGTACTCGGCCTGATGCCTGTACTCGGCCTGATGCCTCTACTCGGCCTGAAGCCTCTACTCGGCCTAATGCCTCTACCCAGCATGATGAACTGATCCAGCCTGACGATCCTATTAGGCCAGTTGACTCTATGCCCGCTGTTGATCCACATGATCCGGTACCTGATCCGGTGCCCGCTGTCGTGCCAATTGACTCAGAGCCCGCTGTCGTACCTGATGACCCGGTGCCCACTGTCGTGCCTGTTGACTCGGAGACCACTGCCTTGCCAGATGACGCGGTGCCCGCTGTCGAGCCAAATGACCTGATGCCTGGTGACCCGATGCCCGCTGTCCAGCCAGACGATCCAATGTCTAACCCAGTGCCCGCGGTCATACCAGTTGACTCGGAGCCCACTGCCTTGCCAGATGACGCGGTGCCCGCGGTCGAGCCAAATGACCTGATGCCTGGTGACCAGATGCCCGCTGTCCAGCCAGACGATTCAATGTCTGCCCCGGTGCCCGCGGTCATGCCAGTTGACTCGGAGCCCACTGCCTTGCCAGATGACGCGGTGCCCGCTGTCGAGCCAAATGACCTGATGCCTGGTGACCCGATGCCCGCTGTCCAGCCAGACCATCCAATGTCTGACCCAGTGCCTGCGGTCATACCAGTTGACTCGGAGCCCACTGTCGTGCCTGGTGTCTCGGTGCCCGCCGCTCCGCCTGGGGGCCCGAGACCTGTTGCTCCGCTTGGGGGTCCAGTGCCCGCCGCTCCGCCTGGGGATCCGGCGCCCGCCGCCCCGCCTGGGGGCCTGAGACCTGTCGCTCCGCCTGGGGGTCCGACACCTGCCACTCCGCTTGAGGGCCCGAGACCTGTCGCTCCTCCTGGGGGTCCGGCGCCCGCCGCTCCGCCTGAGGGCCCGAGACCTGTCGCTCCACCTGGGGGTCCGGCGCCCGCCGCTCCCCCTGAGGGCCCGAGACCTGTCGCTCCATCTGGGGGTCCGGCGCCCGCCGCTCCGCCTGAGGGCCTGAGACCTGTCGCTCCGCCTGGGGGTCCGGAGCCCGCCGCTCCGCCTGAGGGCCCGAGACCTGTCGCTCCGCCTGGGGGTCCGGCGCCCGCCGCTCCGCCTGAGGGCCCGAGACCTGTCGCTCCTCCTGGGGGTCCGGCGCCCGCCACTCCGCCTGAGGGCCCGAGACCTGTCGCTCCTCCTGGGGGTCCGGCGCCCGCCGCTCCGCCTGAGGGCCCGAGACCTGTCGCTCCGCCTGGGGGTCCGGCGCCCGCCGCTCCGCCTGAGGGCCCGAGACCTGTCGCTCCACCTGGGGGTCCGGCGCCCGCCGCTCCGCCTGAGGGCCCGAGACCTGTCGCTCCGCCTGGGGGTCCGGCGCCCGCCGCCCCGCCTGGGGGCACGATGCCTGTCGCCCCGCCTGGGGGCACGGTGCCTGTCGCCCCGCCTGGGGGCCCGGTGCCTGTCGCCCCGCCTGGGGGCCCGGTGCCTGTCGCCCCGCCTGGGGGCCCGGTGCCTATCGCCCCGCCTGGGGGCCCGGTGCCTGTCGCCCCGCCCGGGGGCCCGGTGCCTGCTGCTCCGTCCGGGGGCCCGGCGCCTGCTGCTCCGCCCGGGGGCCCGGCGCCTGCTGCTCCGCCCGGGGGCCCGGCGCCTGTAGCCCCGCCCGGGGGCCCGGTGCCTGCTGCTCCGCCCGGGGGCCCGGTGCCTGCTGCTCCGCACGGGGGCCCGGTGCCTGCTGCTCCGTCCGGGGGCCCGGTGCCTGCTGCCCCGCCCGGGGGCCCGGTGCCTGCTGCCCCGCCCGGGGGCCCGGTGCCTGCTGCTCCGCCCGGGGGCCCGGTGCCTGCTGATCCGCCCGGGGGCCCGGTGCCTGTAGCCCCGCCCGGGGGCCCGGTGCCTGCTGCTCCGCCCGGGGGCCCGGTGCCTGCTGCTCCGCCCGGGGGCCCGGTGCCTGCTGCTCCGCCCGGGGGCCCGGTGCCTGCTGCTCCGCCTGGTGGCCCGCTGCCTGCTGCTTCGCCTGGTAATCCGATGTGCCTCTGCCCGGAGTCCTGCCCGATGTGCCTCTGCCCGGAATCCTGCCCGATGTGCCTCTGCCCGGAGTCCTGCCCGATGTGCCTCTGCCCGGAGTCCTGCCCGATGTGCCTCTGCCCGATGTGCCTCTGCCCGGAGTCCTGCCCGATGTGCCTCTGCCCGGTGTGCCTCTGCTCGATGTGCCTCTGCCCGGAGTCCAGCCCGGTGTGCCGCTGCCCGGAGTCCTGCCCGGTGTGCCAGTCTTTGATATCCCGCCAGTTGCCAGACCCGGGCGGTGGAACATTTTGCCCAGCTAGGACTGTTTGGAGCGTCCTGAGGCCGCTCCTTGAGGGGGGGGTACTGTTAGGAATGGACTGACCAGCAATGGTGGGACTCACCTGCCTTTTGATCTGCAGTACCAGGGCTGGCCAGCGGGTGCTCCCAGCAATCAGAGACTCAACCTTTCAGCCAGCTAACACCTGGAACTGATGATACTGGTGTATTTAAGGGATGGCCAGACTTGCAGACTCTGCCTTGGTGTTGTGTTTGTCCTGGGCCCTGTATCTGTCCTGCATCCTGTTTCTGTTCCTTTGCTGACTTCTCCTGCTCTGATCCTGGCTTGTGACCCTGACCATCCCTCTGTCTGACCCTCTGTACTATGCTGCTTGCTACCTGCTGAACCTGGCCTGTGACCCCGACCATTCTCCGCTTGCTCCCCCTGTACCTACCTGCCCAATTGATATTGACCCGGCCTGCCTGACGACGCTTGCTTGTATATACTGTTATCTGTGGGTGGTTTGGTTTGGTTTGGTTGCACTGTATTATGTTTAGTATTGCACTGCGTTTATGTTTGTACTGTTAGTGTTAATAAATTATATTGTTTATAACATATCTGAGGTCTGCGTTTCCCTGCTTCAGTCACACACCTCTGGTCATACCTGGGAGCCCTGACAGAAGAGACCTGAATGTGGCACATGGCAGAGTGTGGCGATGGAGACAGCAGCAATGGGAGGCCGTATAGGGACCCATGAGAGACTCTGGACTTGGCAGCAGCATGAGGAGGCGGTATATAGGGGCCTATGGCAGATTAGGGGCCTGGCAGCAGCTATAGGAGGCCCGTAATCTGCCAGCACCCTATGTCAAAAAATTCTACACACCAGCAGTGTGTGAGGAGACCTGAAAGTGGCACATGGCAGAGTGTGGCGATGGAGACAGCAGCAATGGGAGGCCGTACAGGGACCCATGAGAGACTCTGGACCTGGCAGCAGCATGAGGAGGCGGTATATAGGGGCCCATGGCAGATTAGGGGCCTGGCAGCAGCTATAGGAGGCCCGTAATCTGCCAGCACCCTATGTCAAAAAATTCTACACACCAGCAGTGTGTGAGGAGACCTGAAAGTGGCACATGGCAGAGTGTGGCGATGGAGACAGCAGCAATGGGAGGCCGTATAGGGACCCATGAGAGACTCTGGACTTGGCAGCAGCATGAGGAGGCGGTATATAGGGGCCTATGGCAGATTAGGGGCCTGGCAGCAGCTATAGGAGGCCCGTAATCTGCCAGCACCCTATGTCAAAAAATTCTACACACCAGCAGTGTGTGAGGAGACCTGAAAGTGGCACATGGCAGAGTGTGGCGATGGAGACAGCAGCAATGGGAGGCCGTACAGGGACCCATGAGAGACTCTGGACCTGGCAGCAGCATGAGGAGGCGGTATATAGGGGCCCATGGCAGATTAGGGGCCTGGCAGCAGCTATAGGAGGCCCGTAATCTGCCAGCACCCTATGTCAAAAAATTTTACACACCAGCAGTGTGAGGAGACCTGAAAGTGGCACATGGCAGAGTGTGGCGATGGAGACAGCAGCAATGGGAGGCCGTACAGGGACCCATGAGAGACTCTGGACCTGGCAGCAGCATGAGGAGGCGGTATATAGGGGCCCATGGCAGATTAGGGGCCTGGCAGCAGCTATAGGAGGCCCGTAATCTACCAGCACCCTATGTCAAAAAATTCTACACACCAGCAGTGTGTGAGGAGACCTGAAAGTGGCACATGGCAGAGTGTGGCGATGGAGACAGCAGCAATGGGAGGCCGTATAGGGACCCATGAGAGACTCTGGACTTGGCAGCAGCATGAGGAGGCGGTATATAGGGGCCTATGGCAGATTAGGGGCCTGGCAGCAGCTATAGGAGGCCCGTAATCTGCCAGCACCCTATGTCAAAAAATTCTACACACCAGCAGTGTGTGAGGAGACCTGAAAGTGGCACATGGCAGAGTGTGGCGATGGAGACAGCAGCAATGGGAGGCCGTACAGGGACCCATGAGAGACTCTGGACCTGGCAGCAGCATGAGGAGGCGGTATATAGGGGCCCATGGCAGATTAGGGGCCTGGCAGCAGCTATAGGAGGCCCGTAATCTGCCAGCACCCTATGTCAAAAAATTTTACACACCAGCAGTGTGAGGAGACCTGAAAGTGGCACATGGCAGAGTGTGGCGATGGAGACAGCAGCAATGGGAGGCCGTACAGGGATCCATGAGAGACTCTGGACTTGGCAGCAGCATGAGGAGGCGGTATATAGGGGCCCATGGCAGATTAGGGGCCTGGCAGCAGCTATGGGAGGCCCGTAATCTGCCAGCACCCTATGACAAAAAATGGAACACACCAGCAGTGTGTGAGGAGACCTGAAAGTGGCACATGTTTGAGGCATGATTCATGGCGGATTTAGTCAGTTGTGTCAGGAACTGGTGGTTTGAAATCCAGACTAATCCACGCCTGATTCATTTTCACAAACGTGAGTCTCTCCACACTTTGGGTGGACAGTCGTGTCCTCCGCGGAGTTACAATACCTCCTGCCGCACTAAACACGCGCTCCGATGCCACGCTACTGGCCGGGCATGACAGCCTTTCAAGGGCAAATTCAGCTAGTTGGGGCCAAAGGTCAAGTTTCGTTGCCCAGTAGTCAAGGGGATTGTCTACCTCGGTTGGCAGGGTGCTGTCCAAGTAGGCCCAAGCCTGTTGTTTGAGGTCCTGCTCCAGGTCCACCTGATGCTGCTGCTGCTGCTGCTGCTGCGGCTGGTTAGTAGTTTCCTCACTGCGCTGGTGAAGAAAGCTACTCATCATCGACTGCAGACTGAGGCAGCCGCTGCTGGTGGAGCTGCCACTGCTCCTACCACCCCACCCCTCCCCTGCTGCCATGGCAGCGGAACGCGAGCGCACAGGGCCCACAGTGTCTGAGGATGGACGTTGGCGCACAAAGGCAGAGACCAACTGACTACATAGGTGGTTTTTATAGTACGTTATTTTGGCCTCCCTCTCAGCAGGTGTGAAAAAGGCCACCATTTTTGAACGGTAGCGAGGGTCCAACAAGGTGGACAGCCAAAAGTCATCCCTCTGTCTGATGGTTATTATTCGGCTGTCGCTACGCAAGCAACCGAGCATGCTATGGGCCATTTGTGCCAAGGAATGCGAGGGACTCCCTGCCTCCATCTCCACAGCATACTGCCACGGTGCGTCTGGGTCCTCTGTCTCCTCCTCCTCCTCCTCTACCAGATGCTCCTGCTCCTCCACTCCTGTCCGCTGAGTGGAAAAACCACCCATTTCACTCAATAATTCCTGAGCACAAATGTCCTCCTCTACCTCCTCCTCTTCTTCCTGTCCTGCCCCCACAGGGGTCATGTGGCGTTGAGATCTGTGCGCCACGTCTACCGCACCCTGACCAGCCATTGTTAACAGCATTTGTTCAAGGACGTGCAACAGAGGAATGACGTCGTTCATCCCATAGTCCTGCCGACTCATGAATAGCGTGGCCTCCTCAAAGGGCCTGAGCAAGCGGCAGGTGTCACGCATGAGCTGCCAATGGCTGACATCGAAGTTACACAGGGGAGTACCTTTATCCGCTTGTAACATCAGGAAATCGGTGATGGCCTTTCACTGCTCGTAAAGGCGGTCTAACATGTGTAGGGTTGAATTCCACCTTGTTGCAACGTCGCAGATCAGGCGATGATGTGGAATTCCGTTCTGCCGCTGCAGCTCAAGGAGGGTGTGCTTTGCGGTGTAGGAATGGCTGAAATGCATGCAAAGTTTACGTGACATTTTAAGGATGTCTTGCAGTGGGATGGTGGATTTTAGGAACCGCTTGACAACCAGATTGAACACGTGAGCCATGCATGGCGCATGGCACAACCTTCCTTGACGCAGAGCAGACACCATGTTCTTTCCGTTGTCGGTCAACATGGTTCCGATTTTCAGTTTGCGCGGAGACAGCCATCTGTCGATTTCTCTGTTCATTACACTCAGAAGTTCCTCCCCTGTGTGACTACGTTCGCCAAGGCATACCAGGTGCAGAACAGCGTGACACCGTTGCGCCCTGCACATGTGATATGCCGGTCGGGTAATGGGACTTGGCACGGGGGTGGCGGCTGAGGACACGGCGGAAGAAGAGGTGGTAGAGGCGGACATCTTTGCCGGACCAAGGACGTGCAAACGTGGAGGCAAAAGCGGCGTGACCTGTCCAAGTTGCTGGTGCGGCTGTGCCGGCACCACGTTCACCCAGTGGGCCGTAAATGACATGTACTGTCCCTGACCGTAGTTACAGCTCCACACGTCGGCGCTGCCGTGCACTTTGGCAGAGACCGACATGCTCAAAGACTGGCCCACCATGTCTTCTACATGTGAATGCAGGGCTGGCACTGCCTTTTTGGCGAAGAAATGACGGCTTGGCACTCTCCACCGCGGCGCGGCACAAGCCATCATTTCTCTGAAAGGTGCTGAGTCCACCACTTGGAAAGGGAGGGACTGCAGCACCAGCAACTTGGACAGGAGGACGTTCAGCTTTTGCACCGTCGGGTGCGTGCTCGCAAACTGTTGTCTCTTGGAAACGGATTCCAAGAAAGACTGCTGACGGAATCCGTGAAGAGGAGTAGCAGGAGAAGGAGCATCTGAACGAGCGGAAGATGCCAATGAGCGACAACTCCCCTCAGCAGAGGTGTTGGAGCCTTGACTGGCTGATGGAGGGCGATTGACGTCGGGTGACGGAGCAAGTAACGGAGCGGGTGATGGAGCGGGGGCTGGGGCGGGCAGAACCGCCGTATCTTTATCACGGTTTTCCCAGGCCACCAAATGGCGACGCTGCATATGCTGCCGCAACGCTGTAGTCCCAACATGGGCCCCCTGGCCACGCTTGACTTTCTGGCCACATAGTCGACATACGGCTACGTTTACTTCCTCGGGCGGCTTGACGAAAAATTGCACACCGCCGAGTAGGAAACTTTGCCCCCGATACTCCTCACT
The DNA here is from genome assembly GCF_062004578.1 of Staurois parvus. Lineage (NCBI taxonomy): Eukaryota > Metazoa > Chordata > Amphibia > Anura > Ranidae > Staurois > Staurois parvus. The sequence goes on from NW_028317943.1 coordinate 22,701,644, forward strand.
GGCTGACTGCTGCTTCCTCCGTGCACACCGGCACCACTACTGGCCGTGGAGCTGGTGCTCTACTCCGTGGCCGTTTGGCTCCACTGACACTGCTTCCACTGACACTGCTGCGACCCTGCTGCTGTCTCCTGGGCAACCCACCGACTGTTTCGCTCACTGCCAAGCTGCCACCCTCTTCTCCTGATGATGCGGAAGAAATTGCCTGATGACGACGAGGCTGCCAAGTGCGATCAACCTCCTCATCATCAAGTAGGGTCTCCGCCTCACTACTAGCCCCCTCGGCTGCGTCTGGGTCAGGAGACAGACCTGTCTCTAGACCGGCTAGCGGGCCACTCTCCTCGCCACTACTTCTTTGCCTGGCTGCTGAAAAGGCGGATGTCTCCCCCCGTTCCTGACCGCCCTCTGTTAGCTCTTCCTCACTGTACAGTGGGGCTGAGCCCACAGCATGCGATACTTCGCTTGGTGAGGGAACACCAAAGGACAGGGGCAGGTAGAGGACACGTGATTTCAGTGGGCTTGGTCCCGGGCCATGCCAACTAACAGTTGTGTCTGACGTACCCACCGACCGTTGGCTGTAGGTGTCAGAGGTGACCTGGGAAGAGGAAGACGACCGAGCCAACCAATTGATGACGGCAGGGTTGTCGGTGGAGACACGACCGCTGGATGACACCGGGAGCACTGGCCTCTGGCTGCGAATAGTGCTGCCTCGACCCCTTCCTCTGCTGCCACGTCTGCTCGCTCCTAAAACATTGCCTCCTCTGCCACTCCTCTGCATGTTGTCTGACATACTCTTTAATTCAACGATTCTGTGTCCCTGAGTAACAATTCTGTGTCTGTCCCTGAGTAACAATTCTGTGGCCCTAAGTAACGGTTCTGTGTCCCTCAGTAACAATTCTGTGTCCCTCAGTAACAATTCTGTGTCTGTCCCTGAGTAACAATTATGTGGCCCTAAGTAACGTTTCTGTGGCCCTCAGTAACAATTCTGTGTCCCCCTGATTAACGTTTATGTGGCCCTAAGTAACGGTTCTGTGGCCCTCAGTAACGGTTCTGTGGCCCTCAGTAACAATTCTGTGTCCCTGATTAACGTTTATGTGGCCCTAAGTAACGGTTCTGTGGCCCTCAGTAACAATTCTGTGTCCCTCAGTAACAATTCTGTGTCTGTCCCTGATTAACGTTTACGTGGCCCTAAGTAACGGTTCTGTGGCCCTCAGTAACAATTCTGTGTCCCTCAAGAAACAATTCTGTGTCTGTCCGTGGGTAACAATTCTGTGGCCCTAAGTAACGGTTCTGTGGCCCTAAGTAACAATTCTGTGTCTGTCCCTGATTAACGTTTACGTGGCCCTAAGTAACGGTTCTGTGGCCCTCAGTAACAATTCTGTGTCCCTGAGTAACAATTCTGTGGCCCTAAGTAACGGTTCTGTGGCCCTCAGTAACAATTCTGTGTCCCTGTGTAACAATTCTGTGTCTGTGCGAGTAACAATTCTGTGGCCCTAAGTAACAGTTCTGTGGCCCTCAGTAACAGTTCTGTGTCCCTGAGTAACAATTCTGTGTCTGTGCGAGTAACAATTCTGTGGCCCTAAGTAACAGTTCTGTGGCCCTCAGTAACAATTCTGTGTCCCTGAGTAACAATTCTGTGGCCCTAAGTAACGGTTCTGTGGCTCTCAGTAACAATTCTGTGTCCCTGTGTAACAATTCTGTGTCTGTGCGAGTAACAATTCTGTGGCCCTAAGTAACAGTTCTGTGGCCCTCAGTAACAGTTCTGTGTCCCTGAGTAACAATTCTGTGTCTGTGCGAGTAACAATTCTGTGGCCCTAAGTAACAGTTCTGTGGCCCTCAGTAACAATTCTGTGTCCCTGAGTAACAATTCTGTGGCCCTAAGTAACGGTTCTGTGGCCCTCAGTAACAATTCTGTGTCCCTGTGTAACAATTCTGTGGCCCTAAGTAACGGTTCTGTGGCCCTCAGTAACAATTCTGTGTCCCTGAGTAACAATTCTGTGTCTGTGCGAGCAACAATTCTGTGGCCCTAAGTAACAGTTCTGTGGCCCTCAGTAACAATTCTGTGGCCCTAAGTAACGGTTCTGTGGCTCTCAGTAACAATTCTGTGTCCCTGTGTAACAATTCTGTGTCTGTGCGAGTAACAATTCTGTGGCCCTAAGTAACAGTTCTGTGGCCCTCAGTAACAATTCTGTGTCCCTGAGTAACAATTCTGTGGCCCTAAGTAACGGTTCTGTGGCCCTCAGTAACAATTCTGTGTCCCTGTGTAACAATTCTGTGTCTGTGCGAGTAACAATCCTGTGGCCCTAAGTAACGGTTCTGTGGCCCTCAGTAACAATTCTGTGTCCCTGAGTAACAATTCTGTGTCTGTGCGAGCAACAATTCTGTGGCCCTAAGTAACAGTTCTGTGGCCCTCAGTAACAATTCTGTGGCCCTAAGTAACGGTTCTGTGGCTCTCAGTAACAATTCTGTGTCCCTGTGTAACAATTCTGTGTCTGTGCGAGTAACAATTCTGTGGCCCTAAGTAACGGTTCTGTGGCCCTCAGTAACAATTCTGTGTCCCTGAGTAACAATTCTGTGTCTGTGCGAGTAACAATTCTGTGGCCCTAAGTAACAGTTCTGTGGCCCTCAGTAACAATTCTGTGTCCCTGAGTAACAATTCTGTGGCCCTAAGTAACGGTTCTGTGGCTCTCAGTAACAATTCTGTGTCCCTGTGTAACAATTCTGTGTCTGTGCGAGTAACAATTCTGTGGCCCTAAGTAACAGTTCTGTGGCCCTCAGTAACAGTTCTGTGTCCCTGAGTAACAATTCTGTGTCTGTGCGAGTAACAATTCTGTGGCCCTAAGTAACAGTTCTGTGGCCCTCAGTAACAATTCTGTGTCCCTGAGTAACAATTCTGTGGCCCTAAGTAACGGTTCTGTGGCCCTCAGTAACAATTCTGTGTCCCTGAGTAACAATTCTGTGTCTGTGCGAGTAACAATTCTGTGGCCCTAAGTAACAGTTCTGTGGCCCTCAGTAACAATTCTGTGTCCCTGAGTAACAATTCTGTGGCCCTAAGTAACGGTTCTGTGGCTCTCAGTAACAATTCTGTGTCCCTGTGTAACAATTCTGTGTCTGTGCGAGTAACAATTCTGTGGCCCTAAGTAACAGTTCTGTGGCCCTCAGTAACAGTTCTGTGTCCCTGAGTAACAATTCTGTGTCTGTGCGAGTAACAATTCTGTGGCCCTAAGTAACAGTTCTATGGCCCTCAGTAACAATTCTGTGTCCCTGAGTAACAATTCTGTGGCCCTAAGTAACGGTTCTGTGGCCCTCAGTAACAATTCTGTGTCCCTGTGTAACAATTCTGTGTCTGTGCGAGTAACAATTCTGTGGCCCTAAGTAACGGTTCTGTGGCCCTCAGTAACAATTCTGTGTCCCTGAGTAACAATTCTGTGTCTGTGCGAGTAACAATTCTGTGGCCCTAAGTAACAGTTCTGTGGCCCTCAGTAACAATTCTGTGTCTGTCCCTGAGTAACAATTCTGTGGCCCTAACTAAAGTTTCTGTGGCCCTAAGTAACAGTTCTGTGGCCCTCAGTAACAATTCTGTGTCTGTCCCTGAGTAACAATTCTGTGGCCCTAACTAAAGTTTCTGTGGCCCTAAGTAACAATTCTCTGGCACTCAGTAACAATTCTGTCTGTCCCTGAGTAACAATTCTGTGGCCCTAATAACGTTTCTGTGGCCCTAAGTAACAGTTCTGTGGCCCTCAGTAACAATTCTGTGTCTGTCCCTGAGTAACAATTCTGTGGCCCTAACTAAAGTTTCTGTGGCCCTAAATAACAATTCTCTGGCACTCAGTAACAATTCTGTCTGTCCCTGAGTAACAATTCTGTGGCCCTAATAACGTTTCTGTGGCCCTAAGTAACAATTCTCTGGCACTCAGTAACAATTCTGTCTGTCCCTGAGTAAGAATTCTGTGGCCCTAACTAGCGTTTCTTTGTCCCTAAGTAACGATTCTGTGGCCCTCACTAACAATTCTGTGTCCCTGAGTAATGGTTCTCTGTCCCTAAGTAACGTTTCTCTGTCCCCAAGTATCGTTTCTGTGGCCCTAACTCTGTCCCTAATACAGAGCGGTCTGCCTCTGTTCAATGACTGCAGGCAAATGAAGAATTCCAAAATGGCCGCTATTTATAGCTCGACCATTACACAGTGCTGGCTGGCTGGCTGCTGATTGGCTGATGCGATCACATGTCATTGAGGAATGCATTATGGGTCAGCGCGCCTTGTCTGCGCGCCTTCCCAGACATCCCCGCTCCGTCGCCGCACATGTCCGCCGCCATTTTCGAAAAATTTTTTCCAATATTCGACTCGAATTCCACTTCGGCTACTTCGATTCGCTCATCTCTAGTTCTGACATTCTTGGACCTCAAGAAATTAGATTGGCTGTCAGTACTTCAGGATTGATCAATATTCAGATATATCCCATAGTTTGTAAACTCTCCTACAAACTAAAAAATACATCCTAATTTGGGTTATTTTCACCAAAGAAATGTAGCAGAATACATCTTCGCCTAAATTTATGAAGAATAATTATTTGCAAATTTTTATAACAGAAACAAAGAAAAACGTGGCTTTTTTTTGTTAATTTAGCAAAGAATAAAAACCCCAGTGGTGATTAAATACCACCAAAAGAAAGCTCTATTTGTGAAGAAAATGATAAAATTTTAGTTTGGGTACAACATTGTATGACCGCGCAATTGTCATTCAAAGTGTGAGAGTGCTGAAACCTGAAAATTGGCTTGGGCAGGAAGGGGGTAAAAGTGCCCAGTATGGAAGAGGTTATTTTCCGCCCCCTAGTATCTTCTGACTTGCTCTTTTGTCAACTTTTTTTTTCATATGGGCCTACTTCTTCCTTCTCTAGTTACGTCTGATGTTGGTCGGGCAGTCCCTTTCTTAGGGCTCTCCTCTCCAATATTTTGTTTCCTCTTAGTCTTCATTCTTTTTTCTGTTACTGGCTGGGCCATCGTCTTGGCGATTTACCTTACCATCTAAGTCACCCTCTACTTATCTGCATTACCTGAGAAGTTCATGCTAATTGTTGATCGGCCTACCTACCATACTGCTGAGACATAGCTTACATGATTTCTAGATGATAAGTTGATATGGTTTCTGTATTGTTCCATTCATCTCTGAAGTGTTATTGTTCTACAGAAACCCACTTACTCTTTGTAACATGTTTATGTTCAATTACTGTATGACTTAATTACTTGTACTGTTTTTTATATACTCTGGTGAACCTTTCTTTTGATTCTAGTTTGTCAGATAGTTTCATAAATAATTAAAAAAAAAAAAAACAGACATCATGAGGGTGGTCCGAGGGCCCGACGTTCTCTAGTGGAGCCTGTGCTCACTGCCCAGCACCATACAGCTCAATTGGCATTTGCCATTGAACACCAGATTTGACAGGTCCACCACTGGCACCCTGTGCTTTTCACAGAAGAGAGCAGGTTCTGAGCACGCGACAGACATGAAAGGGTCTGGAAAAGCTGTGGAGAATGCTGCCTGTAATATTGTTCAGCATGACCGTTTTGGTGATGGGTCAGTGATGATCAGGGGAGACATATCCATGGAGGGAAGAACAGACTTCTACAGGCTAGACCAGCAATGGGCAAACTACGGCCCGCGGGCCGTATACGGCCCGGCGGACCTTTTAATCCGGCCCGCGGAGCTAGGCTCCCGCAAGGCCAGTGGTCGGCAAGCCGCGGCTCTTTACAAATTTAGATGCGGCTCTCCTGTGTGCCGGGCGCCCGCTCCCCTCCCTCCTCTCCTCCTCTCCCCTCCCTCCTCTCCTCCTCTCCCCTCCTCTCCTCTCGGATGGCCGCCCCCCCTCTCGGATGGCCGCCCCCCTCCCTCCTCTCGGACGTCAGGACTCTGCAGCTGTCAGGATGTAGGCGGGGCAGCCAGGATGTAGGCGGGGCAGCGTGACAAACTCCTCTCACAGTCCTCCCTGAAGACCAGAACGGCGCGGGAATACGAGAGGAACGCGCGGACCAAAGGTAAGTGAATTGACACAGGGGGGGGACTTACTATATGGGGGATGAATTACTATATGGGGGACTTACTATATGGGGGATGAATTACTATATGGGGGACTTACTATATGGGGGATGAATTACTATATGGGGGATGACTTACTATATGGGGGACTTACTATATGGGGAATGAATTACTATATGGGGGACTTACTATATGGGGAATGAATTACTATATGGGGGATGAATTACTATATGGGGGACTTACTATATGGGGAATGAATTACTATATGGGGAATGAATTACTATATGGGGGACTTACTATATGGGGGATGAATTACTATATGGGGGATGAATTAATATGGGGGATGAATTAATATGTGGGGGATGAATTACTATGTGGGGGATGAATTACTATGTGGGGGATGAATTACTATGTGGGGGGATGAATTACTATATGGGGGATGAATTACTATGGGGGATGAATTACTATAGGGGGGATGAATTACTATGGGGGACGAATTACTATATGGGGGACGAATTACTATATGGGGGATGAATTACTATGGGGGATGAATTACTATATGGGGGATGAATTACTATGGGGGATGAATTACTATATGGGGGATGAATTACTATATGGGGGATTAATTACTATGGGGGATTAATTACTATGCTTACTATGGGGGAATATTACTATACTTACTATGGATGACACATACACATCATTCATCTACTCTTGGTCCGGCCCCCGGGTCCAATATATGAACCCATTGCGGCCCTCAAGTCAAAAAGTTTGCCCACCCCTGGGCTAGACAATGGCACCTGACTGCCATTAGGTATCAGGATGAAATCCTTGGGTTCCTCCTGGTGCAGGACAATGACCAGCCTCATGTGGCACAAGTATGAAGGTTCCTGGAGGATGAAGGAATTGATACCATTGAATGGCCCCACACTCGCCTGACCTAAATCCAATAAAACACCTCTGGGATATAATGTTTCGGTCCATCTGACTCCACCAAGTAGCACCTCAGACTGTCCAGGAGCTCAGTGATGCCCTGGTTCAAATCTGGGAGGAAATACCCCAGGACAACATCTATCATCTCATTAGGAGCATACCCCGACTTTGTCAGGCATGCAGACAAGCACATGGGGGCCATACAAACTACTGCGTACCATTTTGAGTTGCAATGAAATTATGGCAAATGGACTAGCCTACGGAATCATTTTTTCACTTTGATTTTCAGGTAGTCTTTGAATTCAGTCCTCTGATGGAAATGAAAATGACCAACTTACAAACGATGGGGCAGTCGTACGTTCCTAACACATTACCCAGTCCATATCAGTATAGATATGCAGCAATTTTTCCCCATTGAGATCTGATGTGTTTCAAAGTGTTCCTTTAACTTTTTTTTGAGCAGTATTTACAAAGGTTAGTAGCATCAACTATCTAACTGGTTTAATGTTGATTGAGCAAATTCAGTTTTACTTTAAGAACATGAAAATAGCTTCCTGTCCACAGTCTGGGAATAGGCACACTTTAAAAGCTTGTTTACACCATTTCCATTAAGCTGTGCTGATCAATTATTTTCCTTTTCCACATCATACAGGTGTGTTGCACTGCATAAAAATAGATCATGTTGGTATTTTTCCCCGATATGGCCACACTGGAAAAAAAAAACAAAAAAAACCCCATCAATGCACATGTGTTTGTGCAGTTTAATGTGCACTGTGGTTTGAACACGTCAAGACTTGTGTTCTGTTCTAATCAGTGAAACAAGTTGCACATATACCGTATATACTCGAGCATAAGCCGAGTTTTTCAGCACATTTTTTGTGCTGAAAAACGGCCCCCTCGGCTTATACTCGAGTCAACGTCTGCAGATGGCTCCCCCCCCCCCTTCCAACAGAAGGGAAACTAAGTACAGGGGTGGGCAGGGGGCTGCTGTCTCTTACCTGGCTCCGGTCCCACGACGATCCGGTCCAGGAAGCGCGGCTGCTCCTTCATTCGGTTCGTCCACTGGATGTTCGCGCGGCTGCTCGGCTCCGCATTCTCACCGGTGATTGGCCGCCAGAACTGTAGCTCAGGAAAGGCACACAGGCGGCCAATCACCGGCGAGGAGGCGGAGCTGAGTGGCCCCGCGAAAATCGAGTGAAGGAGATGCAGGTAAGTGTGTCGTGCTTAGGTGCTGCTGCAACCACATATGCTGGCTGCAGCAGCACCATACTGGAACAGGGGTCAGCAAGTGTCAGTGGGAGGAATAGTGCCCCATCATTGGTGTCACTGATACCAATGATGGGGCATTATTCCTCCCACTGACACCAACGATGGGGCACTATTCCTCCCTCCCCCCCACTGACACCAATCATGGAGCACTATTCCACCCCCCTACTGACACCAATCACGGGATACTATTCCCCCCCCCCCCCACTGACACCAACGATGGGGCACTATTCCTCCACCCCCCCACTGACACCAACGATGGGGCACTATTCCTCCACCCCCCCACTGACACCAACGATGGGATACTATTCCTCCCACTGACACCAATGTTGGGACACTATTCCTCCCACTGACACCAATGTTGGGACACTATTCCTCCCACTGACACCAAAGATGGGGCGCTATTCCACTGACACCAATAATGGGCTGCTATTCCCCCACTGATACTAATGATGGGGCACTATTCCCGCCACTGATACCAATGATGGGGCACTATTCCTCCCACTGACACCAATGATGGGGCACTATTCCTCCCACTGATACCAATGATGGGGCACTATTCCTCCCACTGACACCAACGATGGGGCACTATTCCTCCCACTGATACCAATGATGAGGCACTATTCCTCCCACTGACACCAATGATGGGGTACTATTCCTCCCACTGACACCAATGATGAGGCACAACTCTTCCCACTGGTGTTCCCACCCTCGGCTTATACTCGAGTCAATAGTTTTTCCCAGTTTTTTGTGGTAAAATTAGGTACCTCGGCTTATATTCGGGTCTGCTTATACTCGAGTATATACGGTACTTATGAATGTTAAGCTACTTGGTTTACATCACCATACTTCTGTTATGTGATGCTAAGGTGCTGTTACACAATATGAGATGTCAGGCAGCTGGCTAGCCAGCAACAGATTCCAGGTACCCTTTAGCAAATCTGTCAAGTTTAAATAAACAGTATATCTTTCATAAATAATGTGCACGTTCAAATTCTTCCATAAGCCCATCTGTGCCTGGTTTTAAACTGAGCTAAAGTCCGACAGTATAAAAAAAATGCTAGGCATTAGTTCTTTTCAGCAGAAGAGATAGAAAAGATGTTCTTTTGTCAGAAAATCTTCCCCCCTAGCCTCTAGAAGTTATTAAACTGTTTCTATGTAGATTTAACAGCACATGCATCATACAGTACCAACTCATTCCTTGTATCTGTAAGGTGCCAAAAATGGAACGCGGAAATGAAGTATTGCGTGCATAAGCAGGAGTTACATCATCAGTGGCTTGCCAATGGTTGAATAGAAACATTGCAGGTCCCAAAAGCAACAGTGGCAGGAGACAGACTGTAGCCTGGAATGGGCGCAGGTGGATGGGAGCAGGTATGTGAGCCATAATGTGCAAGTATGCTGTAAACACTTATTCGATATGATAAACACCCACCCACCAACAAGCAGAGTTAAGATCTGATTTAACTTCAAGCAGTGATGACGTTGTTAAATTTACTGCCACTTCTTGGTTTCTCGGCACTTTAGCTGAGTATTGCCAATCAAAAAGTAAATACATGGATGACTCTTTCAGGTTAATATAGTCTTGTGTCTATGAGCAATCAATTGTTTGAAACTTTGAGCCAGTCAATACATACACTTCATATTAGATGGGAATTTTAATACAAGGAACGAGTCTCAGAGCTTGCTTCTTCCTGCAATATTTTAACCGTCTTTATCTTAAAAGCTTCAATATTTTGTTTTACACAGATCAATATATGTAATAAACATTTCTGACATTTAGGTCTTCGTTCATGCTTTTTGGTGCAGTTAAATTCTCGGGAGTTCTTTTACAGTGTATGGCAGCATTCTCATCAATGCATTTTGTTCCTACTATTCCAACGGCACGGATCTCATCACACATTTGACTCGCCAAAAATGCACAAAATGATTCTGCTTCACACTAAAACCAAACAACTGCTTCTCAGTTTAACACGTGTTTTGCCTATTAATTAAACACATCACATGACATTTTAGTGCTTGGTATGGAAAGAGTACAGCTGTATTATCAAAATTTATTTCAGTGGAGGAAAAAAGAATGAACAAGCATTTACGAATAATAAATAAACCACAATGTGGGTGTAACCCTCAAGTGCCAAGATGTCAACTGTATCTAGCCTTCACTGTGCCTCTGCCCTGCATCTATATGCAGCCTAGTATACAAGCTCAGCCATCCACTGGGAAGTTTAGCAAGGATGATGGTCAGGCACACGTTTCCTATAAGAGAAAAGCATGACAATTATTAGACTGAAAAACAGGCACAATTATGGTAAAAACATTATGGACAAGGAGAAGTATTAAGAGGTCATTCAAGGCTTCACATCTATATTCACAGCTCATCTTTTGAAAAAGTATGACAGGATTATAAATCAGACAAATCCCAGACAAGTCTCTAAACCCATAAGCAGCAGAATTTTTTTGGTTAAAGTGTTTCTAAAGGCTGAAGGTTTTTCATCCTCATGCATTCTATGCATGAAAGTAAAAAAACCTTCAGTGTGCAGCTCCCCCCTCAGCCCCCCAGTATTTACTCAAATCTGATCCTGATCCAGCAATGTGCACAAGAGCAGCAGTTCTCCTGGGTCTCTCCCTCCTCACTGGCTGAGACACAGCAGTGGGAGCCATTGTCTTATAGATACACAGAGATGGTTTGAAAGCAAACAGGCATGAATGGCCCCAGAGCAAGCAGCTTGTTCTGGGGGCACCCAGCAGGAGGGAGTAGCCAGGAGCACCACCAATGCACCCGAGAAGAGGAGGATTGGAGCTGCTCTCTGCAAAACCATTAACATAGGTAAGTTACATAACAGTTACAGTGATATGTTAGGACATTGATACATTTAGTATCAATTTAAACTTGAACAAAAAACAAATAAACCATTATCATATAAAATTATTTTTATCCAGTTATAACCTGTAAGAACTGTATGCAATGTGCCTGTTTGCAGATTCTAGGTGCTTTAAATCTGAACAGTCACCCACCAAGTTCTTTTGGGACTTCCTAGAATCATATTACTAAACGCACATCCACAGATTTTCTTATCCGCAACCTGAGCTCTGCAGTTCCATGTGTAAGGCATATCTACTTAATGTGATAAATGAGTTTGTTCCTGGAACACATGCAAGAATGATGTTTAGACTTCTTCTCTACTCCTGCAATAACATCAGAATAGAAAGAGAAGCAATCACCTAGGCTTAAATTGGTTATGGTTAGCCTTTTCAAATATAAATTAGTCTTTGCTGGAAAGTCAGACTACAAAATTCCAAAAAGATTAAGCCACAGTTGTTAGGCACTATAAAGTAATGGTCACATTACTGCTGAGGGAAGTGTTTTGAGGTATCTGTACATGTTTTATAATGCACGGTTTATTTATATCGACACAATACGTATATAAACTGCCAATGAAATGTCTGCTTAAAGATATACTACTTGTACAAATACCATATTTTGTCATTTGTTTTCTTAATGCTGTATTGAATTTTATGTCAAACAACTTCTTGAAGCCTTTTACCTGGGGATGCTAAAGAGAGCCAAGAAACCACATTTCAAATATATTTTATGAGTATTAGAGATCCAGTGTCCATGTGTGGCCGGTTTCAGCCAACACTCTGTATAATTCCCCATTTGTTACGGTCACACTGTTGCATTGGCTACCAAGATTCTATGATTTAAAAAAACCAAAAAAAAACCCTATTTAAAATGGCTTTTGATGAGTAATAAGTCCTCTTTCACAGTCGGTTATCTGTATTCTGTGGATTCCAGCGGCAATAATGAGAATAGCAGCAGCCGGGACAGCCTATATAAATGTATGACAGGCTGACAGTGAATGCTGCTATTCGCATGTAGTTGCACACCTCGCGTTTACCTGTGGATGTCTGAGCCTGGACAAAGCTAAGTTTATAAAGGCTGCCTGGCCCCTGCTATTCACAGTCCCTGACAAATTCACGAGCAGCAACAAACTCAGCAGATGGTCAATTGCTGCCTTATGTCAATCTCCAAGTGCAGTTTTTAATTTAGTCAGGGTTAAAGCATTTGTTAACATCCTAGCATCCCAGTAACTACAGAAAGGTTGACTCGAATGTCGTGAATATGCCCAAAATGAAGCATTACCGCTTACATCAATTTCCTGAATGATTAAAGGGGACATAAGTGAAAAATCACACTAAAGTAGTCATATATTATATAGCAAGGCCGTAAGTTACATTCCCTATAGTATATCCATTAGGAAAAAATGATGCTTGCTGTAGCATTTTTGGAAAAACCATCAGTAAGGAGGTTTGTTCATAAAAGGAATAGGTAAACCTGTTGCTTTCACATTTGTTTTGTTACCTTGGTGCAGCTTTAATAATATTGTCCACACGCAGGATAACTTCAGCTGCTTCTGCAGCACTCAGCAAAACTTGTCTTTTCACCTGGAAGCTCTCAGTTATTCCCAGCTCCCCCATATCTCCAATGGTGCCATTTTTCATGTCTGAAAAGTAATATAAAAACATATATTTATACCTCTACAGCAATGTTTTAGTTCAGCACCTAAACTTGCAGCCCTGGCATACGAGTCACAGTGGAGCTTTCAGCAAATGTTAACTTGGATTTTTTTGGTTGCATCCACTGGCCGTACAAAAATGAATTTTCACATCTATAAATGTTAAAATGCAGAAAATTAGGAGACTATGATCTTAAATCGAACCTGCAACACCTAAACCTAAATTTAAACCCCTAAAGAGATTCAGTCACAACTGGACTCATGCAAGAATTTTCAGTCTTAGTTATTTCACCTTTATTTAGCTAAAATGTATCTAAAGATTCAAGGTTCTTTTTTACCATCATGGCCCTGGCCAAAAGTTTTGAGAATGACACAAATATTAATTTACCTGCAAGGAAGCACGTGCAGTCATTATTGCTTTGCACAAAAAAGGATTCACAGGCAAGGATATTGCTTCTACTAAGTTGGCACCTAAATCAACCTTTTGTCGGATCATGAAGAACTTCAAGGAGAGTGGTTCAACTGTTGTGAAGAAGGCTTCAGGGCACCCAAGAAAGTCAAGCAAGCGCCAGGACGGTCTCCTAAAATTGATTCAGCTGTGGGATTGGGCACCACCAGTGCAGAGCTTGCTCAGGAATGGCCGCAGGCAGGTGTGAGGGCGACTGCAGGGATTGGACTGCTGAGGACTGAGGGAAAGTAACTTTCCCTGATTGTTTGGGACATCCAGAAAAAACCTTGTCCAGAGAAGAAAAGGCGAGTGTTACCATCAGTCCTGTGTCATGCCAACAGTAAAGCATCCTGAGACCATTCATGTGTGGGGGTGCTTCTCAGACAAGAGAGTGGGCTCACTCACAATTCTGCCTAAGAACACCGCCATGAATAAAGAATGGTACGAAAACATCCTCTGAGCAACTTCTCCCAACTATCCAAGAACAGCTTGACGAATATCTTTTCCAGCATGATGGAGTACATTGCCATAAGGCAAAAGTAATAACTAAATGGCTTGCAGAACAAAACATTAAAATTTTGGATCCATGGCCAAGAAACTGTCAAGACCTTAATCCCATTGAGAACTTGTGGTCAATCCTCAAGAGGCAGGTGAACAAAGAACCCCCACAAATTCTGACAAACTCCAAGCACTGATTATGTAAGAATGGGCTGCCATCAGTCAGGATGTGGCCCAGAAGTTGACAGCATGTCAGGGCAAATTGCAGAGGTCTTGAAAAAGAAGGGTCGACACTGCACATATTGGCTCTTTGCATAAAAACTTAATGTAATTGTCAATAAAAGCCTTTGACACTTATGAAATGCTTGTAATTATACTTCAGTATATCATAGGAACATCTGATAAAAAGATCTAAAAACACTGAAGCAGCAGACTTTGTGAAACTTAAATATTTGTGTCATTCTCAAAACTATTGGCCAGGGGTGTATGGTCAGGCAGTGAGCGAAGAGAGAGTGGGGAAGAGCCACGCTCCGTGTGTGAATAGATGCACAGAGCAGTGGCTCAGGAGCGAGCCTGTTTGGGTGCCCCCCAGCAAGCTGAAAGGAAAAGGATCCGGCCTGGAGCGACAGCAGGGAACCTGAGAAGGGAAGAATCAGGGCTGCTCTGTGCAAAACCACTGCACAAAGCAGGCAAGCATTACATGTCCGTTATTGTTTTTATTTTTTTAAAAGGAACCTTTAATATCACTTTAATGTTGGATTCGAGTGTCTGAGTTTGGGGATGGGATCTATAATATCAATTTGATATCAGCATAAGATGCTTCTGAAATAATTTAGAATTCACTGGCAGGTACATATGCCCTGCAGATATGTTTCAAGTGGTTTGTACAGCTCCACAGACTTGAACAGCAATGCAAAACTCATTTAGAGTGAACAGAAGCCCACTGACACAGGCCCTAACTTTGAGAAGGCCCTCAGGCTTATCCAGATAATAAAGTTCACCTGAAATCTTACAGATTCTACTGTGATAACTGCCTGTCCTAATGTTTAGATTCTTTCACAAGCAACTATTAAAAGTACAGATAAAGTCTGCCAACAGCTTTTTTTAATTGCCCCAGCAGCCTAGAGAGTGACAAAGTTCATGAGTCGCTACAGCTAAAACTAGAGAAGTTGAACTAAGCTATAGTAAGTGTAAGGTGAGCAAAGGAACAATTTTTATGATTTGGCTGGTTAACTATTACAACAGCAAGGGATGATTGAAGGAATTTATTCATTTTCAGGTTACTTTTAAAAACAACCTGAATATAAAAGATTTTAACTTATATTGTTTGAATCCGCACTGCCAGTGCACCAGACATACCGTATGTGAACAGGAACTATAGGAAACAATTTTTAAAGTGGTTGTAAACTTCATACATGAATTATGAACTAAACATATCCCTCTATAATGTGTACTAAATCCAGAACATTATGTGCCATTTCTGTCTGCTGCTTTGTTCCTCTGCTATCAGTATGAGTCACTTCCGACAAGTTTTTCTGACACCAAGAGAAAAAATAAAAAGTTATGGGAGGGAGCTCCAGCACACAGGCTGTGATTGACAGCCTCAGCTCTGTTCCTGTGTGAAGGTGAAAGGTGTTTCTTCCCTCCAATCAACTCTCAGATATCTCCTCACTGAGCTCTGCAGTGTGTAACTTCAGCTCTCTACCCATGTTTTCTAAAAGCTCAGACAAGCTTTATACATTCTGTACTATGAACAGCTGAAGAGAAAAGAATACTGCGTGTCATCTCGGTGTATCACCTGAGACTAGTCACTTCAGTGGTTATATGTAATGGTTTACAACCACTTTAAACCTGAACACTTTCTTTAACCCAAACCCTTAGAGTGACCCCAACTCCTAAATCAATAAAATAGCAATGTTATGAAAATAATCCAAACAAGCCAATAATATCACTCATATTAGAAAAAATCAATTTGTGCCAAAAATAATCTGTAATCCAAATAAATTGGGAATAAGCAATCAAGCACTAATTAACCTAGATTACTAAAAAGAAATGTTATAAAGAATTATTCTCTCTTTCTTTTTAAGCACAGGTCATGTGGCTGGTTATACTTTCCCCTTCAAAGGAAACTTAAACGGCACTTGTGCCTTGAGAAATGCAAAGGCTGCCATTACTGTCCTGAATATGCTAGTATCTGGCCAGTCATGTCTGATCATTTGACTTTAGTCCTTACTAGATCATGCATTCATGCATGGCCTGGATTGTGCATTCAGTCAATGAAGTCTTAACGCCTTATCTGATTAATTGTTCAGATGAATAGAATCAGATGTCTGCAATGAAAGCCCTGTATTTCTCTTGGCACTGATTCTCTTTAAAATAAATCTTTTTTCAGAGGTCTGTGCCTACCGAGTCCATATGTCAACTTTCCTTCACTGTGAGCTGCTCTGAGCTGAGACACCAGGTCAGCACTGTCATAGCCAGCATTATCTGCTATGATAGTTGGAAGCTATAGAAAAATGAAAAAAAAAAAAAAAAACTATAGTGAGATAAACACATTCAATTTTTGTCTTGTACAAAAATAACTACAAGCAATATACTTTACTACACAAATTCTAGAGCTTACCATTCGGAGAGCTTTGGCAAAAGACTCCATAGCCACAGACTCTTTGCCAGGGGTTCTGTTGGCCAATTCTGTTACTGCATGGGCCATCAACATTTCAGAACATCCTAAAAAAAAAAAGAAAAAAAAACAAATCACAAACAGCATGCTTACATAGTAATGAGCATGACTGCATAAGCAATTTGGGAATTAATAAACCTAATTGAAATACCTCCTCCATAAACTGTTCTTGTATCCTTAACAGTCTGGGCCAATACACAGAGAGCATCATGTAAGGATCTCTCTGCTTCATCCAAAATCTGCTGTGTTGCTCCACGAAGAACAATGGTACAAGCTTCCCCTGAAATGTCAAGAGAGCAGAACATTTCCATTAGAAATTCAGATTTAGTAAATTATTGCATATTTAGTACTCTTTCATTAACTTATGGAAAGTGCACCTTCTACTTCACTTTTGCGGAATGAGCCCATTTGCAGATGCAGTATGAGAAGGCATATGAAAACAGGTACTGCAAAAAGTTTTACAGGAAAAAAGTCACATTTAGAAACATATACATACCCATTGCAACCCCTGAGAAATGGATGAGCTTATCCTCGCCAATCATGACTTCTTCAATAAGTTTACAGCTTCCAAGTTTTACAAGCTCAGGATGATCAAAAGTGGAAGCAATCTCTCCACCTGAAACAAAAGATGCAACAGATAGAAAAAGGAAAGCAGACTGTTTACAGTTTAGCATAGACAAAGCACACTGTCCTACTACAGGAAATTTTAAAACTATTAGTTTTCAAACGTCCTGGACAGTTTGACATGTATAAGGCTGGTCATACACAAGTCATTTTCATTTAATCGAACCGCTGGTTGAATGAAAGAAAATGACCTAATGTGGATGGAGGAATACCTCCTGCTGAGTCTTTGTAATTTGATGGTGGGGAGAATTCTCTACCATCAGAATATACTCATCAACTCCAGCTATAGCCTATAGCACTGTCAGACAGACAATTTTCTAACAGGCTGGTTGTACACAAATCGATCGATCCATCCATGCATATGCCCTTATATGGATCAAAATTCAGCTGGTCCCCACTGAACCAGCTGAATTTCAATCCATATATGGCCAGCCCAAGTTAAAAGGATTATTCATAAATAAATAGGGAAACAACAGCTGAAATATCATATGCAGTATATAAAAATGTTTGTATATTCCAACGAAATAGTGCATGCTTTAACTGTGGCCTCATTTCAGCTCTGACTCACTAGTGCTGTTATCTGGTGTAAGTCTAGGCAGAGCTGATGTAGAAGCCACACAGAGTGTGCACTTAGGAAGTAACTCCTTGGGTGCAGAGAAAAGCATTTGAATACAAATATCTGCAAAGTGTATTGTGGTGGTTATGTAGTACTGTTTGATATTGGATTTACAATAACATAACTCATTCTCTTCTCATAATGCACTCACTTCTGAAATCCCAAGTGCAAAGTGGGTCCCTATCTTAAAGTCATTTTACCTGTCACAAGTGCAAGACGCTCCACACCCACAAAATCTGCATGTTCTATAGCCATAACACCAGCTGATGCAAACAACTGTTCAGGGTAGTTGTATATTAGTTGCCTGTGATCAGAAAATAACAAAAAAAATGTTTACATTAAATGCAAAAAGTACAGCAAATGTCTAGTGAACACACATTTTGAGTTGTTATTGCAGTGTTTAACTAAACATTATTTGACTTAACTATATACTCCTTTCACATTTTTATTAGTTTGCTGTACTACATTTTTTTTCTACTGCAGTAAATGTAGAGAATTGTAGTTTAGCCACAGCAAATACTGCCTCTCTTGAAACAAAAGTTGAAATAAGGTAGTAAATACACAGAGGGAATCCAAAATTAAAAAGAAAGAAATGGTCAAATTATAGACTTGCTTTGGGACCCAAGCACATATGCATTTACAAACAATAGAAAAGAAAAAGTTTTTAAAACATGAACACACACAGTTAAACATATTTACTTCAAGCCGATTTACTTTATCAAAAATTCACTGAGAAGGCTGACATGAACCTGTCCAGCAACACTAACTGCCGGTTCACATATAAGTGGATTGGACGCGGTTTAAATCGCATCCAGTCTGCATGACATGTGAAATAATATTGCTTCCTACGGTGCCTGCTCACATATGTCTGGTGCACTGGCAGTGCGGATTGAAAGAGTCCTCTCCGATATCTAAGCAGTGCAGTCCAGTTCAGTTCAGGTGCAGGTTACAGGCTATCGACTTCTATGGGAACCGGTCTTATACCACACATCATCAGTTGTGAACAGGATAAAATCCTGACCCGAACCTGATTTAAACCTGTCCTGAACAGCTGAACTACTGTATCAATTGGCTGTGCAACCTGAGCTTCAATCGCACATGTGTGAATCAGCACTGAAGGTCAGAAAAGAGGGCAAAGTTATGGTCAAACACACCTGTGGGTATTGCCTGTACATCCTCTCCCCTCATCTTTAAGTGGGATATTCACTATCATGTAATCAAGAAGCTTCTAATAATTCTACGGTACTGTAATATAGGATGGTTTTTAGAAGCAAGGTAAAAAAGCTCAGTGGCTAAGCTAGCTGTTCAGTCACTAATAGCAGGACAATTCACACCTCTGTGTGTTAGCGTGGCGGATTAATATAAATCTTGCATGCTACATTTTTGGTGTAGTTTCCAGAAAACAGGCTCTCCCATAGGGATAAACTTAGAGATGTGAAATGGCCATCAACACCTATACCTGCCCAGAAGGTGGCAAGCTCCTTCTGAAAAGGTTAATTACACTACAATCAGTATATAATAGAGTCTCAATTATATTATATAGAACAGACAGGTCCTCATTTTATTATCTAGAACAAAATAAAACAGTAAGGATCTGATGAGGCTATGAATTCGCCACAGTAAAATCGGTTCCATACTTAAATAACACACTAGCTGAAAAAACATCAGACTGAAGTGTTCATACCAACAAATGGAGCTATCATTACCTGTTGATAAAACAGTTGATTCCATGCTTCAGAATTCGATCCACCTTTTCTTTCATCTTCTCTTTCTCTGCTAGCTCAATCTCTGCCACTTTAGCGGTTGAGTCTACACGCACTCTTGAGCCAAACACCTAGTTAAAAGGATTCATTTCATGAGTAATTCATAGGAATCAAAAAAAAGGAACACAATACATTAGTTAAAGCATACAAAAATCACTAACCTTAATCTTGTCAGTATCCATTCCTGTATTAGCAATAAGTATTTTGGCATTCTCAATGTGTTTTGGTTGGTTCACGCCAATCTTTTTGTCCAACAAGAAACCTAAGAGAGAAATCAGCAGTTTGAACTAAGCAAAATAATTAATAGCAAAAATGTCACAAAAAAAAACAAATAATCCATGCATGGCCTGTATATAAATCTACCAATCATCTTTGAAGCTAAGAAATATTTATAGCAGGAGTGTTGAATTAAAATTTATGGGAGGTCCGACCAGTAAGGTACGAACCCCATTTCTTTCAGCCCTTCCCTCCTATATCACAATCCCTTATATCAGTGTTGTTACATAAATTCCCCTCCCCCCAGCACCGCCCCCTCCTCTTACGTTACCCTCCCTCACAGCACTGCCCCCTTTCCTTTACATCATCCTCCCCCACAGCACTGCCCCCTTTCCTTTACATCATCCTCCCCCACAGCACTGCCCCCTTTCCTTTACATCATCCTCCCCCCACAGCACTGCCCCCTTTCCTTTACATCATCCTCCCCCACAGCACTGCCCCCTTTCCTTTACATCACCCTCCCCCACAGCACTGCCCTCTTTCCTTTACATCACCCCCCCCCACAGCAATGCCCCTCCTTTACAGCACTGTCCCCCTTCCTTTACATCACTCCCCCCCGCAGCAATACCCCCCCCCTTTTACATCACACCCCCCCCCCCCAACACTGCCCTTCTCATTTTACCCCCCCCCCTTCCCCCAGAGCACTGCCCCCTTTTACATCATTCCACATAAATGCAGCACACTCAGGAGAAGTGTCCTCTGCCCCCCCTTCACTCTCCTACCTTAGTCAGAGTGGAGAGTTGGAGGCAGAACATACAGTTAGGTTCATATACATTTGGACACAGGCACAATTTTAGTTTTTTCAGGTATTTACCAAACCATGTTCAAGCTAAAGTTATATAATGGATATGGGTTTACAGTGCACACTCTCAGGTTTAATTTGAGGGTATGTACATCCAAATTGGAGGAAGGGTTTAGGAATTATAGCTCTTAACAGTAGCCACCCCCCCTTTTTCAAAGGACCAAAAGCAATTGGACAATTGAATATAATCATAAATAAAATGTTAATTTTAATATTTTGTTGAGAATCCTTTACTGGCAATGACTGCCTGAAGTCTGGAACCCATGGACATTACCAAAGATTGGGTTTCCTCCTTTCTGATGCTTTGCCAGGCTATAACTGCAGCTGTCTTCAGTTCTTCTTTGTTTGTGAGTATTTCTGCCTTTTTAGTTTTGCTTTTAGCAAGTGAAATGCATGCCCAATTGGGTTGAGATCAGGTGATTGACTCTGCCATTGCAGAATATTCCACTTATTTTCCTTCAAAAGCTCCTGGGTTGCTTTTGCAGTGTGTTTTGGATCATTGTCCATCTGTACAGTGAAGCGCTGTCCAATCAACTTTGCTGCATTTGGCTGAATCTGGGCTGACAGTATATCTGTAAACACTGCAGAATTCATCTGGCTGCTTCTGTCACATCATCAACAAACACCAATGACCAAAACCAAAAAAAAACACACACAGTATAGGTCTATGTATTCTGTTTACATATTTAATTCTATTTATATTCATGTATTTTCGCATTTAAATTGACTAAAGGACTATGTTGTTGTGGCAGAGATAACAATAAGCTTGTATGTGCCTTTAGGAATCCGCAGTTTCTCTGTGCCAGGCCCCCTGTCAGGGATAGCCGTTTAAAATTCTAGTCCTCTCCAGTTATCTATTGACTTTGACAAAGCACTACCATGCAAAATGCATCATCATGGCAACCGCTATGTCCCCATCTGGCTCTGTAAACAAAGCCTTGCTCCATTGTGGCTCTGGTTCTGGCTCGTCTGAGGTGCATCTAGACGTCACTTCCGGTGCCCGGTCTTCACCAACACCACTTCAGAAGCAGGCTGCTTTTATGATCTACCTCTGGCATCCGCATCACCTGTCATTTGGAGCAGATCACTACTTTGCAGCAGATCGCTACTTTGCAGCATTTACATAGCAGCATCACAGCTTTACCATGTCCATGCTGTCAGCTTTGGCTTCCCCAATAACCATACAGCGAATCGGTATGTTATTTTACCTCTGCCACCAGCACGGTTCAGAAGTCAAATTGAACAACCCTCTGTGATCTATTAAGCCGTTTAAAGAATTGACTGCTGTTACATTTCTTTTATTATCATGAATGATTAACCTTTTATCTTCATTGGATTACAATTTGTCCTTTTGGCAATATTTTGACTGCACTCAGATAATCTAGTTGGTCTACTATAGCACCATCTTGTGGCCTTTATGCATAGCGCTCTTCTTGCACAGAGCTGCTTGTGACATTGGTCCAAATGTCTTTAGGCCACTTTATTCACAATTAAGGACACCAGTGCCCAGCAGGGAGTCTTTATCTGTACTGCATAGACCAGTTATAGGTTGGGGTGGTTGCCATCTGTTTTTTTTACTGTTGAATACCTAGTTCCCTGCTGCATGTTCAGCAGCGATGTAGGGGTTGGCATAAGGAACCGCAGCATGCGGTGGTGTAACGGGATTTCAACAAACCTAGGGCAGCCAGAGATCTTCAACACATTGACATTTTTGGACACTGCTAGACACCACTAGAAAGATTTTTATTTAGCACAGTTAGATTTTACCTTGATTTTGAAGTAACTGGGTAAATGTAACCACGTAAGCTCTGGAAAATGTTACCCCCTTAATGATTAGGCCATTTTTTGCTATATGGCACTGAGCTATTTTTACTGGTAATTGTGCAGTCATGCAATGCTGTACCCAAACAAAATTTATATCATTTAGAGATTTCTTTTCATGGTATTTGATCACCACTGGAATTTTTAGTTTTTGTGATATAAACGAAAACATTTTTTAATTTCTGCTATAAAACCTATCCAATTTAAAAAAAAAATCTAATTTCTTCATAAATGTTGGCCAAAATGTATTCAGCTACATGTCTTTGATAAAAAAAAAAAATCCCAAGTGTGTATTAATTGGTTTGTGTGAAAGTTATACTCTCTACAAAACTATGGCATATATACAGGATTTTTTTTTTCTAATACTAATAGCGATGATCAGCGACTTAAAAAGGGACTGCGATAGTGTGGCGGGCAATCTGATGATGGGAGGGGAACTAACTGCCATTGACATCACCAGTGACACTAATAGTGATCAGTGATAATATACACTGTCACTGTACTAATGACACTGGCTGGGAAGGTATTAACATTATAATGATCAAGGGGTTAAATGTGTAATGTATGTGTTATGTGCTGCTTTAACTAAGCGCTAATTTAGGTTACTAGTTTGTTGCTATTTCACGAGTATGCAAGTTTAAATCTTTTAGTATCTATTTACTCAACATAATTTTTTCTATTTTACCAAAAAAATGGGTATTGTGCTAAAATTCTAAAATTAATTTAAGGCTATTTTTTTCTTAAAATTTGTGTTTGATAAATGGCTGTGTGAATATCTTGCAACATACAAATTGCAACAACCACCATTTTATTCTCCAGGGTCTTTGCTTTTTAGAGAATATATAATTGAGGGTTCCAAGTAATTTTCTAGCAAACATTGCTGACTTTAATATGTACGTCAAAAATTTCAAAATTGCCCCGAGCATTAAATGGATTTTAACTAAACCCACCCTAATGGTGGCAATACACGCTTCGATAAATAATTATAAATAATTGATTTCTATTTTGAGCTCGCTCTTTTGTCAGGAATAAATCAGTCTATAATTGAAAACCCATTTGATTTATATGCCACACACAGGAAAGTGGATTTCAATCAATAGTTAAAGTATAGCTGAAGGCAAAACTTTGTTTTTGTTTTGGATAGACCAGAGAGAGATTAGATTGCGGTGTGTGCCCCTTATAAAAGAGATTCACCCTCTCTATTCGTACTGTTTACCATTCAAAGTGAAAGTAAAAAAAAAATCTCAAAATATTGGGTTGTCCCCAGAAAAGTAATAAAAAGCGGAAATTTTCCAATGGGAACACTAGCTCTAGTGACCTGGGGGTCCCCAAAGAATTGCCCCTAAATTGCAGGGATTTCCTCACTTTCTGTTTGGCTATGGGACAGGACGTGAAATATCCGTAATGGAAAACAGATGGCGAAAAAAAATCTGACAGGGGTTATAACCATTCCTTGCTCTATCCAAAATGACTAAATGAAGAAGAATTGCCTAAAATCCTACTTTAAGAAATGATCTAAACTTACAACCCCAAGTTATAGATCGCATCTATTTCCACCATGTAATCTCATAATCTGATCAATCAAAACACATTCGGATTCATGAACAAAAGTATCTCAGTGCTGCCAATTAATGCAAAACAATTGATGATATTTCTCTCTGGCTGATCAAGTCAGTTTTATCAAATCTGACTGAAATTGAAAGGGAAGTAATAGCTATGCTATTTGCAGAGTCAATCATTTTGATTACATTGCACATTCATAAATATACCTTCATCCAGGTAAGACTCGGTTAAACTTCCTCCCAGCTTCTTAATGACATGAATTGCTTCCAAATTTCCAGAGCCTTTTAGTCTCAAAACAGCTTCCACAGCCAGTTTTGCAAAGTGGTCCTTGTGGTGAGTGAGCAGCTTAGAAGACAGGGTTGTCCTGGCAATGTTTAAAAGATCGGCCCGAAACTTCTCTTCATCATTACTATGAAAGACAGCCAAACAAGAATGACCTATTAGAAACTAGATATTTGTGGAGAAGGATACTGCAAAAAGTAAAGTATATTGAAAGCCAAAAACTACTAATTAGAAAAAAAAAAGGGAAACATCTCCATTTGCGCCACAAAAGGATTGTCATGAAGCCACCCATCAGCTGCCTTCTCATACAGTGAGTCTGCTGGAATGCAACAAATTCTTCAGTTCAGTTTTTACTAAATGTCACATCAGTGTCATTCTTGGTTAAAAAGAAGAAAGGTACTAATGGCACTGAAAAGTGCAAGGACAGTACCTTGTGTTGGACAGCAGTGATATTTTTTTGCTTTCAAAGACATACAGGCACCTTATCCTATCAACATACAGGCACCTTATCCTATCACTATCCACATACAAATATTGAAATACACAGTACTGTGCAAACATTTTAGGCAGGTGTGAGGAAATGCAGTAAAGTAAGAATGCTTTAAAAAAATATAGATTTTATTTATTTCATTTTACAAAATGCAAAGTGAGCTAAACAGAAGAATCTAAATCAAATTAGTATTTGGTGTAACTACCCTTTGTGCAAGTGTAAGAACAGATGCTGGTTTGAAGCCAAAGTCAGGGATTTTGCAGGATTAGAATCAGCTGTACGATTAACCAATTATACCAAGCAGTTGCTAATGATCATCAATTTCGTATGTAGGTTAAAAGACAGTCATGAACTCAAAACAGAAACAGCTGGGTAGGAAGTTTAAGGCCCCAGTCATACTGGTGCGACTTGTCATGCGATTTGATAGTTTCAAATCGCACCCTATTCTCTGGAAATGAAGCGGTCATGTTGGAGTTGCACCGATTTTGATAGTACATGCACTACTTTATGCAAGTCACACCCAAACTTGCAAAGACATCTGTGCATGAAGTTGCACAGATGTTTTGCAGGTCGCACTGACTTTCAACTTTGAAATCATGCAACTTCAATTTCAAAGTCGGATTCGGTGTGACCGAAGACAAACTGGGTGAGGAACAGTCAAACTTTGCTATTAAGGTGAGGTTGCGGAAGACCGTTTCATATCACAGGTCATCCATCATAGCAAAACTGAGCACAGCAACAAGACACAACGTAGTTATACTGCATCAGCAAGGTCTCGCCCAGGCAAATATATCAAAGCAGACTGGGGTTTCAAGATGTGCTGTTCAAGCTTTTTTGAAGCACAAAAACAGGGAATGTTGAGGTCCATAGATGCAGTGGTTGGCCAAGGAAACTTAATGCAGAAAATCAAAGACACATCATGCTTACTTCCCTTGGATGTTGGAAGATGTTCAACAGTGCCATCAGCATAGAACTCATGGAAACCAGTGGGACCCAAGTATAACCATCTACTGTCCGGAGAAGTCTGGACAGAAGTGGTATTTCCAACATGGAAACAAGGCTAACTGACTCAACTATGCATGGGAACTGGGATGCAGTAAAATGGCAGCAGGTGCTCAGGACTGTTGAGTCAAAATTTGAAATATTTGGCTGTAGCAGGAGGCAGTTTTTGGCTGGAGAGCGGTACAATAATGAGTGTCTGCAGGCAACAGTGAAGCATTGTGGAGGTTCCTTGCAAGTTTGAGGCTGCACTTCTACAAATGGACTTGGAGATTTGGTTAGGATAAATGGTGTCCTCAATGCTGAGAAATACAGACAGATATGTATTCATCATGCCATACTATCAGGGAGGTGTGTGTTTGGCCCAAATTATTCTTCAGCAGGACAGCGACCCAAAACATACAGCCAACATCATTAAAGTGGAGCTTCACCCTAAAGGGGAAGTTCTGCTTTTTGACCCCCCATTCTATTTTTGGCACTGTTTTTTTTTTTGGGGGGGGGTACTCAGTCGAATCGCCAATCCACCAGAAGTTCTACTCCCCCCCCCCCCCCCCCCCCCCCCGAATCCTTCTAAGACAAGTCACAGGTCCCAGAAGGCTGCAGGTCCATTCACAAAGTGCAGCATGGCTCATGCATGCGCATCCATCTGTGAGTTGGCAAGGAACCACAGTCGGCTGTCCAGAGTAAACATGCTGGTGCCTGGAACTCAAAGACCAGCGAAGAATCAGTTCGGGTAAAGATGGAGCTGGACCCCTGGACAGGTGAGTGCCTTTTTTTAATAGTCAGCAGCTACAGTATATGTAACTGCTGAAGTGTTTTTTTTCAAACAGGGCAAAGAAACACTTTAAGAACTATCTTCAGCGTAAAGAAGAACAAGGAATTCTGGAAGTGATGGTTTGCCTCCACAGAGCCCTGATCTCAACATCGTTGAGTCTGTCTGGGATTACATAAAGTGACAGATGGATTTGAGGCAGCCTACATCCACAGATCTGTGGTTAGTTCTCCAAGATGTTCAGAACAACCTACCTGCCGAGTTCCTTCAAAAACTATGTGCAAGTATACCTAGAAAAATTGATGCTGCTTTGAAGGCAAAAAGGTAATCACACCAAATAATGATTTGATTTGGATTTCTCTTCTGTTCATTTACTTTCCACTTATTTTTTTTTCATCAAGTAACAAAACTATTAAACACTTATATTTCTGAAATCATTCTTAATTTACAGCATTTTTTCACACCTGCCTAAAACTTTTGCACAGTAGTGTATATGGTGTTAAGCAAATGCAAACTAACCCATGATCTATTGTTGCTTTCAGAAGGGCTTCTCTGGCAACCTGTGTAGCTTGTCTCCATCCAGATATTATAGTCTGAGGATGAATCTTCTTGGCAATCAACACTTCAGCTTCCTGAAAATAAAAAAAGAATTCTTAGCTGGAAGCCTTATTTTTACCACCTGCAATGTATGAGAAAGCTTGTACAACTAACACAAGAAAGTCTATGACCATTTACAAAATGGTTGCATTCTGCATCAGAAGCTGAAAACTAATGAAGGACAGAAATACAGTCCATAAGTTTCCTAAATATTTTGGACAAGATCTTCCCAGTAAAACATCAGTAGAACTGGTGGGGGGGTGTAAACAGTATATCAACATTTCATGGTTAGCAAAGTTGTCCTGTTATGATTAGCATTAGCTACAATACGACGTACATATTTTTTTTTCTGTCATGTGAAATGAATACATACTGATGGCGCGCCATGACTACAGAAAGCCAGATAGTGAAGCGGTCAGTGCAGTATTTATAGATACACTTTTTTGGAAGTGTAATTTTGTTTTATTTTCAATTTACCTCAAAAAATGTTTTTTTTTATCTCCTACATTTTTATGTGTCATTCCACTTTTTGGGTATCACATAGATTACCAAAACATTCTTTTTTCCACCATTTTTTTTCTGTGCTGCATTAAGCCAAACTTCTTTCTACTCCACCTACAATCGGATTTATTTTATTTATTATAGGTACTTATATAGCGCCGTCAATTTATGCAGTGCTCTTACTTATATATTATACATTTACATCAGCCCCCAACCCTCAAGGGGTGTAAAATCTAAGGTCCCCAACTTACATTCATGCATACATACATACACCAGGGCCAACTTAGACAGGAGCCAAACAACCTGTCAGCATGTCTATGGAATGTGAGAGGAAACCAGAGTACCCGGAGGAAACGCAGACACAGTGAGAACATGCAAACTCAAGGCAGGTGGTGCTGTGGCTGGGATTCGAACCAATGACCCTAGTACTGCCAGGCAGAAGTGCTAACCATTTAACCACTATGATCACCAAAAATAAACTGGAATCTCTTCAAGAATATCTCCTTGCCCTGCATTTCCTAAGACAAGCCATTACTAAGGAAAAAACACAGCAGGAGCTGCAGGGACCTGTCTTGTGTGGGGAGGATCAGGTAAGCATATCTCCCTTCATCTCTCACCTAGACAAAAAAAAGCAATTAATCACTGCTGTGCAGACACAGCCCCACAGAAAAAGAAAACTTTTTTTTACTCAAGAGATCAACTTTAAACAAACATGGAGCTTCACTGTAACCATTAAATTGGTATCATTTAAAAGCATATCCACAAGTGAGTTTGTCACTCACAGTTATTGATTTCATCCCTAGAATTATGGTAGAGCACAAAGGTGTTATAAAACATGCCATATGGGCTAAAAGTATGCAAAACAAACTTAGCATCCACTTACTCTAAGAAGCTCAGCAGCCAATACTGTCACTGATGTTGTTCCATCACCTACTTCATCATCCTGTACTTTAGACATGTCTAAAATAGAAACAGAGTAAAAGTGAGTCAAGGAAGACCATTTCAGTAGGAATTTTCTATAAAACCAATAAATGACATCTTACCAACTAACACCTGGGCTGCAGGATTGTCAATTCCAATAGCCTTCAGAATGGTTGCCCCATCATTGGTTACAGTAACACTGCTGTCTCTACCACTGCTGAGAAGAATCTTATCCTAGAATGACCACAACAATGATCAGCACATGAAAACAATATTGTATCATTTATAGAAATGAGTAATGTTAGACAAAATAATGAAAAAGCATCCAAAAGCAGCATGAAGTATATCAGACATAATTATCCTATCCAAAAAAAAAAAAACAGAAAAACAAACATTTTATACTTACCTGCTGTATGCACTGGTTTTGTACACGGCAGCCCAGATCCTCCTCTTCTCGGGGCCCCTTCCTCCTGTTGGGTGCTCCCACAGCAAGCAGCTTGCTATGGGGGCACCCAAGCATGCACACTCCCCAGCCACTGCTCTGTGTGTCCTTTCACACACGGAGCCACGGCTCAGCTCCACCCCCTCTCTTGTCATTGGCTCACTGGCTGTGACTGATAACAGCGGCAGCAAATGGCTCACGCTGATGTCTCAGCCAGGAGAGGGAGTCCCGGGATAGCCGAGACTCTAGTGCACATCGCTGGATCGAGAGCTTTTTACCACCTTCATGCATAGAAGACAAGAAGGGGGAGGAGGAGAAGCTTTACTATTACTTTAAACAGAAAAGTAGAACCTAAGCTGGTCACCTACCGAAAGATTTCCTTTGCTCGGTCTGCTCTGAACAAAAGAAATCTAACAGATGCCTCCATCCAAGCAATGATTGTCTGACTGCACCTGCATCCACTGTATTTGGATAGCCAGTGCCACCAACTGTCAGAATACCAAAACAGTGACTGCATCTGATTGGATGCAGGGACTGTTTGGTCAACTCCACCTGGCTCCTTTATTTTTTATAATCGAAGGATGTTGGGTCGAGTGGTGCCAACAGGGCCATTGAAATTCACTTAGGGCATGGGCACAATATTTTCCCAGGTTAAAGGAGATAAAGAAATATAAAAATAAGAGCCCGGGCTGGAGGGTTAGTAACTGCACAAAAGATGCAGTTAAACATTATTTAGATTTAGCTTGGTATAACAACATGCTCATACATTTTATTCCTGTTCATAGCGTCTGCTTTCTGCTTAATATTTGGTTCACATGCGTCTAAGAGAACTTGCTTTGTTGCCCCTCACAGTCCAATTCTGCTGCACATTAGCAAAAATGGAAAATGAGTCACTGCTACCTGGCAACGAAAGATTGTTAGGTGCCCTAAAGTGTAAAGCCATATTTCTTAGGGTACTACTAAACCCACAGCTGGGCAACAGTAACAGCAGGTATCCTAGAATGTTTTACCTCTACACTTACCATGCCTTTTGGTCCCAGTGTACTCTTCACCAAGTCTCCAATAGCAATAGCTCCAACAAAAGATGACTAAAAATACAAAACATTCAGTTAACTTCACCATTTAACAACCAAAGAGGAAAAAAAAAATCATACAAATTAAGAAAAATTAACTACTTTTGAATACAGAACATGTAACCATCCAAGTACATGTGTTCTCTCTTTTTTCTTTTTTTTGTAAAGTTTAGGTACATTGATACACGCTGTTCAGTAACAAAATATGTATGGGTTACAGACATGTAACAGTGTATCAGGTAAAAGGACACAATGTTTTTGTTTGCATTAACAAAAAAAAGAGAAAATAGTGTGTGTTATATAACTTAATTTACATGGAAATCCTAATAAAGGAAGTTTACCCTATCCAGTGGTGTTGTGTGTCCTCCTTTAACTTTTCATCCACACATTGAAAAGGGGCAACAAATTATCAAATCCCATTTTTTTTTCTTAAAAGAGAAGTTTAGGAATGAAAAAAAAAAACCATATATGCTCACCTAGCTGAGATGCAGCCCGTTTGGTCTTCAATGAGCAGAGAGCCGGTGACTTTCAGTCACCGCTCTCTGCTCTGCTCCTTTAGCTCTCACTGGAGCACTGGGCAGTGGAGGGGGTGGGAGCAGTCGGCTCCAGCTCTTAGCAGCATGCTGAGAGGCTTTAGCCCACTAATCAGCTGAATACAGGTCACAAGAATGCAGAGCTAAGTGCACTCCTGTGACCTACAAGGCCAACTTCTAGTTTAAGCATTTCCATGCTTAAGGTCTCATTCCCACCAGATATCAATGCAGAGACAAGGCAAAATGTAGTTTCCAATTAGGTCAGTTCACAATACATAATTACAGGAGTCTGCCTGTCACTGGGCATGTACTCCCCTGTATCTTCAGCATGTGTATGTACACCCTCCTTTTCTCCCCAGGAAAGATATAAGAGAGTTATGGGTACATACCTCTATAACCCTCTGCCACCCTGTGCTGTGGTAATTGGTGTGGTACTAATGGTGCAGACTTCATGTCACTTTTACACCAAAAGGGAAGACTTTTCCCCTCAGACTGGCTGTGTGTGGCTGCAAGTATTGTTCTTCAGGTGGGAGCTCTGGCTGCCTCCTTTCTGTAAGGCAGCGCTGACAATCAACACCATACTTGGTGTTGTTCTGACAGTTTGGCCACTCTGGATTGGTGCGTTGAGGGAACATTGCACTTTCAGTCTGCTGCGGCCTCTCTCACCTATCCGTGGCAACACCTTTTGTTGCATTTTTCTGCATTGTACTGAGGAACTCTGTGATTCATGTCCGAGGCGACTAAATAGGGTAGCAGCTCCACATTTAGGGAGCCTCTAGGGACCCACACTTTAAACCAATGGTTCTTCTGTGGTGTGACCCTAGCTAATGCAACCTCAGACACACTGGCAGATGGGTCCTTGGTATGAAATTTGTTTTATATCCCTTTATATTTTAAGAGCTTTTCACTGCCCACACACTAAATACTCCAGCTTTGCCCTGCAGTGAGCTGTGGTAAGGGGGCATGCATCGCACGGATTCCTTTTTTCCTTAACTTTATTTGAAGTGTCATAAAGTGAAGCGTCATTCATGTCTTCCCACCTCTGTGGGGTGACCTGCAATGCCTTCCTGTATGCTACAGTAAAAATGTCTGCATTTTACTGCAGCTCACCACACCTCTAAGCTGCCTTGCAGTGTGAACAAGGCACATAGAAAACAAATGGCTTCTATGTACCCTAGCAGTGACTGGAGTTTATCCAGTGTGGAAAAACGTCAGGGCCTTAAGATGGACTTTGCTAATTTGCATAATTCCCAATTTTTTCAACCAAAGGCAACATGCTATACAATGACATTCCACTTAAAAATACAGCAGTGTCATCTAAAATGAGCCAAAAGGAACACTACACAAGATCATTTTCATTAAAACCCAACAAGGTGTTTGTGTGGTGCATGAAAATACTTACTAAACGGGCTGTTTCTGCCTTTTCTTCATCAGCTCCAGCTTTAAAAATGTTTACAGGTGCTAACGAGAGGGAAGCCTGTATTTACAAAGCATTAAAAGAAATACAATATTTAGCAAAACAAGTCCTCACTTTCAGAAACACATAAAAGAACACATATTTCAATATAAAGTATACCAAAAACTTACACTAATAACATATAGATTTCAAACATTTATGCAAAAAGTGGTCCAAAAACTGAATAAAAAAAAAAAAAAAACTTAACAGTTACTGATTTGACACTTCAATTAAACCTCTGGAGGCCCTAAAAGGAAGATGCTAAGGGGTCAGTTCACCAAGAGATAAATACCGCATGAATATTTGAGTTAAAATAACTCATGTGGTATTTATTTCAAAAGTAGTCAATTCACTAAAAAAAAAAAAACATGCGTTATTTACCGAATGTGTTAAATATTTATATTTTGAGATATTTATCACTTAAATTTTGCGTTATTTTTGGTGGTGTTTTTTCACAATTTTTTTTTTTGCAGGCTAACATTGCACCAGAAAGCACACAGCACTACAGTGACACTATGAAAACATTGTAGTGTGATTTCAATCACAAAATGATCTCCCTCTGATTAAATGTGACAATTTATTTTCATTCCTGAGCTCAGAGGAGAACATTTTTACACTGATACATTGTATACTTTTCACTTTCTGGCCAGTGCAGAGTTCCTCTGAGTGCCCGTTCACATATATGCGGATTGGATGTGATTTGAACCCAATCCAGTCTGCACGACATGTGAAAAAACATTGCTTGGTGCCTGCTCACATATATCTGGTGCACTGGCAGTGTGGATTCAGTGCGGTTTTAAAAAGAGTCATGTCCGATTTCTGAGCAGTGTGGTCCAGTTCAGGTACGGATCACAGGCTATTGACTTCTATGGGAACCATTTCTAAACTGCCTATGTGTGAACAAGGTAAGATCCTGAGCTAATCCTGTCCTGAACCCGATGTAAACCTGACCTGAACCTGTGAACAACTACTGTATCAATTAGCTGTGAAACCTGAGCTTCAATCTGCACCACACGTGTGAATCAGTTCTTATTGTTATTTTGTACATTTTCTAACATACCACCAGCAAACACCTGATGATAAATAACAAATGTGTGTTTTTTTATGAATTGAATGATTTATCTCATGTTTTGTTTGCTGTATTTATCTCACTATTTTAACAAATGTGTGCTATTTACCTCACATTCGATATTTTACTTTGATGAAATTACTTATGTCATATGATATTTCTGAAAAATGAGTTACATGACCTTCATATTGCATGCAGTAACCTTTAGTGAATTGACCCCTAATATAGTGAACACTGTGGCTTCTGTATGTTCATATTTCTATATTCAAAACGGATTAGTGTGTACTGATGGTGCCCCACGTTCCTAAAATTCTAAACGAAATCTGGTAAAGAGGCTCTTTTTCCAAATCACCCCCCTCCTCCCACCACCACATCCTTAGACTTTAACACTCTCAATGACAAACCTAGATGTAGTATGCAGGTCAGTAAAGTAATCTAAGGGTCTAATAATGGCCATTTAAAGGCAAGAGTGGAGCAGTGTATACAGTGAGCTACACTGGGTGACCCCGCCCATTTGTTTCCTTTAGTGGCGAGGAAAATGACAGCTCCTTCTTGGAGCTATAGTGAAGGGAACTTCCGTGCCCTGATTATCAGTGAAGTCCCATCAGTGCCAACTGTCAGTGCCCATCAGTGCACACCAATGCCACATATCAGTGCCCATCAAAGCTGCCTTTCATTGCCAACTATCAGTGCCATATATGAGCTCTGCCTTTTAGTGCTCACGAGTGATGCCTGTCAATGCCCATCAGTGCCACCTTTACAAAATTTTATAACAAAACCTAAGAAAAAAACTTAATTTTCTTTTCAGAATTGAGCCTTTTTTAGTTTGTTTAGCAAAAAAAATAAACTCAGTGGTAATTAAATACCACCAAAAGAAAGCTCTGTGTCAAAAAAATTTTAAATTTTGTTTGCGTACAGTGTTGCATGACCGTGCAATTGTCATTCAAAGTGCAACAGCACTGAAAGCTGGTCTGGGCAGGAAGGGGGTAAAAGTGATCACCAGGCAACTGGTTGAAGTAAAAAATAAATAAAATAATTGAGCCTCCCCACATACGCAGACATTTCAGCATTGTGAATTTTCGGTATCAGTTTTGGCACCAGAATATTCATTTCGGTGCAGCACTAGTGCTTGCAGTTCATTCACAACACCTACAGCTCAGGAACTGTATGACCATACAGAGAACTCTAGGCTGTGTCTGCAGAAGCCCACCATCCACTGGTCATGGGTGCAATGCTCTGCAGGCTCCTAAGAAAAAAATAAATGCACATTTTTTACCCTGCAAAAACACGGATATTTATTATTTTACTTTAAAAGATGAACTTATCCTTTAAGCTGCACAGGCAGAGGACTGGGGCGTTCACGTGCCGCCGTCACAATGCTTTGTGACAATATTTATTCTCTGCATTACCTTCAGCAAGCAGTACCACCAGCAAACACGACCCATTCATGCATACTGGTATTAGTGCGGCATTTAATGGGTTTAAACAGCCAATATTCATAACGCCTCCGAAAAGCAATCAAAATATGGATCACTTTTCAGAGGTGCTATGATTTTGTGAGACATCTAAAGGCCAGAGGTAAAGCATGGCTGCCTCTACACTTGTACTTTGAGATGGCAAGCTCAGCAATGGCACTGATTCCCTCATGACAGGTTTACTTTGTGACAGTGTGGTAAAACGCTGGCCCTGTCCAGCAGTTCGTTTATGGCAGTCTCAGGCCTGGGAAGCTGCATGGCTCAGCAGCCCTGTAATAGAAGGGAAGTGTTGTCTGTCACTATACAGCCTCATGGCCGTCCCTCACACGGTGACCGGGGGAGATCCGAGCCGCTCACACACACAGAGACCACCTCATGACATAAACCAGCCCCACTCACCATGGTGGAACTATGAGACACACAATGGACCAGAACACGCCGCCACTCCACACACCGGCTCGACACGGGAAGTGACGCAGCAAACGGCCAGGAGGAGGTCACAGAAAACGCTAGAGAATGGGCTGTGGCTAGCTTTAGCGTCCATGTTTGATGTGGGAAAACAAATAGACGATAACCGGGCACGCCGGCTGTAAGGCAGAGGGAGTAGAACAAACTAGCTACATTACATTTACAATATATATATAAAAAAGAAAAATATGAGTTTTTTTTAGCTATAAGCGTAAGGAGTGTTCAATTGCCCCATTCAAATATGGCTGACGAAGGCGCTTCAGGCACTACACTGGATGTGCTTATAAGGGAGAGAAATGAGGCTATAAGCAAGGGAGAGGTTATGTTAGAAGTTCATAGAGAGTTGAAAAGAAATAATGATTTAGCTTCGTTTGTTCGCAGGTCAGTTTTGAAAGTTAAAGTTGATTTAACCACTTGCCTTCCGGTGCCCGATTCATTGGTTGTCCTGCCCAGGCCTATTTTCAGCTTTCAGCGCTGTTGCACTTTGAATGACAATTGTTTGGTCATGCAACACTGTACCCATATAAATTTTTTAGAATTTTTTTCATACAATAGAGCTTTCTTTTGCTGGTATTTAATAGCCACTGGGTTTTTTATTTTTTGCGCTATAAAACAAAAAAAGCAGAACATTTGAGAAATTTGCACAGGTGGGTGGCACTGCTGGGCACTGATCATCAGTGCCGATCACTTCTCTGACAATTGCTGGTTATCGCCAGTACTTTCCTCACGCTGTAAAAGGGGCGCGCAGGGGGCATGTTCTGGGAGTATGTCCTCCCAGAACTAGACAACCGCGCTGTAGCTGTCTTTCGGCTATAGCGAGGTAGGGAACTGGTTAAACCCAAACACAAAAATGTAATATATTGGAGCTTACCAATTCTTAGATGTGTTTTTTTCCCCTTTGTTTCCACCTGTTAATCCAGTCAGTAACTCAGATTTCTTTGACAGCCCAAGTTGCCCTGCAGAAGCAGCAGTTAGGGAGTTGAGACAAACCATCTAGGGCCAGTTCACACCATATGCAAACCAGTGCAATTTTTTTTCTGCATCAAAGATGCAGGCACAGTGTTTTTCATGTATTCCAATGGCCCTAGTTCATACCAGTGCAGTCAGTTCTAATGCAAGAAAAAAAGTAGAACATGCTGCACAGGACTGTATCGAAACACTGCAAAACATATCAAAAATGCCCTGGAATGGAGTGTGCAAAATGTATCAAAAAGGCCCTGGAATGGAGTGTGCAAAATGTATCAAAAATGCCCTGGAATGGAGTGTGGTGTGAACTGTGGGCAAAAACGCATCTGGAATGCATTCAGAGTGCATTTTTGTGGTGTGAAACTGACCCTTGAAGCGGAAATAATAGGGATCAATACTTACCTTTCCTCCAATGGTACCTGTCCCTTGCCAGCACAAGGCTCCTCTTCTGTGTGCCGATCTTTGGTTGTCTTCATCGGTTAGCATGGGATGACATCACTCCTGCGTATGTGAAGGAGTCAGTAATCTCGGCACACACAGATTGGGCTGGCACTGTAAGTTGAGATGCAAATGCGCAGCACAGTTTACATGTCAGAGACTGCTGAGAGCAGGCAGGTAAGTGGTTTTTATTGCAGAAGAGACATTGCATGTGTCTTCTGTGATAAAGAACGCGCCTGTTCCTTCTCAGTACCAGCGGGACTTTAGTTCCACTTTAATCCTGGGTTCACATATCCCATGTGATTAGCACAGGAACCACACCGCATTCCTGTACAAATCACATGCGAATTTTGTGCGATGTGATTGGAGCCATACATTTTATATGGCTCAAATCGCACCGCATCCACACCAAAAAAGTGCAGGACCCTTTTTTTGGTCCGGACTAGAATCGGATCACATGGGTATTCACACTTATGTGATCCGATTCTGCATATTGCACTGCGTTTTTGCAGACTGATTTCAGGGTGTTGTTAACTTGACATACACACCCGCAGTGGTTCGCATGAATGGAGTGTGATTCTGATGCTGTGCGGAATTCGCACAGAAACCACTGCGAATTCCGGACTGCATCAGCGCGAACCCAGGCTAAAGGATAAGTTCACCTTTGGGAACATGTTTTTAGGGTGGAACATGTAACATGTTCCCATAGCCACCGCCGCCCCTTCCTCTGACACATAGTAGGGGGGGGAAGTCTCCCCGTACTATCTGTCAAATTTGAAAACCTTGTGGCAGTGTGGGACTCCGTCCACAAAGCCCTGTCATTCATTCATCAATTTCCGTGAATTAATGAACTTCAAGTCCCAGCAGCCTTAGTTGCTGTGGGCTTGTAGTTTTCAATGAACTACCACGGCACTGTGGAGCATTGGCCCTTCTGATCACATGACAGCTGTGTCCAATCACAGCCGTCATGTGGTGTCAACAAAGCTGCCATTCAGCTGAATAGCTCTGCCTCTCCTCACACAGAGCCCGCTAGTGAGGAGAAGCAGAGCAGATCTGTGACTTAAAATCACCATGTCACAGTACCAATGATCCACATCTGTCACAGTACCCGTGATCCACATCTGTGATCCACATCTGTCACAGTGCCAGTGATCCACATCTATCACAGCACCCGTGATCCACATTTGTGATCCACATCTTTCACAGTATCTGTGATTCACATCTGTTACCGTACCCGTGATCCACATCTGTCCACACAGCGTCAAATCCACATCTGTCACAGTTTACCAGTGCTCAGTATCTGTCACACAGTACTAGTGTAAAATCCACATCAGTACCAGTGAATAACATCTGTCACAGTGTACCAAAGTAAAATCCACACCTGTACCAGTGATCAATACCTGTAACAGTGTACCAGTGTCAAATCAACATCTGTACCAGTGAACATCAAAATGTCTAAAAAATTATACACCAGCGAGGAGGCTTTCCAGATACTGATTATGACGGATGAGAGTAGTGGGGAACTCTCTTTGTCAGACTCAGATTCTGAGTATGAGCAAGTTGAAAGCAGTGGGTCAGCAACGGATTCTGAGGAGGAGAGAGTCCAAAGAGATTCAGGAGATAGGAGGAGCAGGCATCCACCAGTAGCACAGTGGCGAGTACAAGCAGTGGCTTTGAAATGACAGAGCTCAATTCTTTAAGGACCTGTGGGTGTATGCCATCTGGTCCAGGTGCTTTATTCACCTTTTCTTCTGTCTAAATATTTTTGGATATCAGTTGTGAGCCAATGTGGATCATCTGGGGCTGTGTCAATACCATACCCATTATGGACAAGAGCTCCCCCATGCTCCTTTGTATACACAGAGTTGAAGAAGGTATTTAATAAATTTGCCTTCTTTGTCTCCAGTCACCCACTCTAGATTATTTTGTAAAGGGCCTACATGCTCAGACCTGACCTTTTTACTATTAAAATATTTGATGAATTTTTGGGGGTTGGTCCTGCTATCTTTTGCAATCTGTCGTTCATTTTCAAAGGATGATAGAATTCCTTCATTTTAATATTTAATAAAAGCTCTTTTCTTATTATCTATAACTTTTTTAACTTTAGCCGTAAGCCACACAGGTTTGATTTTTAGCCTTTTAAACTTGTTGCCCATGGGAATATATTTTGCAGTGTGTTCACAGTCTTTTTGAAGAACTCCCATTTCTGTTAATTTATGCCAATATTCCCTCCCAGTCTAGACCTTGGAGAGCAGCTCTCAGCCTTGGAAAATTATCTCTCTTAAAATTGAGTGTTTTTATTTTTCCCGTATGTGCTCGCTGTTTACAGCCAACAATAAATTAAATCATGTTATGGTCACTAGTACCCAGATGTTCTCTTATATGGGCATTAGTTATAAGCTCTGTATGGTTTGAGATTACCAGGTCCAGCAGAGCATCATTCCTAGTTGGGGCCTCTATGAACTGTACCATAAAAGTGTCCTGTAGTAGGTTTTAAAATTTTTTGCCCTTTAACTGTTCCTGCAGTACCATTACTCCAGTCAATTTCTGAGTAGTTAAAATCCCCCATTATTATCACTGTCCCAGCCCTTGCAGCCCTTTCGATCTGTGCAAGGAGCTGAGTCTCCACCTCCTCATTTACACAACTTACACGTTATATCGCCATACTCAGTAGCAGAATGTATTTTGGGGTGTAATTCTTGGTATGCACATGCTATGTGTTAGAAATATCTTATAATTGGACAACTTTGTGTAAAAAAAAAATACATTTTAATTTTCTTTCCACATTTTCTGAAAACTTGTGGAAAAAAATGACATGTTCAAAAGACTTATTATGCCTCGTACTATATACATTGGGGTGTTTGCATTCCAAAATGGGGTCATTTTGTGGGTAATTCCATAGTCCTGGTGCTCCAGGGCCTTCAAAACTGTGATAGGTAGTCAGGAAATGAGATGTGTAATTTATGCCTCCAGAACACCTGTAGGTCCTACTTGGATGTTGGGCCTCTGTGGAAAAGTCTTACACATGTGGTATCCTCATACTCAGGAGGAGTAGCAGAATGTATTTTGGGATGTAATTCTTGTTATGTACATGCTATGTGTTAGAAATATCTTATAAATAGACAACTTTATGTAAAAAAAAATATATATATATTTTCATTTTCTTTCCACATTTTCTGAAAACTTGTGGAAAAAAATGACATGTTTAAAAGACTCATTATGCCTCATAGAATATACATTGGGGTGTATGCTTTCCAAAATGGGGTCATTTTGTGGGTAATTCCATTGTCCTGGTGCTCCAGGGCCTTCAAAATTGTGATAGGAAGTTAGAAAATGAGATGTGTAATTTATGCATCCACAGATGTTGGGCCTCTGTATGTGGTCAGGCTGTGGAAAAGTCTTACACATGTGGTATCCCCATACTCAGAAGGAGCAGCAGAATGTGTTTTGAGGTGAAGCTGCAAGTATGCCGTGTGAGAGGAATAACCTGTTAATATAACAGTTGTGTGAAAAAAAACATTTTATTTACTTCATTTTCCAAAAAATTGTGGGAAAAAAATTACAGGTTCAAAAAACTCACCATGCATCTTACCAAATACCTTGGAATGTCTACTTTCCAAAAAGGGGTCATTTGGGGGGTATTTGTACTGGCCTGGCTTGTTAGATAGGCCATCAGTACATCAGGTGTGATCAATTTTCAATGATTGGTACCAATGATTGGGATTAATTTTACCAAAGCAATGTAGCAGTATGCATTTTGGCCCAAATTTATAAAGAAAAATTACTTATTTGCAAAATTTTATAACAGAAACATAGAAAAATGCAGGGTTTTTTCTTTATTTTTCATTTTTTTTTTTATTTACAGTGCAAAAAAATAAGACCAGTGATAATTAAATACCACAAACAGAAAGCTCTATTTGTGTGAACAAAAAGGCCAAAAATTTCATTTGGGTACAGTGTTGCATGACTGAGTAATTATCATTCAAAGTGTGAGAGCGCTGAAAGCTGAAAATTTGTCTGGGCAGGAAGGTGGTAAAAGTGCCCGGTATTGAGTTGGTTAAACTCTCTTTTTTTCAGCCAAAGAAGCTACCTTCTTAGCCTCTGTTCGATCTGCAACTGCCATGTGATTAGTTATGACACCAACCATTTGATGGTTTGACAATTTGGTTGATATCACAAGCAAATGTGACAGCATTCCCAGCATGCCAGGAATTTAAAGTGGAACTTTACCTAAAGTAATAAAAATTGGCAGACAGGCAGGAATTTTAATGCAGAAGAGACATGCTTACCTGCCTGTCCGCCATGCATGCGCAATTCACTGTACAAATATGGCAATGCCTATCTGATGGAACTCTCACGCATGCACAGGAGTGAT
Organism: Staurois parvus; assembly: GCF_062004578.1. Lineage (NCBI taxonomy): Eukaryota > Metazoa > Chordata > Amphibia > Anura > Ranidae > Staurois > Staurois parvus. Next base: position 22,742,336 of record NW_028317943.1, read on the forward strand.
GTCATCCTCACCTGGCCAATGACAGCGGCTGGCAATCGAGACCCAGAAGCCGGCCGCTCAGAGATGTCAGCAGCTGGGTGGGGAGTGGAGGGACGCTGCATTGCTGGAACTGAGGTGATTATAGTTCCGCTTTAACTGTTTTTTGAAAGCATTACATTGATAGGTTTAGTTCAACTTTAACCTGGTACTCAAGTCTAACATAAAGCCAAACTAAGCCCACCAATTTACCAGTTTCCTTCCCAAAACAGGCTGGCCATACACTATACAATTTTCTTGAGATTTTTGGTTTAGATTTACCAAATACCATATAATAGGAGGTCAAACCTAATAACACTTTCAATTGTATCCAGTTAGCAGGCTTTTGCACTACATAGTTAAAGGTAACTCATTCACTCCCTTATCTCCCGACTTGACTACTGTAACTCCCTCTTTGCCGGCTTACCCCAACACAGGCTATCCCCGCTTCAGTCTATCCTGAATTCTGCGGCCAGACTAATCCACCTTACCAACCGCTCCATATCTGCCAATCCCTCCACTGGCTTCCGATTGCCCAACACATAAAATTCAAAATATTAACATTGACTTACAAAGCTGTTCATAACACTGCCCCAAACTACATCACCGACCTGATATCCATCTACCACCCAAAACGCACTCTCCGCTCCTCACAAGACCTCCTATTCTCCAGTTTCTTGGTCTCCTCCTCCCATGCCCATCTCCAGGACTTCTCCAGGGTTTCCCCCATCCTCTGGAACTCACAACCCCAATCCATCAGACTGTTACCTTCCTTCTTCACCTTTAGGCGCACCCTGAAAACCCATGTCTTCAGAGAAGCCTACCCCGCTCTCACCTAACTGCTGATTTCCTCCGCTCTTCCCACCACTCCATCCCCCACAGCTATTTCCTCCTGTACCACTCTCGCTTCCCTCCTAGATTGTAAGCTCCAAGGAGCAGGGCCCTCGAACCCCTCGTGTATTGTATTGTTACTGTATTGTCTTGTGTATGGTCTCCAATTATAATGTACAGCGCTGAGCAAACCGTTGGAGCTATATACTGTATAATAATAATAAAGGAAATTGGGCGGAAAATTGTATAGTGTATGACCAACCTAACATTCAAGGCATGGTGTGATTGATAACTGTTACAATCACAAGTGTGCTTGATGTAGTGCCCTCCTAGTCTAGAGTAGGCTGCTAGGTAAATTTAGAAAGCTCCACAGAGGAGGAATAGGATTGCTTAGTGCTGCTCAGTGTTTCACAGGCTGCTGTTCTGTTACTTCCCTCCTTCTTTTAGAGAATTCTACAACATGGTGGGAGGAAGGACAGAGTCTGCAGCCTAAATATTTATTGAACTCCTGCCAATCCCTGAAGAGGTGTGCCCTGAAGGTGGTGAGAGAGCCCATAAACAGTCTGGAGCAGAAGTCCGAGAGGAAGCCAGCCAGAAGACACCAAGGTCCCAGTTAAGCTTAGCTGGGAAAAGGGGGGAGGGCTATTTGCAAGTCCAGGTCCAAGGATGAAGTTGGGCCAGGAGAAGCTCACAGGAGAGAGACCAAACACATATTAATTACATAGGTTCTGTAGCTTATTAAGGTAATTAACCACTTGCCAACCGCGCTAAAGGGGAACTTAAAGGATAAGTTCACCTTTTGACAAAAAAAAATAATAAATGCACATTTTTCTTTTACAATGGATTTTATTATAAAAAAGACAACAACAGAGAAACAGTCATAAACAAGATCACTGACCAACAAAAATGAGACATACAAGTTTTCTGATGAATAGTATCATGAATGCACTGAAGTATAAACAAGCTGAGTACACAAGCACAGTATATGAGGTAAAATAAAACATGTTAATTTGCACAAATGGCAGGCAATTTGAAACCAATGAATTAGTAAACAAAGAGCCAAGATTATCACAAAGTCCACAAACAGAAGAAAAGAGAAAAAAACCATGAAGCCTCACTGAGTGTACATTAGCACTCCACACCTAGGACTCCCAAGGAAGTCCAACAGGTAGATACAATATTGCTGGTACAGTTTTTAGAGAAAGCAGTCACAATCAGTGCAAATATCATGAAAACTGGCAGAAACGAGAAGAGAAAAGGAGGAACTAAGAAAGACAAGACAAAAGAAAGGGCTCCAGGGGAATCGCGACAGAAAAAAAAAAATCTTATATCAATAAAAGGGACTGGTCAAATCTAGACGGTTGGGCTCTATCAAGCTAGGGGCGCCAGATCTGCAGAAACTTTGTGTGAGTGTCTAACAGCACAGTCGTCTGTTTCTCATTAACCATTATAAAATTCATCTGATTTTTGACTGCGTCGAAGCTGAGGGGGGGGGGGGGGGGGGAGGGGGTCTTCCAAGCCCTCGCGATCGTTAATTTGGTAGCCATGAATAGATGCGATGCCAGCTGCCACTCAGGACGAAGCAGACCCACTAATGCTTTAAATAATAGCACCTCGTATGGGTTGCGCTTAATGTTTGTGTGAAACATAGTATGATGAAGGGCATAGACCCTAATCCATAATCTGCAAATTTTAGGGCAAGTCCACCAAATATGGGCCATGGAGCCTATTTGTTGGCAACCCCAAAAGCAAGTCGGGGTATGCAGGAATAAAACGAGCCAGATGGGCAGGCATGTAATACCATCTATAAAGGACCTTATAGGCATTTTCTAAAATAACATTCCTTGAACATTTAGACAATGCCTGGATCATGATCCGCCAGTCTTGCTGATACAGACTTCCCCCGAGTTCTGACTGCCAATGCTGGTGGTGAGAACGAACCAGGGGGCGTTCTATATGAAATAATAGCGGAGTAAACAAGAGAAATTAAGCCCGGAGCATGGGGTCTATGTCTACAGAGACTTTCAAAAGGGGATCAGCCTATAGGGTCCCGGATGTGCCTGTATCAATGTATTGATAAAGTGTCGGAGTTGTCGGAGCAAATGCAGCAAAGGCAGGTGGGCGGAAATGAGACCAGCGGAGTATTTAATAGAATCCCAAAGTTGAAGCGTGTGCGTCAACATTGGATCAAGAGGAGAAGGGCGATGAATAGGTGGAAGCCACGGCAAAGAAGAGTGGTATCGGGTGGGAATCCATCAGGTCAACAGTAGCCCACAAGGGGATATTGTGAGATGCGTGAAGATGGGCTAAGGGAGCAATATTAGCCGCTAGATATTAAGCCTGAGGATTCGGAACAGCCAGCCTCCCTTGGTCTTGCGGGCAAATAAAATCGGTTTGTTAATTCTGGGTCAAGTGGAGCCCCAGATAAAAGACAGAAGCCTCTGCTGATGGATGCGCAATATATGTGAAGGGACTGGGACCTGTAAAACTCGAAACACATACAGTAATTTGGGGAGATAAGTCATACGAATCACATTGATACTGCTGAACCAAGAAAGCGGAAAGTGAGTCCAGGAGGACAACATCTCTGTCAAATCCTTAAAAACAGCAGAAAAGTTAGCGTGATACAGTTCTTCGTAAGTCAGAGTGAGCTTAATCCACAAATACGGCAAAGAGAAGAACCACTAACCTGCCAACGACGGTTAAAGGGTAACCGACATGGCCTTAGACTTGGCAGGGTTGATACGAAGGCCTGAAAGAGCAGCGAAGGAATCCAGGACCACGAGTAGGTTTGGCAGGGTAACCCTCGGACTCGTAACTGACAATATATTGTCAGCAAACAGGGATAACTTATGCTGAGAACCAGCAACATCCAGGGATTCATACAGATAGCTTCTGCCAGGGGCTCCAAAGTCAAAATAAATATGGGGGAGAGCAGGAAACCCTGTCTAGTACCCCTACCAATTGGGAACATTTGAGACTCAAAACTGGAATATTTGAGTTTTTTTGGGGGCACATATATAGCGCCGAAATCCAACGCAAAAATGAGGGGCCAAAACCAAAATCGTAAAGGACCGACATAAGGTTAGGCCAGGATATAGTGTCAAAAGCCTTGTTGATGTCCAAGGATAAAAGCATCATGTCAATTTTGCGAGTATGAGCCAGATGTTGTAACTGCAGAATTCGTCTGATGACATCCCCCGCTTGTCTATGAGGGACAAAACTCACCTGATCTTTCTTGATCAGACTAGAAAGAAAAAAATTCAAATGAGTGGCTAAGATTTTAGTTAGGATTTTCATGTTGATATTAAGAGAAATTGGCCTGTAATTTGCCCAAGAAGAATGGTCTCAATCAGGTTTCGGGATCATAACCGCATTAGCGGTCAGCGAGTTGGGGGGAAAAGCCGAACCTCCCTTCACCGCATTGAACATAGCGGCGAGGTGAGGAGCAAGCACATCAGCTAATTTCTTGTAATACAAAGCCGTATATCAGTCTGAGCCTGGGCGTTTGCTCGTCTTCAAATCTGCAATGCAAGTCTTCCGCTGTTTGAATATCACAGTCCATCAAGTGAGTCAAAGTAGGAAAGAACAGGAGGGTCAAGAAATCAAAAATAGCCTGGGGATCAGTCTGCGTGGGGTCCGTATAAAGTTTAGCAAGGCGATACTGGAATTCCTCCAGCACCGCTACAGGATTACTAGTTAGAACATTATGTGGAGTGCGTAGAGAGATCGGCTTAGGGTGATGTGTAAAGGAGCGCAATCTATGTGCCAACATAGAATCCGATTTGTTTGCCTTACTGTACCACTTCTGACGCGCCCAATGCAAAGAGTGCTCAGCATCATCTGTCAAACAAAGATCCAATTCCAGGTGGGCCTGATCCAACAACCTATGGTTAGAAGGGGTCGGTGCTTGCTTAAATTGGGCCGATGTAGAAGCTAGCTTTGATTCAAGCTGATGCTGTTTATATTGCCTCTTTCTCTCTTGCGCCTCAAAGCTACTTGAATAATATGGCCCCAAAGGACAGCCTTGTAAGCTTCCCACAGCGTCACCGAAGAACAGAACAGAGACAGAACCGAAGTTAAGCTGAAAATATTCCTGGGATTTGCTCAAGAGTTCCGCCTGAACCTCCTTCAGTGAAAGCAGGGAGTCATTCATAATCCATGAGGAGTAGGAAGGCTTACAGAGGAGAGATCGACAAACCACCAAAATGGGGTCGTGATCAGACCACGGTACCATAAGAATAGAAATGGAACGCACAAGAGGGAGATGTTTATGTAGCACAAAAGCATGGTCAATTCTAGAGTGGGAAGGATGAGAATAATAAGTGTAGTCTTTCCCCCTAAGGTGGAGCTCACGCCATAAGTCTACCAAGTCATGGGTTTGCAAAGTATGGGCGAAAGATTTAGCTGCAGCGGAAGGATTAGAGTCCTCCGGGGTATACTCAGCAAGGGTAGGGGATTTAAGACTAAATTGGAATCCCCCGCCACCAAGAGAGTACCCAGTTGATAGATTGCCAGAAGGGAGCAGATATGTGATAAAAAGGGTCCAGGATTGACATTGGGAGCATAATATGTCAAAACTGTGATGTCAACATCCTGAATCGTGCCTTGTAACAAAAGATATCTACCACTTGGGTCAGCAATACGCTTCATGCAGACAAATTGGGTTTTCTTGTGAAAGGAAATAAGGACTCCCCTTTGTTTACTAGGGCCAGTAGTCTGAAAAACCTGAGGATAGCGGGCATCGAAATATTTTGGGCTAGAGGTGGTTGAGAAATGAGTTTCCTATAGACAAGCAATATCCACTTGGCGAGCCGAGAGAAACTTGAATATCTTCACCCATTTCTGAGGGGAATTCAAAAGGAAGATAGCCTCTGTCACGATCCCCGGGAACCCTGAAAAAAAAAGTTGGTGAAAACACAAAATACACTGGAGAAGAAACCAAGAAAAAAAAAAGGCAAGAACGAAGACAAGGAACCATCTGGTATACAAACAATATACATTTGAAACAGTAAGATTAGTGCACATATCATAGCAACCAACTGTGGGGGATAAACCCACAAAAGGCCTGAGTAGTGGACAGGATAACAATCCAGTCCACACATCAGCTCGGAGGGGGACGCAGTAGTCCACCGGAATCACTCGGCTTAGCTAAAACAAAAAAATAGAAAATAACTTGGGCTAAAACTTCACAATTAGGTGATCAACAAATAGCTAATATGGCTATAGGCGCTACGGTCATCTAGTAACTCAGAGTTGGGGAAACTCCCAGATAACTATAGGTGTGAATTCACTCACGGGCCAGCCCAGTAAACAGTGCCACACCCACAGCAGGAGATCCACATTCAGTTCTGCTCACCATCAGCAGCATGCATAAGAGAATCTAAACAGGACTGACACAGCTACTGAGGCGTGGACCTCAGCAAAGGAGGTGATGCATTACATGACTATGCAAAAGCATCTATGGACAGTGCAGCCCACACCTCACAAAATAGGAAAATGTGAAGACCCAACTGGATACAGAATGTCAGCTTGCAGAGACTTCCTGGAAGCGCTGAGCCTGAAGAGAACGAAGAGCTTGAGAGCTGCTTTGACTTGGAGGAGGTGGCTTGCGTGAAGACTGGGAGCCCCGCAAACATGCAGGGACCGCAGCATCCTCAGTCTGTGAGTGTGGCAATTCCAATTTCAGTTCCTGAAAATGGAGATGAAGATCTGCAGGGGACGAAGCCTGGCACTGACGACCTTGAATGGGAAGCCCCATCTGTATTTGATATCAGTGGACTGTAGAATTTGAAGGCGGTCCTTAGGGTACAAACTGAAGGGAGTTGCCCTGAAATTCCAAAGCTGGGCGATTCCGAGCCACCTGTAGTAGGCGTTCTTTAGTGCGGTAAAAGTGGGACTTAAAGGCCCTGGGAGGGCCCTCTGTGGGTTTAGGGGCTAAAGCTCTGTGGATACGGTCAAATTCCAGTCTTTCCAAGGGAATCTCAGGAGCCAGTTCTAGCAAAAAAAAACAGACCGCCCCACTGAACCTCTGGGCCAGATCTATCTTCCCATTCCCTGGGGAGAGCACCTCCAAACACGGGCCTCAGCAAGGATTTAGGCCCCAGCATAGGGATAGGAGCAACACAGGGCTCTACACTCCTTCAAGCAGCAGCTCACCTGCCAGGGATCCAAGCCACATCTGGGTGCTGTACAGGCCGGGTCCTAAATCAGGCTCACTTCTGCATAGAAACCAATCAGCTTCCAGGTTTTATTTCCAAAGCTTCATTCAACAAGCTGAGGTTAGAAGCGGATAGGTTTCTGTGCAGAAGTGAGCCCAATTGTGCTCTCCCCAGCTTTAGTAAAACTCCACTCTGTTCCTGCAAAATGTGGATTATGACTCATGCCTTGCTACCACTACTGTGTCTCAGCTAATAAGAAGGCAGAGACCAGGGAGAACTTCCACTCTTGTGCACATCCCTGGATCGGGCTCAGGTGGACATAAGGGGGAGGTACACACTGACTACTTAAATTCATACATAGAATGAATAAAAGGTTAAAAAAAAAAACAAAAAAACACCACCTTCAGGCTTTAGAACCACTTTAAAAAGGAGACACCCATGCATGTTTGTGCTCCTGGCCAAGGCTGTGTGTACTTACCCAAATACCCAGTGCCCAGCAAGCCACGCCCCTATTCCCTCTCACTAAAAAGACAGCTGCAGGAGCCTATCACTACCTTACTCTTGCTGACACCTCAAAAAAGGCAGTACTGACCTGGGCTTCACCAGGACCAAGCTCCCATTTGCTCTGGCTGCACTCTTCAATCAGAGGGAATCAGGAGAGTAGGGCAGACTGTACAGAGTGTTGCCCCAGGCTCATGAAGTGCAGCAGACCTGCAGGAACACTGCCCTGAGCCAGCAGGAGGGGTGCACACAGGGCAGGCTCTGCCCACATGGAAGGGACTGCACCGCCATGCCCTGAAACCTGTCACCCCTCCCCTGCACTATAGTCACAGGGGAAAGGGCAATAACCCTGAAGTAATATGGCAGCCGTGACCGCCCTCACAAGGCGTGTGAGAGCACAGCCCCGACCACCAAGAAGAGGACTCTGAGCAAAAAGCAAGAAAGAGCAAACTGCCCCAAACCAAAACAGTGGCACTGTCCACCAGTTCAGAAGTCCACAAAGCCGCAGACTAAAGTTGTAGGGAGAACACCACAAATTGAGACCCCCAGGCAAAAGGGGAGAGCCGGGGACATCCCCATCAACCAGTACCCCAAAACTATGCCAGGGAAATAGACTGAGCAGTTGGCCCCTCAGCCTCAAGGTACACAGACAATAGGGGGAACGGGGTGAGTTACATACAGCATGCTAGCCAGAAAGCTGCAGACCCAGCCACCAGAGGAGACTGCTGTCCATCCGGGGTACAGAGAGGACACATCCAAAGGGAAAACACAAGTACCCACACAGCCCAGTGTCTTCACACCTACACCCTGGGACAGGTTATGGACTGCCAGGCAGACTGGGGGGAAGCCCCTCAAACTGAAGTGTCCCTGAAGACTTCAGAGAGAGACAGGCCTGAAGGGGGAAGAACCCTGTAGAGACCGATCACCCTGGGTAATACCCACACCCCACATCACATCTGGGGGCTTCTATTCACCGATCTAGACGGAGTTACAAGTAACACTCCCAAGACAGATCCTCCTCTCCACCAAAGTGGGGGGGCTGTGGGCCAGGGTAAAACTATGACACAGACTATAGGCACCCAGTCATATGTGGCTCCACGAGAAGTTTAACTCGTTGTCCAGGATCAGGCTGTGTTGGGGCCGACCTTAGCCTAGACTACAAGGATCTTGATTATCCAGCCTATCTCCCAGCTGTTGAAGATCTGCACAGGAAAATCCCAGGAAAGAAGAAAAGAGGAAAAAAAAAAAAAAAAACCTAGGGAACCAGGTTCTTATTCCTACACAGAGCAGAAAAAAACTGGATTGCCTATGGCAGAGAGGGAGTTTCATACCAGATAAAACTGCCCATAGGTGGTGTTTTTTTTTTCGGTCTAGTGTCCTACTCCTGTAGGTGGCAATATAACCCTATGGTCAAGAATAGAAAAGCTGTGTCCATCAATGAACCTAAGAGAAAAAAAAAACAAATTATTTAATTACATACTTACCAAAATTTTCCTTTTGTGGCTCCCCTCAATATATGCTCCCTCCCTATTTTCTATTACTATCGAAGGGATCTGTCTCTATTAAAAACTAAAAGGTGGTCATGCGGGGTTAGAGCCGACGCTGACATAAGGAGCAAGAGATGAAAATATTGTAAAAAAAAAAAAAAATGATATCCTTCAGTGCTATATATTTGCAAATCTGTCTTAGTTGGTTTCCTGGTATTGCAGGAGCAAAAAAACAAAAACAAAACATAAAACATATACAGTAGTGTACTAAATGTGAGAGAGTCTGATTTGTGTCCAACTGTGTTGGTAATTTACTTTCTAAATGCCCCTCATTGAGTTCCTCACCAGTGTATTCACACAAAAATGTTTTACTTCCCTGTAAAATAATTTTCTTGGAATACAGTACAGGACACAAGCTCATTTAACCACTTCACATCCATAAAATTAGTAAAAACGTCCTAAAATGAAATAGTTAAAACAAGCTCATAGCTACAGTTAGCAATTGGTTGTTCAGTAAAAGTGATCTGGGATCCTTATCCATGTGCACACATGCAAATACAAAAACAGCATAGGTCCAAGATGTGTATATAAACAGCGATTGCACCATACGTGAGGTGTCTCTGAACTTAAGAGTGAGAACAATGATTCTAGTTCCAAAATTCTTGGTTGGCTGTAAACTGAACCTGTAAAGCCTTTAAAAAATTTTAGGTACTGTAATTCTTCGCCATTTCATGGGCGAGTGCAGTTTTTAAGTTTGTCGTGTTTGGTATCTATTTACTGGACACAACCCCATATTTTATATTGCGTTGAGTAATTTATTTTAGTGCATTTTTTCTTGAAAATTTGTATTTGATATATGGCAGCAGAAGTATCAAGCAACATACAGGTGTACCACAGTTTACAAATTTAATGCGTCCTCCGGGACATTTCTTTTTGCAAAAAATTTGTAAACCGAAACGTGGATACCCATAGGAATGCACTGAAAACCAATTAGTCCATTCTGGAGGTCAGAAAAAAAAAGTCGCTGTCACTATAGGTCAGTGCCGGTTTTTAAATGTAATCAGCTTTTTTTTTTTCCTTCACTATAGCTCAGAGAATCAGCTGTCACTTTCCCCCCAGCTAAAAGAAAGTTTCCTTTTAGTTTATTTCCACAAGTTAAAAGAAACAATG